>NC_137696.1:12268074-12868074 GCF_964034855.1 Anser brachyrhynchus | reverse complement strand
CAGAGAGTGCACTGGCACCACTGGGGATGCACTTCAGTGAGTCCAGAGAGTGCACGCGCTCCACTGAGGATGCAGTACAGTGAGTCCAGAGAGTGCACTGGCACCACTGGGGATGCACTGCAGTGAGTCCAGAGAGTGCACTGGCAGCACTGGGGATGCAGTGCAGTGAGTCCAGAGAGTGCACTGGCACCACTGGGGATGCACTGCAGTGAGTCCAGAGAGTGCACTGGCACCACTGGGGATGCACTGCAGTGAGTCCAGAGAGTGCACTGGCACCACTGATGATGCAGTACAGTGAGTCCAGTGAGTGCACTGGCACCACTGGGGATGTAGTGCAGTGACTCGAGAGAGTGCACTGGCACCACTGGGGATGCAGTGCAGTGAGTCCAGAGAGTGCACTGGCACCACTTGGGATGCAGTGCAGTGAGTCCAGAGAGTGCACTGGCACCACTGGGGATGCACTGCAGTGAGTCCAGAGAGTGCATTGGCACCACTGGGAATGCAGTGCAGTGAGTCCAGAGAGTGCACTGGCACCACTGGGGATGCACTGCAGTGAGTCCACAGAGTGCACTGGTACCACTGGGGATGCAGTGCAGTGAGTCCAGAGAGTGCACTGGCACCACTGGGAATGCACTGCAGTGAGTCCAGAGATTGCACTGGCACCACTGGGGATGCACTTCAGTGAGTCCAGAGAGTGCACTGGCACCACAGGTGATGCACTGCAGTGAGTCCAGAGAGTGCACTGGCAGCACTGGGGATGCAGTGCAGTGAGTCCAGAGAGTGCACTGGCACCAGAGGGAATGCACTGCAGTGAGTCCAGTGAGTGCACTGGCACCACTGGATATGCAGTACAGTGAGTCCAGTGAATGCACTGGCACCACTGGGGATGCAGTGCAGTGAGTCCAGAGAGTGCACTGGCACCACTGGGGATGCAGTATAGTGAGTCCAGTGAGTGCACTGGCACCACTGGGGATGCAGTGCAGTGAGTCCAGAGAGTGCACTGGCACCACTGGGGATGCACTGCAGTGAGTCCAGAGAGTGCACTGGCACCACTGATGATGCAGTACAGTGAGTCCAGTGAGTGCACTGGCACCACTGGGGATGTAGTGCAGTGACTCGAGAGAGTGCACTGGCACCACTGGGGATGCAGTGCAGTGAGTCCAGAGAGTGCACTGGCACCACTGGTGATGCACTGCAGTGAGTCCAGAGAGTGCACTGGCACCACTGGGGATGCACTGCAGTGAGTCCAGAGAGTGCATTGGCACCACTGGGAATGCAGTGCAGTGAGTCCAGAGAGTGCACTGGCACCACTGGGGATGCACTGCAGTGAGTCCACAGAGTGCACTGGTACCACTGGGGATGCAGTGCAGTGAGTCCAGAGAGTGCACTGGCACCACTGGGAATGCACTGCAGTGAGTCCAGAGAGTGCACTGGCACCACTGGGGATGCAGTGCAGTGAGTCCAGAGAGTGCACTGGCACCACTGGGGATGCAGTGCAGTGAGTCCAGAGAGTGCATTGGCACCACTGGGGATGCAGTGCAGTGAGTCCAGAGAGTGCACTGGCACCACTGGGGATGCACTGCAGTGAGTCCACAGAGTGCACTGGTACCACTGGGGATGCAGTGCAGTGAGTCCAGAGAGTGCACTGGCACCACTGGGGATGCACTGCAGTGAGTCCAGAGAGTGCACTGGCACCACTGGGGATGCAGTGCAGTGAGTCCAGAGAGTGCACTGGCACCACTGGGGATGCAGTGCAGTGAGTCCAGAGAGTGCACTGGCAGCACTGGGGATGCAGTGCAGTGAGTCCAGAGAGTGCACTGGCACCACTGGGGATGCACTGCAGTGAGTCCAGAGAGTGCACTAGCACCACTGGGGATGCAGTGCAGTGAATCCAGTGAGTGCACTGGCACCACTGGGGATGCAGTGCAGTGAGTCAAGAGAGTGCACTGGCACCACTGGGGATGCACTGCAGTGAGCCAAGAGAGTGCACTGGCACCACTGGGGATGCGGTGCCGGGAGTCCAGAGAGTGCACTGGCACCACTGGGGATGCAGTGCAGTGAGTCCAGAGAGTGCACTGGCACCACTGGGGATGCAGTGCAGTGAGTCCAGAGAGTGCACTGGCACCACTGGGGATGCACTGCAGTGAGTCCAGAGAGTGCTCTGGCACCACTGGGGATGCAGTGCAGTGAGTCCAGAGAGTGCACTGGCACCACTGGGGATGCAGTGCAGTGAGTCCAGAGAGTGCACTAGCACCACTGGTGATGCACTGCAGTTACTCCAGAGAGTGCACTGGCACCACTGGGGATGCGGTGCAGTGAGTCCAGAGAGTGCATTGGCACCACTGGGGATGCAGTGCAGTGAGTCCAGAGAGTGCACTGGCACCACTGGGGATGCACTGCAGTGAGTCCACAGAGTGCACTGGTACCACTGGGGATGCAGTGCAGTGAGTCCAGAGAGTGCACTGGCACCACTGCGGATGCACTGCAGTGAGTCCAGAGAGTGCACTGGCACCACTGGGGATGCAGTGCAGTGAGTCCAGAGAGTGCACTGGCACCACTGGGGATGCAGTGCAGTGAGTCCAGAGAGTGCACTGGCAGCACTGGGGATGCAGTGCAGTGAGTCAAGAGAGTGCACTGGCACCACTGGGGATGCACTGCAGTGAGTCCAGAGAGCGCACTGGCACCACTGGGGATGCACTGCAGTGAGTCCACAGAGTGCACTGGCACCACTGAGAATGCACTTCAGTGAGTCCAGAGAGTGCACTGGTACCACTGGGGATGCACTGCAGTGAGTCCAGAGAGTGCACTGGCACCACTGGGGATGCAGTGCAGTGAATCCAGTGAGTGCACTGGCACCACTGGGGATGCAGTGCAGTGAGTCAAGAGAGTGCACTGGCACCACTGGGGATGCACTGCAGTGAGCCCAGAGAGTGCACTGGCACCACTGGGGATGCGGTGCCGGGAGTCCAGAGAGTGCACAGGCACCACTGGGGATGCAGTGCAGTGAGTCCAGAGAGTGCACTGGCACCACTGGGGATGCACTGCAGTGAGTCCAGAGAGTGCAGTGGCACCACTGGGGATGCAGTGCAGTGAGTCCAGAGAGTGCACTGGCACCACTGAGAATGCCCTTCAGTGAGTCCAGAGAGTGCACTGGCACCACTGGTGATGCACTGCAGTTACTCCAGAGAGTGCACTGGCACCACTGGGGATGCAGTGTGGTGAGTCCAGAGAGTGCACTGGCACCACTGGGGATGCAGTGCAGTCAGTCCAGTGAGTGTACTGGCACCACTGGGGATGCACTGCAGTGAGTCCAGAGAGTTCACTGGCACCACTGAGAATGCCCTTCAGTGAGTCCAGAGAGTGCACTGGCACCACTGGGGATGCACTGCAGTGAGTCCACAGAGTGCACTAGCACCACTGGGGATGCAGTGCAGTGAGTCCAGAGAGTGCACTGGCACCACTGGGGATGCACTTCAGTGAGTCCAGAGAGTGCACGCGCTCCACTGAGGATGCAGTACAGTGAGTCCAGAGAGTGCACTGGCACCACTGGGGATGCACTGCAGTGAGTCCAGAGAGTGCACTGGCAGCACTGGGGATGCAGTGCAGTGAGTCCAGAGAGTGCACTGGCACCACTGGGGATGCACTGCAGTGAGTCCAGAGAGTGCACTGGCACCACTGGGGATGCACTTCAGTGAGTCCAGAGAGTGCACTGGCACCACTGGTGATGCTCTGCAGTGAGTCCAGAGAGTGCACTGGCACCACTGGGGATGCACTGCAGTGAGTCCAGAGAGTGCACTGGCAGCACTGGGGATGCAGTGCAGTGAGTCCAGAGAGTGCACTGGCACCAGAGGGAATGCACTGCAGTGAGTCCAGTGAGTGCAGTGGCAGCACTGGGGATGCAGTGCAGTGAGTGCAGAGAGTGCACTGGCACCACTGGACATGCAGTGCAGTGAGTCCAGAGAGTGCAGTGGCACCACTGGGGATGCAGTGCAGTGAGTCCAGAGAGTGCTCTGGCACCACTGGGGATGCACTGAAGTGAGTCCAGAGAGTGCACTGGCACCACTGGGGATGCAGTGCAGTGAGTCCAGAGAGTGCACTGGCAACACTGGGGTTGCAGTGCAGTGAGTCCAGAGAGTGCACTGGCACCACTGGGGATGCAGTGCAGTGAGTCCAGAGTGTGCACTGGCACGACTGGGAATGCAGTGCAGTGAGTCCAGAGATTGCACTGGCACCACTGGGGATGCACTTCAGTGAGTCCAGAGAGTGCAGTGGCACCACAGGTGATGCACTGCAGTGAGTCCAGAGAGTGCACTGGCACCACTGGGGATGCAGTGCAGTGAGTCCAGAGAGTGCACTGGCACCACTGGGGATGCAGTGCAGTGAGTCCAGAGAGTGCACTGGCACCAGAGGGAATGCACTGCAGTGAGTCCAGTGAGTGCACTGGCACCACTGGAGATGCAGTACAGTGAGTCCAGTGAATGCACTGGCAACACTGGGGATGCAGTGCAGTGAGTCCAGAGAGTGCACTGGCACCACTGGGGATGCAGTATAGTGAGTCCAGTGAGTGCACTGGCACCACTGGGGATGCAGTGCAGTGAGTCCAGAGAGTGCACTGGCACCACTGGGGATGCACTGCAGTGAGTCCACAGAGTGCACTGGCACCACTGATGATGCAGTACAGTGAGTCCAGTGAGTGCACTGGCACCACTGGGGATGTAGTGCAGTGACTCGAGAGAGTGCACTGGCACCACTGGGGATGCAGTGCAGTGAGTCCAGAGAGTGCACTGGCACCACTTGGGATGCAGTGCAGTGAGTCCAGAGAGTGCACTGGCACCACTGGGGATGCAGTGCAGTGAGTCCAGAGAGTGCATTGGCACCACTGGGGATGCAGTGCAGTGAGTCCAGAGAGTGCACTGGCACCACTGGGGATGCACTGCAGTGAGTCCACAGAGTGCACTGGTACCACTGGGGATGCAGTGCAGTGAGTCCAGAGAGTGCACTGGCACCACTGGGAATGCACTGCAGTGAGTCCAGAGAGTGCACTGGCACCACTGGGGATGCAGTGAAGTGAGTCCAGAGAGTGCACTGGCACCACTGGGGATGCAGTGCAGTGAGTCCAGAGAGTGCACTGGCAGCACTGGGGATGCAGTGCAGTGAGTCCAGAGAGTGCACTGGCACCACTGGGGATGCACTGCAGTGAGTCCAGAGAGTGCACTAGCACCACTGGGGATGCAGTGCAGTGAATCCAGTGAGTGCACTGGCACCACTGGGGATGCAGTGCAGTGAGTCAAGAGAGTGCACTGGCACCACTGGGGATGCACTGCAGTGAGCCAAGAGAGTGCACTGGCACCACTGGGGATGCGGTGCCGGGAGTCCAGAGAGTGCACTGGCACCACTGGGGATGCAGTGCAGTGAGTCCAGAGAGTGCACTGGCACCACTGGGGATGCAGTGCAGTGAGTCCAGAGAGTGCACTGGCACCACTGGGGATGCACTGCAGTGAGTCCAGAGAGTGCTCTGGCACCACTGGGGATGCAGTGCAGTGAGTCCAGAGAGTGCACTGGCACCACTGGGGATGCAGTGCAGTGAGTCCAGAGAGTGCACTGGCACCACTGGTGATGCACTGCAGTTACTCCAGAGAGTGCACTGGCACCACTGGGGATGCGGTGCAGTGAGTCCAGAGAGTGCATTGGCACCACTGGGGATGCAGTGCAGTGAGTCCAGAGAGTGCACTGGCACCACTGGGGATGCACTGCAGTGAGTCCACAGAGTGCACTGGTACCACTGGGGATGCAGTACAGTGAGTCCAGAGAGTGCACTGGCACCACTGGGGATGCACTGCAGTGAGTCCAGAGAGTGCACTTGCACCACTGGGGATGCAGTGCAGTGAGTCCAGAGAGTGCACTGGCACCACTGGGGATGCAGTGCAGTGAGTCCAGAGAGTGCACTGGCAGCACTGGGGATGCACTGCAGTGAGTCCAGAGAGTGCACTGGCACCACTGGGGATGCGGTGCCAGGAGTCCAGAGAGCGCACTGGCACCACTGGGGATGCACTGCAGTGAGTCCACAGAGTGCACTGGCACCACTGAGAATGCACTTCAGTGAGTCCAGAGAGTGCACTGGTACCACTGGGGATGCACTGCAGTGAGTCCAGAGAGTGCACTGGCACCACTGGGGATGCAGTGCAGTGAGTCCAGAGAGTGCACTGGCACCACTGGGGATGCAGTGCAGTGAGTCCAGAGAGTGCACTGGCAGCACTGGGGATGCAGTGCAGTGAGTCAAGAGAGTGCACTGGCACCACTGGGGATGCACTGCAGTGAGTCCAGAGAGCGCACTGGCACCACTGGGGATGCACTGCAGTGAGTCCACAGAGTGCACTGGCACCACTGAGAATGCACTTCAGTGAGTCCAGAGAGTGCACTGGTACCACTGGGGATGCACTGCAGTGAGTCCAGAGAGTGCACTGGCACCACTGGGGATGCAGTGCAGTGAATCCAGTGAGTGCACTGGCACCACTGGGGATGCAGTGCAGTGAGTCAAGAGAGTGCACTGGCACCACTGGGGATGCACTGCAGTGAGCCCAGAGAGTGCACTGGCACCACTGGGGATGCGGTGCCGGGAGTCCAGAGAGTGCACAGGCACCACTGGGGATGCAGTGCAGTGAGTCCAGAGAGTGCACTGGCACCACTGGGGATGCACTGCAGTGAGTCCAGAGAGTGCAGTGGCACCACTGGGGATGCAGTGCAGTGAGTCCAGAGAGTGCACTGGCACCACTGAGAATGCCCTTCAGTGAGTCCAGAGAGTGCACTGGCACCACTGGTGATGCACTGCAGTTACTCCAGAGAGTGCACTGGCACCACTGGGGATGCAGTGTGGTGAGTCCAGAGAGTGCACTGGCACCACTGGGGATGCAGTGCAGTCAGTCCAGTGAGTGTACTGGCACCACTGGGGATGCACTGCAGTGAGTCCAGAGAGTTCACTGGCACCACTGAGAATGCCCTTCAGTGAGTCCAGAGAGTGCACTGGCACCACTGGGGATGCACTGCAGTGAGTCCACAGAGTGCACTAGCACCACTGGGGATGCAGTGCAGTGAGTCCAGAGAGTGCACTGGCACCACTGGGGATGCACTTCAGTGAGTCCAGAGAGTGCACGCGCTCCACTGAGGATGCAGTACAGTGAGTCCAGAGAGTGCACTGGCACCACTGGGGATGCACTGCAGTGAGTCCAGAGAGTGCACTGGCAGCACTGGGGATGCAGTGCAGTGAGTCCAGAGAGTGCACTGGCACCACTGGGGATGCACTGCAGTGAGTCCAGAGAGTGCACTGGCACCACTGGGGATGCACTTCAGTGAGTCCAGAGAGTGCACTGGCACCACTGGTGATGCTCTGCAGTGAGTCCAGAGAGTGCACTGGCACCACTGGGGATGCACTGCAGTGAGTCCAGAGAGTGCACTGGCAGCACTGGGGATGCAGTGCAGTGAGTCCAGAGAGTGCACTGGCACCAGAGGGAATGCACTGCAGTGAGTCCAGTGAGTGCAGTGGCAGCACTGGGGATGCAGTGCAGTGAGTGCAGAGAGTGCACTGGCACCACTGGACATGCAGTGCAGTGAGTCCAGAGAGTGCAGTGGCACCACTGGGGATGCAGTGCAGTGAGTCCAGAGAGTGCTCTGGCACCACTGGGGATGCACTGAAGTGAGTCCAGAGAGTGCACTGGCACCACTGGGGATGCAGTGCAGTGAGTCCAGAGAGTGCACTGGCAACACTGGGGTTGCAGTGCAGTGAGTCCAGAGAGTGCACTGGCACCACTGGGGATGCAGTGCAGTGAGTCCAGAGTGTGCACTGGCACGACTGGGAATGCAGTGCAGTGAGTCCAGAGATTGCACTGGCACCACTGGGGATGCACTTCAGTGAGTCCAGAGAGTGCACTGGCACCACAGGTGATGCACTGCAGTGAGTCCAGAGAGTGCACTGGCACCACTGGGGATGCAGTGCAGTGAGTCCAGAGAGTGCACTGGCACCACTGGGGATGCAGTGCAGTGAGTCCAGAGAGTGCACTGGCACCAGAGGGAATGCACTGCAGTGAGTCCAGTGAGTGCACTGGCACCACTGGAGATGCAGTACAGTGAGTCCAGTGAATGCACTGGCAACACTGGGGATGCAGTGCAGTGAGTCCAGAGAGTGCACTGGCACCACTGGGGATGCAGTATAGTGAGTCCAGTGAGTGCACTGGCACCACTGGGGATGCAGTGCAGTGAGTCCAGAGAGTGCACTGGCACCACTGGGGATGCACTGCAGTGAGTCCACAGAGTGCACTGGCACCACTGATGATGCAGTACAGTGAGTCCAGTGAGTGCACTGGCACCACTGGGGATGTAGTGCAGTGACTCGAGAGAGTGCACTGGCACCACTGGGGATGCAGTGCAGTGAGTCCAGAGAGTGCACTGGCACCACTTGGGATGCAGTGCAGTGAGTCCAGAGAGTGCACTGGCACCACTGGGGATGCAGTGCAGTGAGTCCAGAGAGTGCATTGGCACCACTGGGGATGCAGTGCAGTGAGTCCAGAGAGTGCACTGGCACCACTGGGGATGCACTGCAGTGAGTCCACAGAGTGCACTGGTACCACTGGGGATGCAGTGCAGTGAGTCCAGAGAGTGCACTGGCACCACTGGGAATGCACTGCAGTGAGTCCAGAGAGTGCACTGGCACCACTGGGGATGCAGTGAAGTGAGTCCAGAGAGTGCACTGGCACCACTGGGGATGCAGTGCAGTGAGTCCAGAGAGTGCACTGGCAGCACTGGGGATGCAGTGCAGTGAGTCCAGAGAGTGCACTGGCACCACTGGGGATGCACTGCAGTGAGTCCAGAGAGTGCACTAGCACCACTGGGGATGCAGTGCAGTGAATCCAGTGAGTGCACTGGCACCACTGGGGATGCAGTGCAGTGAGTCAAGAGAGTGCACTGGCACCACTGGGGATGCACTGCAGTGAGCCAAGAGAGTGCACTGGCACCACTGGGGATGCGGTGCCGGGAGTCCAGAGAGTGCACTGGCACCACTGGGGATGCAGTGCAGTGAGTCCAGAGAGTGCACTGGCACCACTGGGGATGCAGTGCAGTGAGTCCAGAGAGTGCACTGGCACCACTGGGGATGCACTGCAGTGAGTCCAGAGAGTGCTCTGGCACCACTGGGGATGCAGTGCAGTGAGTCCAGAGAGTGCACTGGCACCACTGGGGATGCAGTGCAGTGAGTCCAGAGAGTGCACTGGCACCACTGGTGATGCACTGCAGTTACTCCAGAGAGTGCACTGGCACCACTGGGGATGCGGTGCAGTGAGTCCAGAGAGTGCATTGGCACCACTGGGGATGCAGTGCAGTGAGTCCAGAGAGTGCACTGGCACCACTGGGGATGCACTGCAGTGAGTCCACAGAGTGCACTGGTACCACTGGGGATGCAGTACAGTGAGTCCAGAGAGTGCACTGGCACCACTGGGGATGCACTGCAGTGAGTCCAGAGAGTGCACTTGCACCACTGGGGATGCAGTGCAGTGAGTCCAGAGAGTGCACTGGCACCACTGGGGATGCAGTGCAGTGAGTCCAGAGAGTGCACTGGCAGCACTGGGGATGCACTGCAGTGAGTCCAGAGAGTGCACTGGCACCACTGGGGATGCGGTGCCAGGAGTCCAGAGAGCGCACTGGCACCACTGGGGATGCACTGCAGTGAGTCCACAGAGTGCACTGGCACCACTGAGAATGCACTTCAGTGAGTCCAGAGAGTGCACTGGTACCACTGGGGATGCACTGCAGTGAGTCCAGAGAGTGCACTAGCACCACTGGGGATGCAGTGCAGTGAATCCAGTGAGTGCACTGGCACCACTGGGGATGCAGTGCAGTGAGTCAAGAGAGTGCACTGGCACCACTGGGGATGCACTGCAGTGAGCCCAGAGAGTGCACTGGCACCACTGGGGATGCAGTGCAGTGAGTCCAGAGTGTGCACTGGCACGACTGGGAATGCAGTGCAGTGAGTCCAGAGATTGCACTGGCACCACTGGGGATGCACTTCAGTGAGTCCAGAGAGTGCACTGGCACCACAGGTGATGCACTGCAGTGAGTCCAGAGAGTGCACTGGCACCACTGGGGATGCAGTGCAGTGAGTCCAGAGAGTGCACTGGCACCACTGGGGATGCACTGCAGTGAGTCCAGAGAGTGCACTGGCACCAGAGGGAATGCACTGCAGTGAGTCCAGTGAGTGCACTGGCACCACTGGAGATGCAGTACAGTGAGTCCAGTGAATGCACTGGCAACACTGGGGATGCAGTGCAGTGAGTCCAGAGAGTGCACTGGCACCACTGGTGATGCAGTATAGTGAGTCCAGTGAGTGCACTGGCACCACTGGGGATGCAGTGCAGTGAGTCCAGAGAGTGCACTGGCACCACTGGGGATGCACTGCAGTGAGTCCAGAGAGTGCACTGGCACCACTGATGATGCAGTACAGTGAGTCCAGTGAGTGCACTGGCACCACTGGGGATGTAGTGCAGTGACTCGAGAGAGTGCACTGGCACCACTGGGGATGCAGTGCAGTGAGTCCAGAGAGTGCACTGGCACCACTTGGGATGCAGTGCAGTGAGTCCAGAGAGTGCACTGGCACCACTGGGGATGCAGTGCAGTGAGTCCAGAGAGTGCATTGGCACCACTGGGGATGCAGTGCAGTGAGTCCAGAGAGTGCACTGGCACCACTGGGGATGCACTGCAGTGAGTCCACAGAGTGCACTGGTACCACTGGGGATGCAGTGCAGTGAGTCCAGAGAGTGCACTGGCACCACTGGGGATGCACTGCAGTGAGTCCAGAGAGTGCACTGGCACCACTGGGGATGCAGTGCAGTGAGTCCACAGAGTGCACTGGCACCACTGGGGATGCAGTGCAGTGAGTCCAGAGAGTGCACTGGCAGCACTGGGGATGCAGTGCAGTGAGTCCAGAGAGTGCACTGGCACCACTGGGGATGCACTGCAGTGAGTCCAGAGAGTGCACTAGCACCACTGGGGATGCAGTGCAGTGAATCCAGTGAGTGCACTGGCACCACTGGGGATGCAGTGCAGTGAGTCAAGAGAGTGCACTGGCACCACTGGGGATGCACTGCAGTGAGCCAAGAGAGTGCACTGGCACCACTGGGGATGCGGTGCCGGGAGTCCAGAGAGTGCACTGGCACCACTGGGGATGCAGTGCAGTGAGTCCAGAGAGTGCACTGGCACCACTGGGGATGCAGTGCAGTGAGTCCAGAGAGTGCACTGGCACCACTGGGGATGCACTGCAGTGAGTCCAGAGAGTGCTCTGGCACCACTGGGGATGCAGTGCAGTGAGTCCAGAGAGTGCACTGGCACCACTGGGGATGCAGTGCAGTGAGTCCAGAGAGTGCACTGGCACCACTGGTGATGCACTGCAGTTACTCCAGAGAGTGCACTGGCACCACTGGGGATGCGGTGCAGTGAGTCCAGAGAGTGCATTGGCACCACTGGGGATGCACTGCAGTGAGTCCAGAGAGTGCACTGGCACCACTGGGGATGCACTGCAGTGAGTCCACAGAGTGCACTGGTACCACTGGGGATGCAGTGCAGTGAGTCCAGAGAGTGCACTGGCACCACTGGGGATGCACTGCAGTGAGTCCAGAGAGTGCACTGGCACCACTGGGGATGCACTGCAGTGAGTCCAGAGAGTGCACTGGCACCACTGGGGATGCAGTGCAGTGAGTCCAGAGAGTGCACTGGCAGCACTGGGGATGCACTGCAGTGAGTCCAGAGAGTGCACTGGCACCACTGGGGATGCGGTGCCGGGAGTCCAGAGAGCACACTGGCACCACTGGGGATGCACTGCAGTGAGTCCAGAGAGTGCACTGGCACCACTGAGAATGCACTTCAGTGAGTCCAGAGAGTGCACTGGTACCACTGGGGATGCACTGCAGTGAGTCCAGAGAGTGCACTAGCACCACTGGGGATGCAGTGCAGTGAATCCAGTGAGTGCACTGGCACCACTGGGGATGCAGTGCAGTGAGTCAAGAGAGTGCACTGGCACCACTGGGGATGCACTGCAGTGAGCCCAGAGAGTGCACTGGCACCACTGGGGATGCAGTGCAGTGAGTCCAGAGTGTGCACTGGCACGACTGGGAATGCAGTGCAGTGAGTCCAGAGATTGCACTGGCACCACTGGGGATGCACTTCAGTGAGTCCAGAGAGTGCACTGGCACCACAGGTGATGCACTGCAGTGAGTCCAGAGAGTGCACTGGCACCACTGGGGATGCAGTGCAGTGAGTCCAGAGAGTGCACTGGCACCACTGGGGATGCACTGCAGTGAGTCCAGAGAGTGCACTGGCACCAGAGGGAATGCACTGTAGTGAGTCCAGTGAGTGCACTGGCACCACTGGAGATGCAGTACAGTGAGTCCAGTGAATGCACTGGCAACACTGGGGATGCAGTGCAGTGAGTCCAGAGAGTGCACTGGCACCACTGGTGATGCAGTATAGTGAGTCCAGTGAGTGCACTGGCACCACTGGGGATGCAGTGCAGTGAGTCCAGACAGTGCACTGGCACCACTGGGGATGCACTGCAGTGAGTCCAGAGAGTGCACTGGCACCACTGATGATGCAGTACAGTGAGTCCAGTGAGTGCACTGGCACCACTGGGGATGTAGTGCAGTGACTCGAGAGAGTGCACTGGCACCACTGGGGATGCAGTGCAGTGAGTCCAGAGAGTGCACTGGCACCACAGGTGATGCACTGCAGTGAGTCCAGAGAGTGCACTGGCACCACTGGGGATGCAGTGCAGTGAGTCCAGAGAGTGCATTGGCACCACTGGGGATGCAGTGCAGTGAGTCCAGAGAGTGCACTGGCACCACTGGGGATGCACTGCAGTGAGTCCACAGAGTGCACTGGTACCACTGGGGATGCAGTGCAGTGAGTCCAGAGAGTGCACTGGCACCACTGGGGATGCACTGCAGTGAGTCCAGAGAGTGCACTGGCACCACTGGGGATGCAGTGCAGTGAGTCCAGAGAGTGCACTGGCACCACTGGGGATGCAGTGCAGTGAGTCCAGAGAGTGCACTGGCAGCACTGGGGATGCAGTGCAGTGAGTCCAGAGAGTGCACTGGCACCACTGGGGATGCACTGCAGTGAGTCCAGAGAGTGCACTAGCACCACTGGGGATGCAGTGCAGTGAATCCAGTGAGTGCACTGGCACCACTGGGGATGCAGTGCAGTGAGTCCAGAGAGTGCACTGGCACCACTGGGGATGCACTGCAGTGAGCCAAGAGAGTGCACTGGCACCACTGGGGATGCGGTGCCGGGAGTCCAGAGAGTGCACTGGCACCACTGGGGATGCAGTGCAGTGAGTCCAGAGAGTGCACTGGCACCACTGGGGATGCAGTGCAGTGAGTCCAGAGAGTGCACTGGCACCACTGGGGATGCACAGCAGTGAGTCCAGAGAGTGCTCTGGCACCACTGGGGATGCAGTGCAGTGAGTCCAGAGAGTGCACTGGCACCACTGGGGATGCAGTGCAGTGAGTCCAGAGAGTGCACTGGCACCACTGGTGATGCACTGCAGTTACTCCAGAGAGTGCACTGGCACCACTGGGGATGCGGTGCAGTGAGTCCAGAGAGTGCATTGGCACCACTGGGGATGCACTGCAGTGAGTCCAGAGAGTGCACTGGCACCACTGGGGATGCACTGCAGTGAGTCCACAGAGTGCACTGGTACCACTGGGGATGCAGTGCAGTGAGTCCAGAGAGTGCACTGGCACCACTGGGGATGCACTGCAGTGAGTCCAGAGAGTGCACTGGCACCACTGGGGATGCAGTGCAGTGAGTCCAGAGAGTGCACTGGCACCACTGGGGATGCAGTGCAGTGAGTCCAGAGAGTGCACTGGCAGCACTGGGGATGCACTGCAGTGAGTCCAGAGAGTGCACTGGCACCACTGGGGATGCGGTGCCGGGAGTCCAGAGAGCGCACTGGCACCACTGGGGATGCACTGCAGTGAGTCCACAGAGTGCACTGGCACCACTGAGAATGCACTTCAGTGAGTCCAGAGAGTGCACTGGTACCACTGGGGATGCACTGCAGTGAGTCCAGAGAGTGCACTAGCACCACTGGGGATGCAGTGCAGTGAGTCAAGAGAGTGCACTGACACCACTGGGGATGCACTGCAGTGAGCCCAGAGAGTGCACTGGCACCAGTGGGGATGCGGTGCCGGGAGTCCAGAGAGTGCACTGGCACCACTGGGGATGCAGTGCAGTGAGTCCAGAGAGTGCACTGGCACCACTGGGGATGCAGTGCAGTGAGTCCAGAGAGTGCACTGGCACCACTGGGGATGCAGTGCAGTGAGTCCAGAGAGTGCACTGGCACCACTGGGGATGCAGTGCAGTGAGTCCAGAGAGTGCACTGGCACCACTGGTGATGCACTGCAGTTACTCCAGAGAGTGCACTGGCACCACTGGGGATGCGGTGCGGTGAGTCCAGAGAGTGCACTGGCACCACTGGGGATGCACTGCAGTGAGTCCACAGAGTGCACTGGCACCACTGGGGATGCACTTCAGTGAGTCCAGAGAGTGCACTGGCACCACTGGGGATGCACTGCAGTGAGTCCAGAGAGTGCACTGGCACCACTGGGGATGCACTGCAGTGAGTCCAGAGAGTGCACTGGCACCACTGGGGATGCAGTGCAGTGAGTCCAGAGAGTGCACTGGCACCAGAGGGAATGCACGGCAGTGAGTCCAGTGAGTGCACTGGCACCACTGGGGATGCAGTGCAGTGAGTGCAGAGAGTGCACTGGCACCACTGGGGATGCAGTGCAGTGAGTCCAGAGAGTGCAGTGGCACCACTGGGGATGCAGTGCAGTGAGTCCAGAGAGTGCACTGGCAGCACTGGGGATGCAGTGCAGTGAGTCCAGAGAGTGCACTGGCACCACTGGGGCTGCAGTGCAGTGAGTCCAGAGAGTGCACTGGCACCACTGGGGATGCAGTGCAGTGAGTCCAGAGAGTGCTCTGGCACCACTGGGGATGCACTGAAGTGAGTCCAGAGAGTGCACTGGCACCACTGGTGATGCACTGCAGTGAGTCCAGAGAGTGCACTGGCACCACTGGTGATGCACTGCAGTGAGTCCACAGAGTGCACTAGCACCACTGGGGATACAGTGCAGTGAGTCCAGAGAGTGCACTGGCACCACTGGGGATGCACTTCAGTGAGTCCAGAGAGTGCTCGCGCTCCACTGGGGATGCAGTACAGTGAGTCCAGAGAGTGCACTGGCACCACTGGGGATGCAGTGCAGTGAGTCCAGAGAGTGCACTGGCAGCACAGAGGATGCAGTGCAGTGAGTCCAGAGAGTGCTCTGGCACCACTGGGGATGCAGTGCAGTGAGTCCAGAGAGTGCACTGGCACCACTGGGGATGCAGTGCAGTGAGTCCAGAGAGTGCACTGGCACCACTGGGGATGCACTTCAGTGAGTCCAGAGAGTGCACTGGCACCACTGGGGATGCACTGCAGTGAGTCCAGAGAGTGCACTGGCACCACTGGGGATGCAGTGCAGTGAGTCCAGAGAGTGCACTGGCACCAGAGGGAATGCACGGCAGTGAGTCCAGTGAGTGCACTGGCACCACTGGGGATGCAGTGCAGTGAGTGCAGAGAGTGCACTGGCACCACTGGGGATGCGGTGCGGTGAGTCCAGAGAGTGCAGTGGCACCACTGGGGATGCAGTGCAGTGAGTCCAGAGAGTGCACTGGCAGCACTGGGGATGCAGTGCAGTGAGTCCAGAGAGTGCACTGGCACCACTGGGGCTGCAGTGCAGTGAGTGCAGAGAGTGCACTGGCACCACTGGGGATGCAGTGCAGTGAGTCCAGAGAGTGCTCTGGCACCACTGGGGATGCACTGAAGTGAGTCCAGAGAGTGCACTGGCACCACTGGGGATGCAGTGCAGTGAGTCCAGAGAGTGCACTGGCAACACTGGGGTTGCAGTGCAGTGAGTCCAGAGAGTGCACTGGCACCACTGGGGATGCAGTGCAGTGAGTCCAGAGTGTGCACTGGCACGACTGGGAATGCAGTGCAGTGAGTCCAGAGATTGCACTGGCACCACTGGGGATGCACTTCAGTGAGTCCAGAGAGTGCACTGGCACCACAGGTGACGCACTGCAGTGAGTCCAGAGAGTGCACTGGCACCACTGGGGATGCAGTGCAGTGAGTGCAGAGAGTGCACTGGCACAACTGGGGATGCAGTGCAGTGAGTCCAGAGAGTGCAGTGACACCACTGGGGATGCAGTGCAGTGAGTCCAGAGAGTGCACAGGCAGCACTAGGGATGCAGTCCAGTGAGTCCAGAGAGTGCACTGGCACCACTGGGGATGCAGTGCAGTGAGTCCAGAGAGTGCACTGGCACCACTGGGGATGCAGTGCAGTGAGTCCAGTGAGTGTACTGGCACCACTGGGGATGCACTGCAGTGAGTCCAGAGAGTGCACTGGCACCACTGAGATTGCACTTCAGTGAGTCCAGAGAGTGCACTGGCACCACTGGGGATGCAGTGCAGTGAGTCCAGAGAGTGCACTGGCACCACTGAGAATGCACTTCAGTGAGTCCAAAGAGTGCACTGGCACCACTGGGGATGCACTGCAGTGAGTCCAGAGAGTGCACTAGCACCACTGGGAATGCAGTACAGTGAGTCCAGTGAGTGCACTGGCACCACTGGGGATGTAGTGCAGTGACTCGAGAGAGTGCACTGGCACCACTGGGGATGCAGTGCAGTGAGTGCAGAGAGTGCACTGGTACCACTTGGGATGCAGTGCAGTGAGTCCAGTGAGTGCACTGGCACCACTGGGGATGCAGTGCAGTGAGTCCAGAGAGTGCATTGGCACCACTGGGGATGCAGTGCAGAGAGTCCAAGAGAGTGCACTTGCACCACTGGGGATGCACTGCATTCACTCCAGAGTGTGCACTGGCACCACTGATGATGCAGTACAGTGAGTCCAGTGAGCGCACTGGCACCACTGGGGATGTAGTGCAGTGACTCGAGAGAGTGCACTGGCACCACTGGGGATGCAGTGCAGTGAGTCCAGAGAGTGCATTGGCACCACTGGGGATGCAGTGCAGTGAGTCCAGAGAGTGCACTGGCACCACTGGGGATGCACTGCTGTGAGTCCAGAGAGTGCACTGGCAGCAGTGGGGATGCACTGCAGTGAGTCCAGAGAGTGCACTGGCACCACTGGGGATGCACTGCAGTGAGTCCAGAGAGTGCACTGGCACCACTGGGGATGCACTGCAGTGAGTCCAGAGAGTGCACTGGCACCACTCAGGGTGCAGTGCGGTGAGTCCAGAGAATGCACTGGCACCAATGGGGATGTAGTGCAGTGAGTCCAGAGAGCGCACTGGCTCCACTGGGGTTGCAGTGCAGTCAGTCCTGTGAGTGTACTGGCACCACTGGGGATGCAGTGCAGTGAGTCCAGAGAGTGCACTGGCACCACTGGACATGCAGTGCAGTGAGTCCAGAGAGTGCAGTGGCACCACTGGGGATGCAGTGCAGTGAGTCCAGAGAGTGCACTGGCAGCACTGGGGATGCAGTGCAGTGAGTCCAGAGAGTGCACTGGCACCACTGGGGCTGCAGTGCAGTGAGTCCAGAGAGTGCACTGGCACCACTGGGGATGCAGTGCAGTGAGTCCAGAGAGTGCTCTGGCACCACTGGGTATGCACTGAAGTGAGTCCAGAGAGTGCACTGGCACCACTGGGGATGCAGTGCAGTGAGCCCAGAGAGTGCACTGGCAACACTGGGGTTGCAGTGCAGTGAGTCCAGAGAGTGCACTGGCACCACTGGGGATGCAGTGCAGTGAGTCCAGAGAGTGCACTGGCACCACTGGGGATGCAGTGCAGTGAGTCCAGAGAGTGCACTGGCACCACTGGTGATGCACTGCAGTTACTCCAGAGAGTGCACTGGCACCACTGGGGATGCGGTGCAGTGAGTCCAGAGAGTGCACTGGCACCACTGGGGATGCACTGCAGTGAGCCCAGAGAGTGCACTGGCACCACTGGGGATGCAGTGCAGTGAGTCCAGAGAGTGCACTGGCACCACTGGGGATGCGGTGCCGGGAGTCCAGAGAGTGCACTGGCACCACTGGGGATGCAGTGCAGTGAGTCCAGAGAGTGCACTGGCACCACTGGGGATGCAGTGCAGTGAGTCCAGAGAGTGCACTGGCAGCACTCGGGATGCACTGCAGTGAGTCCAGAGAGTGCACTGGCACCACTGGGGATGCGGTGCCGGGAGTCCAGAGAGCGCACTGGCACCACTGGGGATGCACTGCAGTGAGTCCACAGAGTGCACTGGCACCACTGAGAATGCACTTCAGTGAGTCCAGAGAGTGCACTGGTACCACTGGGGATGCACTGCAGTGAGTCCAGAGAGTGCACTAGCACCACTGGGGATGCAGTGCAGTGAATCCAGTGAGTGCACTGGCACCACTGGGGATGCAGTGCAGTGAGTCAAGAGAGTGCACTGGCACCACTGGGGATGCACTGCAGTGAGCCCAGAGAGTGCACTGGCACCACTGGGGATGCGGTGCCGGGAGTCCAGAGAGTGCACTGGCACCACTGGGGATGCAGTGCAGTGAGTCCAGAGAGTGCACTGGCACCACTGGGGATGCAGTGCAGTGAGTCCAGAGAGTGCACTGGCACCACTGGGGATGCAGTGCAGTGAGTCCAGAGAGTGCTCTGGCACCACTGGGGATGCAGTGCAGTGAGTCCAGAGAGTGCACTGGCACCACTGGGGATGCAGTGCAGTGAGTCCAGAGAGTGCACTGGCACCACTGGTGATGCACTGCAGTTACTCCAGAGAGTGCACTGGCACCACTGGGGATGCGGTGCGGTGAGTCCAGAGAGTGCACTGGCACCACTGGGGATGCAGTGCAGTGAGTCCAGTGAGTGTACTGGCAACACTGGGGATGCACTGCAGTGAGTCCAGAGAGTGCACTGGCACCACTGAGAATGCCCTTCAGTGAGTCCAGAGAGTGCACTGGCACCACTGGGGATGCACTGCAGTGAGTCCACAGAGTGCACTAGCACCACTGGGGATGCAGTGCAGTGAGTCCAGAGAGTGCACTCGCACCACTGGGGATGCACTTCAGTGAGTCCAGAGAGTGCACGCGCTCCACTGGGGATGCAGTACAGTGAGTCCAGAGAGTGCACTGGCACCACTGGGGATGCACTGCAGTGAGTCCAGAGAGTGCACTGGCAGCACAGAGGATGCAGTGCAGTGAGTCCAGAGAGTGCTCTGGCACCACTGGGGATGCAGTGCAGTGAGTCCAGAGAGTGCACTGGCACCAGTGGGGATGCAGTGCAGTGAGTCCAGAGAGTGCACTGGCACCACTGGGGATGCACTTCAGTGAGTCCAGAGAGTGCACTGGCACCACTGGGGATGCACTGCAGTGAGTCCAGAGAGTGCACTGGCACCACTGGGGATGCACTGCAGTGAGTCCACAGAGTGCACTGGCACCACTGGGGATGCAGTGCAGTGAGTCCAGAGAGTGCACTGGCACCAGAGGGAATGCACGGCAGTGAGTCCAGTGAGTGCACTGGCACCACTGGGGATGCAGTGCAGTGAGTGCAGAGAGTGCACTGGCACCACTGCACATGCAATGCAGTGAGTCCAGAGAGTGCAGTGGCACCACTGGGGATGCAGTGCAGTGAGTCCAGAGAGTGCACTGGCAGCACTGGGGATGCAGTGCAGTGAGTCCAGAGAGTGCACTGGCACCACTGGGGCTGCAGTGCAGTGAGTCCAGAGAGTGCACTGGCACCACTGGGGATGCAGTGCAGTGAGTCCAGAGAGTGCTCTGGCACCACTGGGGATGCACTGAAGTGAGTCCAGAGAGTGCACTGGCACCACTGGGGATGCAGTGCAGTGAGTCCAGAGAGTGCACTGGCAACACTGGGGTTGCAGTGCAGTGAGTCCAGAGAGTGCACTGGCACCACTGGGGATGCAGTGCAGTGAGTCCAGAGTGTGCACTGGCACGACTGGGAATGCAGTGCAGTGAGTCCAGAGATTGCACTGGCACCACTGGGGATGCACTTCAGTGAGTCCAGAGAGTGCACTGGCACCACAGGTGATGCACTGCAGTGAGTCCAGAGAGTGCACTGGCACCACTGGGGATGCAGTGCAGTGAGTCCAGAGAGTGCACTGGCACCACTGGGGATGCAGTGCAGTGAGTCCAGAGAGTGCACTGGCACCAGAGGGAATGCACTGCAATGAGTCCAGTGAGTGCACTGGCACCACTGGGGATACAGTGCAGTGAGTGCAGAGAGTGCACTGGCACAACTGGGGATGCAGTGCAGTGAGTCCAGAGAGTGCAGTGACACCACTGGGGATGCAGTGCAGTGAGTCCAGAGAGTGCACAGGCAGCACTGGGGATGCAGTCCAGTGAGTCCAGAGAGTGCACTGGCACCACTGGGGATGCAGTGCAGTGAGTCCAGAGAGTGCACTGGCACCACTGGGGATGCAGTGCAGTGAGTCCAGTGAGTGTACTGGCACCACTGGGGATGCACTGCAGTGAGTCCAGAGAGTGCACTGGCACCACTGAGATTGCACTTCAGTGAGTCCAGAGAGTGCACTGGCACCACTGGGGATGCAGTGCAGTGAGTCCAGAGAGTGCACTGGCACCACTGAGAATGCACTTCAGTGAGTCCAAAGAGTGCACTGGCACCACTGGGGATGCACTGCAGTGAGTCCAGAGAGTGCACTAGCACCACTGGGAATGCAGTACAGTGAGTCCAGTGAGTGCACTGGCACCACTGGGGATGTAGTGCAGTGACTCGAGAGAGTGCACTGGCACCACTGGGGATGCAGTGCAGTGAGTGCAGAGAGTGCACTGGTACCACTTGGGATGCAGTGCAGTGAGTCCAGTGAGTGCACTGGCACCACTGGGGATGCAGTGCAGTGAGTCCAGAGAGTGCATTGGCACCACTGGGGATGCAGTGCAGTGAGTCCAAGAGAGTGCACTGGCACCACTGGGGATGCACTGCATTCACTCCAGAGAGTGCACTGGCACCACTGATGATGCAGTACAGTGAGTCCAGTGAGCGCACTGGCACCACTGGGGATGCAGTGCAGTGACTCGAGAGAGTGCACTGGCACCACTTGTGATGCAGTGCAGTGAGTGCAGAGAGTGCACTGGCACCACTGGGTATGCAGTGCAGTGAGTCCAGAGAGTGCATTGGCACCACTGGGGATGCAGTGCAGTGAGTCCAGAGAGTGCACTGGCACCACTGGGGATGCACTGCTGTGAGTCCAGAGAGTGCACTGGCAGCAGTGGGGATGCACTGCAGTGAGTCCAGAGAGTGCACTGGCACCACTGGGGATGCACTGCAGTGAGTCCAGAGAGTGCAGTGGCACCACTGGGGATGCAGTGCAGTGAGTCCAGAGAGTGCACTGGCACCACTGGGGATGCACTGCAGTGAGTCCAGAGAGTGCACTGGCACCACTGGGGATGCAGTGCAGTGAGTCCAGAGAGTGCACTGGCAGCACTGGAGATGCAGTGCAGTGAGTCCAGAGAGTGCACTGGCACCACTGGGGATGCAGTGCAGTGAGTCCAGAGAGCGCACTGGCACCACTGGGGATGCACTGCAGTGAGTCCAGAGAGTGCACTGGAACCACTGAGAATGCACTTCAGAGAGTCCAGAGAGTGCACTGGCACCACTGGGGATGCACTGCAGTGAGTCCAGAGAGTGCACTAGCACCACTGGGGAATGCAGTGCAGTGAGTCCAGTGAGTACACTGGCACCACTGGGGATGCAGTGCAGTGTGTCAAGAGAGTGCACTGGCACCACTGGGGATGCACTGCAGTGAGCCCAGAGAGTGCACTGGCACCACTGGGGATGCGGTGCCGGGAGTCCAGAGAGTGCTTTGGCACCACTGGGGATGCACTGCAGTTACTCCAGAGAGTGCACTGGCAACACTGGGGATGCAGTACAGTGAGTCCAGAGAGTGCACTGGCACCACTGGGGATGCACTGCAGTGAGTCCAGAGAGTGCACTGGCACCACTCAGGGTGCAGTGCGGTGAGTCCAGAGAATGCACTGGCACCAATGGGGATGCAGTGCAGTGAGTCCAGAGAGCGCACTGGCTCCACTGGGGATGCAGTGCAGTCAGTCCTGTGAGTGTACTGGCACCACTGGGGATGCAGTGCAGTGAGTCCAGAGAGTGCACTGGCACCACTGAGAATGCACTTCAGTGAGTCCAGAGAGTGCACTGGCACCACTGGGGATGCACTGCAGTGAGTCCAGAGAGTGCACTGGCACCAACGGGGATGCACTGCAGTGAGTCCAGAGAGTGCACGGGCTCCACTGGGGATGCAGTGCAGTGAGTCCAGAGAGTGCACTGGCACCACTGGGGATGCAGTGCAGTGAGTCCAGAGAGTGCACTGACACCACTGGGGATGCACTGCAGTGAGCCCAGAGAGTGCACTGGCACCACTGGGGATGCGGTGCCGGGAGTCCAGAGAGTGCTTTGGCACCACTGGGGATGCACTGCAGTTACTCCAGAGAGTGCACTGGCAACACTGGGGATGCAGTACAGTGAGTCCAGAGAGTGCACTGGCACCACTGGGGATGCACTGCAGTGAGTCCAGAGAGTGCACTGGCACCACTCAGGGTGCAGTGCGGTGAGTCCAGAGAATGCACTGGCACCAATGGGGATGCAGTGCAGTGAGTCCAGAGAGCGCACTGGCTCCACTGGGGATGCAGTGCAGTCAGTCCTGTGAGTGTACTGGCACCACTGGGGATGCAGTGCAGTGAGTCCAGAGAGTGCACTAGCACCACTGAGAATGCACTTCAGTGAGTCCAGAGAGTGCACTGGCACCACTGGGGATGCACTGCATTGAGTCCAGAGAGTGCACTGGCACCAACGGGGATGCACTGCAGTGAGTCCAGAGAGTGCACTGGCACCACTGGGGATGCACTTCAGTGAGTACAGAGAGTGCACGGGCTCCACTGGGGATGCAGTGCAGTGAGTCCAGAGAGTGCACTGGCACCACTGGGGATGCAGTGCAGTGAGTCCAGAGAGTGCACTGGCACCACTGGGGATGCAGTGCAGTGAGTCCACAGAGTGCACTGGCACCACTGGGGATGCAGTGCAGTGAGTCCAGAGAGTGCACTGGCACCACTGGGGATGCCGTGTAGTGAGTGCAGAGAGTGCACTGTGAACACTGGGGATGCAGTGCAGTGAGTCCAGAGAGTGCACTGGCACCACTGGGGATGCAGTGCAGTGAGTCCAGAGTGTGCACTGGCACCACTGGGGATGCACTGCAGTGAGTCCAGAGATTGCACTGTCACCACTGGGGATGCACCTCAGTGAGTCCAGAGAGTGCACTGGCACCACTGGTGATGCACTGCAGTGAGTCCAGAGAATGCACTGGCACCACTGGGGATGCAGTGCAGTGAGTCCAGAGAGTGCACTGGAACCACTGGGGATGCAGTGCAGTGAGTCCAGAGAGTGCACTGGCACCAGAGGGAATGCACTGCAGTGAGTCCAGTGAGTGCACTGGCACCACTGTGAATGCACTGCAGTGAGTCCAGAGAGTGCACTGGCACCACTGGGGATGCAGTGCAGTGAGTCCAGAGAGTGCACTGGCACCACTGGGGATGCAGTGCAGTGAGTCCAGAGAGTGCACTGGCACCACTGGGGATGCACTGCAGTGAGTCCAGAGAGTGCACTGTCACCACTGGGGATGCAGTACAGTGAGTCCACAGAGTGCACTGGTACCAGTGGGGATGCAGTACAGTGAGTCCAGAGAGTGCAGTGGCACCACTGGGCATGCAGTGCAGTGAGTCCAGAGAGTGCACTGGCACCACTGGGGATGCACTTCAGTGACTCCAGAGAGTGCACTGGCACCACTGGGGATGCAGTGCAGTGAGTCCAAAGACTTCACTGGCAAAACTGGGGATGCAGTGCAGTGAGTCCAGAGAGTGCACTGGCACCACTGGGGATGCAGTGCAGTGAGTCCAGAGATTGCACTGGCACCACCGGGGCTGCAGTGCAGTGAGTCCAGAGAGTGCACTGGCACCACTGTGGATGCACTGCAGTGAGTCCAGAGAGTGCACTGGCACCACTGGTGATGCAGTACAGTGAGTCCAGAGAGTGCACTGGCACCACTGGGGATGCACTGCAGTGAGTCCAGAGAGTGCACTGGCACCACTGGGGATGCACTACAGTGAGTCCAGAGATTGCACTGGCACCACTGGGGATGCAGTGCACTGAGTCCAGAGAGTGCACTGGCACCACTGGGGATGCAGTGCATTGAGTCCAGAGAGTGCACTGGCACAACTGGGGATGCACTTCAGTGAGTCCAGAGAGTGCACTGACAACACTGGGGATGCACTGCAGTGAGCCCAGAGAGTGCACTGGCACCACTGGGGATGCAGTGCAGTGAGTCCAGAGAGTGCTCTGGCACCACTGGGGATGCACTGCAGTGAGTCCAGAGAGTACACTAGCACCACTGGGGATGTAGTGCAGTGAGTCCAGAGAGTTCACTGGCACCACTGGGGATGCAGTCCAGTGAGTCCAGTGAGTGCACTGGCACCACTGGGGATGCAGTGCAGTGACTGCAGAGAGTACACTGGCACCACCGGGGATTCACTGCAGTGAGTCCAGAGAGTGCACTGGCACCACCTGTGATGCAGTGCAGTGAGTCCAGTGAGTGCACTGGCACCACTGGGGATGCAGTGCTGTGACTCCAGAGAGCGCACTGGCACCACTGGGGATGCAGTGCAGTCAGTCCAGTGAGTGCACTGGTACCACTGGGGGTGCAGTACAGTGAGTCCAGAGAGTGCACTGACACCACTGGGGATGCACTGCAGTGAGTCCAGACAGTGCACTGGCACCACTGGGGATGCAGTGCAGTGAGTCCAGAGACTGCACTGGCACCACTGGGGATGCAGTGCAGTGAGACCAGAGAGTGCACTGGCACCACTGGGGATGCACTGCAGTTAGTCCAGAGAGTGCACTGTCACCACTGGGGATGCAGTACAGTGAGTCCACATAGTGCACTGGCACCAGTGGGGATGCAGTACAGTGAGTCCAGAGAGTGCACTGGCACCACTGGACATGCAGTGCAGTGAGTCCAGAGAGTGCACTGGCACCACTGGGGATGCACTTCAGTGACTCCACAGAGTGCACTGGCACCACTGGGGATGCAGTGCAGTGAGTCCAAAGACTTCACTGGCACCACTGGGGATGCAGTGCAGTGAGTCCAGAGAGTGCACTGGCACCACTGGGGATGCAGTGAAGTGAGTGCAGAGAGTGCACTGGCACCACTGGGGATGCACTGCAGTGAGTCCAGAGAGTGCACTGGCACCACTGGGGATGCACTACAGTGAGTCCAGAGAGTGCACTGGCACCACTGGGGATGCAGTGCAGTGAGTCCAGAGAGTGCACTGGCACCACTGGGGATGCCGTGTAGTGAGTGCAGAGAGTGCACTGTGAACACTGGGGATGCAGTGCAGTGAGTCCAGAGAGTGCACTGGCACCACTGGGGATGCAGTGCAGTGAGTCCAGAGTGTGCACTGGCACCACTGGGGATGCACTGCAGTGAGTCCAGAGATTGCACTGTCACCACTGGGGATGCACCTCAGTGAGTCCAGAGAGTGCACTGGCACCACTGGTGATGCACTGCAGTGAGTCCAGAGAATGCACTGGCACCACTGGGGATGCAGTGCAGTGAGTCCAGAGAGTGCACTGGAACCACTGGGGATGCAGTGCAGTGAGTCCAGAGAGTGCACTGGCACCAGAGGGAATGCACTGCAGTGAGTCCAGTGAGTGCACTGGCACCACTGTGAATGCACTGCAGTGAGTCCAGAGAGTGCACTGGCACCACTGGGGATGCAGTGCAGTGAGTCCAGAGAGTGCACTGGCACCACTGGGGATGCAGTGCAGTGAGTCCAGAGAGTGCACTGGCACCACTGGGGATGCACTGCAGTGAGTCCAGAGAGTGCACTGTCACCACCGGGGATGCAGTACAGTGAGTCCACAGAGTGCACTGGTACCAGTGGGGATGCAGTACAGTGAGTCCAGAGAGTGCAGTGGCACCACTGGGCATGCAGTGCAGTGAGTCCAGAGAGTGCACTGGCACCACTGGGGATGCACTTCAGTGACTCCAGAGAGTGCACTGGCACCACTGGGGATGCAGTGCAGTGAGTCCAAAGACTTCACTGGCAAAACTGGGGATGCAGTGCAGTGAGTCCAGAGAGTGCACTGGCACCACTGGGGATGCAGTGCAGTGAGTCCAGAGATTGCACTGGCACCACCGGGGCTGCAGTGCAGTGAGTCCAGAGAGTGCACTGGCACCACTGTGGATGCACTGCAGTGAGTCCAGAGAGTGCACTGGCACCACTGGTGATGCAGTACAGTGAGTCCAGAGAGTGCACTGGCACCACTGGGGATGCACTGCAGTGAGTCCAGAGAGTGCACTGGCACCACTGGGGATGCACTACAGTGAGTCCAGAGATTGCACTGGCACCACTGGGGATGCAGTGCACTGAGTCCAGAGAGTGCACTGGCACCACTGGGGATGCAGTGCATTGAGTCCAGAGAGTGCACTGGCACAACTGGGGATGCACTTCAGTGAGTCCAGAGAGTGCACTGACAACACTGGGGATGCAGTGCAGTGAGTCCAGAGAGTGCACTGGCACCACTGGGGATGCAGTGCAGTGAGTCCAGAGAGTGCTCTGGCACCACTGGGGATGCACTGCAGTGAGTCCAGAGAGTACACTAGCACCACTGGGGATGTAGTGCAGTGAGTCCAGAGAGTTCACTGGCACCACTGGGGATGCAGTCCAGTGAGTCCAGTGAGTGCACTGGCACCACTGGGGATGCAGTGCAGTGACTGCAGAGAGTACACTGGCACCACCGGGGATTCACTGCAGTGAGTCCAGAGAGTGCACTGGCACCACCTGTGATGCAGTGCAGTGAGTCCAGTGAGTGCACTGGCACCACTGGGGATGCAGTGCTGTGACTCCAGAGAGCGCACTGGCACCACTGGGGATGCAGTGCAGTCAGTCCAGTGAGTGCACTGGTACCACTGGGGGTGCAGTACAGTGAGTCCAGAGAGTGCACTGACACCACTGGGGATGCACTGCAGTGAGTCCAGACAGTGCACTGGCACCACTGGGGATGCAGTGCAGTGAGTCCAGAGACTGCACTGGCACCACTGGGGATGCAGTGCAGTGAGACCAGAGAGTGCACTGGCACCACTGGGGATGCACTGCAGTTAGTCCAGAGAGTGCACTGTCACCACTGGGGATGCAGTACAGTGAGTCCACATAGTGCACTGGCACCAGTGGGGATGCAGTACAGTGAGTCCAGAGAGTGCACTGGCACCACTGGACATGCAGTGCAGTGAGTCCAGAGAGTGCACTGGCACCACTGGGGATGCACTTCAGTGACTCCACAGAGTGCACTGGCACCACTGGGGATGCAGTGCAGTGAGTCCAAAGACTTCACTGGCACCACTGGGGATGCAGTGCAGTGAGTCCAGAGAGTGCACTGGCACCACTGGGGATGCAGTGAAGTGAGTGCAGAGAGTGCACTGGCACCACTGGGGATGCACTGCAGTGAGTCCAGAGAGTGCACTGGCACCACTGGGGATGCACTACAGTGAGTCCAGAGAGTGCACTGGCACCACTGGGGATGCAGTGCAGTGAGTCCAGAGAGTGCACTGGCACCACTGGGGATGCAGTGCAGTGAGTCCAGTGAGTGTACTGGCACCACTGGGGATGCATTTCAGTGAGCCCAGAGAGTGCACTGGCACCACTGAGAATGCACTTCAGTGAGTCCAGAGAGTGCACTGGCACCACTGGGGATGCACTGCAGTGAGTCCAGAGAGTGCACTAGCACCACTGGGGATGCAGTGCAGTGAATCCTGTGAGTACACTGGCACCACTGGGGATGCAGAGCAGTGAGTCCAGAGAGCTCACTGGCACCACTGGAGATGCAGTGCAGTGAGTCCAGAGAGTGCACTGGCACCACTGGAGATGCAGTACAGTGAGTCCAGTGAATGCACTGGAACCACTGGGGATGCAGTGCAGTGAGTCCAGAGAGTGCACTGGCACCACTGGTGATGCAGTACAGTGAGTCCAGTGAGTGCACTGGTACCACTGGGCCTGCAGTGCAGTGAGTCCAGAGAATGCACTGGCACCACTGGGGATGCAGTGAAGTGAGTCCACAGAGTGCACTGGCACCACCGATGATGCAGTACAGTGAGTCCAGTGAGTGCACTGGCACTACTGGTGATGTAGTGCAGTGACTCGAGAGAGTGCACTGGCACCACTGGGGATGCAGTGCAGTGAGTCCAGAGAGTGCACTGGCACCACTGGGGATGCACTTCAGTGACTCCACAGAGTGCACTGGCACCACTGGGGATGCAGTGCAGTGAGTCCAAAGACTTCACTGGCACCACTGGGGATGCAGTGCAGTGAGTCCAGAGAGTGCACTGGCACCACTGGGGATGCAGTGAAGTGAGTGCAGAGAGTGCACTGGCACCACTGGGGATGCACTGCAGTGAGTCCAGAGAGTGCACTGGCACCACTGGGGATGCACTACAGTGAGTCCAGAGAGTGCACTGGCACCACTGGGGATGCAGTGCAGTGAGTCCAGAGAGTGCACTGGCACCACTGGGGATGCAGTGCAGTGAGTCCAGTGAGTGTACTGGCACCACTGGGGATGCATTTCAGTGAGCCCAGAGAGTGCACTGGCACCACTGAGAATGCACTTCAGTGAGTCCAGAGAGTGCACTGGCACCACTGGGGATGCACTGCAGTGAGTCCAGAGAGTGCACTAGCACCACTGGGGATGCAGTGCAGTGAATCCTGTGAGTACACTGGCACCACTGGGGATGCAGAGCAGTGAGTCCAGAGAGCTCACTGGCACCACTGGAGATGCAGTGCAGTGAGTCCAGAGAGTGCACTGGCACCACTGGAGATGCAGTACAGTGAGTCCAGTGAATGCACTGGAACCACTGGGGATGCAGTGCAGTGAGTCCAGAGAGTGCACTGGCACCACTGGTGATGCAGTACAGTGAGTCCAGTGAGTGCACTGGTACCACTGGGCCTGCAGTGCAGTGAGTCCAGAGAATGCACTGGCACCACTGGGGATGCAGTGAAGTGAGTCCAGAGAGTGCACTGGCACCACCGATGATGCAGTACAGTGAGTCCAGTGAGTGCACTGGCACTACTGGTGATGTAGTGCAGTGACTCGAGAGAGTGCACTGGCACCACTGGGGATGCAGTGCAGTGAGTCCAGAGAGTGCACTGGCACCACTGGGGATGCTCTGCAGTGAGTCCAGAGAGTGCACTGGCAGCAGTGGGGATGCAGTGCAGTGAGTCCAGAGAGTGCACTGGCACCACTGGGGATGCAGTGCAGTGAGTCCAGAGACTTCACTGGCACCACTGGGAATGCAGTGCAGTGAGTGCAGAGAGTGCACTGGCACCACTGGGGATGCAGTGCAGTGAGTCCAGAGAGTGCACTGGCACCACTGGGGATGCACTGCAGAGAGTCCAGAGAGTGCACTGGCACCACTGGGGATGCACTACAGTGAGTCCAGAGATTGCACTGGCACCAATGGGGATGCAGTGCAGTGAGTCCAGAGAGTGCACTGGCACCACTGGTGATGCAGTTTAGTGAGTCCAGAGAGTGCACTGGCACCACTGGGGATGCACTTCAGTGAGTCCAGAGAGTGTACTGACACCACTGGGGATGCGGTGCAGTGAGTCCAGAGAGTGCACTGGCACCACTGGGGATGCAGTGCAGTGAGTCCAGAGAGTGCTCTGGCACCACTGGGGATGCACTGCAGTGAGTCCAGAGACTGCACTGGCACCACTGGGGATGCAGTGCATGAGTCCAGAGAGTGCACTGGCACCACTGGTGATGCAGTCCAGTGAGTCCAGTGAATGCACTGGCACCACTGGGGATGCTGTGCAGTGAGTGCAGAGAGTGCACTGGCACCACCTGTGATGCAGTACAGTGTGTCCAGTGAGTGCACTGGCACCACTGGGGATGCAGTGCTGTGACTCCGGAGAGCGCACTGGCACCACTGGGGATGCAGTGCAGTGAGTGCAGAGAGTGCAATGGCACCAATGGGGATGCAGTGCAGTGAGTCCAGAGAGTGCACTGGCACCACTGGGGATGCAGTGCAGTGAGTCCAGAGATTGCACTGGCACCACTGGGGATGCAGTGCTGCGACTCCAGAGAGCGCACTGGCACCACTGGGGATGCAGTGCAGTGAGTCCAGAGAGTGCACTGGCACCACTGGGGATGCACTGCAGTGAGTCCAGAGAGTGCACTGGCACCACTGGGGATGCAGTGCAGTGAGTCCAGAGAGTGCACTGGCACCACTGGGGCTGCAGTGCAGTGAGTCCAGAGAGTGCACTGGCACCACTGGGGATGCACTGCAGTGAGTCCAGAGATTGCACTGGCACCACTGGGGATGCAGTGCAGTGAGTCCAGAGAGTGCACTGGCACCACTGGGGATGCACTACAGTGAGTCCACAGAGTGCACTGGCACCACTGGGGATGCTCTGCAGTGAGTCCAGAGATTGCACTGGCACCACTGGGGATGCAGTGCAGTGAGTGCAGAGAGTGCACTGGCACCACTGGGGATGCACTTCAGTGAGTTCAGAGAGTGCACTTGCACCACTGGGGATGGGTTTCAAGCCAACTGCATTAACCGCTCATGCTTCTTTCTTATGAGACGTTAGTAAACCAATTACATAGCCTTGTCAAGACTAAATCACAGGTAAAAATCCTGTACATCTCATGTGGCCAACCACTCCCAACTAGGATTCCAAGAACCAGGAGGTTCGGTGAAAATAGGGCTAGTGCTATTAGAGGGGTGATTATTAGGGTAAGCCCTAAGCTGTCTTTCATGGAGAAGTATGGGTGGAATGGGATTTTGTCGCAGTCTGATACGATTCCTAGTGGGTTATTTGAGCCTGATTCGTGTAGGAAGGTTAGGTGGACTAGGGTGATTCCTGCAATTAGGAAGGGCAGTAGGAAGTGGATGGCGAAGAATCGGGTTAAGGTTGGATTGTCTACTGAGAATCCTCCTCAGGCTCATTCTACTAGAGTTTGCCCAATGTACGGGATGGCTGAGAATAGGTTGGTGATTACGGTGGCCCCTCAGAATGACATTTGTCCTCATGGTAGGACATACCCTACGAAGGCAGTTGCTATTAGGGTGAGTAGGAGGATTACTCCTGTGTTTCAGGTTTCTTTGTATAGGTAGGAGCCGTAGTAGAGGCCTCGTCCGATGTGTAAGTAGATGCAGATAAAGAAGAGCGAAGCACCGTTGGCGTGGAGGTTGCGGATGAGCCATCCGTACTGGACGTCTCGGCATGTGTGAGCTACTGAGGAGAAGGCGAGTGAAGTGTCTGCGGTGTAGTGTATGGCTAGTAGCAGGCCTGTTAGGATTTGTGTGGCTAAGCAGATGGCTAGAAGGGAGCCGAAGTTTCATCAGGCAGAGATGTTGGAGGGGGCGGGTAGGTCGATTAGGGAGTTGTTGATTATTTTTAGTAGGGGATGGGATTTGCGGATGTTAGGGGCCATTAGTGAGTCTGTGTGTTATTAGGATTATTACCAGGATGGAGAGGGCGAAGGATCCTAGGTAGGCCTTAATTAGCCCTGTGTGTATTGAGGTTGCGGCTTTGCTTGCGGCTACTTGTAGTTCAGCAAGGCCCTCTGGCCCTATTTTTTTGAGTCAGGAGAGGTCGATCAAGTGTAGGGCAATGTTTTGTCCCTTTTCTAGTAGGTTTTTGGAGAAGAATCGGTGTACTAGGGGGTTGAAGTACCCTAATGCAGAGGAGAAGTTTATGAGGGGGTTTGGTTTGGGGTGAGTGAGGGTGTGTGTTATGTTCGATAGTTCTAGGGCTAGGATGATTCCTAGGATTGTTATGAGGATGGCAGCAGTTTTGGTGATAAGGGGTATGGTTATTGGGGGGGTTTTGGTTGGTGTGATGAAAGAGGTAATGATTATTCCTGCTGTAATGCTGCCTAGGGCGAGTCGGGTTAGGGGGGCGGTGATTAGTGGGTTGTTTTCGTTTATTGATACTATTGGGGGGATTCGGGTTTGTCCAGCTTGGACTAGGATGGTTATGCGGATGCTGTAGGTTGCGGTGAATGCTGTGGCTATAAGGGTTAGGAGTAGGGCTCAAGTATTTAGGTATGATGTGTTTAAGCTTTCGATGATGAGGTCTTTTGAGTAGAATCCGGCTAGGAATGGGGTTCCTATCAGCGCCAGGTTTCCGATGGTTAGGCAGGAAGTAGTGACTGGGAGTATTTTCTGTAGGCCTCCTATCTTTCGGATATCTTGTTCTCCGTTTAGGTTGTGGATGATAGACCCTGAGCATAGGAATAGTATGGCTTTAAAGAAGGCATGGGTTGAGATGTGTAGGAAGGCTAGTTGTGGGAGGTTTAGTCCGATAGTGACTATTATTAGTCCTAGTTGGCTGGATGTTGAGAAAGCAATGATTTTTTTGATGTCATTTTGGGTTAGGGCGCATGTGGCAGCGAATAGGGTTGATAGAGCACCTAGGCATAGGCAGGCAGTTAGGGCTGTCTGGTTGGTGGCTAGCAGGGGGTGCATGCGGATGAGCAGGAAGATTCCGGCTACTACTATGGTACTGGAGTGCAGTAGGGCTGATACTGGGGTGGGGCCTTCTATTGCTGCGGGCAGTCATGGGTGGAGTCCAAATTGGGCGGATTTTCCTGCGGCTGCGAGGATTAATCCTATGAGGGGGAGGATTGGGGTTTGGTGGGGGTGTACGGCTTGTTGGATCTCTCAGGTGTTGAATGTTGAAGCTAGTCATGCTATGCTCAGGATCAGTCCGATGTCTCCGATTCGGTTGTAGATTACGGCTCGTAGGGCGGCGGTGTTGGCATCTGCTCGGCCTTGTCATCAGCCGATGAGAAGGAAGGACATGATTCGTACTCCTTCCCAGCCTACGAATAGGAGGAATATGTTGTTTGCGGTTGTTAGGAGGAGTATGGCGACTAGGAATGTCAGTAGGTAGGTGAAAAATTTTGTTACGTATGGCTCTGAGGCCATGTATCATATGGCGAATTGTAGGATTGATCATGTTACAAATAGGGCGATTGGAAGAAATGTTATTGAGTATTGGTCTATTTTTAGGCTCAGGGGGATTTTAAAGTTTATAATGAATTTTCACTCCCAGTGGCAGGTGACAGATTCTACTCCCGAGTAGATGAATGCGGTTGTAGGGGCTAGGCTAATTAGGAATGCGGTTTTAACAGCGCGGGTGGTGGCTTGTGGGGTGTTTTTAAAGTTTTTAAATAGAAATGGCAGGATGATTGGGGTTAGGAGGATTGTCAGCGTGAGTAGTGTGAGGGAGTTGATTAGTAGTGTGGGGTTCACTACTTTTACTTGGATTTGCACCAAGATGGGTGGTTCCTAAGACCAGTGGATTGCTGTTATCCTTTAAAAGTAAGGGGGCTGAGGTTTTAGGCTCAGATGTAAGAGTTAGCAGCTCTTGTTGGTTAAACCCTCCCCTCGGCAGGTAAGAAGGTTTGAACTTCTATTCTTAGAATCACAGTCTAATGTTTGGTTTAAACTATACTTGCATGAGGGGATTCCGGAGATCAGTTCGGGTTTGAGGATTAGGAGGAATATTGGGATAATGTGGAGCGTTATGAGCAGGTGTTCTCGCGTGGTTGAGTTTTGCATAGATGTGATGTGGGAGGGGATTGAGCCTCGTTGGGTCATTAGTAGTATGAATAAGGTGTAGGAGGCGGTTAGTAGGGTTGCGATTCCTGTTAGGATGATCGTGAAGGCAGATCAGTTGAATAAGGTGATTATAATGGTTAGCTCTGCTATGAGGTTTGTTGTTGGGGGTAAGGCTATGTTTGTTAGATTGGCCAGCAATCATCAGGTAGCTATGAGTGGTAGGAGAGGTTGTAGGCCTCGTGTGAGTAGTAGAATTCGGCTGTGCGTACGTTCATAGTTTGTGTTGGCTAGGCAGAATAGTATGGAGGAAGTTAGTCCATGGGAAATTATTAGGATCATTGCCCCTGAGAATGATCAGTGGGTTTGGATTATTCCTGCGGCGATAACTAGGCCTATGTGGCTAACGGATGAATAAGCGATTAGTGATTTTAGGTCTGTCTGTCGTAGGCAGATTGAGCTAGTCATTAGGGCGCCTCATAGGGCCAGGGTTAGGAAGGGGTAGTGCAGGAGGTTGGACAGTGGGCCCATAAATAGAGTGACTCGTATAATTCCGTATCCTCCTAGCTTTAGTAGTAGGGCGGCGAGGAGTATTGAGCCTGCGATGGGTGCTTCTACGTGGGCTTTTGGCAGTCAGAGGTGTAGGCCGTATAGTGGGGCTTTTACTATGAATGCTATGAGCAGTGCTAGACCTGATAGTATTCCTGTCCATGAGGTGGATAGGGTTGGGTGGGTTAGTTGTAGGGTTGGCAGGTGCAGGGTGCCAATTTTCACGTATAGGTGTATGATTGTGATTAGCAGGGGTAGAGAGCTTACTGGCGTGTAGAATAGCAGGTAGATGCCAGCGCTTAGGCGTTCTGGTTGGTTCCCCCATCGGGTGATTAAGATTAGGGTGGGAATGAGGGTTGCTTCAAATGAGATGTAAAATAGTGCTAGTTCTGTGGTGGAAAAGGCTAGTAGGATGAATGGCTGGACTGCGACTAAGGTTGAGATAAAGATTCGTTTGCGTTGTAGGGGTTCTTGTTGCAGGTGGTTTTGGCTTGCTATGATTATGAGTGGGAGTAGTCAGCAGGATAGTACTAGGAGGGGGGATGAGATTTGGTCAATTCCTGTTCAGTTGGATAAAAATTTGTAGGGGTAGTAGGTTGGGATTAATCACTGTAGGCTTAGGGCAGCGATTAGGAGGCTGTATAAGGTGGTGTTAGTCCATAGAAATTTTGGTGGAGACAGCAGGGCTGTTGGAAGAAGTATGATTGTGGGTAGGATGATTTTTAGCATTGCAGGAGGTTTAGGTTGTGTAGATGGTCGGAGCCATGTGTGCGGGTGGAGGCTACTAGGATGGCCAGGCCTGTGCCCGCCTCACACGCTGAGAAGGTTAGCATGAGAATTGGTACCATGGTGAATGAGGAGACTTGGTTTTCGATGGATCATATTGATAGGCCTACGAATATCGATAATATTATGCTTTCAAGGCATAGTAGGGCGGATACTAGGTGGGTTCGGTGGAAGGCTAGTCCTAGTCCGCTGAAAATGAAGGCTGAGTAGAAGCTTAAATGTAGGGGCGACATAAGAAAGTTACAGGGTTGGCTGTAATCTGCTGGGTCGAAACCAGCTATCTTTTTGGTTAGACTAACTTCCTGTTATTCTGCTCATTCTAGGCCCCCTTGAATTCACTCGTAGGCCAGTCCGAGTGTTAGGAGAAGGAGGATCACTACAGTTCAGGTGAGGGTCATTAGGGGGGATTGGAGTTGGACGGCTCATGGCAGGGGGAGTAGGAGGGCGATTTCTAGGTCGAATAGGACGAACAGGATGGCTACTGAGGAAGAATCGGACTGAGAATGGTAATCGAGCAGATCCAAGTGGGTCGAATCCACATTCGTACGGTGAGAGTTTCTCTGAGTCGGGGTTTATTTGGGCGAGTCAGAAGTTTAATGCGGTTAGGGCGGCGCTTAGGATTGATGATAGGGCGAATATGAACATGAGTGCGTTCATTGCTCTCCTCTGGGTTTATACCAGATTCTAGAGATTGGAAGTCAATTGTAATTAATATACTAGAAGAGCAAGATCCTCATCAGTAGATGGTTATGTAGAGGAATAGTCAGATGACGTCTACGAAGTGTCAGTATCAGGCTGCTGCCTCGAATCCGAAGTGGTGGTCTGATGTAAAGTGGAACTTGATCAGTCGGAAGAGGCAGACGGTCAGGAAGGAGGATCCGATGATTACGTGGAGTCCGTGGAATCCAGTGGCAACGAAGAAGGTAGATCCGTAGACGCTATCGGCGATTGAGAATGGGGCTTCGTGGTATTCTATTGCTTGTAGGGCTGTGAAGTAGAATCCCAAGAGGATCGTTAGGGTTAGGGCGTGGATGGCATGTTTTCGGTTTCCTTCTGTGATGCTGTGGTGGGCTCACGTTACGGTAACGCCTGAGGCTAGTAGGATGGCTGTGTTTAGTAGGGGGACTTCTATCGGGTTGAGTGGTTTAATTCCTGTTGGGGGTCATTGGCCTCCTAGTTCTGGGGTTGGGGCCAGGCTCGAGTGGAAGAACGCTCAGAAGAACCCTAAGAAGAAGAATGCTTCGGATGTGATGAAAAGGATTATGCCGTATCGTAGGCCTTTTTGGACTGTGGGAGTGTGATGGCCTTGGAAGGTGCTTTCTCGTACAATGTCTCGTCATCATTGGAGTATTACTAGGAGTATTGAGATGAGGCCTAGGGTTAGTAGTATGGATGAGTTGTAGTGGAATCACATGATTAATCCTGAGGTTGTGAGTAGGGCGGCGGCTGCCCCGAAGATTGGTCAAGGGCTTGGGTCAACTATGTGGTATGAGTGTGCTTGGTGTGCCATTAGATGTTTTCTTGTAAGTATAGGCTTAGAAGGAGCACGAAGACGTAGGCCTGGATTATGGCTACTGCTACTTCTAGGATGGTTAGGAGTAGTAGGATGATTATTGTTAGGATGGATACTGCAGGAAGGGTGGGTATTAATGCAATGGAGGCTGTAGAGATGAGTTGGATGAGTAAGTGTCCTGCTGTAAGGTTGGCTGTAAGGCGGACTCCGAGGGCTAGGGGGCGGATTAGTAGGCTGGTTGTTTCGATCAGGATTAGTGCGGGGATTAGGGGTGTAGGGGTACCTTCGGGTAATAGGTGGGCTAAAGAGGCTGATGGTTGGTTTCGTAGGCCTGTTAGTAGTGTGGCGAGCCATAGTGGGAAGGCTAGGGCTATGTTCATAGATAGTTGGGTGGTTGGGGTGAATGTATATGGAAGGAGGCCTAGAAGGTTGATTGTAAGAAGTATGATTATTAGGGATGTAAATATTATGGCTCATTTGTGGCCATTTTTGTTGAGTGGGACTATTAGTTGTTTTGTGATTAGGTGAAGGAGTCATGTTTGGATAGTAGAAAGGCGGTTGTTGATTCATCGGTTGTTTGGGGACGGGAATAGTAGGGCTGGGAAGAGTAGGGATAGTAGGATTAAGGGGATGCCAAATAGATTGGGGCTGGAAAATTGGTCAAAGAAGCTTAGGTTCATGGTCAGGATCATGGTGTGGGTTTGGTAGTGAGGGAGGTCTTATTTGATGGGGGGTTGGTTGTGGTGAAGGCTAGTAGTTTTGGTTGGATGAGGAGTGCTAGGGTTAATCAGGTTATAATTATGATTGAAAATCATGGTGCGGGGTTAAGCTGTGGCATATCATTAAGGAGGGGGAAGTCCCTCTTTGGCTAGCTTAAAAGGCTAGTGCTGTTGCATAGCTTCTTAATGATTAGGATGATGATAGAAGGGACGATCAGGCCTCGAAATGTGGGAGTGGGGTTGATTCTACTACAATGGGTATGTAGCTGTGATTAGCCCCGCAAATTTCTGAGCATTGTCCGTAAAAAGTCCCAGGCCGGGTGGTAATGAATGAAGTTTGGTTTAGTCGGCCTGGGATTGCGTCTGTTTTAACTCCGAGCGTTGGGACTGCTCAGGAGTGGAGTACGTCTCCTGCAGTAATGATCACGCGGATGGGGGATTCTATTGGGATAACTACGCGGTGGTCAACTTCTAGCAGTCGGAAGTGGCCGTTGGGTAAGTCTGGGGTGGGCACTATGTAGGAGTCGAATGATAGGTCTTTGAAGTCTGTGTATTCGTAGCTTCAGTATCATTGGTGGTCGATGGCTTTTAGGGTGAGGTCTGGTTCATCGATTTTGTCCATTATGTAGAGGATTTGTAGGGATGGGAGGGCGAGGAGTACCAGGACGATAGCAGGTAGGATTGTCCAGATCAGCTCTACTTCTTGGGCGTCTACAGCATTGGACGAGAGTTTTTCTGTTAGTATGTGGGCTAAAAGGTAGAGAACTAGGCTGCAGATAGCTAGGGCAACGATTAGGGCGTGGTCGTGGAATTCAACGAGTTCTTCTATGATGGGTGATGAGGCGTCTTGGAATCCTAGTTGGGAGTGGTTGGCCACATGAGATGTACAGGATTTTTACCTGTGATTTAGTCTTGACAAGGCTATGTAATTGGTTTACTAACGTCTCATAAGAAAGAAGCATGAGCGGTTAATGCAGTTGGCTTGAAACCAGCATGTGAGGGTTCGATTCCTTCCTTTCTTGTACTTGGACGAAGGCCGGTTCCTCGAAAGTATGGTATGGGGGAGGGCAGCCGTGGATTCATTCAACGTTTGTGGTAGTTAGTTCTGGTTGTAGGACTTTTCGTTTGGCCGAAAAGGCTTCTCAGATGATGAATATTAGTATGATTACGGCTACTATTGAGATTAGGGAGCCGATGGAGGAAATGGTGTTTCATAGTGTGTAGGCGTCGGGATAGTCCGAGTATCGTCGGGGTATTCCTGCTAGGCCTAGGAAGTGCTGGGGGAAGAACGTTAGGTTTACTCCTGTAAATATTACCCCGAAGTGGGCTTTTGCTCATGTTTGGTGTAGGGTAAACCCAGTGAGTAGTGGGAATCAGTGAGTAAATCCTGCTAGAATGGCAAAGACGGCGCCTATGGATAGGACGTAGTGGAAGTGGGCAACTACGTAGTACGTGTCGTGCAGGGCGATGTCTAGGGAAGAGTTTGCAAGAACGATTCCTGTTAATCCTCCGATGGTAAATAGGAAGATAAATCCTAGAGCTCATAGTATTGGGGGGGTCTCATTTGATTGTTCCTCCGTGCAGGGTGGCTAGTCAGCTAAATACTTTGATTCCGGTAGGGATGGCAATGATTATAGTGGCTGATGTAAAGTAGGCTTGGGTATCAACGTCTATTCCTACTGTAAACATGTGGTGAGCTCAGACGATGAATCCTAGGAAGCCGATGGATAGTATGGCTCAGACTATTCCCATGTAGCCGAAGGGCTCCTTTTTGCCTGAGTAGTACGTGACTACGTGTGAGATGATTCCGAACCCCGGTAGGATCAGAATATAGACTTCTGGGTGTCCGAAGAATCAGAATAGGTGTTGGTACAGGATTGGGTCTCCTCTTCCAGCGGGGTCGAAGAATGTGGTGTTTAGGTTTCGATCAGTTAGTAATATTGTAATACCGGCGGCGAGTACGGGGAGTGATAGAAGGAGTAGGATGGCGGTAATTAGTACGGATCAGACAAATAGTGGGGTTTGGTATTGTGAGAGTGCGGGGGGTTTTATGTTGATGGCTGTGGTGATAAAGTTGATGGCCCCAAGGATGGAGGAGATACCGGCTAAGTGGAGTGAGAAGATAGCCAGGTCTACTGAAGCTCCGGCGTGGGCAAGGTTACCTGCTAGGGGAGGGTAGACAGTTCAGCCTGTGCCGGCGCCAGCTTCTACAGTGGATGAGGCTAGTAGGAGGAGGAATGATGGGGGGAGGAGTCAAAAGCTTATGTTGTTTATTCGCGGGAATGCTATGTCGGGGGCACCGATTATGAGGGGGACTACTCAGTTGCCGAATCCTCCGATCATGATGGGTATGACTATAAAGAAGATTATTACAAAGGCGTGAGCGGTAACGATTACATTGTAAATTTGGTCGTCGCCTAGGAGAGTTCCTGGTTGTCCTAGTTCTGCGCGGATTAATAGGCTGAGTGCGGTGCCGACTATTCCTGCTCATGCCCCGAAGATGAGGTACAGGGTGCCAATATCCTTATGGTTAGTGGAAAATAGTCATCGGTTGATGAAGGTGACGGGTAAGATGGCTGAGTGTTGAAGCGTTAGGCTGTAGTCCTTTTTACAGAGGTTTAATTCCTCTTCTTATCGGCTCTGTAGTGAAATTCATGTTGAGTTGCAAGCTCATCGATGCGCACTAGGGTGCGTCAGGGTCTTTGTAGGCAGAAGCCAATTGGTTTAGGCATTTAGCTGTTAACTAGAGTTTTGTGGGATCGAAGCCCATCTGTCTAGGGAGGCTTTAGCTTAATTAAAGCGTCTGACTTGCATTCAGAAGATACAGGTTAATATTCTGTAAGTCTTAATGTGCAGAAACTAAGAGGGTTTAACTCTTATTTAAGGCTTTGAAGGCCTTCGGTTTGGGGTGTTATCCTAAGTTTCTAGACAATGGCATGTATTATTGGGGACAGGGGAAGTAAGAGGATTGACCATCTCCCACTTAGGCTGAATCGCCATCATCCTAGTTTACAGCCCCAAATTGGCCTTACTTACCTTCTACCTATACACAATCATAACATCAGCCGTATTCCTAGCCCTTAACAAAATCAAAGCCCTTAACCTATCCATGATCACAACCTCATGAACAAAAACCCCAGTGCTAAACGCCACCCTAATACTAGTACTTTTATCCCTAGCAGGCCTCCCCCCATTAACAGGCTTTATACCAAAGTGACTTATCATCCAAGAACTAACTAAACAGGAAATAACACCAGCAGCCATGGCAATTGCCATGCTATCACTGCTCAGCCTCTTCTTCTACCTACGCCTCGCATACCACTCAACAATTACCCTTCCCCCCAACTCCTCTAACCACATAAAACAATGATACACTAGCAAAGCCCCAAGCACACCTACTGCGGTCCTTGCCTCACTATCAATCCTCTTACTTCCCCTGTCCCCAATAATACATGCCATTGTCTAGAAACTTAGGATAACACCCCAAACCGAAGGCCTTCAAAGCCTTAAATAAGAGTTAAACCCTCTTAGTTTCTGCACATTAAGACTTACAGAATATTAACCTGTATCTTCTGAATGCAAGTCAGACGCTTTAATTAAGCTAAAGCCTCCCTAGACAGATGGGCTTCGATCCCACAAAACTCTAGTTAACAGCTAAATGCCTAAACCAATTGGCTTCTGCCTACAAAGACCCTGACGCACCCTAGTGCGCATCGATGAGCTTGCAACTCAACATGAATTTCACTACAGAGCCGATAAGAAGAGGAATTAAACCTCTGTAAAAAGGACTACAGCCTAACGCTTCAACACTCAGCCATCTCACCCGTCACCTTCATCAACCGATGACTATTTTCCACTAACCATAAGGATATTGGCACCCTGTACCTCATCTTCGGGGCATGAGCAGGAATAGTCAGCACCGCACTCAGCCTATTAATCCGCGCAGAACTAGGACAACCAGGAACTCTCCTAGGCGACGACCAAATTTACAATGTAATCGTTACCGCTCACGCCTTTGTAATAAGCTTCTTTATAGTCATACCCATCATGATCGGAGGATTCGGCAACTGATTAGTCCCCCTCATAATCGGTGCCCCCGACATAGCATTCCCGCGAATAAACAACATAAGCTTTTGACTCCTCCCCCCATCATTCCTCCTCCTACTAGCCTCATCCACTGTAGAAGCTGGCGCCGGCACAGGCTGAACTGTCTACCCTCCCCTAGCAGGTAACCTTGCCCACGCCGGAGCTTCAGTAGACCTGGCTATCTTCTCACTCCACTTAGCCGGTATCTCCTCCATCCTTGGGGCCATCAACTTTATCACCACAGCCATCAACATAAAACCCCCCGCACTGTCACAATACCAAACCCCACTATTTGTCTGATCCGTACTAATTACCGCCATCCTACTCCTTCTATCACTCCCCGTACTCGCCGCCGGTATTACAATATTACTAACTGATCGAAACCTAAACACCACATTCTTCGACCCCGCTGGAGGAGGAGACCCAACCCTGTACCAACACCTATTCTGATTCTTCGGACACCCAGAAGTCTATATTCTGATCCTACCGGGGTTCGGAATCATCTCACACGTAGTCACGTACTACTCAGGCAAAAAGGAGCCCTTCGGCTACATGGGAATAGTCTGAGCCATACTATCCATCGGCTTCCTAGGATTCATCGTCTGAGCTCACCACATGTTTACAGTAGGAATAGACGTTGATACCCGAGCCTACTTTACATCAGCCACTATAATCATTGCCATCCCTACCGGAATCAAAGTATTTAGCTGACTAGCCACCCTGCACGGAGGAACAATCAAATGAGACCCCCCCAATACTATGAGCTCTAGGATTTATCTTCCTATTTACCATCGGAGGATTAACAGGAATCGTTCTTGCAAACTCTTCCCTAGACATCGCCCTGCACGACACGTACTACGTAGTTGCCCACTTCCACTACGTCCTATCCATAGGCGCCGTCTTTGCCATTCTAGCAGGATTTACTCACTGATTCCCACTACTCACTGGGTTTACCCTACACCAAACATGAGCAAAAGCCCACTTCGGGGTAATATTTACAGGAGTAAACCTAACGTTCTTCCCCCAGCACTTCCTAGGCCTAGCAGGAATACCCCGACGATACTCGGACTATCCCGACGCCTACACACTATGAAACACCATTTCCTCCATCGGCTCCCTAATCTCAATAGTAGCCGTAATCATACTAATATTCATCATCTGAGAAGCCTTTTCGGCCAAACGAAAAGTCCTACAACCAGAACTAACTACCACAAACGTTGAATGAATCCACGGCTGCCCTCCCCCATACCATACTTTCGAGGAACCGGCCTTCGTCCAAGTACAAGAAAGGAAGGAATCGAACCCTCACATGCTGGTTTCAAGCCAACTGCATTAACCGCTCATGCTTCTTTCTTATGAGACGTTAGTAAACCAATTACATAGCCTTGTCAAGACTAAATCACAGGTAAAAATCCTGTACATCTCATGTGGCCAACCACTCCCAACTAGGATTCCAAGACGCCTCATCACCCATCATAGAAGAACTCGTTGAATTCCACGACCACGCCCTAATCGTTGCCCTAGCTATCTGCAGCCTAGTTCTCTACCTTTTAGCCCACATACTAACAGAAAAACTCTCGTCCAATGCTGTAGACGCCCAAGAAGTAGAGCTGATCTGGACAATCCTACCTGCTATCGTCCTGGTACTCCTCGCCCTCCCATCCCTACAAATCCTCTACATAATGGACGAAATCGACGAACCAGACCTCACCCTAAAAGCCATCGGCCACCAATGATACTGAAGCTACGAATACACAGACTTCAAAGACCTATCATTCGACTCCTACATAGTGCCCACCCCAGACTTACCCAACGGCCACTTCCGACTGCTAGAAGTTGACCACCGCGTAGTTATCCCAATAGAATCCCCCATCCGCGTGATCATTACTGCAGGAGACGTACTCCACTCCTGAGCAGTCCCAACGCTCGGAGTTAAAACAGACGCAATCCCAGGCCGACTAAACCAAACTTCATTCATTACCACCCGGCCTGGGATTTTTTACGGACAATGCTCAGAAATTTGCGGGGCTAATCACAGCTACATACCCATTGTAGTAGAATCAACCCCACTCCCACATTTCGAGGCCTGATCGTCCCTTCTATCATCATCCTAATCATTAAGAAGCTATGCAACAGCACTAGCCTTTTAAGCTAGCCAAAGAGGGACTTCCCCCTCCTTAATGATATGCCACAGCTTAACCCCGCACCATGATTTTCAATCATAATTATAACCTGATTAACCCTAGCACTCCTCATCCAACCAAAACTACTAGCCTTCACCACAACCAACCCCCCATCAAATAAGACCTCCCTCACTACCAAACCCACACCATGATCCTGACCATGAACCTAAGCTTCTTTGACCAATTTTCCAGCCCCAATCTATTTGGCATCCCCTTAATCCTACTATCCCTACTCTTCCCAGCCCTACTATTCCCGTCCCCAAACAACCGATGAATCAACAACCGCCTTTCTACTATCCAAACATGACTCCTTCACCTAATCACAAAACAACTAATAGTCCCACTCAACAAAAATGGCCACAAATGAGCCATAATATTTACATCCCTAATAATCATACTTCTTACAATCAACCTTCTAGGCCTCCTTCCATATACATTCACCCCAACCACCCAACTATCTATGAACATAGCCCTAGCCTTCCCACTATGGCTCGCCACACTACTAACAGGCCTACGAAACCAACCATCAGCCTCTTTAGCCCACCTATTACCCGAAGGTACCCCTACACCCCTAATCCCCGCACTAATCCTGATCGAAACAACCAGCCTACTAATCCGCCCCCTAGCCCTCGGAGTCCGCCTTACAGCCAACCTTACAGCAGGACACTTACTCATCCAACTCATCTCTACAGCCTCCATTGCATTAATACCCACCCTTCCTGCAGTATCCATCCTAACAATAATCATCCTACTACTCCTAACCATCCTAGAAGTAGCAGTAGCCATAATCCAGGCCTACGTCTTCGTGCTCCTTCTAAGCCTATACTTACAAGAAAACATCTAATGGCACACCAAGCACACTCATACCACATAGTTGACCCAAGCCCTTGACCAATCTTCGGGGCAGCCGCCGCCCTACTCACAACCTCAGGATTAATCATGTGATTCCACTACAACTCATCCATACTACTAACCCTAGGCCTCATCTCAATACTCCTAGTAATACTCCAATGATGACGAGACATTGTACGAGAAAGCACCTTCCAAGGCCATCACACTCCCACAGTCCAAAAAGGCCTACGATACGGCATAATCCTTTTCATCACATCCGAAGCATTCTTCTTCTTAGGGTTCTTCTGAGCGTTCTTCCACTCGAGCCTGGCCCCAACCCCAGAACTAGGAGGCCAATGACCCCCAACAGGAATTAAACCACTCAACCCGATAGAAGTCCCCCTACTAAACACAGCCATCCTACTAGCCTCAGGCGTTACCGTAACGTGAGCCCATCACAGCATCACAGAAGGAAACTGAAAACACGCCATCCACGCCCTAACCCTAACGATCCTCTTGGGATTCTACTTCACAGCCCTACAAGCAATAGAATACCACGAAGCCCCATTCTCAATCGCCGATAGCGTCTACGGATCTACCTTCTTCGTTGCCACTGGATTCCACGGACTCCACGTAATCATCGGATCCTCCTTCCTGACCGTCTGCCTCTTCCGACTGATCAAGTTCCACTTTACATCAGACCACCACTTCGGATTCGAGGCAGCAGCCTGATACTGACACTTCGTAGACGTCATCTGACTATTCCTCTACATAACCATCTACTGATGAGGATCTTGCTCTTCTAGTATATTAATTACAATTGACTTCCAATCTCTAGAATCTGGTATAAACCCAGAGGAGAGCAATGAACGCACTCATGTTCATATTCGCCCTATCATCAATCCTAAGCGCCGCCCTAACCGCATTAAACTTCTGACTCGCCCAAATAAACCCCGACTCAGAGAAACTCTCACCGTACGAATGTGGATTCGACCCACTTGGATCTGCTCGATTACCATTCTCAGTCCGATTCTTCCTCAGTAGCCATCCTGTTCGTCCTATTCGACCTAGAAATCGCCCTCCTACTCCCCCTGCCATGAGCCGTCCAACTCCAATCCCCCCTAATGACCCTCACCTGAACTGTAGTGATCCTCCTTCTCCTAACACTCGGACTGGCCTACGAGTGAATTCAAGGGGGCCTAGAATGAGCAGAATAACAGAAAGTTAGTCTAACCAAAAAGATAGCTGGTTTCGACCCAGCAGATTACAGCCAACCCTGTAACTTTCTTATGTCGCCCCTACATTTAAGCTTCTACTCAGCCTTCATTTTCAGCGGACTAGGGCTAGCCTTCCACCGAACCCACCTAGTATCCGCCCTACTATGCCTTGAAAGCATAATATTATCGATATTCGTAGGCCTATCAATATGATCCATCGAAAACCAAGTCTCCTCATTCACCATGGTACCAATTCTCATGCTAACCTTCTCAGCGTGTGAGGCGGGCACAGGCCTGGCCATCCTAGTAGCCTCCACCCGCACACATGGCTCCGACCATCTACACAACCTAAACCTCCTGCAATGCTAAAAATCATCCTACCCACAATCATACTTCTTCCAACAGCCCTGCTGTCTCCACCAAAATTTCTATGGACTAACACCACCTTATACAGCCTCCTAATCGCTGCCCTAAGCCTACAGTGATTAATCCCAACCTACTACCCCTACAAATTTTTATCCAACTGAACAGGAATTGACCAAATCTCATCCCCCCTCCTAGTACTATCCTGCTGACTACTCCCACTCATAATCATAGCAAGCCAAAACCACCTGCAACAAGAACCCCTACAACGCAAACGAATCTTTATCTCAACCTTAGTCGCAGTCCAGCCATTCATTCTACTAGCCTTTTCCACCACAGAACTAGCACTATTTTACATCTCATTTGAAGCAACCCTCATTCCCACCCTAATCTTAATCACCCGATGGGGGAACCAACCAGAACGCCTAAGCGCTGGCATCTACCTGCTATTCTACACGCCAGTAAGCTCTCTACCCCTGCTAATCACAATCTTACACCTATACGTGAAAATTGGCACCCTGCACCTGCCAACCCTACAACTAACCCACCCAACCCTATCCACCTCATGGACAGGAATACTATCAGGTCTAGCACTGCTCATAGCATTCATAGTAAAAGCCCCACTATACGGCCTACACCTCTGACTGCCAAAAGCCCACGTAGAAGCACCCATCGCAGGCTCAATACTCCTCGCCGCCCTACTACTAAAGCTAGGAGGATACGGAATTATACGAGTCACTCTATTTATGGGCCCACTGTCCAACCTCCTGCACTACCCCTTCCTAACCCTGGCCCTATGAGGCGCCCTAATGACTAGCTCAATCTGCCTACGACAGACAGACCTAAAATCACTAATCGCTTATTCATCCGTTAGCCACATAGGCCTAGTTATCGCCGCAGGAATAATCCAAACCCACTGATCATTCTCAGGGGCAATGATCCTAATAATTTCCCATGGACTAACTTCCTCCATACTATTCTGCCTAGCCAACACAAACTATGAACGTACGCACAGCCGAATTCTACTACTCACACGAGGCCTACAACCTCTCCTACCACTCATAGCTACCTGATGATTGCTGGCCAATCTAACAAACATAGCCTTACCCCCAACAACAAACCTCATAGCAGAGCTAACCATTATAATCACCTTATTCAACTGATCTGCCTTCACGATCATCCTAACAGGAATCGCAACCCTACTAACCGCCTCCTACACCTTATTCATACTACTAATGACCCAACGAGGCTCAATCCCCTCCCACATCACATCTATGCAAAACTCAACCACGCGAGAACACCTGCTCATAACACTCCACATTATCCCAATATTCCTCCTAATCCTCAAACCCGAACTGATCTCCGGAATCCCCTCATGCAAGTATAGTTTAAACCAAACATTAGACTGTGATTCTAAGAATAGAAGTTCAAACCTTCTTACCTGCCGAGGGGAGGGTTTAACCAACAAGAGCTGCTAACTCTTACATCTGAGCCTAAAACCTCAGCCCCCTTACTTTTAAAGGATAACAGCAATCCACTGGTCTTAGGAACCACCCATCTTGGTGCAAATCCAAGTAAAAGTAGTGAACCCCACACTACTAATCAACTCCCTCACACTACTCACGCTGACAATCCTCCTAACCCCAATCATCCTGCCATTTCTATTTAAAAACTTTAAAAACACCCCACAAGCCACCACCCGCGCTGTTAAAACCGCATTCCTAATTAGCCTAGCCCCTACAACCGCATTCATCTACTCGGGAGTAGAATCTGTCACCTGCCACTGGGAGTGAAAATTCATTATAAACTTTAAAATCCCCCTGAGCCTAAAAATAGACCAATACTCAATAACATTTCTTCCAATCGCCCTATTTGGAACATGATCAATCCTACAATTCGCCATATGATACATGGCCTCAGAGCCATACGTAACAAAATTTTTCACCTACCTACTGACATTCCTAGTCGCCATACTCCTCCTAACAACCGCAAACAACATATTCCTCCTATTCGTAGGCTGGGAAGGAGTACGAATCATGTCCTTCCTTCTCATCGGCTGATGACAAGGCCGAGCAGATGCCAACACCGCCGCCCTACGAGCCGTAATCTACAACCGAATCGGAGACATCGGACTGATCCTGAGCATAGCATGACTAGCTTCAACATTCAACACCTGAGAGATCCAACAAGCCGTACACCCCCACCAAACCCCAATCCTCCCCCTCATAGGATTAATCCTCGCAGCCGCAGGAAAATCCGCCCAATTTGGACTCCACCCATGACTGCCCGCAGCAATAGAAGGCCCCACCCCAGTATCAGCCCTACTGCACTCCAGTACCATAGTAGTAGCCGGAATCTTCCTGCTCATCCGCATGCACCCCCTGCTAGCCACCAACCAGACAGCCCTAACTGCCTGCCTATGCCTAGGTGCTCTATCAACCCTATTCGCTGCCACATGCGCCCTAACCCAAAATGACATCAAAAAAATCATTGCTTTCTCAACATCCAGCCAACTAGGACTAATAATAGTCACTATCGGACTAAACCTCCCACAACTAGCCTTCCTACACATCTCAACCCATGCCTTCTTTAAAGCCATACTATTCCTATGCTCAGGGTCTATCATCCACAACCTAAACGGAGAACAAGATATCCGAAAGATAGGAGGCCTACAGAAAATACTCCCAGTCACTACTTCCTGCCTAACCATCGGAAACCTGGCGCTGATAGGAACCCCATTCCTAGCCGGATTCTACTCAAAAGACCTCATCATCGAAAGCTTAAACACATCATACCTAAATACTTGAGCCCTACTCCTAACCCTTATAGCCACAGCATTCACCGCAACCTACAGCATCCGCATAACCATCCTAGTCCAAGCTGGACAAACCCGAATCCCCCCAATAGTATCAATAAACGAAAACAACCCACTAATCACCGCCCCCCTAACCCGACTCGCCCTAGGCAGCATTACAGCAGGAATAATCATTACCTCTTTCATCACACCAACCAAAACCCCCCCAATAACCATACCCCTTATCACCAAAACCGCTGCCATCCTCATAACAATCCTAGGAATCATCCTAGGCCCCTCATGTACAGGGCCACACCCCTCTAACGGCGCAAGCTTACATAGAAACATTATTAACAGACCTAGACAGATACAAAAACCCCTACAAGACCACGTATTAACTAACCCTGTTAACCCGACTCAGGAGCGCCTATAAGAGCGATTAAAATCTGTGAAAGGAACTCGGCAAATTAATAAGGCCCGACTGTTTACCAAAAACATAGCCTTCAGCAAATTAAACAAGTATTGAAGGTGATGCCTGCCCGGTGACTTAGGTTTAACGGCCGCGGTATCCTAACCGTGCAAAGGTAGCGCAATCAATTGTCCCATAAATCGAGACTTGTATGAATGGCTAAACGAGGTCTTAACTGTCTCTCACAGATAATCAGTGAAATTGATCTCCCCGTGCAAAAGCGGGGATGTGAACATAAGACGAGAAGACCCTGTGGAACTTAAAAATCAACGACCACCGCGAATCCTCAATCAACCCCACTGGGGCCACTACCATCGCAGAGCCTGGTCGATATTTTTCGGTTGGGGCGACCTTGGAGGAGAACAAATCCTCCAAAAACAAGACCATACCTCTTTACCTAGAGCTACCCCTCAAAGTGCTAACAGTGACCAGACCCAATATAATTGATTAATGGACCAAGCTACCCCAGGGATAACAGCGCAATCCCCCTCAAGAGCCCATATCGACAGGGGGGTTTACGACCTCGATGTTGGATCAGGACATCCTAATGGTGCAGCCGCTATTAAGGGTTCGTTTGTTCAACGATTAACAGTCCTACGTGATCTGAGTTCAGACCGGAGCAATCCAGGTCGGTTTCTATCTATGACACACTCTCCCCAGTACGAAAGGACCGGGAAAGTGGGGCCAATACCACAAGCACGCCCCCCCCCTCTAAGCAGTGAAACCAACTAAACCGTGAAGAGGGCCTTCCCCCACCACTTTCAATCCTAGAAAAGGACCAGCTAGAGTGGCAGAGCCCGGCAAGTGCAGAAGGCTTAAGCCCTTTCCCCAGAGGTTCAAATCCTCTCCCTAGCTTCACCCATGATTCAAATAACAACACTAAGCTGCCTCGTTATATCCCTCCTATACATCATCCCAATCCTGATTGCCGTAGCCTTCCTAACCCTAGTAGAACGGAAAATCCTAAGCTACATACAATCCCGCAAAGGCCCTAACGTTGTCGGGCCTTTTGGCCTACTTCAACCATTTGCGGACGGACTGAAACTATTTACCAAAGAGCCCATCCGACCCTCTACCTCTTCCCCACTTCTATTCATTCTGATACCAATACTAGCCCTTGTCCTAGCCCTCACCACTTGAGCACCACTACCACTCCCATTTCCCCTAGCAGATCTAAACCTCGGAGTTCTCTTCCTAATAGCCATGTCAAGCCTAGCCGTCTACTCAGTCCTATGATCAGGCTGAGCCTCGAACTCAAAATACGCACTAATCGGAGCCCTACGGGCAGTAGCACAGACCATTTCATACGAAGTGACACTGGCCATAATCCTGCTATCAATAATCATACTAAGCGGAAGCTACACACTCAGCTCCTTTGCCATCGCACAGGAGCCTCTATACTTCATTTTCTCCTCATGACCCCTAGCAATAATATGATACGTATCCACCCTAGCAGAGACAAACCGAGCTCCTTTTGACCTCACAGAGGGTGAATCTGAGCTAGTCTCAGGGTTTAACGTTGAATACGCCGCAGGACCCTTCGCCTTATTCTTCCTAGCTGAATATGCGAACATTATGCTAATAAATACACTTACAGCCATCATATTCCTAAACCCAAGCGCCCTAGGGCCACCCACAGAACTATTCCCCGTCATCCTAGCCACAAAAGTCCTCCTACTATCTTCTGGTTTCTTATGGGTCCGAGCTTCATACCCACGATTCCGATATGACCAACTAATGCACCTACTATGAAAAAACTTCCTACCCCTCACACTAGCTCTGTGCCTCTGACACATCAGCATACCTATCTGCTATGCAGGCCTACCTCCTTACATAAGGAAATGTGCCTGAACTACAAAGGGTCACTATGATAAAGTGAACATAGAGGTATAACAGCCCTCTCATTTCCTGTTGACCTTAGAAAAGTAGGAATTGAACCCACACAAGAGAAATCAAAATTCTCCATACTTCCCTTATATTATTTTCTAGTAGAGTCAGCTAATCAAGCTATCGGGCCCATACCCCGAAAATGATGGTTTAACCCCCTCCTCTACTAATGAACCCTTACGCGACCCCAATCATAACCTTCAGCCTCATCTTGGGCACCACAATCACAATTTCCAGCAACCACTGAGTTCTGGCCTGGACAGGACTGGAGATCAACGCACTAGCCATCATTCCCCTAATTGCCAAATCCCACCACCCACGAGCAGTAGAAGCCGCAACGAAATACTTCCTAACCCAAGCAGCTGCTTCCGCCCTGGTCCTATTCTCTAGCATAACCAATGCCTGAGTCACCGGCCAATGAGACATCACACAAATAAACCACCCAACCTCCTGTCTACTACTGACAGCAGCAATCGCTATTAAACTGGGCCTAGTGCCATTTCACTTCTGATTCCCAGAAGTACTACAAGGATCGCCACTAATAACAGCCCTGCTACTCTCGACCCTCATAAAATTCCCCCCACTAACCCTGCTCCTACTAACATCCAAATCCCTCGACCCAGCTCTACTCACCGCCATGGCCCTAGCCTCAACAGCACTAGGAGGCTGAATAGGACTGAACCAAACACAAACACGCAAAATCCTAGCCTTCTCGTCCATCTCCCACTTAGGCTGAATCGCCATCATCCTAGTTTACAGCCCCAAATTGGCCTTACTTACCTTCTACCTATACACAATCATAACATCAGCCATATTCCTAGCCCTTAACAAAATCAAAGCCCTTAACCTATCCATGATCACAACCTCATGAACAAAAACCCCAGTGCTAAACGCCACCCTAATACTAGTACTTTTATCCCTAGCAGGCCTCCCCCCATTAACAGGCTTTATACCAAAGTGACTTATCATCCAAGAACTAACTAAACAGGAAATAACACCAGCAGCCATGGCAATTGCCATGCTATCACTGCTCAGCCTCTTCTTCTACCTACGCCTCGCATACCACTCAACAATTACCCTTCCCCCCAACTCCTCTAACCACATAAAACAATGATACACTAGCAAAGCCCCAAGCACACCTACTGCGGTCCTTGCCTCACTATCAATCCTCTTACTTCCCCTGTCCCCAATAATACATGCCATTGTCTAGAAACTTAGGATAACACCCCAAACCGAAGGCCTTCAAAGCCTTAAATAAGAGTTAAACCCTCTTAGTTTCTGCACATTAAGACTTACAGAATATTAACCTGTATCTTCTGAATGCAAGTCAGACGCTTTAATTAAGCTAAAGCCTCCCTAGACAGATGGGCTTCGATCCCACAAAACTCTAGTTAACAGCTAAATGCCTAAACCAATTGGCTTCTGCCTACAAAGACCCTGACGCACCCTAGTGCGCATCGATGAGCTTGCAACTCAACATGAATTTCACTACAGAGCCGATAAGAAGAGGAATTAAACCTCTGTAAAAAGGACTACAGCCTAACGCTTCAACACTCAGCCATCTCACCCGTCACCTTCATCAACCGATGACTATTTTCCACTAACCATAAGGATATTGGCACCCTGTACCTCATCTTCGGGGCATGAGCAGGAATAGTCAGCACCGCACTCAGCCTATTAATCCGCGCAGAACTAGGACAACCAGGAACTCTCCTAGGCGACGACCAAATTTACAATGTAATCGTTACCGCTCACGCCTTTGTAATAAGCTTCTTTATAGTCATACCCATCATGATCGGAGGATTCGGCAACTGATTAGTCCCCCTCATAATTGGTGCCCCCGACATAGCATTCCCGCGAATAAACAACATAAGCTTTTGACTCCTCCCCCCATCATTCCTCCTCCTACTAGCCTCATCCACTGTAGAAGCTGGCGCCGGCACAGGCTGAACTGTCTACCCTCCCCTAGCAGGTAACCTTGCCCACGCCGGAGCTTCAGTAGACCTGGCTATCTTCTCACTCCACTTAGCCGGTATCTCCTCCATCCTTGGGGCCATCAACTTTATCACCACAGCCATCAACATAAAACCCCCCGCACTGTCACAATACCAAACCCCACTATTTGTCTGATCCGTACTAATTACCGCCATCCTACTCCTTCTATCACTCCCCGTACTCGCCGCCGGTATTACAATATTACTAACTGATTGAAACCTAAACACCACATTCTTCGACCCCGCTGGAGGAGGAGACCCAACCCTGTACCAACACCTATTCTGATTCTTCGGACACCCAGAAGTCTATATTCTGATCCTACCGGGGTTCGGAATCATCTCACACGTAGTCACGTACTACTCAGGCAAAAAGGAGCCCTTCGGCTACATGGGAATAGTCTGAGCCATACTATCCATCGGCTTCCTAGGATTCATCGTCTGAGCTCACCACATGTTTACAGTAGGAATAGACGTTGATACCCGAGCCTACTTTACATCAGCCACTATAATCATTGCCATCCCTACCGGAATCAAAGTATTTAGCTGACTAGCCACCCTGCACGGAGGAACAATCAAATGAGACCCCCCCAATACTATGAGCTCTAGGATTTATCTTCCTATTTACCATCGGAGGATTAACAGGAATCGTTCTTGCAAACTCTTCCCTAGACATCGCCCTGCACGACACGTACTACGTAGTTGCCCACTTCCACTACGTCCTATCCATAGGCGCCGTCTTTGCCATTCTAGCAGGATTTACTCACTGATTCCCACTACTCACTGGGTTTACCCTACACCAAACATGAGCAAAAGCCCACTTCGGGGTAATATTTACAGGAGTAAACCTAACGTTCTTCCCCCAGCACTTCCTAGGCCTAGCAGGAATACCCCGACGATACTCGGACTATCCCGACGCCTACACACTATGAAACACCATTTCCTCCATCGGCTCCCTAATCTCAATAGTAGCCGTAATCATACTAATATTCATCATCTGAGAAGCCTTTTCGGCCAAACGAAAAGTCCTACAACCAGAACTAACTACCACAAACGTTGAATGAATCCACGGCTGCCCTCCCCCATACCATACTTTCGAGGAACCGGCCTTCGTCCAAGTACAAGAAAGGAAGGAATCGAACCCTCACATGCTGGTTTCAAGCCAACTGCATTAACCGCTCATGCTTCTTTCTTATGAGACGTTAGTAAACCAATTACATAGCCTTGTCAAGACTAAATCACAGGTAAAAATCCTGTACATCTCATGTGGCCAACCACTCCCAACTAGGATTCCAAGACGCCTCATCACCCATCATAGAAGAACTCGTTGAATTCCACGACCACGCCCTAATCGTTGCCCTAGCTATCTGCAGCCTAGTTCTCTACCTTTTAGCCCACATACTAACAGAAAAACTCTCGTCCAATGCTGTAGACGCCCAAGAAGTAGAGCTGATCTGGACAATCCTACCTGCTATCGTCCTGGTACTCCTCGCCCTCCCATCCCTACAAATCCTCTACATAATGGACGAAATCGACGAACCAGACCTCACCCTAAAAGCCATCGGCCACCAATGATACTGAAGCTACGAATACACAGACTTCAAAGACCTATCATTCGACTCCTACATAGTGCCCACCCCAGACTTACCCAACGGCCACTTCCGACTGCTAGAAGTTGACCACCGCGTAGTTATCCCAATAGAATCCCCCATCCGCGTGATCATTACTGCAGGAGACGTACTCCACTCCTGAGCAGTCCCAACGCTCGGAGTTAAAACAGACGCAATCCCAGGCCGACTAAACCAAACTTCATTCATTACCACCCGGCCTGGGATTTTTTACGGACAATGCTCAGAAATTTGCGGGGCTAATCACAGCTACATACCCATTGTAGTAGAATCAACCCCACTCCCACATTTCGAGGCCTGATCGTCCCTTCTACCATCATCCTAATCATTAAGAAGCTATGCAACAGCACTAGCCTTTTAAGCTAGCCAAAGAGGGACTTCCCCCTCCTTAATGATATGCCACAGCTTAACCCCGCACCATGATTTTCAATCATAATTATAACCTGATTAACCCTAGCACTCCTCATCCAACCAAAACTACTAGCCTTCACCACAACCAACCCCCCATCAAATAAGACCTCCCTCACTACCAAACCCACACCATGATCCTGACCATGAACCTAAGCTTCTTTGACCAATTTTCCAGCCCCAATCTATTTGGCATCCCCTTAATCCTACTATCCCTACTCTTCCCAGCCCTACTATTCCCGTCCCCAAACAACCGATGAATCAACAACCGCCTTTCTACTATCCAAACATGACTCCTTCACCTAATCACAAAACAACTAATAGTCCCACTCAACAAAAATGGCCACAAATGAGCCATAATATTTACATCCCTAATAATCATACTTCTTACAATCAACCTTCTAGGCCTCCTTCCATATACATTCACCCCAACCACCCAACTATCTATGAACATAGCCCTAGCCTTCCCACTATGGCTCGCCACACTACTAACAGGCCTACGAAACCAACCATCAGCCTCTTTAGCCCACCTATTACCCGAAGGTACCCCTACACCCCTAATCCCCGCACTAATCCTGATCGAAACAACCAGCCTACTAATCCGCCCCCTAGCCCTCGGAGTCCGCCTTACAGCCAACCTTACAGCAGGACACTTACTCATCCAACTCATCTCTACAGCCTCCATTGCATTAATACCCACCCTTCCTGCAGTATCCATCCTAACAATAATCATCCTACTACTCCTAACCATCCTAGAAGTAGCAGTAGCCATAATCCAGGCCTACGTCTTCGTGCTCCTTCTAAGCCTATACTTACAAGAAAACATCTAATGGCACACCAAGCACACTCATACCACATAGTTGACCCAAGCCCTTGACCAATCTTCGGGGCAGCCGCCGCCCTACTCACAACCTCAGGATTAATCATGTGATTCCACTACAACTCATCCATACTACTAACCCTAGGCCTCATCTCAATACTCCTAGTAATACTCCAATGATGACGAGACATTGTACGAGAAAGCACCTTCCAAGGCCATCACACTCCCACAGTCCAAAAAGGCCTACGATACGGCATAATCCTTTTCATCACATCCGAAGCATTCTTCTTCTTAGGGTTCTTCTGAGCGTTCTTCCACTCGAGCCTGGCCCCAACCCCAGAACTAGGAGGCCAATGACCCCCAACAGGAATTAAACCACTCAACCCGATAGAAGTCCCCCTACTAAACACAGCCATCCTACTAGCCTCAGGCGTTACCGTAACGTGAGCCCATCACAGCATCACAGAAGGAAACCGAAAACATGCCATCCACGCCCTAACCCTAACGATCCTCTTGGGATTCTACTTCACAGCCCTACAAGCAATAGAATACCACGAAGCCCCATTCTCAATCGCCGATAGCGTCTACGGATCTACCTTCTTCGTTGCCACTGGATTCCACGGACTCCACGTAATCATCGGATCCTCCTTCCTGACCGTCTGCCTCTTCCGACTGATCAAGTTCCACTTTACATCAGACCACCACTTCGGATTCGAGGCAGCAGCCTGATACTGACACTTCGTAGACGTCATCTGACTATTCCTCTACATAACCATCTACTGATGAGGATCTTGCTCTTCTAGTATATTAATTACAATTGACTTCCAATCTCTAGAATCTGGTATAAACCCAGAGGAGAGCAATGAACGCACTCATGTTCATATTCGCCCTATCATCAATCCTAAGCGCCGCCCTAACCGCATTAAACTTCTGACTCGCCCAAATAAACCCCGACTCAGAGAAACTCTCACCGTACGAATGTGGATTCGACCCACTTGGATCTGCTCGATTACCATTCTCAGTCCGATTCTTCCTCAGTAGCCATCCTGTTCGTCCTATTCGACCTAGAAATCGCCCTCCTACTCCCCCTGCCATGAGCCGTCCAACTCCAATCCCCCCTAATGACCCTCACCTGAACTGTAGTGATCCTCCTTCTCCTAACACTCGGACTGGCCTACGAGTGAATTCAAGGGGGCCTAGAATGAGCAGAATAACAGAAAGTTAGTCTAACCAAAAAGATAGCTGGTTTTGACCCAGCAGATTACAGCCAACCCTGTAACTTTCTTATGTCGCCCCTACATTTAAGCTTCTACTCAGCCTTCATTTTCAGCGGACTAGGGCTAGCCTTCCACCGAACCCACCTAGTATCCGCCCTACTATGCCTTGAAAGCATAATATTATCGATATTCGTAGGCCTATCAATATGATCCATCGAAAACCAAGTCTCCTCATTCACCATGGTACCAATTCTCATGCTAACCTTCTCAGCGTGTGAGGCGGGCACAGGCCTGGCCATCCTAGTAGCCTCCACCCGCACACATGGCTCTGACCATCTACACAACCTAAACCTCCTGCAATGCTAAAAATCATCCTACCCACAATCATACTTCTTCCAACAGCCCTGCTGTCTCCACCAAAATTTCTATGGACTAACACCACCTTATACAGCCTCCTAATCGCTGCCCTAAGCCTACAGTGATTAATCCCAACCTACTACCCCTACAAATTTTTATCCAACTGAACAGGAATTGACCAAATCTCATCCCCCCTCCTAGTACTATCCTGCTGACTACTCCCACTCATAATCATAGCAAGCCAAAACCACCTGCAACAAGAACCCCTACAACGCAAACGGATCTTTATCTCAACCTTAGTCGCAGTCCAGCCATTCATCCTACTAGCCTTTTCCACCACAGAACTAGCACTATTTTACATCTCATTTGAAGCAACCCTCATTCCCACCCTAATCTTAATCACCCGATGGGGGAACCAACCAGAACGCCTAAGCGCTGGCATCTACCTGCTATTCTACACGCCAGTAAGCTCTCTACCCCTGCTAATCACAATCATACACCTATACGTGAAAATTGGCACCCTGCACCTGCCAACCCTACAACTAACCCACCCAACCCTATCCACCTCATGGACAGGAATACTATCAGGTCTAGCACTGCTCATAGCATTCATAGTAAAAGCCCCACTATACGGCCTACACCTCTGACTGCCAAAAGCCCACGTAGAAGCACCCATCGCAGGCTCAATACTCCTCGCCGCCCTACTACTAAAGCTAGGAGGATACGGAATTATACGAGTCACTCTATTTATGGGCCCACTGTCCAACCTCCTGCACTACCCCTTCCTAACCCTGGCCCTATGAGGCGCCCTAATGACTAGCTCAATCTGCCTACGACAGACAGACCTAGAATCACTAATCGCTTATTCATCCGTTAGCCACATAGGCCTAGTTATCGCCGCAGGAATAATCCAAACCCACTGATCATTCTCAGGGGCAATGATCCTAATAATTTCCCATGGACTAACTTCCTCCATACTATTCTGCCTAGCCAACACAAACTATGAACGTACGCACAGCCGAATTCTACTACTCACACGAGGCCTACAACCTCTCCTACCACTCATAGCTACCTGATGATTGCTGGCCAATCTAACAAACATAGCCTTACCCCCAACAACAAACCTCATAGCAGAGCTAACCATTATAATCACCTTATTCAACTGATCTGCCTTCACGATCATCCTAACAGGAATCGCAACCCTACTAACCGCCTCCTACACCTTATTCATACTACTAATGACCCAACGAGGCTCAATCCCCTCCCACATCACATCTATGCAAAACTCAACCACGCGAGAACACCCGCTCATAACACTCCACATTATCCCAATATTCCTCCTAATCCTCAAACCCGAACTGATCTCCGGAATCCCCTCATGCAAGTATAGTTTAAACCAAACATTAGACTGTGATTCTAAGAATAGAAGTTCAAACCTTCTTACCTGCCGAGGGGAGGGTTTAACCAACAAGAGCTGCTAACTCTTACATCTGAGCCTAAAACCTCAGCCCCCTTACTTTTAAAGGATAACAGCAATCCACTGGTCTTAGGAACCACCCATCTTGGTGCAAATCCAAGTAAAAGTAGTGAACCCCACACTACTAATCAACTCCCTCACACTACTCACGCTGACAATCCTCCTAATCCCAATCATCCTGCCATTTCTATTTAAAAACTTTAAAAACACCCCAAAAGCCACCACCCGCGCTGTTAAAACCGCATTCCTAATTAGCCTAGCCCCTACAACCGCATTCATCTACTCGGGAGTAGAATCTGTCACCTGCCACTGGGAGTGAAAATTCATTATAAACTTTAAAATCCCCCTGAGCCTAAAAATAGACCAATACTCAATAACATTTCTTCCAATCGCCCTATTTGTAACATGATCAATCCTACAATTCGCCATATGATACATGGCCTCAGAGCCATACGTAACAAAATTTTTCACCTACCTACTGACATTCCTAGTCGCCATACTCCTCCTAACAACCGCAAACAACATATTCCTCCTATTCGTAGGCTGGGAAGGAGTACGAATCATGTCCTTCCTTCTCATCGGCTGATGACAAGGCCGAGCAGATGCCAACACCGCCGCCCTACGAGCCGTAATCTACAACCGAATCGGAGACATCGGACTGATCCTGAGCATAGCATGACTAGCTTCAACATTCAACACCTGAGAGATCCAACAAGCCGTACACCCCCACCAAACCCCAATCCTCCCCCTCATAGGATTAATCCTCGCAGCCGCAGGAAAATCCGCCCAATTTGGACTCCACCCATGACTGCCCGCAGCAATAGAAGGCCCCACCCCAGTATCAGCCCTACTGCACTCCAGTACCATAGTAGTAGCCGGAATCTTCCTGCTCATCCGCATGCACCCCCTGCTAGCCACCAACCAGACAGCCCTAACTGCCTGCCTATGCCTAGGTGCTCTATCAACCCTATTCGCTGCCACATGCGCCCTAACCCAAAATGACATCAAAAAAATCATTGCTTTCTCAACATCCAGCCAACTAGGACTAATAATAGTCACTATCGGACTAAACCTCCCACAACTAGCCTTCCTACACATCTCAACCCATGCCTTCTTTAAAGCCATACTATTCCTATGCTCAGGGTCTATCATCCACAACCTAAACGGAGAACAAGATATCCGAAAGATAGGAGGCCTACAGAAAATACTCCCAGTCACTACTTCCTGCCTAACCATCGGAAACCTGGCGCTGATAGGAACCCCATTCCTAGCCGGATTCTACTCAAAAGACCTCATCATCGAAAGCTTAAACACATCATACCTAAATACTTGAGCCCTACTCCTAACCCTTATAGCCACAGCATTCACCGCAACCTACAGCATCCGCATAACCATCCTAGTCCAAGCTGGACAAACCCGAATCCCCCCAATAGTATCAATAAACGAAAACAACCCACTAATCACCGCCCCCCTAACCCGACTCGCCCTAGGCAGCATTACAGCAGGAATAATCATTACCTCTTTCATCACACCAACCAAAACCCCCCCAATAACCATACCCCTTATCACCAAAACCGCTGCCATCCTCATAACAATCCTAGGAATCATCCTAGCCCTAGAACTATCGAACATAACACACACCCTCACTCACCCCAAACCAAACCCCCTCATAAACTTCTCCTCTGCATTAGGGTACTTCAACCCCCTAGTACACCGATTCTTCTCCAAAAACCTACTAGAAAAGGGACAAAACATTGCCCTACACTTGATCGACCTCTCCTGACTCAAAAAAATAGGGCCAGAGGGCCTTGCTGAACTACAAGTAGCCGCAAGCAAAGCCGCAACCTCAATACACACAGGGCTAATTAAGGCCTACCTAGGATCCTTCGCCCTCTCCATCCTGGTAATAATCCTAATAACACACAGACTCACTAATGGCCTCTAACATCCGCAAATCCCATCCCCTACTAAAAATAATCAACAACTCCCTAATCGACCTACCTGCCCCCTCCAACATCTCTGCCTGATGAAACTTCGGCTCCCTTCTAGCCATCTGCTTAGCCACACAAATCCTAACAGGCCTGCTACTAGCCATACACTACACCGCAGACACTTCACTCGCCTTCTCCTCAGTAGCTCACACATGCCGAGACGTCCAGTACGGATGGCTCATCCGCAACCTCCACGCCAATGGTGTTTCGCTCTTCTTTATCTGCATCTACTTACACATCGGACGAGGCCTCTACTACGGCTCCTACCTATACAAAGAAACCTGAAACACAGGAGTAATCCTCCTACTCACCCTAATAGCAACTGCCTTCGTAGGGTATGTCCTACCATGAGGACAAATGTCATTCTGAGGGGCCACCGTAATCACCAACCTATTCTCAGCCATCCCGTACATTGGGCAAACTCTAGTAGAATGAGCCTGAGGAGGATTCTCAGTAGACAATCCAACCTTAACCCGATTCTTCGCCATCCACTTCCTACTGCCCTTCCTAATTGCAGGAATCACCCTAGTCCACCTAACCTTCCTACACGAATCAGGCTCAAATAACCCACTAGGAATCGTATCAGACTGCGACAAAATCCCATTCCACCCACACTTCTCCATGAAAGACAGCTTAGGGCTTACCCTAATAATCACCCCTCTAATAGCACTAGCCCTATTTTCACCGAACCTCCTGGTTCTTGGAATCCTAGTTGGGAGTGGTTGGCCACATGAGATGTACAGGATTTTTACCTGTGATTTAGTCTTGACAAGGCTATGTAATTGGTTTACTAACGTCTCATAAGAAAGAAGCATGAGCGGTTAATGCAGTTGGCTTGAAACCCATCCCCAGTGGTGCCAGTGCACTCTCTGCACTCACTGCACTGCATCCCCAGTGGTGCCAGTGCGCTCTCTGGAGTCACAGCACTGCATCCCCAGTGGTGCCAGTGCACTCTCTGGACTCACTGCACTGCATCCCCAGTGGTGCCAGTGCACTCTCTGGACTCACTGTAGTGCATCCCCAGTGGTGCCAGTGCTCTCTCTGGACTCACTGTACTGCATCCACAGTGGTGCCAGTGCACACGCTGGACTCACTACAGTGCATCCCCAGTGGTGCCAGTGCACTCTCTGGACTCACTGCACTGCATCCCCAGTGGTGCCAGTGCACTCTCTGGACTCACTGCAGGGCATCCCCAGTGGTGCCAGTGCACTCTCTGGACTCACTGCACTGCATCCCCAGTGGTGCCAGTGCACTCTCTGGACTCACTGAAGTGCATCCCCATTGGTGCCATTGCACTCTCTGCACTCACTGCACTGCATCCCCAGTGGTGCCAGTGCACTCACTGGACTGACTGCACTGCATCCCCAGTGGTGCCAGTGCGCTCTCCGGAGTCACAGCACTGCATCCCCAGTGGTGCCAGTGCACTCACTGGACACACTGTACTGCATTACAGGTGGTGCCAGTGCACTCTCTGCACTCACTGCACAGCATCCCCAGTGGTGCCAGTGCATTCACTGGACTCACTGGACTGCATCACCAGTGGTGCCAGTGCACTCTCTGGACTCACTGCACTGCATCCCCAGTGGTGCCAGTGCACTCTCTGGACTCACTGCACTGCATCCCCAGTGGTGCCAGTGCACTCTCTGGACTCACTGCAGTGCATCCCCAGTGGTGCCAGTGCACTCTCTGGACTCACTGCACTGCATCCCCAGTGGTGCCAGTGCACTCTCTGGACTCACTGCACTGCATCCCCAGTGGTGCCAGTGCACTCTCTGGACTCACTGCAGTGCATCCCCAGTGGTGCCAATGCAGTCTCTGGACTCACTGCAGTGCATCGCCAGTGGTGCCAGTGCACTCTCTCGAGTCACTGAAGTGCATCCCCAGTGGTGTCAGTGCACTCACTGGACTGACTGCACTGCATCCCCAGTGGTGCCTGTGCGCTCTCCGGAGTCACAGCACTGCATCCCCAGTGGTGCCAGTGCACTCACTGGACTCACTGTACTGCATCACAGGTGGTGCCAGTGCACTCTCTGGACTCACTACAGTGAATCCCCGGTGGTGCCAGTGCACTCTCTGCACTCACTGCACAGCATCCCCAGTGGTGCCAGTGCACTCACTGGACTCACTGGACTGCATCCCCAGTGGTGCCAGTGCACTCTCTGGACTCACTGAACTGCATCCCCAGTGGTGCCAGTGCACTCTCTGGACTCACTGCACTGCATCCCCAGTGGTGTCAGTGCACTCTCTGGACTCACTGAAGTGCATCCCCAGTGGTGCCAGTGCACTCTCTGGACTCACTGCAGTGCATCCCCAGTGGTGCCAGTGCACTCTCTGGACTCACTGCACTGCATCCCCAGTGGTGATGGTACAATCTCTGGACTCACTGTAGTGCATCCCCAGTGGTGCCAGTGCACTCTCTGGACTCACTGCAGTGCATCCCCGGTGGTGCCAGTGCACTCTCTGGACTCACTGCACTGCATTCCCAGTGGTGCCAGTGAAGTCTCTGGACTCACTGCACTGCATCCCCAGTGGTGCCAGTGCAATCTCTGGACTCACTGCAGTTCATCCCCAGTGGTGCCAGTGCACTCTCTGGACTCACTGCAGTGCATCCCCAGTGGTGCCAGTGCACTCTCTGGACTCACTGCAGTGCATCCCCAGTGGTGCCAGTGCACTCTCTGGACTCACTGCAGTGCATCCCCAGTGGTGCCAGTGCACTCTCTGGACTCACTGCACTGCATCCCCAGTGGTGCCAGTGCACTCTCTGCACTCACTGCACTGCATTCCCGGTGGTGCCAGTGAAGTCTCTGGACTCACTGCACTGCATCCCCGGTGGTGCCAGTGCAATCTCTGGACTCACTGCAGTTCATCCCCAGTGGTGCCAGTGCACTCTCTGGACTCACTGCAGTGCATCCCCAGGGCAAAAGCGGGGATGTGAACATAAGACGAGAAGACCCTGTGGAACTTAAAAATCAACGACCACCGCGAATCCTCAATCAACCCCACTGGGGCCACTACCATCGCAGAGCCTGGTCGATATTTTTCGGTTGGGGCGACCTTGGAGGAGAACAAATCCTCCAAAAACAAGACCATACCTCTTTACCTAGAGCTACCCCTCAAAGTGCTAACAGTGACCAGACCCAATATAATTGATTAATGGACCAAGCTACCCCAGGGATAACAGCGCAATCCCCCTCAAGAGCCCATATCGACAGGGGGGTTTACGACCTCGATGTTGGATCAGGACATCCTAATGGTGCAGCCGCTATTAAGGGTTCGTTTGTTCAACGATTAACAGTCCTACGTGATCTGAGTTCAGACCGGAGCAATCCAGGTCGGTTTCTATCTATGACACACTCTCCCCAGTACGAAAGGACCGGGAAAGTGGGGCCAATACCACAAGCACGCCCCCCCCCTCTAAGCAGTGAAACCAACTAAACCGTGAAGAGGGCCTTCCCCCACCACTTTCAATCCTAGAAAAGGACCAGCTAGAGTGGCAGAGCCCGGCAAGTGCAGAAGGCTTAAGCCCTTTCCCCAGAGGTTCAAATCCTCTCCCTAGCTTCACCCATGATTCAAATAACAACACTAAGCTGCCTCGTTATATCCCTCCTATACATCATCCCAATCCTGATTGCCGTAGCCTTCCTAACCCTAGCAGAACGGAAAATCCTAAGCTACATACAATCCCGCAAAGGCCCTAACGTTGTCGGGCCTTTTGGCCTACTTCAACCATTTGCGGACGGACTGAAACTATTTACCAAAGAGCCCATCCGACCCTCTACCTCTTCCCCACTTCTATTCATTCTGATACCAATACTAGCCCTTGTCCTAGCCCTCACCACTTGAGCACCACTACCACTCCCATTTCCCCTAGCAGATCTAAACCTCGGAGTTCTCTTCCTAATAGCCATGTCAAGCCTAGCCGTCTACTCAGTCCTATGATCAGGCTGAGCCTCGAACTCAAAATACGCACTAATCGGAGCCCTACGGGCAGTAGCACAGACCATTTCATACGAAGTGACACTGGCCATAATCCTGCTATCAATAATCATACTAAGCGGAAGCTACACACTCAGCTCCTTTGCCGTCGCACAGGAGCCTCTATACTTCATTTTCTCCTCATGACTCCTAGCAATAATATGATACGTATCCACCCTAGCAGAGACAAACCGAGCTCCTTTTGACCTCACAGAGGGTGAATCTGAGCTAGTCTCAGGGTTTAACTTTGAATACGCCGCAGGACCCTTCGCCTTATTCTTCCTAGCTGAATATGCGAACATTATGCTAATAAATACACTTACAGCCATCATATTCCTAAACCCAAGCGCCCTAGGGCCACCCACAGAACTATTCCCCGTCATCCTAGCCACAAAAGTCCTCCTACTATCTTCTGGTTTCTTATGGGTCCGAGCTTCATACCCACGATTCCGATATGACCAACTAATGCACCTACTATGAAAAAACTTCCTACCCCTCACACTAGCTCTGTGCCTCTGACACATCAGCATACCTATCTGCTATGCAGGCCTACCTCCTTACATAAGGAAATGTGCCTGAACTACAAAGGGTCACTATGATAAAGTGAACATAGAGGTATAACAGCCCTCTCATTTCCTGTTGACCTTAGAAAAGTAGGAATTGAACCCACACAAGAGAAATCAAAATTCTCCATACTTCCCTTATATTATTTTCTAGTAGAGTCAGCTAATCAAGCTATCGGGCCCATACCCCGAAAATGATGGTTTAACCCCCTCCTCTACTAATGAACCCTTACGCGACCCCAATCATAACCTTCAGCCTCATCTTGGGCACCACAATCACAATTTCCAGCAACCACTGAGTTCTGGCCTGGACAGGACTGGAGATCAACGCACTAGCCATCATTCCCCTAATTGCCAAATCCCACCACCCACGAGCTGTAGAAGCCGCAACGAAATACTTCCTAACCCAAGCAGCTGCTTCCGCCCTGGTCCTATTCTCTAGCATAACCAATGCCTGAGTCACCGGCCAATGAGACATCACACAAATAAACCACCCAACCTCCTGTCTACTACTGACAGCAGCAATCGCTATTAAACTGGGCCTAGTGCCATTTCACTTCTGATTCCCAGAAGTACTACAAGGATCGCCACTAATAACAGCCCTGCTACTCTCGACCCTCATAAAATTCCCCCCACTAACCCTGCTCCTACTAACATCCAAATCCCTTGACCCAGCTCTACTCACCGCCATGGCCCTAGCCTCAACAGCACTAGGAGGCTGAATAGGACTGAACCAAACACAAACACGCAAAATCCTAGCCTTCTCGTCCATCTCCCACTTAGGCTGAATCGCCATCATCCTAGTTTACAGCCCCAAATTGGCCTTACTTACCTTCTACCTATACACAATCATAACATCAGCCGTATTCCTAGCCCTTAACAAAATCAAAGCCCTTAACCTATCCATGATCACAACCTCATGAACAAAAACCCCAGTGCTAAACGCCACCCTAATACTAGTACTTTTATCCCTAGCAGGCCTCCCCCCATTAACAGGCTTTATACCAAAGTGACTTATCATCCAAGAACTAACTAAACAGGAAATAACACCAGCAGCCATGGCAATTGCCATGCTATCACTGCTCAGCCTCTTCTTCTACCTACGCCTCGCATACCACTCAACAATTACCCTTCCCCCCAACTCCTCTAACCACATAAAACAATGATACACTAGCAAAGCCCCAAGCACACCTATTGCGGTCCTTGCCTCACTATCAATCCTCTTACTTCCCCTGTCCCCAATAATACATGCCATTGTCTAGAAACTTAGGATAACACCCCAAACCGAAGGCCTTCAAAGCCTTAAATAAGAGTTAAACCCTCTTAGTTTCTGCACATTAAGACTTACAGAATATTAACCTGTATCTTCTGAATGCAAGTCAGACGCTTTAATTAAGCTAAAGCCTCCCTAGACAGATGGGCTTCTATCCCACAAAACTCTAGTTAACAGCTAAATGCCTAAACCAATTGGCTTCTGCCTACAAAGACCCTGACGCACCCTAGTGCGCATCGATGAGCTTGCAACTCAACATGAATTTCACTACAGAGCCGATAAGAAGAGGAATTAAACCTCTGTAAAAAGGACTACAGCCTAACGCTTCAACACTCAGCCATCTTACCCGTCACCTTCATCAACCGATGACTATTTTCCACTAACCATAAGGATATTGGCACCCTGTACCTCATCTTCGGGGCATGAGCAGGAATAGTCGGCACCGCACTCAGCCTATTAATCCGCGCAGAACTAGGACAACCAGGAACTCTCCTAGGCGACGACCAAATTTACAATGTAATCATTACCGCTCACGCCTTTGTAATAAGCTTCTTTATAGTCATACCCATCATGATTGGAGGATTCGGCAACTGATTAGTCCCCCTCATAATCGGTGCCCCCGACATAGCATTCCCGCGAATAAACAACATAAGCTTTTGACTCCTCCCCCCATCATTCCTCCTCCTACTAGCCTCATCCACTGTAGAAGCTGGCGCCGGCACAGGCTGAACTGTCTACCCTCCCCTAGCAGGTAACCTTGCCCACGCCGGAGCTTCAGTAGACCTGGCTATCTTCTCACTCCACTTAGCCGGTATCTCCTCCATCCTTGGGGCCATCAACTTTATCACCACAGCCATCAACATAAAACCCCCCGCACTCTCACAATACCAAACCCCACTATTTGTCTGATCCGTACTAATTACCGCCATCCTACTCCTTCTATCACTCCCCGTACTCGCCGCCGGTATTACAATATTACTAACTGATCGAAACCTAAACACCACATTCTTCGACCCCGCTGGAGGAGGAGACCCAATCCTGTACCAACACCTATTCTGATTCTTCGGACACCCAGAAGTCTATATTCTGATCCTACCGGGGTTCGGAATCATCTCACACGTAGTCACGTACTACTCAGGCAAAAAGGAGCCCTTCGGCTACATGGGAATAGTCTGAGCCATACTATCCATCGGCTTCCTAGGATTCATCGTCTGAGCTCACCACATGTTTACAGTAGGAATAGACGTTGATACCCGAGCCTACTTTACATCAGCCACTATAATCATTGCCATCCCTACCGGAATCAAAGTATTTAGCTGACTAGCCACCCTGCACGGAGGAACAATCAAATGAGACCCCCCCAATACTATGAGCTCTAGGATTTATCTTCCTATTTACCATCGGAGGATTAACAGGAATCGTTCTTGCAAACTCTTCCCTAGACATCGCCCTGCACGACACGTACTACGTAGTTGCCCACTTCCACTACGTCCTATCCATAGGCGCCGTCTTTGCCATTCTAGCAGGATTTACTCACTGATTCCCACTACTCACTGGGTTTACCCTACACCAAACATGAGCAAAAGCCCACTTCGGGGTAATATTTACAGGAGTAAACCTAACGTTCTTCCCCCAGCACTTCCTAGGCCTAGCAGGAATACCCCGACGATACTCGGACTATCCCGACGCCTACACACTATGAAACACCATTTCCTCCATCGGCTCCCTAATCTCAATAGTAGCCGTAATCATACTAATATTCATCATCTGAGAAGCCTTTTCGGCCAAACGAAAAGTCCTACAACCAGAACTAACTACCACAAACGTTGAATGAATCCACGGCTGCCCTCCCCCATACCATACTTTCGAGGAACCGGCCTTCGTCCAAGTACAAGAAAGGAAGGAATCGAACCCTCACATGCTGGTTTCAAGCCAACTGCATTCACCGCTCATGCTTCTTTCTTATGAGACGTTAGTAAACCAATTACATAGCCTTGTCAAGACTAAATCACAGGTAAAAATCCTGTACATCTCATGTGGCCAACCACTCCCAACTAGGATTCCAAGACGCCTCATCACCCATCATAGAAGAACTCGTTGAATTCCACGACCACGCCCTAATCGTTGCCCTAGCTATCTGCAGCCTAGTTCTCTACCTTTTAGCCCACATACTAACAGAAAAACTCTCGTCCAATGCTGTAGACGCCCAAGAAGTAGAGCTGATCTGGACAATCCTACCTGCTATCGTCCTGGTACTCCTCGCCCTCCCATCCCTACAAATCCTCTACATAATGGACAAAATCGATGAACCAGACCTCACCCTAAAAGCCATCGACCACCAATGATACTGAAGCTACGAATACACAGACTTCAAAGACCTATCATTCGACTCCTACATAGTGCCCACCCCAGACTTACCCAACGGCCACTTCCGACTGCTAGAAGTTGACCACCGCGTAGTTATCCCAATAGAATCCCCCATCCGCGTGATCATTACTGCAGGAGACGTACTCCACTCCTGAGCAGTCCCAACGCTCGGAGTTAAAACAGACGCAATCCCAGGCCGACTAAACCAAACTTCATTCATTACCACCCGGCCTGGGACTTTTTACGGACAATGCTCAGAAATTTGCGGGGCTAATCACAGCTACATACCCATTGTAGTAGAATCAACCCCACTCCCACATTTCGAGGCCTGATCGTCCCTTCTATCATCATCCTAATCATTAAGAAGCTATGCAACAGCACTAGCCTTTTAAGCTAGCCAAAGAGGGACTTCCCCCTCCTTAATGATATGCCACAGCTTAACCCCGCACCATGATTTTCAATCATAATTATAACCTGATTAACCCTAGCACTCCTCATCCAACCAAAACTACTAGCCTTCACCACAACCAACCCCCCATCAAATAAGACCTCCCTCACTACCAAACCCACACCATGATCCTGACCATGAACCTAAGCTTCTTTGACCAATTTTCCAGCCCCAATCTATTTGGCATCCCCTTAATCCTACTATCCCTACTCTTCCCAGCCCTACTATTCCCGTCCCCAAACAACCGATGAATCAACAACCGCCTTTCTACTATCCAAACATGACTCCTTCACCTAATCACAAAACAACTAATAGTCCCACTCAACAAAAATGGCCACAAATGAGCCATAATATTTACATCCCTAATAATCATACTTCTTACAATCAACCTTCTAGGCCTCCTTCCATATACATTCACCCCAACCACCCAACTATCTATGAACATAGCCCTAGCCTTCCCACTATGGCTCGCCACACTACTAACAGGCCTACGAAACCAACCATCAGCCTCTTTAGCCCACCTATTACCCGAAGGTACCCCTACACCCCTAATCCCCGCACTAATCCTGATCGAAACAACCAGCCTACTAATCCGCCCCCTAGCCCTCGGAGTCCGCCTTACAGCCAACCTTACAGCAGGACACTTACTCATCCAACTCATCTCTACAGCCTCCATTGCATTAATACCCACCCTTCCTGCAGTATCCATCCTAACAATAATCATCCTACTACTCCTAACCATCCTAGAAGTAGCAGTAGCCATAATCCAGGCCTACGTCTTCGTGCTCCTTCTAAGCCTATACTTACAAGAAAACATCTAATGGCACACCAAGCACACTCATACCACATAGTTGACCCAAGCCCTTGACCAATCTTCGGGGCAGCCGCCGCCCTACTCACAACCTCAGGATTAATCATGTGATTCCACTACAACTCATCCATACTACTAACCCTAGGCCTCATCTCAATACTCCTAGTAATACTCCAATGATGACGAGACATTGTACGAGAAAGCACCTTCCAAGGCCATCACACTCCCACAGTCCAAAAAGGCCTACGATACGGCATAATCCTTTTCATCACATCCGAAGCATTCTTCTTCTTAGGGTTCTTCTGAGCGTTCTTCCACTCGAGCCTGGCCCCAACCCCAGAACTAGGAGGCCAATGACCCCCAACAGGAATTAAACCACTCAACCCGATAGAAGTCCCCCTACTAAACACAGCCATCCTACTAGCCTCAGGCGTTACCGTAACGTGAGCCCACCACAGCATCACAGAAGGAAACCGAAAACATGCCATCCACGCCCTAACCCTAACGATCCTCTTGGGATTCTACTTCACAGCCCTACAAGCAATAGAATACCACGAAGCCCCATTCTCAATCGCCGATAGCGTCTACGGATCTACCTTCTTCGTTGCCACTGGATTCCATGGACTCCACGTAATCATCGGATCCTCCTTCCTGACCGTCTGCCTCTTCCGACTGATCAAGTTCCACTTTACATCAGACCACCACTTCGGATTCGAGGCAGCAGCCTGATACTGACACTTCGTAGACGTCATCTGACTATTCCTCTACATAACCATCTACTGATGAGGATCTTGCTCTTCTAGTATATTAATTACAATTGACTTCCAATCTCTAGAATCTGGTATAAACCCAGAGGAGAGCAATGAACACACTCATGTTCATATTCGCCCTATCATCAATCCTAAGCGCCGCCCTAACCGCATTAAACTTCTGACTCGCCCAAATAAACCCCGACTCAGAGAAACTCTCACCGTACGAATGTGGATTCGACCCACTTGGATCTGCTCGATTACCATTCTCAGTCCGATTCTTCCTCAGTAGCCATCCTGTTCGTCCTATTCGACCTAGAAATCGCCCTCCTACTCCCCCTGCCATGAGCCGTCCAACTCCAATCCCCCCTAATGACCCTCACCTGAACTGTAGTGATCCTCCTTCTCCTAACACTCGGACTGGCCTACGAGTGAATTCAAGGGGGCCTAGAATGAGCAGAATAACAGAAAGTTAGTCTAACCAAAAAGATAGCTGGTTTCGACCCAGCAGATTACAGCCAACCCTGTAACTTTCTTATGTCGCCCCTACATTTAAGCTTCTACTCAGCCTTCATTTTCAGCGGACTAGGGCTAGCCTTCCACCGAACCCACCTAGTATCCGCCCTACTATGCCTTGAAAGCATAATATTATCGATATTCGTAGGCCTATCAATATGATCCATCGAAAACCAAGTCTCCTCATTCACCATGGTACCAATTCTCATGCTAACCTTCTCAGCGTGTGAGGCGGGCACAGGCCTGGCCATCCTAGTAGCCTCCACCCGCACACATGGCTCCGACCATCTACACAACCTAAACCTCCTGCAATGCTAAAAATCATCCTACCCACAATCATACTTCTTCCAACAGCCCTGCTGTCTCCACCAAAATTTCTATGGACTAACACCACCTTATACAGCCTCCTAATCGCTGCCCTAAGCCTACAGTGATTAATCCCAACCTACTACCCCTACAAATTTTTATCCAACTGAACAGGAATTGACCAAATCTCATCCCCCCTCCTAGTACTATCCTGCTGACTACTCCCACTCATAATCATAGCAAGCCAAAACCACCTGCAACAAGAACCCCTACAACGCAAACGAATCTTTATCTCAACCTTAGTCGCAGTCCAGCCATTCATCCTACTAGCCTTTTCCACCACAGAACTAGCACTATTTTACATCTCATTTGAAGCAACCCTCATTCCCACCCTAATCTTAATCACCCGATGGGGGAACCAACCAGAACGCCTAAGCGCTGGCATCTACCTGCTATTCTACACGCCAGTAAGCTCTCTACCCCTGCTAATCACAATCATACACCTATACGTGAAAATTGGCACCCTGCACCTGCCAACCCTACAACTAACCCACCCAACCCTATCCACCTCATGGACAGGAATACTATCAGGTCTAGCACTGCTCATAGCATTCATAGTAAAAGCCCCACTATACGGCCTACACCTCTGACTGCCAAAAGCCCACGTAGAAGCACCCATCGCAGGCTCAATACTCCTCGCCGCCCTACTACTAAAGCTAGGAGGATACGGAATTATACGAGTCACTCTATTTATGGGCCCACTGTCCAACCTCCTGCACTACCCCTTCCTAACCCTGGCCCTATGAGGCGCCCTAATGACTAGCTCAATCTGCCTACGACAGACAGACCTAAAATCACTAATCGCTTATTCATCCGTTAGCCACATAGGCCTAGTTATCGCCGCAGGAATAATCCAAACCCACTGATCATTCTCAGGGGCAATGATCCTAATAATTTCCCATGGACTAACTTCCTCCATACTATTCTGCCTAGCCAACACAAACTATGAACGTACGCACAGCCGAATTCTACTACTCACACGAGGCCTACAACCTCTCCTACCACTCATAGCTACCTGATGATTGCTGGCCAATCTAACAAACATAGCCTTACCCCCAACAACAAACCTCATAGCAGAGCTAACCATTATAATCACCTTATTCAACTGATCTGCCTTCACGATCATCCTAACAGGAATCGCAACCCTACTAACCGCCTCCTACACCTTATTCATACTACTAATGACCCAACGAGGCTCAATCCCCTCCCACATCACACCTATGCAAAACTCAACCACGCGAGAACACCCGCTCATAACACTCCACATTATCCCAATATTCCTCCTAATCCTCAAACCCGAACTGATCTCCGGAATCCCCTCATGCAAGTATAGTTTAAACCAAACATTAGACTGTGATTCTAAGAATAGAAGTTCAAACCTTCTTACCTGCCGAGGGGAGGGTTTAACCAACAAGAGCTGCTAACTCTTACATCTGAGCCTAAAACCTCAGCCCCCTTACTTTTAAAGGATAACAGCAATCCACTGGTCTTAGGAACCACCCATCTTGGTGCAAATCCAAGTAAAAGTAGTGAACCCCACACTACTAATCAACTCCCTCACACTACTCACGCTGACAATCCTCCTAACCCCAATCATCCTGCCATTTCTATTTAAAAACTTTAAAAACACCCCACAAGCCACCACCCGCGCTGTTAAAACCGCATTCCTAATTAGCCTAGCCCCTACAACCGCATTCATCTACTCGGGAGTAGAATCTGTCACCTGCCACTGGGAGTGAAAATTCATTATAAACTTTAAAATCCCCCTGAGCCTAAAAATAGACCAATACTCAATAACATTTCTTCCAATCGCCCTATTTGGAACATGATCAATCCTACAATTCGCCATATGATACATGGCCTCAGAGCCATACGTAACAAAATTTTTCACCTACCTACTGACATTCCTAGTCGCCATACTCCTCCTAACAACCGCAAACAACATATTCCTCCTATTCGTAGGCTGGGAAGGAGTACGAATCATGTCCTTCCTTCTCATCGGCTGATGACAAGGCCGAGCAGATGCCAACACCGCCGCCCTACGAGCCGTAATCTACAACCGAATCGGAGACATCGGACTGATCCTGAGCATAGCATGACTAGCTTCAACATTCAACACCTGAGAGATCCAACAAGCCGTACACCCCCACCAAACCCCAATCCTCCCCCTCATAGGATTAATCCTCGCAGCCGCAGGAAAATCCGCCCAATTTGGACTCCACCCATGACTGCCCGCAGCAATAGAAGGCCCCACCCCAGTATCAGCCCTACTGCACTCCAGTACCATAGTAGTAGCCGGAATCTTCCTGCTCATCCGCATGCACCCCCTGCTAGCCACCAACCAGACAGCCCTAACTGCCTGCCTATGCCTAGGTGCTCTATCAACCCTATTCGCTGCCACATGCGCCCTAACCCAAAATGACATCAAAAAAATCATTGCTTTCTCAACATCCAGCCAACTAGGACTAATAATAGTCACTATCGGACTAAACCTCCCACAACTAGCCTTCCTACACATCTCAACCCATGCCTTCTTTAAAGCCATACTATTCCTATGCTCAGGGTCTATCATCCACAACCTAAACGGAGAACAAGATATCCGAAAGATAGGAGGCCTACAGAAAATACTCCCAGTCACTACTTCCTGCCTAACCATCGGAAACCTGGCGCTGATAGGAACCCCATTCCTAGCCGGATTCTACTCAAAAGACCTCATCATCGAAAGCTTAAACACATCATACCTAAATACTTGAGCCCTACTCCTAACCCTTATAGCCACAGCATTCACCGCAACCTACAGCATCCGCATAACCATCCTAGTCCAAGCTGGACAAACCCGAATCCCCCCAATAGTATCAATAAACGAAAACAACCCACTAATCACCGCCCCCCTAACCCGACTCGCCCTAGGCAGCATTACAGCAGGAATAATCATTACCTCTTTCATCACACCAACCAAAACCCCCCCAATAACCATACCCCTTATCACCAAAACCGCTGCCATCCTCATAACAATCCTAGGAATCATCCTAGGCCCCTCATGTACAGGGCCACACCCCTCTAACGGCGCAAGCTTACATAGAAACATTATTAACAGACCTAGACAGATACAAAAACCCCTACAAGACCACGTATTAACTAACCCTGTTAACCCGACTCAGGAGCGCCTATAAGAGCGATTAAAATCTGTGAAAGGAACTCGGCAAATTAATAAGGCCCGACTGTTTACCAAAAACATAGCCTTCAGCAAATTAAACAAGTATTGAAGGTGATGCCTGCCCGGTGACTTAGGTTTAACGGCCGCGGTATCCTAACCGTGCAAAGGTAGCGCAATCAATTGTCCCATAAATCGAGACTTGTATGAATGGCTAAACGAGGTCTTAACTGTCTCTCACAGATAATCAGTGAAATTGATCTCCCCGTGCAAAAGCGGGGATGTGAACATAAGACGAGAAGACCCTGTGGAACTTAAAAATCAACGACCACCGCGAATCCTCAATCAACCGCACTGGGGCCACTACCATCGCAGAGCCTGGTCGATATTTTTCGGTTGGGGCGACCTTGGAGGAGAACAAATCCTCCAAAAACAAGACCATACCTCTTTACCTAGAGCTACCCCTCAAAGTGCTAACAGTGACCAGACCCAATATAATTGATTAATGGACCAAGCTACCCCAGGGATAACAGCGCAATCCCCCTCAAGAGCCCATATCGACAGGGGGGTTTACGACCTCGATGTTGGATCAGGACATCCTAATGGTGCAGCCGCTATTAAGGGTTCGTTTGTTCAACGATTAACAGTCCTACGTGATCTGAGTTCAGACCGGAGCAATCCAGGTCGGTTTCTATCTATGACACACTCTCCCCAGTACGAAAGGACCGGGAAAGTGGGGCCAATACCACAAGCACGCCCCCCCCCTCTAAGCAGTGAAACCAACTAAACCGTGAAGAGGGCCTTCCCCCACCACTTTCAATCCTAGAAAAGGACCAGCTAGAGTGGCAGAGCCCGGCAAGTGCAGAAGGCTTAAGCCCTTTCCCCAGAGGTTCAAATCCTCTCCCTAGCTTCACCCATGATTCAAATAACAACACTAAGCTGCCTCGTTATATCCCTCCTATACATCATCCCAATCCTGATTGCCGTAGCCTTCCTAACCCTAGCAGAACGGAAAATCCTAAGCTACATACAATCCCGCAAAGGCCCTAACGTTGTCGGGCCTTTTGGCCTACTTCAACCATTTGCGGACGGACTGAAACTATTTACCAAAGAGCCCATCCGACCCTCTACCTCTTCCCCACTTCTATTCATTCTGATACCAATACTAGCCCTTGTCCTAGCCCTCACCACTTGAGCACCACTACCACTCCCATTTCCCCTAGCAGATCTAAACCTCGGAGTTCTCTTCCTAATAGCCATGTCAAGCCTAGCCGTCTACTCAGTCCTATGATCAGGCTGAGCCTCGAACTCAAAATACGCACTAATCGGAGCCCTACGGGCAGTAGCACAGACCATTTCATACGAAGTGACACTGGCCATAATCCTGCTATCAATAATCATACTAAGCGGAAGCTACACACTCAGCTCCTTTGCCGTCGCACAGGAGCCTCTATACTTCATTTTCTCCTCATGACCCCTAGCAATAATATGATACGTATCCACCCTAGCAGAGACAAACCGAGCTCCTTTTGACCTCACAGAGGGTGAATCTGAGCTAGTCTCAGGGTTTAACGTTGAATACGCCGCAGGACCCTTCGCCTTATTCTTCCTAGCTGAATATGCGAACATTATGCTAATAAATACACTTACAGCCATCATATTCCTAAACCCAAGCGCCCTAGGGCCACCCACAGAACTATTCCCCGTCATCCTAGCCACAAAAGTCCTCCTACTATCTTCTGGTTTCTTATGGGTCCGAGCTTCATACCCACGATTCCGATATGACCAACTAATGCACCTACTATGAAAAAACTTCCTACCCCTCACACTAGCTCTGTGCCTCTGACACATCAGCATACCTATCTGCTATGCAGGCCTACCTCCTTACATAAGGAAATGTGCCTGAACTACAAAGGGTCACTATGATAAAGTGAACATAGAGGTATAACAGCCCTCTCATTTCCTGTTGACCTTAGAAAAGTAGGAATTGAACCCACACAAGAGAAATCAAAATTCTCCATACTTCCCTTATATTATTTTCTAGTAGAGTCAGCTAATCAAGCTATCGGGCCCATACCCCGAAAATGATGGTTTAACCCCCTCCTCTACTAATGAACCCTTACGCGACCCCAATCATAACCTTCAGCCTCATCTTGGGCACCACAATCACAATTTCCAGCAACCACTGAGTTCTGGCCTGGACAGGACTGGAGATCAACGCACTAGCCATCATTCCCCTAATTGCCAAATCCCACCACCCACGAGCAGTAGAAGCCGCAACGAAATACTTCCTAACCCAAGCAGCTGCTTCCGCCCTGGTCCTATTCTCTAGCATAACCAATGCCTGAGTCACCGGCCAATGAGACATCACACAAATAAACCACCCAACCTCCTGTCTACTACTGACAGCAGCAATCGCTATTAAACTGGGCCTAGTGCCATTTCACTTCTGATTCCCAGAAGTACTACAAGGATCGCCACTAATAACAGCCCTGCTACTCTCGACCCTCATAAAATTCCCCCCACTAACCCTGCTCCTACTAACATCCAAATCCCTCGACCCAGCTCTACTCACCGCCATGGCCCTAGCCTCAACAGCACTAGGAGGCTGAATAGGACTGAACCAAACACAAACACGCAAAATCCTAGCCTTCTCGTCCATCTCCCACTTAGGCTGAATCGCCATCATCCTAGTTTACAGCCCCAAATTGGCCTTACTTACCTTCTACCTATACACAATCATAACATCAGCCGTATTCCTAGCCCTTAACAAAATCAAAGCCCTTAACCTATCCATGATCACAACCTCATGAACAAAAACCCCAGTGCTAAACGCCACCCTAATACTAGTACTTTTATCCCTAGCAGGCCTCCCCCCATTAACAGGCTTTATACCAAAGTGACTTATCATCCAAGAACTAACTAAACAGGAAATAACACCAGCAGCCATGGCAATTGCCATGCTATCACTGCTCAGCCTCTTCTTCTACCTACGCCTCGCATACCACTCAACAATTACCCTTCCCCCCAACTCCTCTAACCACATAAAACAATGATACACTAGCAAAGCCCCAAGCACACCTACTGCGGTCCTTGCCTCACTATCAATCCTCTTACTTCCCCTGTCCCCAATAATACATGCCATTGTCTAGAAACTTAGGATAACACCCCAAACCGAAGGCCTTCAAAGCCTTAAATAAGAGTTAAACCCTCTTAGTTTCTGCACATTAAGACTTACAGAATATTAACCTGTATCTTCTGAATGCAAGTCAGACGCTTTAATTAAGCTAAAGCCTCCCTAGACAGATGGGCTTCGATCCCACAAAACTCTAGTTAACAGCTAAATGCCTAAACCAATTGGCTTCTGCCTACAAAGACCCTGACGCACCCTAGTGCGCATCGATGAGCTTGCAACTCAACATGAATTTCACTACAGAGCCGATAAGAAGAGGAATTAAACCTCTGTAAAAAGGACTACAGCCTAACGCTTCAACACTCAGCCATCTCACCCGTCACCTTCATCAACCGATGACTATTTTCCACTAACCATAAGGATATTGGCACCCTGTACCTCATCTTCGGGGCATGAGCAGGAATAGTCAGCACCGCACTCAGCCTATTAATCCGCGCAGAACTAGGACAACCAGGAACTCTCCTAGGCGACGACCAAATTTACAATGTAATCGTTACCGCTCACGCCTTTGTAATAAGCTTCTTTATAGTCATACCCATCATGATCGGAGGATTCGGCAACTGATTAGTCCCCCTCATAATCGGTGCCCCCGACATAGCATTCCCGCGAATAAACAACATAAGCTTTTGACTCCTCCCCCCATCATTCCTCCTCCTACTAGCCTCATCCACTGTAGAAGCTGGCGCCGGCACAGGCTGAACTGTCTACCCTCCCCTAGCAGGTAACCTTGCCCACGCCGGAGCTTCAGTAGACCTGGCTATCTTCTCACTCCACTTAGCCGGTATCTCCTCCATCCTTGGGGCCATCAACTTTATCACCACAGCCATCAACATAAAACCCCCCGCACTGTCACAATACCAAACCCCACTATTTGTCTGATCCGTACTAATTACCGCCATCCTACTCCTTCTATCACTCCCCGTACTCGCCGCCGGTATTACAATATTACTAACTGATCGAAACCTAAACACCACTTCTTCGACCCCGCTGGAGGAGGAGACCCAATCCTGTACCAACACCTATTCTGATTCTTCGGACACCCAGAAGTCTATATTCTGATCCTACCGGGGTTCGGAATCATCTCACACGTAGTCACGTACTACTCAGGCAAAAAGGAGCCCTTCGGCTACATGGGAATAGTCTGAGCCATACTATCCATCGGCTTCCTAGGATTCATCGTCTGAGCTCACCACATGTTTACAGTAGGAATAGACGTTGATACCCGAGCCTACTTTACATCAGCCACTATAATCATTGCCATCCCTACCGGAATCAAAGTATTTAGCTGACTAGCCACCCTGCACGGAGGAACAATCAAATGAGACCCCCCCAATACTATGAGCTCTAGGATTTATCTTCCTATTTACCATCGGAGGATTAACAGGAATCGTTCTTGCAAACTCTTCCCTAGACATCGCCCTGCACGACACGTACTACGTAGTTGCCCACTTCCACTACGTCCTATCCATAGGCGCCGTCTTTGCCATTCTAGCAGGATTTACTCACTGATTGCCACTACTCACTGGGTTTACCCTACACCAAACATGAGCAAAAGCCCACTTCGGGGTAATATTTACAGGAGTAAACCTAACGTTCTTCCCCCAGCACTTCCTAGGCCTAGCAGGAATACCCCGACGATACTCGGACTATCCCGACGCCTACACACTATGAAACACCATTTCCTCCATCGGCTCCCTAATCTCAATAGTAGCCGTAATCATACTAATATTCATCATCTGAGAAGCCTTTTCGGCCAAACGAAAAGTCCTACAACCAGAACTAACTACCACAAACGTTGAATGAATCCACGGCTGCCCTCCCCCATACCATACTTTCGAGGAACCGGCCTTCGTCCAAGTACAAGAAAGGAAGGAATCGAACCCTCACATGCTGGTTTCAAGCCAACTGCATTAACCGCTCATGCTTCTTTCTTATGAGACGTTAGTAAACCAATTACATAGCCTTGTCAAGACTAAATCACAGGTAAAAATCCTGTACATCTCATGTGGCCAACCACTCCCAACTAGGATTCCAAGACGCCTCATCACCCATCATAGAAGAACTCGTTGAATTCCACGACCACGCCCTAATCGTTGCCCTAGCTATCTGCAGCCTAGTTCTCTACCTTTTAGCCCACATACTAACAGAAAAACTCTCGTCCAATGCTGTAGACGCCCAAGAAGTAGAGCTGATCTGGACAATCCTACCTGCTATCGTCCTGGTACTCCTCGCCCTCCCATCCCTACAAATCCTCTACATAATGGACGAAATCGATGAACCAGACCTCACCCTAAAAGCCATCGGCCACCGATGATACTGAAGCTACGAATACACAGACTTCAAAGACCTATCATTCGACTCCTACATAGTGCCCACCCCAGACTTACCCAACGGCCACTTCCGACTGCTAGAAGTTGACCACCGCGTAGTTATCCCAATAGAATCCCCCATCCGCGTAATCATTACTGCAGGAGACGTACTCCACTCCTGAGCAGTCCCAACGCTCGGAGTTAAAACAGACGCAATCCCAGGCCGACTAAACCAAACTTCATTCATTACCACTCGGCCTGGGATTTTTTACGGACAATGCTCAGAAATTTGCGGGGCTAATCACAGCTACATACCCATTGTAGTAGAATCAACCCCACTCCCACATTTCGAGGCCTGATCGTCCCTTCTATCATCATCCTAATCATTAAGAAGCTATGCAACAGCACTAGCCTTTTAAGCTAGCCAAAGAGGGACTTCCCCCTCCTTAACGATATGCCACAGCTTAACCCCGCACCATGATTTTCAATCATAATTATAACCTGATTAACCCTAGCACTCCTCATCCAACCAAAACTACTAGCCTTCACCACAACCAACCCCCCATCAAATAAGACCTCCCTCACTACCAAACCCACACCATGATCCTGACCATGAACCTAAGCTTCTTTGACCAATTTTCCAGCCCCAATCTATTTGGCATCCCCTTAATCCTACTATCCCTACTCTTCCCAGCCCTACTATTCCCGTCCCCAAACAACCGATGAATCAACAACCGCCTTTCTACTATCCAAACATGACTCCTTCACCTAATCACAAAACAACTAATAGTCCCACTCAACAAAAATGGCCACAAATGAGCCATAATATTTACATCCCTAATAATCATACTTCTTACAATCAACCTTCTAGGCCTCCTTCCATATACATTCACCCCAACCACCCAACTATCTATGAACATAGCCCTAGCCTTCCCACTATGGCTCGCCACACTACTAACAGGCCTACGAAACCAACCATCAGCCTCTTTAGCCCACCTATTACCCGAAGGTACCCCTACACCCCTAATCCCCGCACTAATCCTGATCGAAACAACCAGCCTACTAATCCGCCCCCTAGCCCTCGGAGTCCGCCTTACAGCCAACCTTACAGCAGGACACTTACTCATCCAACTCATCTCTACAGCCTCCATTGCATTAATACCCACCCTTCCTGCAGTATCCATCCTAACAATAATCATCCTACTACTCCTAACCATCCTAGAAGTAGCAGTAGCCATAATCCAGGCCTACGTCTTCGTGCTCCTTCTAAGCCTATACTTACAAGAAAACATCTAATGGCACACCAAGCACACTCATACCACATAGTTGACCCAAGCCCTTGACCAATCTTCGGGGCAGCCGCCGTCCTACTCACAACCTCAGGATTAATCATGTGATTCCACTACAACTCATCCATACTACTAACCCTAGGCCTCATCTCAATACTCCTAGTAATACTCCAATGATGACGAGACATTGTACGAGAAAGCACCTTCCAAGGCCATCACACTCCCACAGTGAGTCCAGAGAGTGCACTGGCACCACTGGGGATGCACTGCAGTGAGTCCAGAGACTGCACTGGCACCACTGGGGATGCACTGCAGTGAGTCCAGAGAGTGCACTGGCACCACTGGGGATGCAGTGCAGTGAGTCCAGAGAGTGCACTGGCACCACTGGTGATGCAGTCCAGTGAGTCCAGTGAATGCACTGGCACCACTGGGGATGCTGTGCAGTGAGTGCAGAGAGTGCACTGGCACCACCTGTAATGCAGTACAGTGTGTCCAGTGAGTGCACTGGCACCACTGGGGATGCAGTGCTGTGACTCCGGAGAGCGCACTGGCACCACTGGGGATGCAGTGCAGTCAGTCCAGTGAGTGCACTGGCACCACTGGGGATGCAGTGCAGTGAGTGCAGAGAGTGCAATGGCACCAATGGGGATGCACTTCAGTGAGTCCAGAGAGTGCACTGGCACCACTGGGGATGCAGTGCAGTGAGTCCAGAGAGTGCACTGGCACCACTGGGGATGCCCTGCAGTGAGTCCAGAGAGTGCACTGGCACCACTGGGGATGCAGTGCAGTGAGTCCAGAGAGTGCACTGGCACCACTGGGGATGCACTGCAGTGAGTCCAGCGTGTGCACTGGCACCACTGTGGATGCAGTACAGTGAGTCCAGAGAGAGCACTGGCACCACTGGGGATGCACTACAGTGAGTCCAGAGAGTGCACTGGCACCACTGGGGATGCAGTGCAGTGAGTCCAGAGAGTGCACTGGCACCACTGGGGATGCAGTGCTGTGACTCCAGAGAGCGCACTGGCACCACTGGGGATGCAGTGCAGTGAGTGCAGAGAGTGCACTGGCACCACTGGGGATGGGTTTCAAGCCAACTGCATTAACCGCTCATGCTTCTTTCTTATGAGACGTTAGTAAACCAATTACATAGCCTTGTCAAGACTAAATCACAGGTAAAAATCCTGTACATCTCATGTGGCCAACCACTCCCAACTAGGATTCCAAGAACCAGGAGGTTCGGTGAAAATAGGGCTAGTGCTATTAGAGGGGTGATTATTAGGGTAAGCCCTAAGCTGTCTTTCATGGAGAAGTGTGGGTGGAATGGGATTTTGTCGCAGTCTTATACGATTCCTAGTGGGTTATTTGAGCCTGATTCGTGTAGGAAGGTTAGGTGGACTAGGGTGATTCCTGCAATTAGGAAGGGCAGTAGGAAGTGGATGGCGAAGAATCGGGTTAAGGTTGGATTGTCTACTGAGAATCCTCCTCAGGCTCATTCTACTAGAGTTTGCCCAATGTACGGGATGGCTGAGAATAGGTTGGTGATTACGGTGGCCCCTCAGAATGACATTTATCCTCATGGTAGGACATACCCTACGAAGGCAGTTGCTATTAGGGTGAGTAGGAGGATTACTCCTGTGTTTCAGGTTTCTTTGTATAGGTAGGAGCCGTAGTAGAGGCCTCGTCCGATGTGTAAGTAGATGCAGATAAAGAAGAGCGAAGCACCATTGGCGTGGAGGTTGCGGATGAGCCATCCGTACTGGACGTCTCGGCATGTGTGAGCTACTGAGGAGAAGGCGAGTGAAGTGTCTGCGGTGTAGTGTATGGCTAGTAGCAGGCCTGTTAGGATTTGTGTGGCTAAGCAGATGGCTAGAAGGGAGCCGAAGTTTCATCAGGCAGAGATGTTGGAGGGGGCAGGTAGGTCGATTAGGGAGTTGTTGATTATTTTTAGTAGGGGATGGGATTTGCGGATGTTAGAGGCCATTAGTGAGTCTGTGTGTTATTAGGATTATTACCAGGATGGAGAGGGCGAAGGATCCTAGGTAGGCCTTAATTAGCCCTGTGTGTATTGAGGTTGCGGCTTTGCTTGCGGCTACTTGTAGTTCAGCAAGGCCCTCTGGCCCTATTTTTTTGAGTCAGGAGAGGTCGATCAAGTGTAGGGCAATGTTTTGTCCCTTTTCTAGTAGGTTTTTGGAGAAGAATCGGTGTACTAGGGGGTTGAAGTACCCTAATGCAGAGGAGAAGTTTATGAGGGGGTTTGGTTTGGGGTGAGTGAGGGTGTGTGTTATGTTCGATAGTTCTAGGGCTAGGATGATTCCTAGGATTGTTATGAGGATGGCAGCAGTTTTGGTGATAAGGGGTATGGTTATTGGGGGGGTTTTGGTTGGTGTGATGAAAGAGGTAATGATTATTCCTGCTGTAATGCTGCCTAGGGCGAGTCGGGTTAGGGGGGCGGTGATTAGTGGGTTGTTTTCGTTTATTGATACTATTGGGGGGATTCGGGTTTGTCCAGCTTGGACTAGGATGGTTATGCGGATGCTGTAGGTTGCGGTGAATGCTGTGGCTATAAGGGTTAGGAGTAGGGCTCAAGTATTTAGGTATGATGTGTTTAAGCTTTCGATGATGAGGTCTTTTGAGTAGAATCCGGCTAGGAATGGGGTTCCTATCAGCGCCAGGTTTCCGATGGTTAGGCAGGAAGTAGTGACTGGGAGTATTTTCTGTAGGCCTCCTATCTTTCGGATATCTTGTTCTCCGTTTAGGTTGTGGATGATAGACCCTGAGCATAGGAATAGTATGGCTTTAAAGAAGGCATGGGTTGAGATGTGTAGGAAGGCTAGTTGTGGGAGGTTTAGTCCGATAGTGACTATTATTAGTCCTAGTTGGCTGGATGTTGAGAAAGCAATGATTTTTTTGATGTCATTTTGGGTTAGGGCGCATGTGGCAGCGAATAGGGTTGATAGAGCACCTAGGCATAGGCAGGCAGTTAGGGCTGTCTGGTTGGTGGCTAGCAGGGGGTGCATGCGGATGAGCAGGAAGATTCCGGCTACTACTATGGTACTGGAGTGCAGTAGGGCTGATACTGGGGTGGGGCCTTCTATTGCTGCGGGCAGTCATGGGTGGAGTCCAAATTGGGCGGATTTTCCTGCGGCTGCGAGGATTAATCCTATGAGGGGGAGGATTGGGGTTTGGTGGGGGTGTACGGCTTGTTGGATCTCTCAGGTGTTGAATGTTGAAGCTAGTCATGCTATGCTCAGGATCAGTCCGATGTCTCCGATTCGGTTGTAGATTACGGCTCGTAGGGCGGCGGTGTTGGCATCTGCTCGGCCTTGTCATCAGCCGATGAGAAGGAAGGACATGATTCGTACTCCTTCCCAGCCTACGAATAGGAGGAATATGTTGTTTGCGGTTGTTAGGAGGAGTATGGCGACTAGGAATGTCAGTAGGTAGGTGAAAAATTTTGTTACGTATGGCTCTGAGGCCATGTATCATATGGCGAATTGTAGGATTGATCATGTTCCAAATAGGGCGATTGGAAGAAATGTTATTGAGTATTGGTCTATTTTTAGGCTCAGGGGGATTTTAAAGTTTATAATGAATTTTCACTCCCAGTGGCAGGTGACAGATTCTACTCCCGAGTAGATGAATGCGGTTGTAGGGGCTAGGCTAATTAGGAATGCGGTTTTAACAGCGCGGGTGGTGGCTTGTGGGGTGTTTTTAAAGTTTTTAAATAGAAATGGCAGGATGATTGGGGTTAGGAGGATTGTCAGCGTGAGTAGTGTGAGGGAGTTGATTAGTAGTGTGGGGTTCACTACTTTTACTTGGATTTGCACCAAGATGGGTGGTTCCTAAGACCAGTGGATTGCTGTTATCCTTTAAAAGTAAGGGGGCTGAGGTTTTAGGCTCAGATGTAAGAGTTAGCAGCTCTTGTTGGTTAAACCCTCCCCTCGGCAGGTAAGAAGGTTTGAACTTCTATTCTTAGAATCACAGTCTAATGTTTGGTTTAAACTATACTTGCATGAGGGGATTCCGGAGATCAGTTCGGGTTTGAGGATTAGGAGGAATATTGGGATAATGTGGAGTGTTATGAGCAGGTGTTCTCGCGTGGTTGAGTTTTGCATAGATGTGATGTGGGAGGGGATTGAGCCTCGTTGGGTCATTAGTAGTATGAATAAGGTGTAGGAGGCGGTTAGTAGGGTTGCGATTCCTGTTAGGATGATCGTGAAGGCAGATCAGTTGAATAAGGTGATTATAATGGTTAGCTCTGCTATGAGGTTTGTTGTTGGGGGTAAGGCTATGTTTGTTAGATTGGCCAGCAATCATCAGGTAGCTATGAGTGGTAGGAGAGGTTGTAGGCCTCGTGTGAGTAGTAGAATTCGGCTGTGCGTACGTTCATAGTTTGTGTTGGCTAGGCAGAATAGTATGGAGGAAGTTAGTCCATGGGAAATTATTAGGATCATTGCCCCTGAGAATGATCAGTGGGTTTGGATTATTCCTGCGGCGATAACTAGGCCTATGTGGCTAACGGATGAATAAGCGATTAGTGATTTTAGGTCTGTCTGTCGTAGGCAGATTGAGCTAGTCATTAGGGCGCCTCATAGGGCCAGGGTTAGGAAGGGGTAGTGCAGGAGGTTGGACAGTGGGCCCATAAATAGAGTGACTCGTATAATTCCGTATCCTCCTAGCTTTAGTAGTAGGGCGGCGAGGAGTATTGAGCCTGCGATGGGTGCTTCTACGTGGGCTTTTGGCAGTCAGAGGTGTAGGCCGTATAGTGGGGCTTTTACTATGAATGCTATGAGCAGTGCTAGACCTGATAGTATTCCTGTCCATGAGGTGGATAGGGTTGGGTGGGTTAGTTGTAGGGTTGGCAGGTGCAGGGTGCCAATTTTCACGTATAGGTGTAAGATTGTGATTAGCAGGGGTAGAGAGCTTACTGGCGTGTAGAATAGCAGGTAGATGCCAGCGCTTAGGCGTTCTGGTTGGTTCCCCCATCGGGTGATTAAGATTAGGGTGGGAATGAGGGTTGCTTCAAATGAGATGTAAAATAGTGCTAGTTCTGTGGTGGAAAAGGCTAGTAGAATGAATGGCTGGACTGCGACTAAGGTTGAGATAAAGATTCGTTTGCGTTGTAGGGGTTCTTGTTGCAGGTGGTTTTGGCTTGCTATGATTATGAGTGGGAGTAGTCAGCAGGATAGTACTAGGAGGGGGGATGAGATTTGGTCAATTCCTGTTCAGTTGGATAAAAATTTGTAGGGGTAGTAGGTTGGGATTAATCACTGTAGGCTTAGGGCAGCGATTAGGAGGCTGTATAAGGTGGTGTTAGTCCATAGAAATTTTGGTGGAGACAGCAGGGCTGTTGGAAGAAGTATGATTGTGGGTAGGATGATTTTTAGCATTGCAGGAGGTTTAGGTTGTGTAGATGGTCGGAGCCATGTGTGCGGGTGGAGGCTACTAGGATGGCCAGGCCTGTGCCCGCCTCACACGCTGAGAAGGTTAGCATGAGAATTGGTACCATGGTGAATGAGGAGACTTGGTTTTCGATGGATCATATTGATAGGCCTACGAATATCGATAATATTATGCTTTCAAGGCATAGTAGGGCGGATACTAGGTGGGTTCGGTGGAAGGCTAGCCCTAGTCCGCTGAAAATGAAGGCTGAGTAGAAGCTTAAATGTAGGGGCGACATAAGAAAGTTACAGGGTTGGCTGTAATCTGCTGGGTCGAAACCAGCTATCTTTTTGGTTAGACTAACTTTCTGTTATTCTGCTCATTCTAGGCCCCCTTGAATTCACTCGTAGGCCAGTCCGAGTGTTAGGAGAAGGAGGATCACTACAGTTCAGGTGAGGGTCATTAGGGGGGATTGGAGTTGGACGGCTCATGGCAGGGGGAGTAGGAGGGCGATTTCTAGGTCGAATAGGACGAACAGGATGGCTACTGAGGAAGAATCGGACTGAGAATGGTAATCGAGCAGATCCAAGTGGGTCGAATCCACATTCGTACGGTGAGAGTTTCTCTGAGTCGGGGTTTATTTGGGCGAGTCAGAAGTTTAATGCGGTTAGGGCGGCGCTTAGGATTGATGATAGGGCGAATATGAACATGAGTGCGTTCATTGCTCTCCTCTGGGTTTATACCAGATTCTAGAGATTGGAAGTCAATTGTAATTAATATACTAGAAGAGCAAGATCCTCATCAGTAGATGGTTATGTAGAGGAATAGTCAGATGACGTCTACGAAGTGTCAGTATCAGGCTGCTGCCTCGAATCCGAAGTGGTGGTCTGATGTAAAGTGGAACTTGATCAGTCGGAAGAGGCAGACGGTCAGGAAGGAGGATCCGATGATTACGTGGAGTCCGTGGAATCCAGTGGCAACGAAGAAGGTAGATCCGTAGACGCTATCGGCGATTGAGAATGGGGCTTCGTGGTATTCTATTGCTTGTAGGGCTGTGAAGTAGAATCCCAGGAGGATCGTTAGGGTTAGGGCGTGGATGGCGTGTTTTCGGTTTCCTTCTGTGATGCTGTGATGGGCTCACGTTACGGTAACGCCTGAGGCTAGTAGGATGGCTGTGTTTAGTAGGGGGACTTCTATCGGGTTGAGTGGTTTAATTCCTGTTGGGGGTCATTGGCCTCCTAGTTCTGGGGTTGGGGCCAGGCTCGAGTGGAAGAACGCTCAGAAGAACCCTAAGAAGAAGAATGCTTCGGATGTGATGAAAAGGATTATGCCGTATCGTAGGCCTTTTTGGACTGTGGGAGTGTGATGGCCTTGGAAGGTGCTTTCTCGTACAATGTCTCGTCATCATTGGAGTATTACTAGGAGTATTGAGATGAGGCCTAGGGTTAGTAGTATGGATGAGTTGTAGTGGAATCACATGATTAATCCTGAGGTTGTGAGTAGGGCGGCGGCTGCCCCGAAGATTGGTCAAGGGCTTGGGTCAACTATGTGGTATGAGTGTGCTTGGTGTGCCATTAGATGTTTTCTTGTAAGTATAGGCTTAGAAGGAGCACGAAGACGTAGGCCTGGATTATGGCTACTGCTACTTCTAGGATGGTTAGGAGTAGTAGGATGATTATTGTTAGGATGGATACTGCAGGAAGGGTGGGTATTAATGCAATGGAGGCTGTAGAGATGAGTTGGATGAGTAAGTGTCCTGCTGTAAGGTTGGCTGTAAGGCGGACTCCGAGGGCTAGGGGGCGGATTAGTAGGCTGGTTGTTTCGATCAGGATTAGTGCGGGGATTAGGGGTGTAGGGGTACCTTCGGGTAATAGGTGGGCTAAAGAGGCTGATGGTTGGTTTCGTAGGCCTGTTAGTAGTGTGGCGAGCCATAGTGGGAAGGCTAGGGCTATGTTCATAGATAGTTGGGTGGTTGGGGTGAATGTATATGGAAGGAGGCCTAGAAGGTTGATTGTAAGAAGTATGATTATTAGGGATGTAAATATTATGGCTCATTTGTGGCCATTTTTGTTGAGTGGGACTATTAGTTGTTTTGTGATTAGGTGAAGGAGTCATGTTTGGATAGTAGAAAGGCGGTTGTTGATTCATCGGTTGTTTGGGGACGGGAATAGTAGGGCTGGGAAGAGTAGGGATAGTAGGATTAAGGGGATGCCAAATAGATTGGGGCTGGAAAATTGGTCAAAGAAGCTTAGGTTCATGGTCAGGATCATGGTGTGGGTTTGGTAGTGAGGGAGGTCTTATTTGATGGGGGGTTGGTTGTGGTGAAGGCTAGTAGTTTTGGTTGGATGAGGAGTGCTAGGGTTAATCAGGTTATAATTATGATTGAAAATCATGGTGCGGGGTTAAGCTGTGGCATATCATTAAGGAGGGGGAAGTCCCTCTTTGGCTAGCTTAAAAGGCTAGTGCTGTTGCATAGCTTCTTAATGATTAGGATGATGATAGAAGGGACGATCAGGCCTCGAAATGTGGGAGTGGGGTTGATTCTACTACAATGGGTATGTAGCTGTGATTAGCCCCGCAAATTTCTGAGCATTGTCCGTAAAAAATCCCAGGCCGGGTGGTAATGAATGAAGTTTGGTTTAGTCGGCCTGGGATTGCGTCTGTTTTAACTCCGAGCGTTGGGACTGCTCAGGAGTGGAGTACGTCTCCTGCAGTAATGATCACGCGGATGGGGGATTCTATTGGGATAACTACGCGGTGGTCAACTTCTAGCAGTCGGAAGTGGCCGTTGGGTAAGTCTGGGGTGGGCACTATGTAGGAGTCGAATGATAGGTCTTTGAAGTCTGTGTATTCGTAGCTTCAGTATCATTGGTGGTCGATGGCTTTTAGGGTGAGGTCTGGTTCATCGATTTTGTCCATTATGTAGAGGATTTGTAGGGATGGGAGGGCGAGGAGTACCAGGACGATAGCAGGTAGGATTGTCCAGATCAGCTCTACTTCTTGGGCGTCTACAGCATTGGACGAGAGTTTTTCTGTTAGTATGTGGGCTAAAAGGTAGAGAACTAGGCTGCAGATAGCTAGGGCAACGATTAGGGCGTGGTCGTGGAATTCAACGAGTTCTTCTATGATGGGTGATGAGGCGTCTTGGAATCCTAGTTGGGAGTGGTTGGCCACATGAGATGTACAGGATTTTTACCTGTGATTTAGTCTTGACAAGGCTATGTAATTGGTTTACTAACGTCTCATAAGAAAGAAGCATGAGCGGTGAATGCAGTTGGCTTGAAACCAGCATGTGAGGGTTCGATTCCTTCCTTTCTTGTACTTGGACGAAGGCCGGTTCCTCGAAAGTATGGTATGGGGGAGGGCAGCCGTGGATTCATTCAACGTTTGTGGTAGTTAGTTCTGGTTGTAGGACTTTTCGTTTGGCCGAAAAGGCTTCTCAGATGATGAATATTAGTATGATTACGGCTACTATTGAGATTAGGGAGCCGATGGAGGAAATGGTGTTTCATAGTGTGTAGGCGTCGGGATAGTCCGAGTATCGTCGGGGTATTCCTGCTAGGCCTAGGAAGTGCTGGGGGAAGAACGTTAGGTTTACTCCTGTAAATATTACCCCGAAGTGGGCTTTTGCTCATGTTTGGTGTAGGGTAAACCCAGTGAGTAGTGGCAATCAGTGAGTAAATCCTGCTAGAATGGCAAAGACGGCGCCTATGGATAGGACGTAGTGGAAGTGGGCAACTACGTAGTACGTGTCGTGCAGGGCGATGTCTAGGGAAGAGTTTGCAAGAACGATTCCTGTTAATCCTCCGATGGTAAATAGGAAGATAAATCCTAGAGCTCATAGTATTGGGGGGGTCTCATTTGATTGTTCCTCCGTGCAGGGTGGCTAGTCAGCTAAATACTTTGATTCCGGTAGGGATGGCAATGATTATAGTGGCTGATGTAAAGTAGGCTCGGGTATCAACGTCTATTCCTACTGTAAACATGTGGTGAGCTCAGACGATGAATCCTAGGAAGCCGATGGATAGTATGGCTCAGACTATTCCCATGTAGCCGAAGGGCTCCTTTTTGCCTGAGTAGTACGTGACTACGTGTGAGATGATTCCGAACCCCGGTAGGATCAGAATATAGACTTCTGGGTGTCCGAAGAATCAGAATAGGTGTTGGTACAGGATTGGGTCTCCTCCTCCAGCGGGGTCGAAGAATGTGGTGTTTAGGTTTCGATCAGTTAGTAATATTGTAATACCGGCGGCGAGTACGGGGAGTGATAGAAGGAGTAGGATGGCGGTAATTAGTACGGATCAGACAAATAGTGGGGTTTGGTATTGTGAGAGTGCGGGGGGTTTTATGTTGATGGCTGTGGTGATAAAGTTGATGGCCCCAAGGATGGAGGAGATACCGGCTAAGTGGAGTGAGAAGATAGCCAGGTCTACTGAAGCTCCGGCGTGGGCAAGGTCACCTGCTAGGGGAGGGTAGACAGTTCAGCCTGTGCCGGCGCCAGCTTCTACAGTGGATGAGGCTAGTAGGAGGAGGAATGATGGGGGGAGGAGTCAAAAGCTTATGTTGTTTATTCGCGGGAATGCTATGTCGGGGGCACCGATTATGAGGGGGACTAATCAGTTGCCGAATCCTCCGATCATGATGGGTATGACTATAAAGAAGCTTATTACAAAGGCGTGAGCGGTAACGATTACATTGTAAATTTGGTCGTCGCCTAGGAGAGTTCCTGGTTGTCCTAGTTCTGCGCGGATTAATAGGCTGAGTGCGGTGCCGACTATTCCTGCTCATGCCCCGAAGATGAGGTACAGGGTGCCAATATCCTTATGGTTAGTGGAAAATAGTCATCGGTTGATGAAGGTGACGGGTGAGATGGCTGAGTGTTGAAGCGTTAGGCTGTAGTCCTTTTTACAGAGGTTTAATTCCTCTTCTTATCGGCTCTGTAGTGAAATTCATGTTGAGTTGCAAGCTCATCGATGCGCACTAGGGTGCGTCAGGGTCTTTGTAGGCAGAAGCCAATTGGTTTAGGCATTTAGCTGTTAACTAGAGTTTTGTGGGATCGAAGCCCATCTGTCTAGGGAGGCTTTAGCTTAATTAAAGCGTCTGACTTGCATTCAGAAGATACAGGTTAATATTCTGTAAGTCTTAATGTGCAGAAACTAAGAGGGTTTAACTCTTATTTAAGGCTTTGAAGGCCTTCGGTTTGGGGTGTTATCCTAAGTTTCTAGACAATGGCATGTATTATTGGGGACAGGGGAAGTAAGAGGATTGATAGTGAGGCAAGGACCGCAGTAGGTGTGCTTGGGGCTTTGCTAGTGTATCATTGTTTTATGTGGTTAGAGGAGTTGGGGGGAAGGGTAATTGTTGAGTGGTATGCGAGGCGTAGGTAGAAGAAGAGGCTGAGCAGTGATAGCATGGCAATTGCCATGGCTGCTGGTGTTATTTCCTGTTTAGTTAGTTCTTGGATGATAAGTCACTTTGGTATAAAGCCTGTTAATGGGGGGAGGCCTGCTAGGGATAAAAGTACTAGTATTAGGGTGGCGTTTAGCACTGGGGTTTTTGTTCATGAGGTTGTGATCATGGATAGGTTAAGGGCTTTGATTTTGTTAAGGGCTAGGAATACGGCTGATGTTATGATTGTGTATAGGTAGGAGGTAAGTAAGGCCAATTTGGGGCTGTAAACTAGGATGATGGCGATTCAGCCTAAGTGGGAGATGGACGAGAAGGCTAGGATTTTGCGTGTTTGTGTTTGGTTCAGTCCTATTCAGCCTCCTAGTGCTGTTGAGGCTAGGGCCATGGCGGTGAGTAGAGCTGGGTCAAGGGATTTGGATGTTAGTAGGAGCAGGGTTAGTGGGGGGAATTTTATGAGGGTCGAGAGTAGCAGGGCTGTTATTAGTGGCGATCCTTGTAGTACTTCTGGGAATCAGAAGTGAAATGGCACTAGGCCCAGTTTAATAGCGATTGCTGCTGTCAGTAGTAGACAGGAGGTTGGGTGGTTTATTTGTGTGATGTCTCATTGGCCGGTGACTCAGGCATTGGTTATGCTAGAGAATAGGACCAGGGCGGAAGCAGCTGCTTGGGTTAGGAAGTATTTCGTTGCGGCTTCTACAGCTCGTGGGTGGTGGGATTTGGCAATTAGGGGAATGATGGCTAGTGCGTTGATCTCCAGTCCTGTCCAGGCCAGAACTCAGTGGTTGCTGGAAATTGTGATTGTGGTGCCCAAGATGAGGCTGAAGGTTATGATTGGGGTCGCGTAAGGGTTCATTAGTAGAGGAGGGGGTTAAACCATCATTTTCGGGGTATGGGCCCGATAGCTTGATTAGCTGACTCTACTAGAAAATAATATAAGGGAAGTATGGAGAATTTTGATTTCTCTTGTGTGGGTTCAATTCCTACTTTTCTAAGGTCAACAGGAAATGAGAGGGCTGTTATACCTCTATGTTCACTTTATCATAGTGACCCTTTGTAGTTCAGGCACATTTCCTTATGTAAGGAGGTAGGCCTGCATAGCAGATAGGTATGCTGATGTGTCAGAGGCACAGAGCTAGTGTGAGGGGTAGGAAGTTTTTTCATAGTAGGTGCATTAGTTGGTCATATCGGAATCGTGGGTATGAAGCTCGGACCCATAAGAAACCAGAAGATAGTAGGAGGACTTTTGTGGCTAGGATGACGGGGAATAGTTCTGTGGGTGGCCCTAGGGCGCTTGGGTTTAGGAATATGATGGCTGTAAGTGTATTTATTAGCATAATGTTCGCATATTCAGCTAGGAAGAATAAGGCGAAGGGTCCTGCGGCGTATTCAACGTTAAACCCTGAGACTAGCTCAGATTCACCCTCTGTGAGGTCAAAAGGAGCTCGGTTTGTCTCTGCTAGGGTGGATACGTATCATATTATTGCTAGGGGTCATGAGGAGAAAATGAAGTATAGAGGCTCCTGTGCGACGGCAAAGGAGCTGAGTGTGTAGCTTCCGCTTAGTATGATTATTGATAGCAGGATTATGGCCAGTGTCACTTCGTATGAAATGGTCTGTGCTACTGCCCGTAGGGCTCCGATTAGTGCGTATTTTGAGTTCGAGGCTCAGCCTGATCATAGGACTGAGTAGACGGCTAGGCTTGACATGGCTATTAGGAAGAGAACTCCGAGGTTTAGATCTGCTAGAGGAAATGGGAGTGGTAGTGGTGCTCAAGTGGTGAGGGCTAGGACAAGGGCTAGTATTGGTATCAGAATGAATAGAAGTGGGGAAGAGGTAGAGGGTCGGATGGGCTCTTTGGTAAATAGTTTCAGTCCGTCCGCAAATGGTTGAAGTAGGCCAAAAGGCCCGACAACGTTAGGGCCTTTGCGGGATTGTATGTAGCTTAGGATTTTCCGTTCTACTAGGGTTAGGAAGGCTACGGCAATCAGGATTGGGATGATGTATAGGAGGGATATAATGAGGCAGCTTAGTGTTGTTATTTGAATCATGGGTGAAGCTAGGGAGAGGATTTGAACCTCTGGGGAAAGGGCTTAAGCCTTCTGCACTTGCCGGGCTCTGCCACTCTAGCTGGTCCTTTTCTAGGATTGAAAGTGGTGGGGGAAGGCCCTCTTCACGGTTTAGTTGGTTTCACTGCTTAGAGGGGGGGGGCGTGCTTGTGGTATTGGCCCCACTTTCCCGGTCCTTTCGTACTGGGGAGAGTGTGTCATAGATAGAAACCGACCTGGATTGCTCCGGTCTGAACTCAGATCACGTAGGACTGTTAATCGTTGAACAAACGAACCCTTAATAGCGGCTGCACCATTAGGATGTCCTGATCCAACATCGAGGTCGTAAACCCCCCTGTCGATATGGGCTCTTGAGGGGGATTGCGCTGTTATCCCTGGGGTAGCTTGGTCCATTAATCAATTATATTGGGTCTGGTCACTGTTAGCACTTTGAGGGGTAGCTCTAGGTAAAGAGGTATGGTCTTGTTTTTGGAGGATTTGTTCTCCTCCAAGGTCGCCCCAACCGAAAAATATCGACCAGGCTCTGCGATGGTAGTGGCCCCAGTGGGGTTGATTGAGGATTCGCGGTGGTCGTTGATTTTTAAGTTCCACAGGGTCTTCTCGTCTTATGTTCACATCCCCGCTTTTGCCCTGGGGATGCACTGCAGTGAGTCCAGAGAGTGCACTGGCACCACTGGGGATGAACTGCAGTGAGTCCAGAGATTGCACTGGCACCACCGGGGATGCAGTGCAGTGAGTCCAGAGACTTCACTGGCACCACCGGGAATGCAGTGCAGTGAGTGCAGAGAGTGCACTGGCACCACTGGGGATGCAGTGCAGTGAGTCCAGAGAGTGCACTGGCACCACTGGGGATGCACTGCAGTGAGTCCAGAGAGTGCACTGGCACCACGGGGGATGCAGTGCAGTGAGTCCAGAGAGTGCACTGGCACCACTGGGGATGCACTGCAGTGAGTCCAGAGAGTGCACTGGCACCACTGGGGATGAACTGCAGTGAGTCCAGAGATTGCACTGGCACCACTGGGGATGCAGTGCAGTGAGTCCAGAGACTTCACTGGCACCACTGGGAATGCAGTGCAGTGAGTCCAGAGAGTGCACTGGCACCACCGGGGATGCACTGCAGTGAGTCCAGAGAGTGCACTGGCACCACTGGGGATGCACTACAGTGAGTCCAGAGATTGTACCATCACCACTGGGGATGCAGTGCAGTGAGTCCAGAGAGTGCACTGGCACCACTGGGGATGCACTGCAGTGAGTCCAGAGAGTGCACTGGCACCACTGGGGATGCACTGCAGTGAGTCCAGAGAGTGCACTGACACCACTGGGGATGCAGTGCAGTGAGTCCAGAGAGTGCACTGGCACCACTGGGGATGCAGTTCAGTGAGTCCAGAGAGTGCACTGGCACCACTGGGGATGCAGTCCAGTGAGTCCAGTGAGTGCACTGGCACCACTGGGGATGCTGTGCAGTGAGTGCAGAGAGTGCACTGGCACCACCGGGGATTCACTGTAGTGAGTCCAGAGAGTGCACTGGCACCACCTGTGATGCAGTACAGTGAGTCCAGTGAGTGCACTGGCACCACTGGGGATGCAGTGCTGTGACTCCGGAGAGCGCACTGGCACCACTGGGGATGCAGTGCAGTCAGTCCAGTGAGTGCACTGACACCACTGGGGATGCACTTCAGTGACTCGAGAGAGTGCACTGGCACCACTGGCGATGCACTGCAGTGAGTCCAGAGACTGCACTGGCACCACTGGGGATGCTGTGCAGTGAGTGCAGAGAGTGCACTGGCACCACTGGGGATGCACTACAGTGAGTCCAGAGAGTGCACTGGCACCACTGGGGATGCAGTGCAGTGAGTCCAGAGACTGCACTGGCACCACTGGGGATGCACTGCAGTGAGTCCAGAGAGTGCACTGGCACCACTGGGGATGCAGTGCAGTGAGTCCAGAGAGTGCACTGGCACCACTGGGGATGCAGTGCAGTGAGTCCAGAGAGTGCACTGGCACCACTGGTGATGCAGTCCAGTGAGTCCAGTGAATGCACTGGCACCACTGGGGATGCTGTGCAGTGAGTGCAGAGAGTGCACTGGCACCACCTGTAATGCAGTACAGTGTGTCCAGTGAGTGCACTGGCACCACTGGGGATGCAGTGCTGTGACTCCGGAGAGCGCACTGGCACCATTGGGGATGCACTGCAGTCAGTCCAGTGAGTGCACTGGCACCACTGGGGATGCAGTGCAGTGAGTGCAGAGAGTGCAATGGCACCAATGGGGATGCACTTCAGTGAGTCCAGAGAGTGCACTGGCACCACTGGGGATGCAGTGCAGTGAGTCCAGAGAGTGCACTGGCACCACTGGGGATGCAGTGCAGTGAGTCCAGAGAGTGCACTGGCACCACTGGGGATGCAGTGCAGTGAGTCCAGAGAGTGCACTGGCACCACTGGGGATGCACTGCAGTGAGTCCAGCGTGTGCACTGGCACCACTGTGGATGCAGTACAGTGAGTCCAGAGAGAGCACTGGCACCACTGGGGATGCACTACAGTGAGTCCAGAGAGTGCACTGGCACCACTGGGGATGCAGTGCAGTGAGTCCAGAGAGTGCACTGGCACCACTGGGGATGCAGTGCTGTGACTCCAGAGAGCGCACTGGCACCACTGGGGATGCAGTGCAGTGAGTGCAGAGAGTGCACTGGCACCACTGGGGATGGGTTTCAAGCCAACTGCATTAACCGCTCATGCTTCTTTCTTATGAGACGTTAGTAAACCAATTACATAGCCTTGTCAAGACTAAATCACAGGTAAAAATCCTGTACATCTCATGTGGCCAACCACTCCCAACTAGGATTCCAAGAACCAGGAGGTTCGGTGAAAATAGGGCTAGTGCTATTAGAGGGGTGATTATTAGGGTAAGCCCTAAGCTGTCTTTCATGGAGAAGTGTGGGTGGAATGGGATTTTGTCGCAGTCTGATACGATTCCTAGTGGGTTATTTGAGCCTGATTCGTGTAGGAAGGTTAGGTGGACTAGGGTGATTCCTGCAATTAGGAAGGGCAGTAGGAAGTGGATGGCGAAGAATCGGGTTAAGGTTGGATTGTCTACTGAGAATCCTCCTCAGGCTCATTCTACTAGAGTTTGCCCAATGTACGGGATGGCTGAGAATAGGTTGGTGATTACGGTGGCCCCTCAGAATGACATTTGTCCTCATGGTAGGACATACCCTACGAAGGCAGTTGCTATTAGGGTGAGTAGGAGGATTACTCCTGTGTTTCAGGTTTCTTTGTATAGGTAGGAGCCGTAGTAGAGGCCTCGTCCGATGTGTAAGTAGATGCAGATAAAGAAGAGCGAAGCACCATTGGCGTGGAGGTTGCGGATGAGCCATCCGTACTGGACGTCTCGGCATGTGTGAGCTACTGAGGAGAAGGCGAGTGAAGTGTCTGCGGTGTAGTGTATGGCTAGTAGCAGGCCTGTTAGGATTTGTGTGGCTAAGCAGATGGCTAGAAGGGAGCCGAAGTTTCATCAGGCAGAGATGTTGGAGGGGGCAGGTAGGTCGATTAGGGAGTTGTTGATTATTTTTAGTAGGGGATGGGATTTGCGGATGTTAGAGGCCATTAGTGAGTCTGTGTGTTATTAGGATTATTACCAGGATGGAGAGGGCGAAGGATCCTAGGTAGGCCTTAATTAGCCCTGTGTGTATTGAGGTTGCGGCTTTGCTTGCGGCTACTTGTAGTTCAGCAAGGCCCTCTGGCCCTATTTTTTTGAGTCAGGAGAGGTCGATCAAGTGTAGGGCAATGTTTTGTCCCTTTTCTAGTAGGTTTTTGGAGAAGAATCGGTGTACTAGGGGGTTGAAGTACCCTAATGCAGAGGAGAAGTTTATGAGGGGGTTTGGTTTGGGGTGAGTGAGGGTGTGTGTTATGTTCGATAGTTCTAGGGCTAGGATGATTCCTAGGATTGTTATGAGGATGGCAGCAGTTTTGGTGATAAGGGGTATGGTTATTGGGGGGGTTTTGGTTGGTGTGATGAAAGAGGTAATGATTATTCCTGCTGTAATGCTGCCTAGGGCGAGTCGGGTTAGGGGGGCGGTGATTAGTGGGTTGTTTTCGTTTATTGATACTATTGGGGGGATTCGGGTTTGTCCAGCTTGGACTAGGATGGTTATGCGGATGCTGTAGGTTGCGGTGAATGCTGTGGCTATAAGGGTTAGGAGTAGGGCTCAAGTATTTAGGTATGATGTGTTTAAGCTTTCGATGATGAGGTCTTTTGAGTAGAATCCGGCTAGGAATGGGGTTCCTATCAGCGCCAGGTTTCCGATGGTTAGGCAGGAAGTAGTGACTGGGAGTATTTTCTGTAGGCCTCCTATCTTTCGGATATCTTGTTCTCCGTTTAGGTTGTGGATGATAGACCCTGAGCATAGGAATAGTATGGCTTTAAAGAAGGCATGGGTTGAGATGTGTAGGAAGGCTAGTTGTGGGAGGTTTAGTCCGATAGTGACTATTATTAGTCCTAGTTGGCTGGATGTTGAGAAAGCAATGATTTTTTTGATGTCATTTTGGGTTAGGGTGCATGTGGCAGCGAATAGGGTTGATAGAGCACCTAGGCATAGGCAGGCAGTTAGGGCTGTCTGGTTGGTGGCTAGCAGGGGGTGCATGCGGATGAGCAGGAAGATTCCGGCTACTACTATGGTACTGGAGTGCAGTAGGGCTGATACTGGGGTGGGGCCTTCTATTGCTGCGGGCAGTCATGGGTGGAGTCCAAATTGGGCGGATTTTCCTGCGGCTGCGAGGATTAATCCTATGAGGGGGAGGATTGGGGTTTGGTGGGGGTGTACGGCTTGTTGGATCTCTCAGGTGTTGAATGTTGAAGCTAGTCATGCTATGCTCAGGATCAGTCCGATGTCTCCGATTCGGTTGTAGATTACGGCTCGTAGGGCGGCGGTGTTGGCATCTGCTCGGCCTTGTCATCAGCCGATGAGAAGGAAGGACATGATTCGTACTCCTTCCCAGCCTACGAATAGGAGGAATATGTTGTTTGCGGTTGTTAGGAGGAGTATGGCGACTAGGAATGTCAGTAGGTAGGTGAAAAGTTTTGTTACGTATGGCTCTGAGGCCATGTATCATATGGCGAATTGTAGGATTGATCATGTTCCAAATAGGGCGATTGGAAGAAATGTTATTGAGTATTGGTCTATTTTTAGGCTCAGGGGGATTTTAAAGTTTATAATGAATTTTCACTCCCAGTGGCAGGTGACAGATTCTACTCCCGAGTAGATGAATGCGGTTGTAGGGGCTAGGCTAATTAGGAATGCGGTTTTAACAGCGCGGGTGGTGGCTTGTGGGGTGTTTTTAAAGTTTTTAAATAGAAATGGCAGGATGATTGGGGTTAGGAGGATTGTCAGCGTGAGTAGTGTGAGGGAGTTGATTAGTAGTGTGGGGTTCACTACTTTTACTTGGATTTGCACCAAGATGGGTGGTTCCTAAGACCAGTGGATTGCTGTTATCCTTTAAAAGTAAGGGGGCTGAGGTTTTAGGCTCAGATGTAAGAGTTAGCAGCTCTTGTTGGTTAAACCCTCCCCTCGGCAGGTAAGAAGGTTTGAACTTCTATTCTTAGAATCACAGTCTAATGTTTGGTTTAAACTATACTTGCATGAGGGGATTCCGGAGATCAGTTCGGGTTTGAGGATTAGGAGGAATATTGGGATAATGTGGAGTGTTATGAGCAGGTGTTCTCGCGTGGTTGAGTTTTGCATAGATGTGATGTGGGAGGGGATTGAGCCTCGTTGGGTCATTAGTAGTATGAATAAGGTGTAGGAGGCGGTTAGTAGGGTTGCGATTCCTGTTAGGATGATCGTGAAGGCAGATCAGTTGAATAAGGTGATTATAATGGTTAGCTCTGCTATGAGGTTTGTTGTTGGGGGTAAGGCTATGTTTGTTAGATTGGCCAGCAATCATCAGGTAGCTATGAGTGGTAGGAGAGGTTGTAGGCCTCGTGTGAGTAGTAGAATTCGGCTGTGCGTACGTTCATAGTTTGTGTTGGCTAGGCAGAATAGTATGGAGGAAGTTAGTCCATGGGAAATTATTAGGATCATTGCCCCTGAGAATGATCAGTGGGTTTGGATTATTCCTGCGGCGATAACTAGGCCTATGTGGCTAACGGATGAATAAGCGATTAGTGATTTTAGGTCTGTCTGTCGTAGGCAGATTGAGCTAGTCATTAGGGCGCCTCATAGGGCCAGGGTTAGGAAGGGGTAGTGCAGGAGGTTGGACAGTGGGCCCATAAATAGAGTGACTCGTATAATTCCGTATCCTCCTAGCTTTAGTAGTAGGGCGGCGAGGAGTATTGAGCCTGCGATGGGTGCTTCTACGTGGGCTTTTGGCAGTCAGAGGTGTAGGCCGTATAGTGGGGCTTTTACTATGAATGCTATGAGCAGTGCTAGACCTGATAGTATTCCTGTCCATGAGGTGGATAGGGTTGGGTGGGTTAGTTGTAGGGTTGGCAGGTGCAGGGTGCCAATTTTCACGTATAGGTGTATGATTGTGATTAGCAGGGGTAGAGAGCTTACTGGCGTGTAGAATAGCAGGTAGATGCCAGCGCTTAGGCGTTCTGGTTGGTTCCCCCATCGGGTGATTAAGATTAGGGTGGGAATGAGGGTTGCTTCAAATGAGATGTAAAATAGTGCTAGTTCTGTGGTGGAAAAGGCTAGTAGAATGAATGGCTGGACTGCGACTAAGGTTGAGATAAAGATTCGTTTGCGTTGTAGGGGTTCTTGTTGCAGGTGGTTTTGGCTTGCTATGATTATGAGTGGGAGTAGTCAGCAGGATAGTACTAGGAGGGGGGATGAGATTTGGTCAATTCCTGTTCAGTTGGATAAAAATTTGTAGGGGTAGTAGGTTGGGATTAATCACTGTAGGCTTAGGGCAGCGATTAGGAGGCTGTATAAGGTGGTGTTAGTCCATAGAAATTTTGGTGGAGACAGCAGGGCTGTTGGAAGAAGTATGATTGTGGGTAGGATGATTTTTAGCATTGCAGGAGGTTTAGGTTGTGTAGATGGTCGGAGCCATGTGTGCGGGTGGAGGCTACTAGGATGGCCAGGCCTGTGCCCGCCTCACACGCTGAGAAGGTTAGCATGAGAATTGGTACCATGGTGAATGAGGAGACTTGGTTTTCGATGGATCATATTGATAGGCCTACGAATATCGATAATATTATGCTTTCAAGGCATAGTAGGGCGGATACTAGGTGGGTTCGGTGGAAGGCTAGCCCTAGTCCGCTGAAAATGAAGGCTGAGTAGAAGCTTAAATGTAGGGGCGACATAAGAAAGTTACAGGGTTGGCTGTAATCTGCTGGGTCGAAACCAGCTATCTTTTTGGTTAGACTAACTTTCTGTTATTCTGCTCATTCTAGGCCCCCTTGAATTCACTCGTAGGCCAGTCCGAGTGTTAGGAGAAGGAGGATCACTACAGTTCAGGTGAGGGTCATTAGGGGGGATTGGAGTTGGACGGCTCATGGCAGGGGGAGTAGGAGGGCGATTTCTAGGTCGAATAGGACGAACAGGATGGCTACTGAGGAAGAATCGGACTGAGAATGGTAATCGAGCAGATCCAAGTGGGTCGAATCCACATTCGTACGGTGAGAGTTTCTCTGAGTCGGGGTTTATTTGGGCGAGTCAGAAGTTTAATGCGGTTAGGGCGGCGCTTAGGATTGATGATAGGGCGAATATGAACATGAGTGCGTTCATTGCTCTCCTCTGGGTTTATACCAGATTCTAGAGATTGGAAGTCAATTGTAATTAATATACTAGAAGAGCAAGATCCTCATCAGTAGATGGTTATGTAGAGGAATAGTCAGATGACGTCTACGAAGTGTCAGTATCAGGCTGCTGCCTCGAATCCGAAGTGGTGGTCTGATGTAAAGTGGAACTTGATCAGTCGGAAGAGGCAGACGGTCAGGAAGGAGGATCCGATGATTACGTGGAGTCCGTGGAATCCAGTGGCAACGAAGAAGGTAGATCCGTAGACGCTATCGGCGATTGAGAATGGGGCTTCGTGGTATTCTATTGCTTGTAGGGCTGTGAAGTAGAATCCCAAGAGGATCGTTAGGGTTAGGGCGTGGATGGCATGTTTTCGGTTTCCTTCTGTGATGCTGTGGTGGGCTCACGTTACGGTAACGCCTGAGGCTAGTAGGATGGCTGTGTTTAGTAGGGGGACTTCTATCGGGTTGAGTGGTTTAATTCCTGTTGGGGGTCATTGGCCTCCTAGTTCTGGGGTTGGGGCCAGGCTCGAGTGGAAGAACGCTCAGAAGAACCCTAAGAAGAAGAATGCTTCGGATGTGATGAAAAGGATTATGCCGTATCGTAGGCCTTTTTGGACTGTGGGAGTGTGATGGCCTTGGAAGGTGCTTTCTCGTACAATGTCTCGTCATCATTGGAGTATTACTAGGAGTATTGAGATGAGGCCTAGGGTTAGTAGTATGGATGAGTTGTAGTGGAATCACATGATTAATCCTGAGGTTGTGAGTAGGGCGGCGGCTGCCCCGAAGATTGGTCAAGGGCTTGGGTCAACTATGTGGTATGAGTGTGCTTGGTGTGCCATTAGATGTTTTCTTGTAAGTATAGGCTTAGAAGGAGCACGAAGACGTAGGCCTGGATTATGGCTACTGCTACTTCTAGGATGGTTAGGAGTAGTAGGATGATTATTGTTAGGATGGATACTGCAGGAAGGGTGGGTATTAATGCAATGGAGGCTGTAGAGATGAGTTGGATGAGTAAGTGTCCTGCTGTAAGGTTGGCTGTAAGGCGGACTCCGAGGGCTAGGGGGCGGATTAGTAGGCTGGTTGTTTCGATCAGGATTAGTGCGGGGATTAGGGGTGTAGGGGTACCTTCGGGTAATAGGTGGGCTAAAGAGGCTGATGGTTGGTTTCGTAGGCCTGTTAGTAGTGTGGCGAGCCATAGTGGGAAGGCTAGGGCTATGTTCATAGATAGTTGGGTGGTTGGGGTGAATGTATATGGAAGGAGGCCTAGAAGGTTGATTGTAAGAAGTATGATTATTAGGGATGTAAATATTATGGCTCATTTGTGGCCATTTTTGTTGAGTGGGACTATTAGTTGTTTTGTGATTAGGTGAAGGAGTCATGTTTGGATAGTAGAAAGGCGGTTGTTGATTCATCGGTTGTTTGGGGACGGGAATAGTAGGGCTGGGAAGAGTAGGGATAGTAGGATTAAGGGGATGCCAAATAGATTGGGGCTGGAAAATTGGTCAAAGAAGCTTAGGTTCATGGTCAGGATCATGGTGTGGGTTTGGTAGTGAGGGAGGTCTTATTTGATGGGGGGTTGGTTGTGGTGAAGGCTAGTAGTTTTGGTTGGATGAGGAGTGCTAGGGTTAATCAGGTTATAATTATGATTGAAAATCATGGTGCGGGGTTAAGCTGTGGCATATCATTAAGGAGGGGGAAGTCCCTCTTTGGCTAGCTTAAAAGGCTAGTGCTGTTGCATAGCTTCTTAATGATTAGGATGATGATAGAAGGGACGATCAGGCCTCGAAATGTGGGAGTGGGGTTGATTCTACTACAATGGGTATGTAGCTGTGATTAGCCCCGCAAATTTCTGAGCATTGTCCGTAAAAAATCCCAGGCCGGGTGGTAATGAATGAAGTTTGGTTTAGTCGGCCTGGGATTGCGTCTGTTTTAACTCCGAGCGTTGGGACTGCTCAGGAGTGGAGTACGTCTCCTGCAGTAATGATCACGCGGATGGGGGATTCTATTGGGATAACTACGCGGTGGTCAACTTCTAGCAGTCGGAAGTGGCCGTTGGGTAAGTCTGGGGTGGGCACTATGTAGGAGTCGAATGATAGGTCTTTGAAGTCTGTGTATTCGTAGCTTCAGTATCATTGGTGGTCGATGGCTTTTAGGGTGAGGTCTGGTTCATCGATTTTGTCCATTATGTAGAGGATTTGTAGGGATGGGAGGGCGAGGAGTACCAGGACGATAGCAGGTAGGATTGTCCAGATCAGCTCTACTTCTTGGGCGTCTACAGCATTGGACGAGAGTTTTTCTGTTAGTATGTGGGCTAAAAGGTAGAGAACTAGGCTGCAGATAGCTAGGGCAACGATTAGGGCGTGGTCGTGGAATTCAACGAGTTCTTCTATGATGGGTGATGAGGCGTCTTGGAATCCTAGTTGGGAGTGGTTGGCCACATGAGATGTACAGGATTTTTACCTGTGATTTAGTCTTGACAAGGCTATGTAATTGGTTTACTAACGTCTCATAAGAAAGAAGCATGAGCGGTGAATGCAGTTGGCTTGAAACCAGCATGTGAGGGTTCGATTCCTTCCTTTCTTGTACTTGGACGAAGGCCGGTTCCTCGAAAGTATGGTATGGGGGAGGGCAGCCGTGGATTCATTCAACGTTTGTGGTAGTTAGTTCTGGTTGTAGGACTTTTCGTTTGGCCGAAAAGGCTTCTCAGATGATGAATATTAGTATGATTACGGCTACTATTGAGATTAGGGAGCCGATGGAGGAAATGGTGTTTCATAGTGTGTAGGCGTCGGGATAGTCCGAGTATCGTCGGGGTATTCCTGCTAGGCCTAGGAAGTGCTGGGGGAAGAACGTTAGGTTTATTCCTGTAAATATTAGCCCTTAACCTATCCATGATCACAACCTCATGAACAAAAACCCCAGTGCTAAACGCCACCCTAATACTAGTACTTTTATCCCTAGCAGGCCTCCCCCCATTAACAGGCTTTATACCAAAGTGACTTATCATCCAAGAACTAACTAAACAGGAAATAACACCAGCAGCCATGGCAATTGCCATGCTATCACTGCTCAGCCTCTTCTTCTACCTACGCCTCGCATACCACTCAACAATTACCCTTCCCCCCAACTCCTCTAACCACATAAAACAATGATACACTAGCAAAGCCCCAAGCACACCTACTGCGGTCCTTGCCTCACTATCAATCCTCTTACTTCCCCTGTCCCCAATAATACATGCCATTGTCTAGAAACTTAGGATAACACCCCAAACCGAAGGCCTTCAAAGCCTTAAATAAGAGTTAAACCCTCTTAGTTTCTGCACATTAAGACTTACAGAATATTAACCTGTATCTTCTGAATGCAAGTCAGACGCTTTAATTAAGCTAAAGCCTCCCTAGACAGATGGGCTTCGATCCCACAAAACTCTAGTTAACAGCTAAATGCCTAAACCAATTGGCTTCTGCCTACAAAGACCCTGACGCACCCTAGTGCGCATCGATGAGCTTGCAACTCAACATGAATTTCACTACAGAGCCGATAAGAAGAGGAATTAAACCTCTGTAAAAAGGACTACAGCCTAACGCTTCAACACTCAGCCATCTCACCCGTCACCTTCATCAACCGATGACTATTTTCCACTAACCATAAGGATATTGGCACCCTGTACCTCATCTTCGGGGCATGAGCAGGAATAGTCGGCACCGCACTCAGCCTATTAATCCGCGCAGAACTAGGACAACCAGGAACTCTCCTAGGCGACGACCAAATTTACAATGTAATCGTTACCGCTCACGCCTTTGTAATAAGCTTCTTTATAGTCATACCCATCATGATCGGAGGATTCGGCAACTGATTAGTCCCCCTCATAATCGGTGCCCCCGACATAGCATTCCCGCGAATAAACAACATAAGCTTTTGACTCCTCCCCCCATCATTCCTCCTCCTACTAGCCTCATCCACTGTAGAAGCTGGCGCCGGCACAGGCTGAACTGTCTACCCTCCCCTAGCAGGTAACCTTGCCCACGCCGGAGCTTCAGTAGACCTGGCTATCTTCTCACTCCACTTAGCCGGTATCTCCTCCATCCTTGGGGCCATCAACTTTATCACCACAGCCATCAACATAAAACCCCCCGCACTCTCACAATACCAAACCCCACTATTTGTCTGATCCGTACTAATTACCGCCATCCTACTCCTTCTATCACTCCCCGTACTCGCCGCCGGTATTACAATATTACTAACTGATTGAAACCTAAACACCACATTCTTCGACCCCGCTGGAGGAGGAGACCCAATCCTGTACCAACACCTATTCTGATTCTTCGGACACCCAGAAGTCTATATTCTGATCCTACCGGGGTTCGGAATCATCTCACACGTAGTCACGTACTACTCAGGCAAAAAGGAGCCCTTCGGCTACATGGGAATAGTCTGAGCCATACTATCCATCGGCTTCCTAGGATTCATCGTCTGAGCTCACCACATGTTTACAGTAGGAATAGACGTTGATACCCAAGCCTACTTTACATCAGCCACTATAATCATTGCCATCCCTACCGGAATCAAAGTATTTAGCTGACTAGCCACCCTGCACGGAGGAACAATCAAATGAGACCCCCCCAATACTATGAGCTCTAGGATTTATCTTCCTATTTACCATCGGAGGATTAACAGGAATCGTTCTTGCAAACTCTTCCCTAGACATCGCCCTGCACGACACGTACTACGTAGTTGCCCACTTCCACTACGTCCTATCCATAGGCGCCGTCTTTGCCATTCTAGCAGGATTTACTCACTGATTGCCACTACTCACTGGGTTTACCCTACACCAAACATGAGCAAAAGCCCACTTCGGGGTAATATTTACAGGAGTAAACCTAACGTTCTTCCCCCAGCACTTCCTAGGCCTAGCAGGAATACCCCGACGATACTCGGACTATCCCGACGCCTACACACTATGAAACACCATTTCCTCCATCGGCTCCCTAATCTCAATAGTAGCCGTAATCATACTAATATTCATCATCTGAGAAGCCTTTTCGGCCAAACGAAAAGTCCTACAACCAGAACTAACTACCACAAACGTTGAATGAATCCACGGCTGCCCTCCCCCATACCATACTTTCGAGGAACCGGCCTTCGTCCAAGTACAAGAAAGGAAGGAATCGAACCCTCACATGCTGGTTTCAAGCCAACTGCATTCACCGCTCATGCTTCTTTCTTATGAGACGTTAGTAAACCAATTACATAGCCTTGTCAAGACTAAATCACAGGTAAAAATCCTGTACATCTCATGTGGCCAACCACTCCCAACTAGGATTCCAAGACGCCTCATCACCCATCATAGAAGAACTCGTTGAATTCCACGACCACGCCCTAATCGTTGCCCTAGCTATCTGCAGCCTAGTTCTCTACCTTTTAGCCCACATACTAACAGAAAAACTCTCGTCCAATGCTGTAGACGCCCAAGAAGTAGAGCTGATCTGGACAATCCTACCTGCTATCGTCCTGGTACTCCTCGCCCTCCCATCCCTACAAATCCTCTACATAATGGACAAAATCGATGAACCAGACCTCACCCTAAAAGCCATCGACCACCAATGATACTGAAGCTACGAATACACAGACTTCAAAGACCTATCATTCGACTCCTACATAGTGCCCACCCCAGACTTACCCAACGGCCACTTCCGACTGCTAGAAGTTGACCACCGCGTAGTTATCCCAATAGAATCCCCCATCCGCGTGATCATTACTGCAGGAGACGTACTCCACTCCTGAGCAGTCCCAACGCTCGGAGTTAAAACAGACGCAATCCCAGGCCGACTAAACCAAACTTCATTCATTACCACCCGGCCTGGGATTTTTTACGGACAATGCTCAGAAATTTGCGGGGCTAATCACAGCTACATACCCATTGTAGTAGAATCAACCCCACTCCCACATTTCGAGGCCTGATCGTCCCTTCTATCATCATCCTAATCATTAAGAAGCTATGCAACAGCACTAGCCTTTTAAGCTAGCCAAAGAGGGACTTCCCCCTCCTTAATGATATGCCACAGCTTAACCCCGCACCATGATTTTCAATCATAATTATAACCTGATTAACCCTAGCACTCCTCATCCAACCAAAACTACTAGCCTTCACCACAACCAACCCCCCATCAAATAAGACCTCCCTCACTACCAAACCCACACCATGATCCTGACCATGAACCTAAGCTTCTTTGACCAATTTTCCAGCCCCAATCTATTTGGCATCCCCTTAATCCTACTATCCCTACTCTTCCCAGCCCTACTATTCCCATCCCCAAACAACCGATGAATCAACAACCGCCTTTCTACTATCCAAACATGACTCCTTCACCTAATCACAAAACAACTAATAGTCCCACTCAACAAAAATGGCCACAAATGAGCCATAATATTTACATCCCTAATAATCATACTTCTTACAATCAACCTTCTAGGCCTCCTTCCATATACATTCACCCCAACCACCCAACTATCTATGAACATAGCCCTAGCCTTCCCACTATGGCTCGCCACACTACTAACAGGCCTACGAAACCAACCATCAGCCTCTTTAGCCCACCTATTACCCGAAGGTACCCCTACACCCCTAATCCCCGCACTAATCCTGATCGAAACAACCAGCCTACTAATCCGCTCCCTAGCCCTCGGAGTCCGCCTTACAGCCAACCTTACAGCAGGACACTTACTCATCCAACTCATCTCTACAGCCTCCATTGCATTAATACCCACCCTTCCTGCAGTATCCATCCTAACAATAATCATCCTACTACTCCTAACCATCCTAGAAGTAGCAGTAGCCATAATCCAGGCCTACGTCTTCGTGCTCCTTCTAAGCCTATACTTACAAGAAAACATCTAATGGCACACCAAGCACACTCATACCACATAGTTGACCCAAGCCCTTGACCAATCTTCGGGGCAGCCGCCGCCCTACTCACAACCTCAGGATTAATCATGTGATTCCACTACAACTCATCCATACTACTAACCCTAGGCCTCATCTCAATACTCCTAGTAATACTCCAATGATGACGAGACATTGTACGAGAAAGCACCTTCCAAGGCCATCACACTCCCACAGTCCAAAAAGGCCTACGATACGGCATAATCCTTTTCATCACATCCGAAGCATTCTTCTTCTTAGGGTTCTTCTGAGCGTTCTTCCACTCGAGCCTGGCCCCAACCCCAGAACTAGGAGGCCAATGACCCCCAACAGGAATTAAACCACTCAACCCGATAGAAGTCCCCCTACTAAACACAGCCATCCTACTAGCCTCAGGCGTTACCGTAACGTGAGCCCATCACAGCATCACAGAAGGAAACCGAAAACATGCCATCCACGCCCTAACCCTAACGATCCTCTTGGGATTCTACTTCACAGCCCTACAAGCAATAGAATACCACGAAGCCCCATTCTCAATCGCCGATAGCGTCTACGGATCTACCTTCTTCGTTGCCACTGGATTCCACGGACTCCACGTAATCATCGGATCCTCCTTCCTGACCGTCTGCCTCTTCCGACTGATCAAGTTCCACTTTACATCAGACCACCACTTCGGATTCGAGGCAGCAGCCTGATACTGACACTTCGTAGACGTCATCTGACTATTCCTCTACATAACCATCTACTGATGAGGATCTTGCTCTTCTAGTATATTAATTACAATTGACTTCCAATCTCTAGAATCTGGTATAAACCCAGAGGAGAGCAATGAACGCACTCATGTTCATATTCGCCCTATCATCAATCCTAAGCGCCGCCCTAACCGCATTAAACTTCTGACTCGCCCAAATAAACCCCGACTCAGAGAAACTCTCACCGTACGAATGTGGATTCGACCCACTTGGATCTGCTCGATTACCATTCTCAGTCCGATTCTTCCTCAGTAGCCATCCTGTTCGTCCTATTCGACCTAGAAATCGCCCTCCTACTCCCCCTGCCATGAGCCGTCCAACTCCAATCCCCCCTAATGACCCTCACCTGAACTGTAGTGATCCTCCTTCTCCTAACACTCGGACTGGCCTACGAGTGAATTCAAGGGGGCCTAGAATGAGCAGAATAACAGAAAGTTAGTCTAACCAAAAAGATAGCTGGTTTCGACCCAGCAGATTACAGCCAACCCTGTAACTTTCTTATGTCGCCCCTACATTTAAGCTTCTACTCAGCCTTCATTTTCAGCGGACTAGGGCTAGCCTTCCACCGAACCCACCTAGTATCCGCCCTACTATGCCTTGAAAGCATAATATTATCGATATTCGTAGGCCTATCAATATGATCCATCGAAAACCAAGTCTCCTCATTCACCATGGTACCAATTCTCATGCTAACCTTCTCAGCGTGTGAGGCGGGCACAGGCCTGGCCATCCTAGTAGCCTCCACCCGCACACATGGCTCCGACCATCTACACAACCTAAACCTCCTGCAATGCTAAAAATCATCCTACCCACAATCATACTTCTTCCAACAGCCCTGCTGTCTCCACCAAAATTTCTATGGACTAACACCACCTTATACAGCCTCCTAATCGCTGCCCTAAGCCTACAGTGATTAATCCCAACCTACTACCCCTACAAATTTTTATCCAACTGAACAGGAATTGACCAAATCTCATCCCCCCTCCTAGTACTATCCTGCTGACTACTCCCACTCATAATCATAGCAAGCCAAAACCACCTGCAACAAGAACCCCTACAACGCAAACGAATCTTTATCTCAACCTTAGTCGCAGTCCAGCCATTCATTCTACTAGCCTTTTCCACCACAGAACTAGCACTATTTTACATCTCATTTGAAGCAACCCTCATTCCCACCCTAATCTTAATCACCCGATGGGGGAACCAACCAGAACGCCTAAGCGCTGGCATCTACCTGCTATTCTACACGCCAGTAAGCTCTCTACCCCTGCTAATCACAATCATACACCTATACGTGAAAATTGGCACCCTGCACCTGCCAACCCTACAACTAACCCACCCAACCCTATCCACCTCATGGACAGGAATACTATCAGGTCTAGCACTGCTCATAGCATTCATAGTAAAAGCCCCACTATACGGCCTACACCTCTGACTGCCAAAAGCCCACGTAGAAGCACCCATCGCAGGCTCAATACTCCTCGCCGCCCTACTACTAAAGCTAGGAGGATACGGAATTATACGAGTCACTCTATTTATGGGCCCACTGTCCAACCTCCTGCACTACCCCTTCCTAACCCTGGCCCTATGAGGCGCCCTAATGACTAGCTCAATCTGCCTACGACAGACAGACCTAAAATCACTAATCGCTTATTCATCCGTTAGCCACATAGGCCTAGTTATCGCCGCAGGAATAATCCAAACCCACTGATCATTCTCAGGGGCAATGATCCTAATAATTTCCCATGGACTAACTTCCTCCATACTATTCTGCCTAGCCAACACAAACTATGAACGTACGCACAGCCGAATTCTACTACTCACACGAGGCCTACAACCTCTCCTACCACTCATAGCTACCTGATGATTGCTGGCCAATCTAACAAACATAGCCTTACCCCCAACAACAAACCTCATAGCAGAGCTAACCATTATAATCACCTTATTCAACTGATCTGCCTTCACGATCATCCTAACAGGAATCGCAACCCTACTAACCGCCTCCTACACCTTATTCATACTACTAATGACCCAACGAGGCTCAATCCCCTCCCACATCACACCTATGCAAAACTCAACCACGCGAGAACACCCGCTCATAACACTCCACATTATCCCAATATTCCTCCTAATCCTCAAACCCGAACTGATCTCCGGAATCCCCTCATGCAAGTATAGTTTAAACCAAACATTAGACTGTGATTCTAAGAATAGAAGTTCAAACCTTCTTACCTGCCGAGGGGAGGGTTTAACCAACAAGAGCTGCTAACTCTTACATCTGAGCCTAAAACCTCAGCCCCCTTACTTTTAAAGGATAACAGCAATCCACTGGTCTTAGGAACCACCCATCTTGGTGCAAATCCAAGTAAAAGTAGTGAACCCCACACTACTAATCAACTCCCTCACACTACTCACGCTGACAATCCTCCTAACCCCAATCATCCTGCCATTTCTATTTAAAAACTTTAAAAACACCCCACAAGCCACCACCCGCGCTGTTAAAACCGCATTCCTAATTAGCCTAGCCCCTACAACCGCATTCATCTACTCGGGAGTAGAATCTGTCACCTGCCACTGGGAGTGAAAATTCATTATAAACTTTAAAATCCCCCTGAGCCTAAAAATAGACCAATACTCAATAACATTTCTTCCAATCGCCCTATTTGTAACATGATCAATCCTACAATTCGCCATATGATACATGGCCTCAGAGCCATACGTAACAAAACTTTTCACCTACCTACTGACATTCCTAGTCGCCATACTCCTCCTAACAACCGCAAACAACATATTCCTCCTATTCGTAGGCTGGGAAGGAGTACGAATCATGTCCTTCCTTCTCATCGGCTGATGACAAGGCCGAGCAGATGCCAACACCGCCGCCCTACGAGCCGTAATCTACAACCGAATCGGAGACATCGGACTGATCCTGAGCATAGCATGACTAGCTTCAACATTCAACACCTGAGAGATCCAACAAGCCGTACACCCCCACCAAACCCCAATCCTCCCCCTCATAGGATTAATCCTCGCAGCCGCAGGAAAATCCGCCCAATTTGGACTCCACCCATGACTGCCCGCAGCAATAGAAGGCCCCACCCCAGTATCAGCCCTACTGCACTCCAGTACCATAGTAGTAGCCGGAATCTTCCTGCTCATCCGCATGCACCCCCTGCTAGCCACCAACCAGACAGCCCTAACTGCCTGCCTATGCCTAGGTGCTCTATCAACCCTATTCGCTGCCACATGCGCCCTAACCCAAAATGACATCAAAAAAATCATTGCTTTCTCAACATCCAGCCAACTAGGACTAATAATAGTCACTATCGGACTAAACCTCCCACAACTAGCCTTCCTACACATCTCAACCCATGCCTTCTTTAAAGCCATACTATTCCTATGCTCAGGGTCTATCATCCACAACCTAAACGGAGAACAAGATATCCGAAAGATAGGAGGCCTACAGAAAATACTCCCAGTCACTACTTCCTGCCTAACCATCGGAAACCTGGCGCTGATAGGAACCCCATTCCTAGCCGGATTCTACTCAAAAGACCTCATCATCGAAAGCTTAAACACATCATACCTAAATACTTGAGCCCTACTCCTAACCCTTATAGCCACAGCATTCACCGCAACCTACAGCATCCGCATAACCATCCTAGTCCAAGCTGGACAAACCCGAATCCCCCCAATAGTATCAATAAACGAAAACAACCCACTAATCACCGCCCCCCTAACCCGACTCGCCCTAGGCAGCATTACAGCAGGAATAATCATTACCTCTTTCATCACACCAACCAAAACCCCCCCAATAACCATACCCCTTATCACCAAAACCGCTGCCATCCTCATAACAATCCTAGGAATCATCCTAGGCCCCTCATGTACAGGGCCACACCCCTCTAACGGCGCAAGCTTACATAGAAACATTATTAACAGACCTAGACAGATACAAAAACCCCTACAAGACCACGTATTAACTAACCCTGTTAACCCGACTCAGGAGCGCCTATAAGAGCGATTAAAATCTGTGAAAGGAACTCGGCAAATTAATAAGGCCCGACTGTTTACCAAAAACATAGCCTTCAGCAAATTAAACAAGTATTGAAGGTGATGCCTGCCCGGTGACTTAGGTTTAACGGCCGCGGTATCCTAACCGTGCAAAGGTAGCGCAATCAATTGTCCCATAAATCGAGACTTGTATGAATGGCTAAACGAGGTCTTAACTGTCTCTCACAGATAATCAGTGAAATTGATCTCCCCGTGCAAAAGCGGGGATGTGAACATAAGACGAGAAGACCCTGTGGAACTTAAAAATCAACGACCACCGCGAATCCTCAATCAACCGCACTGGGGCCACTACCATCGCAGAGCCTGGTCGATATTTTTCGGTTGGGGCGACCTTGGAGGAGAACAAATCCTCCAAAAACAAGACCATACCTCTTTACCTAGAGCTACCCCTCAAAGTGCTAACAGTGACCAGACCCAATATAATTGATTAATGGACCAAGCTACCCCAGGGATAACAGCGCAATCCCCCTCAAGAGCCCATATCGACAGGGGGGTTTACGACCTCGATGTTGGATCAGGACATCCTAATGGTGCAGCCGCTATTAAGGGTTCGTTTGTTCAACGATTAACAGTCCTACGTGATCTGAGTTCAGACCGGAGCAATCCAGGTCGGTTTCTATCTATGACACACTCTCCCCAGTACGAAAGGACCGGGAAAGTGGGGCCAATACCACAAGCACGCCCCCCCCCCTCTAAGCAGTGAAACCAACTAAACCGTGAAGAGGGCCTTCCCCCACCACTTTCAATCCTAGAAAAGGACCAGCTAGAGTGGCAGAGCCCGGCAAGTGCAGAAGGCTTAAGCCCTTTCCCCAGAGGTTCAAATCCTCTCCCTAGCTTCACCCATGATTCAAATAACAACACTAAGCTGCCTCGTTATATCCCTCCTATACATCATCCCAATCCTGATTGCCGTAGCCTTCCTAACCCTAGTAGAACGGAAAATCCTAAGCTACATACAATCCCGCAAAGGCCCTAACGTTGTCGGGCCTTTTGGCCTACTTCAACCATTTGCGGACGGACTGAAACTATTTACCAAAGAGCCCATCCGACCCTCTACCTCTTCCCCACTTCTGTTCATTCTGATACCAATACTAGCCCTTGTCCTAGCCCTCACCACTTGAGCACCACTACCACTCCCATTTCCCCTAGCAGATCTAAACCTCGGAGTTCTCTTCCTAATAGCCATGTCAAGCCTAGCCGTCTACTCAGTCCTATGATCAGGCTGAGCCTCGAACTCAAAATACGCACTAATCGGAGCCCTACGGGCAGTAGCACAGACCATTTCATACGAAGTGACACTGGCCATAATCCTGCTATCAATAATCATACTAAGCGGAAGCTACACACTCAGCTCCTTTGCCGTCGCACAGGAGCCTCTATACTTCATTTTCTCCTCATGACCCCTAGCAATAATATGATACGTATCCACCCTAGCAGAGACAAACCGAGCTCCTTTTGACCTCACAGAGGGTGAATCTGAGCTAGTCTCAGGGTTTAACGTTGAATACGCCGCAGGACCCTTCGCCTTATTCTTCCTAGCTGAATATGCGAACATTATGCTAATAAATACACTTACAGCCATCATATTCCTAAACCCAAGCGCCCTAGGGCAACCCACAGAACTATTCCCCGTCATCCTAGCCACAAAAGTCCTCCTACTATCTTCTGGTTTCTTATGGGTCCGAGCTTCATACCCACGATTCCGATATGACCAACTAATGCACCTACTATGAAAAAACTTCCTACCCCTCACACTAGCTCTGTGCCTCTGACACATCAGCATACCTATCTGCTATGCAGGCCTACCTCCTTACATAAGGAAATGTGCCTGAACTACAAAGGGTCACTATGATAAAGTGAACATAGAGGTATAACAGCCCTCTCATTTCCTGTTGACCTTAGAAAAGTAGGAATTGAACCCACACAAGAGAAATCAAAATTCTCCATACTTCCCTTATATTATTTTCTAGTAGAGTCAGCTAATCAAGCTATCGGGCCCATACCCCGAAAATGATGGTTTAACCCCCTCCTCTACTAATGAACCCTTACGCGACCCCAATCATAACCTTCAGCCTCATCTTGGGCACCACAATCACAATTTCCAGCAACCACTGAGTTCTGGCCTGGACAGGACTGGAGATCAACGCACTAGCCATCATTCCCCTAATTGCCAAATCCCACCACCCACGAGCAGTAGAAGCCGCAACGAAATACTTCCTAACCCAAGCAGCTGCTTCCGCCCTGGTCCTATTCTCTAGCATAACCAATGCCTGAGTCACCGGCCAATGAGACATCACACAAATAAACCACCCAACCTCCTGTCTACTACTGACAGCAGCAATCGCTATTAAACTGGGCCTAGTGCCATTTCACTTCTGATTCCCAGAAGTACTACAAGGATCGCCACTAATAACAGCCCTGCTACTCTCGACCCTCATAAAATTCCCCCCACTAACCCTGCTCCTACTAACATCCAAATCCCTCGACCCAGCTCTACTCACCGCCATGGCCCTAGCCTCAACAGCACTAGGAGGCTGAATAGGACTGAACCAAACACAAACACGCAAAATCCTAGCCTTCTCGTCCATCTCCCACTTAGGCTGAATCGCCATCATCCTAGTTTACAGCCCCAAATTGGCCTTACTTACCTTCTACCTATACACAATCATAACATCAGCCGTATTCCTAGCCCTTAACAAAATCAAAGCCCTTAACCTATCCATGATCACAACCTCATGAACAAAAACCCCAGTGCTAAACGCCACCCTAATACTAGTACTTTTATCCCTAGCAGGCCTCCCCCCATTAACAGGCTTTATACCAAAGTGACTTATCATCCAAGAACTAACTAAACAGGAAATAACACCAGCAGCCATGGCAATTGCCATGCTATCACTGCTCAGCCTCTTCTTCTACCTACGCCTCGCATACCACTCAACAATTACCCTTCCCCCCAACTCCTCTAACCACATAAAACAATGATACACTAGCAAAGCCCCAAGCACACCTACTGCGGTCCTTGCCTCACTATCAATCCTCTTACTTCCCCTGTCCCCAATAATACATGCCATTGTCTAGAAACTTAGGATAACACCCCAAACCGAAGGCCTTCAAAGCCTTAAATAAGAGTTAAACCCTCTTAGTTTCTGCACATTAAGACTTACAGAATATTAACCTGTATCTTCTGAATGCAAGTCAGACGCTTTAATTAAGCTAAAGCCTCCCTAGACAGATGGGCTTCGATCCCACAAAACTCTAGTTAACAGCTAAATGCCTAAACCAATTGGCTTCTGCCTACAAAGACCCTGACGCACCCTAGTGCGCATCGATGAGCTTGCAACTCAACATGAATTTCACTACAGAGCCGATAAGAAGAGGAATTAAACCTCTGTAAAAAGGACTACAGCCTAACGCTTCAACACTCAGCCATCTCACCCGTCACCTTCATCAACCGATGACTATTTTCCACTAACCATAAGGATATTGGCACCCTGTACCTCATCTTCGGGGCATGAGCAGGAATAGTCAGCACCGCACTCAGCCTATTAATCCGCGCAGAACTAGGACAACCAGGAACTCTCCTAGGCGACGACCAAATTTACAATGTAATCGTTACCGCTCACGCCTTTGTAATAAGCTTCTTTATAGTCATACCCATCATGATCGGAGGATTCGGCAACTGATTAGTCCCCCTCATAATCGGTGCCCCCGACATAGCATTCCCGCGAATAAACAACATAAGCTTTTGACTCCTCCCCCCATCATTCCTCCTCCTACTAGCCTCATCCACTGTAGAAGCTGGCGCCGGCACAGGCTGAACTGTCTACCCTCCCCTAGCAGGTAACCTTGCCCACGCCGGAGCTTCAGTAGACCTGGCTATCTTCTCACTCCACTTAGCCGGTATCTCCTCCATCCTTGGGGCCATCAACTTTATCACCACAGCCATCAACATAAAACCCCCCGCACTGTCACAATACCAAACCCCACTATTTGTCTGATCCGTACTAATTACCGCCATCCTACTCCTTCTATCACTCCCCGTACTCGCCGCCGGTATTACAATATTACTAACTGATCGAAACCTAAACACCACTTCTTCGACCCCGCTGGAGGAGGAGACCCAATCCTGTACCAACACCTATTCTGATTCTTCGGACACCCAGAAGTCTATATTCTGATCCTACCGGGGTTCGGAATCATCTCACACGTAGTCACGTACTACTCAGGCAAAAAGGAGCCCTTCGGCTACATGGGAATAGTCTGAGCCATACTATCCATCGGCTTCCTAGGATTCATCGTCTGAGCTCACCACATGTTTACAGTAGGAATAGACGTTGATACCCGAGCCTACTTTACATCAGCCACTATAATCATTGCCATCCCTACCGGAATCAAAGTATTTAGCTGACTAGCCACCCTGCACGGAGGAACAATCAAATGAGACCCCCCCAATACTATGAGCTCTAGGATTTATCTTCCTATTTACCATCGGAGGATTAACAGGAATCGTTCTTGCAAACTCTTCCCTAGACATCGCCCTGCACGACACGTACTACGTAGTTGCCCACTTCCACTACGTCCTATCCATAGGCGCCGTCTTTGCCATTCTAGCAGGATTTACTCACTGATTCCCACTACTCACTGGGTTTACCCTACACCAAACATGAGCAAAAGCCCACTTCGGGGTAATATTTACAGGAGTAAACCTAACGTTCTTCCCCCAGCACTTCCTAGGCCTAGCAGGAATACCCCGACGATACTCGGACTATCCCGACGCCTACACACTATGAAACACCATTTCCTCCATCGGCTCCCTAATCTCAATAGTAGCCGTAATCATACTAATATTCATCATCTGAGAAGCCTTTTCGGCCAAACGAAAAGTCCTACAACCAGAACTAACTACCACAAACGTTGAATGAATCCACGGCTGCCCTCCCCCATACCATACTTTCGAGGAACCGGCCTTCGTCCAAGTACAAGAAAGGAAGGAATCGAACCCTCACATGCTGGTTTCAAGCCAACTGCATTCACCGCTCATGCTTCTTTCTTATGAGACGTTAGTAAACCAATTACATAGCCTTGTCAAGACTAAATCACAGGTAAAAATCCTGTACATCTCATGTGGCCAACCACTCCCAACTAGGATTCCAAGACGCCTCATCACCCATCATAGAAGAACTCGTTGAATTCCACGACCACGCCCTAATCGTTGCCCTAGCTATCTGCAGCCTAGTTCTCTACCTTTTAGCCCACATACTAACAGAAAAACTCTCGTCCAATGCTGTAGACGCCCAAGAAGTAGAGCTGATCTGGACAATCCTACCTGCTATCGTCCTGGTACTCCTCGCCCTCCCATCCCTACAAATCCTCTACATAATGGACAAAATCGATGAACCAGACCTCACCCTAAAAGCCATCGGCCACCGATGATACTGAAGCTACGAATACACAGACTTCAAAGACCTATCATTCGACTCCTACATAGTGCCCACCCCAGACTTACCCAACGGCCACTTCCGACTGCTAGAAGTTGACCACCGCGTAGTTATCCCAATAGAATCCCCCATCCGCGTAATCATTACTGCAGGAGACGTACTCCACTCCTGAGCAGTCCCAACGCTCGGAGTTAAAACAGACGCAATCCCAGGCCGACTAAACCAAACTTCATTCATTACCACTCGGCCTGGGATTTTTTACGGACAATGCTCAGAAATTTGCGGGGCTAATCACAGCTACATACCCATTGTAGTAGAATCAACCCCACTCCCACATTTCGAGGCCTGATCGTCCCTTCTATCATCATCCTAATCATTAAGAAGCTATGCAACAGCACTAGCCTTTTAAGCTAGCCAAAGAGGGACTTCCCCCTCCTTAACGATATGCCACAGCTTAACCCCGCACCATGATTTTCAATCATAATTATAACCTGATTAACCCTAGCACTCCTCATCCAACCAAAACTACTAGCCTTCACCACAACCAACCCCCCATCAAATAAGACCTCCCTCACTACCAAACCCACACCATGATCCTGACCATGAACCTAAGCTTCTTTGACCAATTTTCCAGCCCCAATCTATTTGGCATCCCCTTAATCCTACTATCCCTACTCTTCCCAGCCCTACTATTCCCGTCCCCAAACAACCGATGAATCAACAACCGCCTTTCTACTATCCAAACATGACTCCTTCACCTAATCACAAAACAACTAATAGTCCCACTCAACAAAAATGGCCACAAATGAGCCATAATATTTACATCCCTAATAATCATACTTCTTACAATCAACCTTCTAGGCCTCCTTCCATATACATTCACCCCAACCACCCAACTATCTATGAACATAGCCCTAGCCTTCCCACTATGGCTCGCCACACTACTAACAGGCCTACGAAACCAACCATCAGCCTCTTTAGCCCACCTATTACCCGAAGGTACCCCTACACCCCTAATCCCCGCACTAATCCTGATCGAAACAACCAGCCTACTAATCCGCCCCCTAGCCCTCGGAGTCCGCCTTACAGCCAACCTTACAGCAGGACACTTACTCATCCAACTCATCTCTACAGCCTCCATTGCATTAATACCCACCCTTCCTGCAGTATCCATCCTAACAATAATCATCCTACTACTCCTAACCATCCTAGAAGTAGCAGTAGCCATAATCCAGGCCTACGTCTTCGTGCTCCTTCTAAGCCTATACTTACAAGAAAACATCTAATGGCACACCAAGCACACTCATACCACATAGTTGACCCAAGCCCTTGACCAATCTTCGGGGCAGCCGCCGCCCTACTCACAACCTCAGGATTAATCATGTGATTCCACTACAACTCATCCATACTACTAACCCTAGGCCTCATCTCAATACTCCTAGTAATACTCCAATGATGACGAGACATTGTACGAGAAAGCACCTTCCAAGGCCATCACACTCCCACAGTCCAAAAAGGCCTACGATACGGCATAATCCTTTTCATCACATCCGAAGCATTCTTCTTCTTAGGGTTCTTCTGAGCGTTCTTCCACTCGAGCCTGGCCCCAACCCCAGAACTAGGAGGCCAATGACCCCCAACAGGAATTAAACCACTCAACCCGATAGAAGTCCCCCTACTAAACACAGCCATCCTACTAGCCTCAGGCGTTACCGTAACGTGAGCCCATCACAGCATCACAGAAGGAAACCGAAAACACGCCATCCACGCCCTAACCCTAACGATCCTCCTGGGATTCTACTTCACAGCCCTACAAGCAATAGAATACCACGAAGCCCCATTCTCAATCGCCGATAGCGTCTACGGATCTACCTTCTTCGTTGCCACTGGATTCCACGGACTCCACGTAATCATCGGATCCTCCTTCCTGACCGTCTGCCTCTTCCGACTGATCAAGTTCCACTTTACATCAGACCACCACTTCGGATTCGAGGCAGCAGCCTGATACTGACACTTCGTAGACGTCATCTGACTATTCCTCTACATAACCATCTACTGATGAGGATCTTGCTCTTCTAGTATATTAATTACAATTGACTTCCAATCTCTAGAATCTGGTATAAACCCAGAGGAGAGCAATGAACGCACTCATGTTCATATTCGCCCTATCATCAATCCTAAGCGCCGCCCTAACCGCATTAAACTTCTGACTCGCCCAAATAAACCCCGACTCAGAGAAACTCTCACCGTACGAATGTGGATTCGACCCACTTGGATCTGCTCGATTACCATTCTCAGTCCGATTCTTCCTCAGTAGCCATCCTGTTCGTCCTATTCGACCTAGAAATCGCCCTCCTACTCCCCCTGCCATGAGCCGTCCAACTCCAATCCCCCCTAATGACCCTCACCTGAACTGTAGTGATCCTCCCTCTCCTAACACTCGGACTGGCCTACGAGTGAATTCAAGGGGGCCTAGAATGAGCAGAATAACAGAAAGTTAGTCTAACCAAAAAGATAGCTGGTTTCGACCCAGCAGATTACAGCCAACCCTGTAACTTTCTTATGTCGCCCCTACATTTAAGCTTCTACTCAGCCTTCATTTTCAGCGGACTAGGGCTAGCCTTCCACCGAACCCACCTAGTATCCGCCCTACTATGCCTTGAAAGCATAATATTATCGATATTCGTAGGCCTATCAATATGATCCATCGAAAACCAAGTCTCCTCATTCACCATGGTACCAATTCTCATGCTAACCTTCTCAGCGTGTGAGGCGGGCACAGGCCTGGCCATCCTAGTAGCCTCCACCCGCACACATGGCTCCGACCATCTACACAACCTAAACCTCCTGCAATGCTAAAAATCATCCTACCCACAATCATACTTCTTCCAACAGCCCTGCTGTCTCCACCAAAATTTCTATGGACTAACACCACCTTATACAGCCTCCTAATCGCTGCCCTAAGCCTACAGTGATTAATCCCAACCTACTACCCCTACAAATTTTTATCCAACTGAACAGGAATTGACCAAATCTCATCCCCCCTCCTAGTACTATCCTGCTGACTACTCCCACTCATAATCATAGCAAGCCAAAACCACCTGCAACAAGAACCCCTACAACGCAAACGAATCTTTATCTCAACCTTAGTCGCAGTCCAGCCATTCATCCTACTAGCCTTTTCCACCACAGAACTAGCACTATTTTACATCTCATTTGAAGCAACCCTCATTCCCACCCTAATCTTAATCACCCGATGGGGGAACCAACCAGAACGCCTAAGCGCTGGCATCTACCTGCTATTCTACACGCCAGTAAGCTCTCTACCCCTGCTAATCACAATCATACACCTATACGTGAAAATTGGCACCCTGCACCTGCCAACCCTACAACTAACCCACCCAACCCTATCCACCTCATGGACAGGAATACTATCAGGTCTAGCACTGCTCATAGCATTCATAGTAAAAGCCCCACTATACGGCCTACACCTCTGACTGCCAAAAGCCCACGTAGAAGCACCCATCGCAGGCTCAATACTCCTCGCCGCCCTACTACTAAAGCTAGGAGGATACGGAATTATACGAGTCACTCTATTTATGGGCCCACTGTCCAACCTCCTGCACTACCCCTTCCTAACCCTGGCCCTATGAGGCGCCCTAATGACTAGCTCAATCTGCCTACGACAGACAGACCTAAAATCACTAATCGCTTATTCATCCGTTAGCCACATAGGCCTAGTTATCGCCGCAGGAATAATCCAAACCCACTGATCATTCTCAGGGGCAATGATCCTAATAATTTCCCATGGACTAACTTCCTCCATACTATTCTGCCTAGCCAACACAAACTATGAACGTACGCACAGCCGAATTCTACTACTCACACGAGGCCTACAACCTCTCCTACCACTCATAGCTACCTGATGATTGCTGGCCAATCTAACAAACATAGCCTTACCCCCAACAACAAACCTCATAGCAGAGCTAACCATTATAATCACCTTATTCAACTGATCTGCCTTCACGATCATCCTAACAGGAATCGCAACCCTACTAACCGCCTCCTACACCTTATTCATACTACTAATGACCCAACGAGGCTCAATCCCCTCCCACATCACATCTATGCAAAACTCAACCACGCGAGAACACCCGCTCATAACGCTCCACATTATCCCAATATTCCTCCTAATCCTCAAACCCGAACTGATCTCCGGAATCCCCTCATGCAAGTATAGTTTAAACCAAACATTAGACTGTGATTCTAAGAATAGAAGTTCAAACCTTCTTACCTGCCGAGGGGAGGGTTTAACCAACAAGAGCTGCTAACTCTTACATCTGAGCCTAAAACCTCAGCCCCCTTACTTTTAAAGGATAACAGCAATCCACTGGTCTTAGGAACCACCCATCTTGGTGCAAATCCAAGTAAAAGTAGTGAACCCCACACTACTAATCAACTCCCTCACACTACTCACGCTGACAATCCTCCTAACCCCAATCATCCTGCCATTTCTATTTAAAAACTTTAAAAACACCCCACAAGCCACCACCCGCGCTGTTAAAACCGCATTCCTAATTAGCCTAGCCCCTACAACCGCATTCATCTACTCGGGAGTAGAATCTGTCACCTGCCACTGGGAGTGAAAATTCATTATAAACTTTAAAATCCCCCTGAGCCTAAAAATAGACCAATACTCAATAACATTTCTTCCAATCGCCCTATTTGTAACATGATCAATCCTACAATTCGCCATATGATACATGGCCTCAGAGCCATACGTAACAAAACTTTTCACCTACCTACTGACATTCCTAGTCGCCATACTCCTCCTAACAACCGCAAACAACATATTCCTCCTATTCGTAGGCTGGGAAGGAGTACGAATCATGTCCTTCCTTCTCATCGGCTGATGACAAGGCCGAGCAGATGCCAACACCGCCGCCCTACGAGCCGTAATCTACAACCGAATCGGAGACATCGGACTGATCCTGAGCATAGCATGACTAGCTTCAACATTCAACACCTGAGAGATCCAACAAGCCGTACACCCCCACCAAACCCCAATCCTCCCCCTCATAGGATTAATCCTCGCAGCCGCAGGAAAATCCGCCCAATTTGGACTCCACCCATGACTGCCCGCAGCAATAGAAGGCCCCACCCCAGTATCAGCCCTACTGCACTCCAGTACCATAGTAGTAGCCGGAATCTTCCTGCTCATCCGCATGCACCCCCTGCTAGCCACCAACCAGACAGCCCTAACTGCCTGCCTATGCCTAGGTGCTCTATCAACCCTATTCGCTGCCACATGCGCCCTAACCCAAAATGACATCAAAAAAATCATTGCTTTCTCAACATCCAGCCAACTAGGACTAATAATAGTCACTATCGGACTAAACCTCCCACAACTAGCCTTCCTACACATCTCAACCCATGCCTTCTTTAAAGCCATACTATTCCTATGCTCAGGGTCTATCATCCACAACCTAAACGGAGAACAAGATATCCGAAAGATAGGAGGCCTACAGAAAATACTCCCAGTCACTACTTCCTGCCTAACCATCGGAAACCTGGCGCTGATAGGAACCCCATTCCTAGCCGGATTCTACTCAAAAGACCTCATCATCGAAAGCTTAAACACATCATACCTAAATACTTGAGCCCTACTCCTAACCCTTATAGCCACAGCATTCACCGCAACCTACAGCATCCGCATAACCATCCTAGTCCAAGCTGGACAAACCCGAATCCCCCCAATAGTATCAATAAACGAAAACAACCCACTAATCACCGCCCCCCTAACCCGACTCGCCCTAGGCAGCATTACAGCAGGAATAATCATTACCTCTTTCATCACACCAACCAAAACCCCCCCAATAACCATACCCCTTATCACCAAAACCGCTGCCATCCTCATAACAATCCTAGGAATCATCCTAGGCCCCTCATGTACAGGGCCACACCCCTCTAACGGCGCAAGCTTACATAGAAACATTATTAACAGACCTAGACAGATACAAAAACCCCTACAAGACCACGTATTAACTAACCCTGTTAACCCGACTCAGGAGCGCCTATAAGAGCGATTAAAATCTGTGAAAGGAACTCGGCAAATTAATAAGGCCCGACTGTTTACCAAAAACATAGCCTTCAGCAAATTAAACAAGTATTGAAGGTGATGCCTGCCCGGTGACTTAGGTTTAACGGCCGCGGTATCCTAACCGTGCAAAGGTAGCGCAATCAATTGTCCCATAAATCGAGACTTGTATGAATGGCTAAACGAGGTCTTAACTGTCTCTCACAGATAATCAGTGAAATTGATCTCCCCGTGCAAAAGCGGGGATGTGAACATAAGACGAGAAGACCCTGTGGAACTTAAAAATCAACGACCACCGCGAATCCTCAATCAACCCCACTGGGGCCACTACCATCGCAGAGCCTGGTCGATATTTTTCGGTTGGGGCGACCTTGGAGGAGAACAAATCCTCCAAAAACAAGACCATACCTCTTTACCTAGAGCTACCCCTCAAAGTGCTAACAGTGACCAGACCCAATATAATTGATTAATGGACCAAGCTACCCCAGGGATAACAGCGCAATCCCCCTCAAGAGCCCATATCGACAGGGGGGTTTACGACCTCGATGTTGGATCAGGACATCCTAATGGTGCAGCCGCTATTAAGGGTTCGTTTGTTCAACGATTAACAGTCCTACGTGATCTGAGTTCAGACCGGAGCAATCCAGGTCGGTTTCTATCTATGACACACTCTCCCCAGTACGAAAGGACCGGGAAAGTGGGGCCAATACCACAAGCACGCCCCCCCCCTCTAAGCAGTGAAACCAACTAAACCGTGAAGAGGGCCTTCCCCCACCACTTTCAATCCTAGAAAAGGACCAGCTAGAGTGGCAGAGCCCGGCAAGTGCAGAAGGCTTAAGCCCTTTCCCCAGAGGTTCAAATCCTCTCCCTAGCTTCACCCATGATTCAAATAACAACACTAAGCTGCCTCGTTATATCCCTCCTATACATCATCCCAATCCTGATTGCCGTAGCCTTCCTAACCCTAGTAGAACGGAAAATCCTAAGCTACATACAATCCCGCAAAGGCCCTAACGTTGTCGGGCCTTTTGGCCTACTTCAACCATTTGCGGACGGACTGAAACTATTTACCAAAGAGCCCATCCGACCCTCTACCTCTTCCCCACTTCTATTCATTCTGATACCAATACTAGCCCTTGTCCTAGCCCTCACCACTTGAGCACCACTACCACTCCCATTTCCCCTAGCAGATCTAAACCTCGGAGTTCTCTTCCTAATAGCCATGTCAAGCCTAGCCGTCTACTCAGTCCTATGATCAGGCTGAGCCTCGAACTCAAAATACGCACTAATCGGAGCCCTACGGGCAGTAGCACAGACCATTTCATACGAAGTGACACTGGCCATAATCCTGCTATCAATAATCATACTAAGCGGAAGCTACACACTCAGCTCCTTTGCCGTCGCACAGGAGCCTCTATACTTCATTTTCTCCTCATGACCCCTAGCAATAATATGATACGTATCCACCCTAGCAGAGACAAACCGAGCTCCTTTTGACCTCACAGAGGGTGAATCTGAGCTAGTCTCAGGGTTTAACGTTGAATACGCCGCAGGACCCTTCGCCTTATTCTTCCTAGCTGAATATGCGAACATTATGCTAATAAATACACTTACAGCCATCATATTCCTAAACCCAAGCGCCCTAGGGCCACCCACAGAACTATTCCCCGTCATCCTAGCCACAAAAGTCCTCCTACTATCTTCTGGTTTCTTATGGGTCCGAGCTTCATACCCACGATTCCGATATGACCAACTAATGCACCTACTATGAAAAAACTTCCTACCCCTCACACTAGCTCTGTGCCTCTGACACATCAGCATACCTATCTGCTATGCAGGCCTACCTCCTTACATAAGGAAATGTGCCTGAACTACAAAGGGTCACTATGATAAAGTGAACATAGAGGTATAACAGCCCTCTCATTTCCTGTTGACCTTAGAAAAGTAGGAATTGAACCCACACAAGAGAAATCAAAATTCTCCATACTTCCCTTATATTATTTTCTAGTAGAGTCAGCTAATCAAGCTATCGGGCCCATACCCCGAAAATGATGGTTTAACCCCCTCCTCTACTAATGAACCCTTACGCGACCCCAATCATAACCTTCAGCCTCATCTTGGGCACCACAATCACAATTTCCAGCAACCACTGAGTTCTGGCCTGGACAGGACTGGAGATCAACGCACTAGCCATCATTCCCCTAATTGCCAAATCCCACCACCCACGAGCAGTAGAAGCCGCAACGAAATACTTCCTAACCCAAGCAGCTGCTTCCGCCCTGGTCCTATTCTCTAGCATAACCAATGCCTGAGTCACCGGCCAATGAGACATCACACAAATAAACCACCCAACCTCCTGTCTACTACTGACAGCAGCAATCGCTATTAAACTGGGCCTAGTGCCATTTCACTTCTGATTCCCAGAAGTACTACAAGGATCGCCACTAATAACAGCCCTGCTACTCTCGACCCTCATAAAATTCCCCCCACTAACCCTGCTCCTACTAACATCCAAATCCCTCGACCCAGCTCTACTCACCGCCATGGCCCTAGCCTCAACAGCACTAGGAGGCTGAATAGGACTGAACCAAACACAAACACGCAAAATCCTAGCCTTCTCGTCCATCTCCCACTTAGGCTGAATCGCCATCATCCTAGTTTACAGCCCCAAATTGGCCTTACTTACCTTCTACCTATACACAATCATAACATCAGCCGTATTCCTAGCCCTTAACAAAATCAAAGCCCTTAACCTATCCATGATCACAACCTCATGAACAAAAACCCCAGTGCTAAACGCCACCCTAATACTAGTACTTTTATCCCTAGCAGGCCTCCCCCCATTAACAGGCTTTATACCAAAGTGACTTATCATCCAAGAACTAACTAAACAGGAAATAACACCAGCAGCCATGGCAATTGCCATGCTATCACTGCTCAGCCTCTTCTTCTACCTACGCCTCGCATACCACTCAACAATTACCCTTCCCCCCAACTCCTCTAACCACATAAAACAATGATACACTAGCAAAGCCCCAAGCACACCTACTGCGGTCCTTGCCTCACTATCAATCCTCTTACTTCCCCTGTCCCCAATAATACATGCCATTGTCTAGAAACTTAGGATAACACCCCAAACCGAAGGCCTTCAAAGCCTTAAATAAGAGTTAAACCCTCTTAGTTTCTGCACATTAAGACTTACAGAATATTAACCTGTATCTTCTGAATGCAAGTCAGACGCTTTAATTAAGCTAAAGCCTCCCTAGACAGATGGGCTTCGATCCCACAAAACTCTAGTTAACAGCTAAATGCCTAAACCAATTGGCTTCTGCCTACAAAGACCCTGACGCACCCTAGTGCGCATCGATGAGCTTGCAACTCAACATGAATTTCACTACAGAGCCGATAAGAAGAGGAATTAAACCTCTGTAAAAAGGACTACAGCCTAACGCTTCAACACTCAACCATCTTACCCGTCACCTTCATCAACCGATGACTATTTTCCACTAACCATAAGGATATTGGCACCCTGTACCTCATCTTCGGGGCATGAGCAGGAATAGTCGGCACCGCACTCAGCCTATTAATCCGCGCAGAACTAGGACAACCAGGAACTCTCCTAGGCGACGACCAAATTTACAATGTAATCGTTACCGCTCACGCCTTTGTAATAAGCTTCTTTATAGTCATACCCATCATGATCGGAGGATTCGGCAACTGATTAGTCCCCCTCATAATCGGTGCCCCCGACATAGCATTCCCGCGAATAAACAACATAAGCTTTTGACTCCTCCCCCCATCATTCCTCCTCCTACTAGCCTCATCCACTGTAGAAGCTGGCGCCGGCACAGGCTGAACTGTCTACCCTCCCCTAGCAGGTAACCTTGCCCACGCCGGAGCTTCAGTAGACCTGGCTATCTTCTCACTCCACTTAGCCGGTATCTCCTCCATCCTTGGGGCCATCAACTTTATCACCACAGCCATCAACATAAAACCCCCCGCACTCTCACAATACCAAACCCCACTATTTGTCTGATCCGTACTAATTACCGCCATCCTACTCCTTCTATCACTCCCCGTACTCGCCGCCGGTATTACAATATTACTAACTGATCGAAACCTAAACACCACATTCTTCGACCCCGCTGGAGGAGGAGACCCAATCCTGTACCAACACCTATTCTGATTCTTCGGACACCCAGAAGTCTATATTCTGATCCTACCGGGGTTCGGAATCATCTCACACGTAGTCACATACTACTCAGGCAAAAAGGAGCCCTTCGGCTACATGGGAATAGTCTGAGCCATACTATCCATCGGCTTCCTAGGATTCATCGTCTGAGCTCACCACATGTTTACAGTAGGAATAGACGTTGATACCCGAGCCTACTTTACATCAGCCACTATAATCATTGCCATCCCTACAGGAATCAAAGTATTTAGCTGACTAGCCACCCTGCACGGAGGAACAATCAAATGAGACCCCCCCCAATACTATGAGCTCTAGGATTTATCTTCCTATTTACCATCGGAGGATTAACAGGAATCGTTCTTGCAAACTCTTCCCTAGACATCGCCCTGCACGACACGTACTACGTAGTTGCCCACTTCCACTACGTCCTATCCATAGGCGCCGTCTTTGCCATTCTAGCAGGATTTACTCACTGATTCCCACTACTCACTGGGTTTACCCTACACCAAACATGAGCAAAAGCCCACTTCGGGGTAATATTTACAGGAGTAAACCTAACGTTCTTCCCCCAGCACTTCCTAGGCCTACCATCCCCAGTGGTGCCAGTGCACTCTCTGGAGTCACAGCACTGCATCCCCAGTGGTGCCAGTGCACTCTCTGGACTCACTGCAGTGCATCCCCAGTGGTGCCAGTGCACTCTCTGGACTCACTGAAGTGCATCCCCAGTGGTGCCAGTGCACTCTCTGGACTCACTGAAGTGCATTCTCAGTGGTGCCAGTGCACTCTCTGGACTCACTGCACTGCATCCCCAGTGGTGCCAGTACACTCACTGGACTCACTGCACTGCATCCCCAGTGGTGCCAGTGCACTCTCTGGACTCACTAAACTGCATCACCAGTGGTGCCTCTGCACTCTCTGGACTCACTGCACTGCTTCCCCAGTGGTGCCAGTGCACTCACTGGACTCACTGCACTGCATCCCCAGTGGTGCCAGTGCACTCTCTGGGCTCACTGCAGTGCATCCCCAGTGGTGCCAGTGCACTCTCTGGACTCACTGCACTGCATCCCCAGTGGTGCCTGTGCGCTCTCTGGAGTCACAGCACTGCATCCCCAGTGGTGCCAGTGCAATCTCTGGACTCACTGCACTGCATCCCCAGTGCTGCCAGTGCACTCTCTGGACTCACTGAAGTGCATTCTCAGTGGTGCCAGTGCACTCTCTGGACTCACTGCACTGCATCCCCAGTGGTGCCAGTGCAATCTCTGGACTCACTGAATTGCATCCCCAGTGGTGCCAGTGCACTCTCTGGACTCACTGCACTGCATCCCCAGTGCTGCCAGTGCACTCTCTGGACTCACTGCACTGCATCCCCACTGGTGCCAGTGTACTCTCTGGACTCACTGCAGTGCATCCCCAGTGGTGCCAGTGCACTCTCTGGACTCATTGCACTGCATCCCCAGTGGTGTCAGTGCACTCTCTGGACTCACTGAAGTGCATCCCCAGTTGTGCCAGTGCACTCTCTGGACTCACTGCACTGCATCCCCAGTGGTGCCAGTGCACTCTCTGGACTCACTGCACTGCATCCCCAGTGGTGCCAGTGCAATCTCTGGACTCACTGAAGTGCATCCCCAGTGGTGCCAGTGCACTCTCTGGACTCACTGTACTGCATCACCAGTGGTGCCAGTGCACTCTCTGGACTCACTGCAGTGCATTCCCAGTGGTGCCAGTGCACTCTTTGGACTCACTGCACTGCAGCCCCATTGGTGCCAGTGCACTCTCTGGACTCACTGCACTGCATCACAGGTGGTGCCAGTGCACTCTCTGGACTCACTGCACTGCATCCCCAGTGGTGCCAGTGCACTCTCTGGACTCACTGCACTGCATCCCCAGTGGTGCCAGTGCACTCTCTGCACTCACTTCTCTGCATTCCCAGTGGTGCCAGTGAAGTCTCTGGACTCACTGCACTGCATCCACAGTGGTGCCAGTGCAATCTCTGGACTCACTGCAGTGCATCACCAGTGGTGCCAGTGCACTCTCTGGACTCACTGCACTGCATCCCCAGTGGTGCCAGTGCACTCTCTGGACTCACTGCAGTGCATCCCCAGTGGTGCCAGTGCACTCTCTGGACTCACTGCACTGCATCCCCAGTGGTGCAAGTGCACTCTCTCGAGTCACTGCACTACATCCCCAGTGGTACCAGTGCACTCACTGGACTCACTGTACTGCATCATCTGTGGTGCCAGTGCACTCTCTGGACTCACTGCAATGCATTCCCAGTGGTGCCAGTGCACTCTCTGGACTCACTGAAGTGCATTCTCAGTGGTGCCAGTGCACTCTCTGGACTCACTGCACTGTATCCCCAGTGGTGCCAGTGCACTCACTGGATTCACTGCACTGCACCCCAGTGGTGCCAGTGCACTCTCTGGAGTCACAGCACTGCATCCCCAGTGGTGCCAGTGCACTCTCTGGACTCACTGCACTGCATCCCCAGTGGTGCCAGTGCACTCTCTGGACTCACTGAAGTGCATTCTCAGTGGTGCCAGTGCACTCTCTGGACTCACTGCAGTACATCCCCAGTGGTGCCAGTACACTCACTGGACTCACTGCACTGCATCCCCAGTGGTGCCAGTGCACTCTCTGGACTCACTAAACTGCATCACCAGTGGTTCCAGTGCACTCTCTGGACTCACTGCACTGCTTCCCCAGTGGTGCCAGTGCACTCACTGGACTCACTGCAGTGCATCCCCACTGGTGCCAGTGCACTCTCTGGGCTCACTGCAGTGCATCCCCAGGGGTGCCAGTGCACTCTCTGGACTCACTGCACTGCATCCCCAGTGGTGCCTGTGCGCTCTCTGGAGTCACAGCACTGCATCCCCAGTGGTGCAAGTGCAATCTCTGGACTCACTGCACTGCATCCCTAGTGGTGCCACTGCACTCTCTGGACTCACTGCACTGCTTCCCCAGTGGTGCCAGTGCACTCTCTGGAGTCACAGCACTGCATCCCCAGTGGTGCCAGTGCACTCACTGGACTCACTGCAGTGCATCCCCACTGGTGCCAGTGCGCTCTCTGGACTCACTGCACTGCATCCCCAGTGGTTCCAGCGCACTCTCTGGACTCACTGCACTGCATCCCCAGTGGTGCTAGTGCACTCTGTGGACTCACTGCAGTGCATCCCCAGTGGTGCCAGTGCACTCTCTGGACTCACTGTCCTGCACCCCCAGTGGTGCCAGTGCACTCACTGGACTGACTGCACTGCATCCCCAGTGGTGCCAGTGCACTCTCTGGACTCACTGCACTGCATCCCCACTGGTGCCAGTGTACTCTCTGGACTCACTGCACTGCATCCCCAGTGGTGCCAGTGCACTCTCTCGAGTCACTGCACTACATCCCCAGTGGTGCCAGTGCACTCTCTGGTCTCACTGCACTGCATCCCCAGTGGTGCCAGTGCACTCTCTGGACTCACTGCACTGCATCCCCACTGGTGCCAGTGTACTCTCTGGACTCACTGCAGTGCATCCCCAGTGGTGCCAGTGCACTCTCTGGACTCACTGCACTGCATCCCCAGTGGTGTCAGTGCACTCTCTGGACTCACTGAAGTACATCCCAAGTTGTGCCAGTGCACTCTCTGGACTCAATGCACTGCATCCCCAGTGGTGCCAGTGCACTCTCTGTACTCACTGCACTGCATCCCCAGTGGTGCCAGTGCAATCTCTGGACTCACTGAAGTGCATCCCCAGTGGTGCCAGTGCACTCTCTGGACTCACTGCAGTGCATTCCCAGTGGTGCCAGTGCACTCTTTGGACTCACTGCACTGCAGCCCCATTGGTGCCAGTGCACTCTCTGGACTCACTGCACTGCATCACAGGTGGTACCAGTGCACTCTCTGGACTCACTGCACTGCATCCCCAGTGGTGCCAGTGCACTCTCTGGACTCACTGCAGTGCATTCCCAGTGGTGCCAGTGCACTCTTTGGACTCACTGCACTGCAGCCCCATTGGTGCCAGTGCACTCTCTGGACTCACTGCACTGCATCACAGGTGGTACCAGTGCACTCTCTGGACTCACTGCACTGCATCCCCAGTGGTGCCAGTGCACTCTCTGGACTCACTGCACTGCATCCCCAGTGGTGCCAGTGCACTCTCTGCACTCACTTCTCTGCATGCCCAGTGGTGCCAGTGAAGTCTCTGGACTCACTGCACTGCATCCACAGTGGTGCCAGTGCAATCTCTGGACTCACTGCAGTGCATCACCAGTGGTGCCAGTGCACTCTCTGGACTCACTGCACTGCATCCCCAGTGGTGCCAGTGCACTCTCTGGACTCACTGCAGTGCATCCCCAGTGGTGCCAGTGCACTCTCTGGACTCACTCACTGCATCCCCAGTGGTGCAAGTGCACTCTCTCGAGTCACTGCACTACATCCCCAGTGGTACCAGTGCACTCACTGGACTCACTGTACTGCATCATCTGTGGTGCCAGTGCACTCTCTGGACTCACTTCTCTGCATGCCCAGTGGTGCCAGTGCACTCTCTGGACTCACTGCACTGCATCCCCAGTGGTGCCAGTGCACTCTCTGGACTCACTGCACTGTATCCCCAGTGGTGCCAGTGCACTCACTGGATTCACTGCACTGCATCCCCAGTGGTGCCAGTGCACTCTCTGGACTCACTGCACTGCATCCCCAGTGGTGCCAGTGCACTCTCTGGACTCACTGCACTCTATCCCCAGTGGTGCCAGTGCACTCTCTGGACTCACTGCACTGCATCCCCAGTGGTGCCAGTGCACTCTCTGGAGTAACTGCAGTGCATCCCCACTGGTGCCAAAGCACTCTCTGGACTCCCGGAACCGCATCCGCAGTGGTGCCAGTGCACTCTCTGGACTCACTGCACTGCATCCCCAGTGGTGCCAGTGCACTCTCTGGACTCACTAAACTGCATCACCAGTGGTGCCTCTGCACTCTCTGGGCTCACTGCAGTGCATCCCCAGTGGTGCCAGTGCACTCTCTGGACTCACTGCACTGCATCCCCAGTGGTGCCTGTGCGCTCTCTGGAGTCACAGCACAGCATCCCCAGTGGTGCCAGTGCAATCTCTGCACTCACTGCACTGCATCCCCAGTGCTGCCAGTGCACTCTCTGGACTCACTGAAGTGCATTCTCAGTGGTGCCAGTGCACTCTCTGGACTCACTGCACTGCATCCCCAGTGGTGCCAGTGCAATCTCTGGACTCAGTGCACTGCATCCCCACTGGTGCCAGTGCACTCTCTGGACTCACTGCACTGCATCCCCAGTGCTGCCAGTGCACTCTCTGGACTCACTGCACTGCATCCCCACTGGTGCCAGTGTACTCTCTGGACTCACTGCAGTGCATCCCCAGTGGTGCCAGTGCACTCTCTGGACTCACTGCACTGCATCCCCAGTGGTGTCAGTGCACTCTCTGGACTCACTGAAGTGCATCCCCAGTTGTGCCAGTGCACTCTCTGGACTCACTGCACTGCATCCCCAGTGGTGCCAGTGCACTCTCTGGACTCACTGCACTGCATCCCCAGTGGTGCCAGTGCAATCTCTGGACTCACTGAAGTGCATCCCCAGTGGTGCCAGTGCACTCTCTGGACTCACTGTACTGCATCACCAGTGGTGCCAGTGCACTCTCTGGACTCACTGCAGTGCATTCCCAGTGGTGCCAGTGCACTCCTTGGACTCACTGCACTGCAGCCCCATTGGTGCCAGTGCACTCTCTGGACTCACTGCACTGCATCACAGGTGGTGCCAGTGCACTCTCTGGACTCACTGCACTGCATCCCCAGTGGTGCTAGTGCACTCTCTGCACTCACTTCTCTGCATTCCCAGTGGTGCCAGTGAAGTCTCTGGACTCACTGCACTGCATCCACAGTGGTGCCAGTGCACTCTCTGGACTCACTGCAGTGCATCCGCAGTGGTGCCAGTGCACTCTCTGGACTCACTGCACTGCATCCCCAGTGGTGCCAGTGCACTCTCTGGACTCACTGCAGTGCATCCCCAGTGGTGCCAGTGCACTCTCTGGACTCACTGCACTGCATCCCCAGTGGTGCAAGTGCACTCTCTCGAGTCACTGCACTACATCCCCAGTGGTACCAGTGCACTCACTGGACTCACTGTACTGCATCATCTGTGGTGCCAGTGCACTCTCTGGACTCACTGCAATGCATTCCCAGTGGTGCCAGTGCACTCTCTGGACTCACTGAAGTGCATTCTCAGTGGTGCCAGTGCACTCTCTGGACTCACTGCACTGTATCCCCAGTGGTGCCAGTGCACGCACTGGATTCACTGCACTGCACCCCAGTGGTGCCAGTGCACTCTCTGGAGTCACAGCACTGCATCCCCAGTGGTGCCAGTGCACTCTCTGGACTCACTGCACTGCATCCCCAGTGGTGCCAGTGCACTCTCTGGACTCACTGAAGTGCATCCCCAGTGGTGCCAGTGCACTCTCTGGACTCACTGCACTGCATCCCCAGTGGTGCCAGTACACTCACTGGACTCACTGCACTGCATCCCCAGTGGTGCCAGTGCACTCTCTGGACTCACTAAACTGCATCACCAGTGGTTCCAGTGCACTCTCTGGACTCACTGCACTGCATCCCCAGTGGTGCCAGTGCACTCACTGGACTCACTGCAGTGCATCCCCACTGGTGCCAGTGCACTCTCTGGGCTCACTGCAGTGCATCCCCAGTGGTGCCAGTGCACTCTCTGGACTCACTGCACTGCATCCCCAGTGGTGCCTGTGCGCTCTCTGGAGTCACAGCACTGCATCCCCAGTGGTGCCAGTGCAATCTCTGGACTCACTGCACTGCATCCCCAGTGGTGCCAGTGCACTCTCTGGACTCACTGAAGTGCATTCTCAGTGGTGCCAGTGCACTCTCTGGACTCACTGCACTGCATCTCCAGTGGTGCCAGTGCACTCTCTGGACTCACTGCACTGCATCTCCAGTGGTGCCAGTGCACTCTCTGGACTCACTGCACTGCATCCCCAGTGGTTCCAGCGCACTCTCTGGACTCACTGCACTGCATCCCCAGTGGTGCTAGTGCACTCTGTGGACTCACTGCAGTGCATCCCCAGTGGTGCCAGTGCACTCTCTGGACTCACTGTCCTGCACCCCCAGTGGTGCCAGTGCACTCACTGGACTGACTGCACTGCATCCCCAGTGGTGCCAGTGCACTCTCTGGACTCACTGCACTGCATCCCCACTGGTGCCAGTGTACTCTCTGGACTCACTGCACTGCATCCCCAGTGGTGCCAGTGCACTCTCTCGAGTCACTGCACTACATCCCCAGTGGTGCCAGTGCACTCTCTGGTCTCACTGCAGTGCATCACCAGTGGTGCCAGTGCACTCTCTGGACTCACTGCACTGCATCCCCACTGGTGCCAGTGTACTCTCTGGACTCACTGCAGTGCATCCCCAGTGGTGCCAGTGCACTCTCTGGACTCACTGCACTGCATCCCCAGTGGTGTCAGTGCACTCTCTGGACTCACTGAAGTACATCCCCAGTTGTGCCAGTGCACTCTCTGGACTCAATGCACTGCATCCCCAGTGGTGCCAGTGCACTCTCTGTACTCACTGCACTGCATCCCCAGTGGTGCCAGTGCAATCTCTGGACTCACTGAAGTGCATCCCCAGTGGTGCCAGTGCACTCTCTGGACTCACTGCAGTGCATCCCCAGTGGTGACAGTGCACTCTCTGGACTCACTGTACTGCATCACCAGTGGTGCCAGTGCACTCTCTGGACTCACTGCAGTGCATTCCCAGTGGTGCCAGTGCACTCTTTGGACTCACTGCACTGCAGCCCCATTGGTGCCAGTGCACTCTCTGGACTCACTGCACTGCATCACAGGTGGTACCAGTGCACTCTCTGGACTCACTGCACTGCATCCCCAGTGGTGCCAGTGCACTCTCTGGACTCACTGCACTGCATCCCCAGTGGTGCCAGTGCACTCTCTGCACTCACTTCTCTGCATGCCCAGTATTGCCAGTGAAGTCTCTGGACTCACTGCACTGCATCCACAGTGGTGCCAGTGCAATCTCTGGACTCACTGCAGTGCATCACCAGTGGTGCCAGTGCACTCTCTGGACTCACTGCAGTGCATCCCCAGTGGTGCCAGTGCACTCTCTGGACTCACTGCAGTGCATCCCCAGTGGTGCCAGTGCACTCTCTGGACTCACTCACTGCATCCCCAGTGGTGCAAGTGCACTCTCTCGAGTCACTGCACTACATCCCCAGTGGTACCAGTGCACTCACTGGACTCACTGTACTGCATCATCTGTGGTGCCAGTGCACTCTCTGGACTCACTGCAATGCATCCCCAGTGGTGCCAGTGCACTCTCTGGACTCACTGCACTGCATCCCCAGTGGTGCCAGTGCACTCTCTGGACTCACTGCACTGTATCCCCAGTGGTGCCAGTGCACTCTCTGGACTCACTGCACTGCATCCCCAGTGGTGCCAGTGCACTCTGTGGACTCACTGCACTGCATCCCCAGTGGTGACAGTGCACTCTCTGGACTCACTGCACTGCATCCCCAGTGGTGCCAGTGCACTCTCTGGAGTAACTGCAGTGCATCCCCACTGGTGCCAAAGCACTCTCTGGACTCCCGGAACCGCATCCGCAGTGGTGCCAGTGCACTCTCTGGACTCACTGCACTGCATCCCCAGTGGTGCCAGTGCACTCTCTGGACTCACTAAACTGCATCACCAGTGGTGCCTCTGCACTCTCTGGACTCACTGCACTGCTTCCCCAGTGGTGCCAGTGCACTCACTGGACTCACTGCACTGCATCCCCACTGGTGCCAGTGCACTCTCTGGGCTCACTGCACTGCATCCCCAGTGGTGCCTGTGCGCTCTCTGGAGTCACAGCACTGCATCCCCAGTGGTGCCAGTGCAATCTCTGGACTCACTGCACTGCATCCCCAGTGGTGCCAGTGCACTCTCTGGACTCACTGAAGTGCATTCTCAGTGGTGCCAGTGCACTCTCTGGACTCACTGCACTGCATCCCCAGTGGTGCCAGTGCACTCTCTGGACTCACTGAACTGCATCCCCAGTGGTGCCAGAGCACTCTCTGGACTCACTGCACTGCATCCCCAGTGCTGCCAGTGTACTCTCTGGACTCACTGCACTGCATCCCTAGTGGTGCCACTGCACTCTCTGGACTCACTGCACTGCTTCCCCAGTGGTGCCAGTGCACTCTCTGGACTCACTGCACTGCATCCCCAGTGGTGCCAGTGCACTCACTGGACTCACTGCAGTGCATCCCCAGTGGTGCCAGTGCACTCTCTGGACTCACTGCACTGCATCCCCAGTGGTGCCAGTGCACTCTCTGGACTCACTGCACTGCATCCCCAGTGGTTCCAGCGCACTCTCTGGACTCACTGCACTGCATCCCCAGTGGTGCTAGTGTACTCTGTGGACTCACTGCAGTGCATCCCCAGTGGTGCCAGTGCACTCTCTGGACTCACTGAAGTGCATTCTCAGTGGTGCCAGTGCACTCTCTGGACTCACTTCAGTGCATCCCCAGTGGTGCCAGTACACTCTCTGGACTCACTGCAGTGCATCCCCAGTGGTGCCAGTGCACTCTCTGGACTCACTGCAGTGCATCCCCAGTGGTGCCAGTGCACTCTCTGGACTCACTGCAGTGCATCCGCAGTGGTGCCAGTGCACTCTCTGGACTCACTGCACTGCATCACCAGTGGTGCCAGTGCACTCTCTGGACTCACTAAACTGCATCACCAGTGCTGCCAGTGCACTCTCTGGACTCACTGCACTGCTTCCCCAGTGGTGCCAGTGCACTCACTGGACTCACTGCAGTGCATCCCCACTGGTGCCAGTGCACTCTCTGGGCTCACTGAAGTGCATTCTCAGTGGTGCCAGTGCACTCTCTGGACTCACTGCAGTACATCCCCAGTGGTGCCAGTACACTCACTGGACTCACTGCACTGCATCCCCAGTGGTGCCAGTGCACTCTCTGGACTCACTGCACTGCATCCCCAGTGGTGCCAGTGCACTCACTGGACTCACTGCAGTGCATCCCCACTGGTGCCAGTGCGCTCTCTGGACTCACTGCACTGCATCACCAGTGGTTCCAGCGCACTCTCTGGACTCACTGCACTGCATCCCCAGTGGTGCTAGTGCACTCTGTGGACTCACTGCAGTGCATCCCCAGTGGTGCCAGTGCACTCTCTGGACTCACTGTACTGCACCCCCAGTGGTGCCAGTGCACTCACTGGACTGACTGCACTGCATCCCCAGTGGTGCCAGTGCACTCTCTGGACTCACTGCACTGCATCCCCACTGGTGCCAGTGTACTCTCTGGACTCACTGCACTGCATCCCCAGTGGTGCCAGTGCACTCTCTCGAGTCACTGCACTACATCCCCAGTGGTGCCAGTGCACTCTCTGGTCTCACTGCAGTGCATCCCCAGTGGTGCCAGTGAACTCTCTGGACTCACTGCACTGCATCCCCACTGGTGACAGTGTACTCTCTGCACTCACTGCAGTGCATCCCCAGTGGTGCCAGTGCACTCTCTGGACTCACTGCACTGCATCCCCAGTGGTGTCAGTGCACTCTCTGGACTCACTGAAGTACATCCCCAGTTGTGCCAGTGCACTCTCTGGACTCAATGCACTGCATCCCCAGTGGTGCCAGTGCACTCTCTGTACTCACTGCACTGCATCCACAGTGGTGCCAGTGCAATTTCTGGACTCACTGAAGTGCATCCCCAGTGGTGCCAGTGCACTCTCTGGACTCACTGCAGTGCATCCCCAGTGGTGCCAGTGCACTCTCTGGACTCACTGTACTGCATCACCAGTGGTGCCAGTGCACTCTCTGGACTCACTGCAGTGCATTCCCAGTGGTGCCAGTGCACTCTTTGGACTCACTGCACTGCAGCCCCATTGGTGCCAGGGCACTCTCTGGACTCACTGCACTGCATCACAGGTGGTACCAGTGCACTCTCTGGACTCACTGCACTGCATCCCCAGTGGTGCCAGTGCACTCTCTGGACTCACTGCACTGCATCCCCAGTGGTGCCAGTGCACTCTCTGCACTCACTTCTCTGCATGCCCAGTGGTGCCAGTGAAGTCTCTGGACTCACTGCACTGCATCCACAGTGGTGCCAGTGCAATCTCTGGACTCACTGCAGTGCATCACCAGTGGTGCCAGTGCACTCTCTGGACTCACTGCACTGCATCCCCAGTGGTGCCAGTGCACTCTCTGGACTCACTGCACTGTATCCCCAGTGGTGCCAGTGCACTCACTGGATTCACTGCAGTGCATCCCCAGTGGTGCCAGTGCACTCTCTGGACTCACTGCACTGCATCCCCAGTGGTGCCAGTGCACTCTGTGGACTCACTGCACTGCATCCCCAGTGGTGACAGTGCACTCTCTGGACTCACTGCACTGCATCCCCAGTGGTGCCAGTGCACTCTCTGGACTCACTGCACTGCATCCCCAGTGGTGCCAGTGCAGTCTCTGGAGTAACTGCAGTGCATCCCCACTGGTGCCAAAGCACTCTATGGACTCCCGGAACCGCATCCGCAGTGGTGCCAGTGCACTCTCTGGACTCACTGCACTGCATCCCCAGTGGTGCCAGTGCACTCTCTGGACTCACTAAACTGCATCACCAGTGGTGCCTCTGCACTCTCTGGACTCACTGCACTGCTTCCCCAGTGGTGCCAGTGTACTCACTGGACTCACTGCAGTGCATCCCCACTGGTGCCAGTGCACTCTCTGGGCTCACTGCAGTGCATCCCCAGTGGTGCCAGTGCACTCTCTGGACTCACTGCACTGCATCCCCAGTGGTGCCTGTGCGCTCTCTGGAGTCACAGCACTGCATCCCCAGTGGTGCCAGTGCAATCTCTGGACTCACTGCACTGCATCCCCAGTGGTGCCAGTGCACTCTCTGGACTCACTGAAGTGCATTCTCAGTGGTGCCAGTGCACTCTCTGGACTCACTGCACTGCTTCCCCAGTGGTGCCAGTGCACTCTCTGGACTCACTGAACTGCATCCCCAGTGGTGCCAGTGCACTCTCTGGACTCACTGCACTGCATCCCCAGTGCTGCCAGTGCACTCTCTGGACTCACTGCACTGCATCCCTAGTGGTGCCACTGCACTCTCTGGACTCACTGCACTGCTTCCACAGTGGTGCCAGTGCACTCTCTGGACTCACTGCACTGCATCCCCAGTGGTGCCAGTGCACTCTCTTGAGTCACTGCAGTGCATCCCCAGTGGTGCCAGTGCACTCTCTGGACTCACTGCACTGCATCCCCAGTGGTGCTAGTGCACTCTGTGGACTCACTGCAGTGCATCCCCAGTGGTGCCAGTGCACTCTCTGGACTCACTGAAGTGCATTCTCAGTGGTGCCAGTGCACTCTCTGGACTCACTTCAGTGCATCCCCAGTGGTGCCAGTACACTCTCTGGACTCACTGCAGTGCATCCCCAGTGGTGCCAGTGCACTCTCTGGACTCACTGCAGTGCATCCCCAGTGGAGCCAGTGCACTCTCTGGACTCACTGCAGTGCATCCGCAGTGGTGCCATTGCACTCTCTGGACTCACTGCACTGCATCTCCAGTGGTGCCAGTGCACTCTCTGGACTCACTGCACTGCATCCCCAGTGCTGCCAGTGCACTCTCTTGAGTCACTGCACTGCATCCCCTGTGGTGCAAGAGCACTCTCTGGACTCACAGCAGTGCATCACCAGTGGTGCCAGTGCACTCTCTGGACTCACTGCACTGCATCCCCAGTGGTGCCAGTGCACTCTCTGGACTCACTGCACTGCATCCCCAGTGGTGCTAGTGCACTGTGTGGACTCACTGTACTGCATCCCCAGTGGTGCCAGTGCGCTCTCTGGACTCACTGCAGTGCATCCCCAGTGGTGCCAGTGCACTCTCAGGACTCACTGCACTGCATCCCCAGTGGTGCCAGTGCACTCTCTGCACTCACTGCACTGCATCCCCAGTAGTGACAGTGCACTCTCTGGACTCACTGCAGTGCATCCCCAGTGGTGCCAGTGCACTCTCTGCACTCACTGCACTGCATCCCCAGTAGTGACAGTGCACTCTCTGGACTCACTGCAGTGCATCCCCAGTGGTGCCAGTGCACTCTCTGGACTCACTGCACTGCATCCCCAGTGGTGCCAGTGCACTCTCTGGACTCACTGCACGGCATCCCCATTGGTGCCAGTGCACTCACTGGATTCACTGCACTGCATCCCCAATGGTGCCAGTGCACTCTCTGGACTCACTGCACTGCATCCCCAGTGGTGCCAGTGCACTCTGTGGACTCACTGTACTGCATCCCCAGTGGTGACAGTGCACTCTCTGGACTCACTGCAGTGCATCCCCAGTGGTGCCAGTGCACTCTCTCGACTCACTGCAGTGCATCCCCAGTGGTGCCAGTGCACTCTCTGGACTCACTGCACTGCATCCCCAGTGGTGCCAGTGCAGTCTCTGGAGTAACTGCAGTGCATCCCCACTGGTGCCAAAGCACTCTCTGGACTCACTGCAGTGCATCCCCAGTGGTGCCACTGCACTCTCTGGACTCACTGCAGTGCATCCCCAGTGGTGCCAGTGCACTCTCTGGACTCATTGAAGTGCATTCTCAGTGGTGCCAGTGCACTCTCTGGACTCACTGCTGTGCATCCCCAGTGGTGCCAGTACACTCACTGGACTCACTGCACTGCATCCCCAGTGGTGCCAGTGCACTCTCTGGACTCACTGCAGTGCATCCCCAGTGGTGCCACTGCACTCTCTGGACTCACTGCACTGCTTCCCCAGTGGTGCCAGTGCACTCACTGGACTCACTGCACTGCATCCCCACTGGTGCCAGTGCACTCTCTGGGCTCACTGCAGTGCATCCCCAGTGGTGCCAGTGCACTCTCTGGACTCACTGCACTGCATCCCCAGTGGAGCCAGTGCGCTCTCTGGAGTCACAGCACTGCATCCCCAGTGGTGCCAGTGCAATCTCTGGACTCACTGCACTGCATCCCCAGTGGTGCCAGTGCACTCTCTGGACTCACTGCACTGCATCCCCGGTGGTGCCAGTGCAGTCTCTGGAGTAACTGCACTGCATCCCCATTGGTGCCAGAGCACTCTCTGGACTCCCAGCACTGCATCCCCATTGGTGCCAAAGCACTCTCTGGACTCCCAGCACCGCATCCCCAGTGGTGCCAGTGCACTCTCTGGACTCACTGTACTGCATCCCCAGTGGTGACAGTGCACTCTCTGGACTCACTGCAGTGCATTCCCAGTGGTGCCAGTGCACTCTTTGGACTCACTGCACTGCAGCCCCATTGGTGCCAGTGCACTCTCTGGACTCACTGCACTGCATCACAGGTGGTGCCAGTGCACTCTCTGGACTCACTGCACTGCATCCCCAGTGGTTCCAGTGCACTCTCTGGACTCACTGCACTGCATCCCCAGTGGTGCCAGTGCACTCTCTGCACTCACTTCTCTGCATTCCCAGTGGTGCCAGTGAAGTCTCTGGACTCACTGCACTGCATCCACAGTGGTGCCAGTGCACTCTCTGGACTCACTGCAGTGCATCCGCAGTGGTGCCAGTGCACTCTCTGGACTCACTGCACTGCATCCCCAGTGGTGCCAGTGCACTCTCTGGACTCACTGCAGTGCATCCCCAGTGGTGCCAGTGCACTCTCTGGACTCACTGCACTGCATCCCCAGTGGTGCAAGTGCACTCTCTCGAGTCACTGCACTACATCCCCAGTGGTACCAGTGCACTCACTGGACTCACTGTACTGCATCATCTGTGGTGCCAGTGCACTCTCTGGACTCACTGCAATGCATTCCCAGTGGTGCCAGTGCACTCTCTGGACTCACTGAAGTGCATTCTCAGTGGTGCCAGTGCACTCTCTGGACTCACTGCACTGTATCCCCAGTGGTGCCAGTGCACGCACTGGATTCACTGCACTGCACCCCAGTGGTGCCAGTGCACTCTCTGGAGTCACAGCACTGCATCCCCAGTGGTGCCAGTGCACTCTCTGGACTCACTGCACTGCATCCCCAGTGGTGCCAGTGCACTCTCTGGACTCACTGAAGTGCATTCTCAGTGGTGCCAGTGCACTCTCTGGACTCACTGCAGTACATCCCCAGTGGTGCCAGTACACTCACTGGACTCACTGCACTGCATCCCCAGTGGTGCCAGTGCACTCTCTGGACTCACTAAACTGCATCACCAGTGGTTCCAGTGCACTCTCTGGACTCACTGCACTGGATCCCCAGTGGTGCCAGTGCACTCACTGGACTCACTGCAGTGCATCCCCACTGGTGCCAGTGCACTCTCTGGACTCACTGCAGTGCATCCCCAGTGGTGCCAGTGCACTCTCTGGACTCACTGCACTGCATCCCCAGTGGTGCCTGTGCACTCTCTGGAGTCACAGCACTGCATCCCCAGTGGTGCCAGTGCAATCTCTGGACTCACTGCACTGCATCCCCAGTGGTGCCAGTGCACTCTCTGGACTCACTGAAGTGCATTCTCAGTGGTGCCAGTGCACTCTCTGGACTCACTGCACTGCATCTCCAGTGGTGCCAGTGCACTCTCTGGACTCACTGAACTGCATCCCCAGTGGTGCCAGTGCACTCTTTGGACTCACTGCACTGCATCCCTAGTGGTGCCACTGCACTCTCTGGACTCACTGCACTGCTTCCCCAGTGGTGCCAGTGCACTCTCTGGACTCACTGCACTGCATCCCCAGTGGTGCCAGTGCACTCACTGGACTCACTGCAGTGCATCCCCACTGGTGCCAGTGCGCTCTCTGGACTCACTACACTGCATCCCCAGTGGTTCCAGCGCACTCTCTGGACTCACTGCACTGCATCCCCAGTGGTGCTAGTGCACTCTGTGGACTCACTGCAGTGCATCCCCAGTGGTGCCAGTGCACTCTCTGGACTCACTGTCCTGCACCCCCAGTGGTGCCAGTGCACTCACTGGACTGACTGCACTGCATCCCCAGTGGTGCCAGTGCACTCTCTGGACTCACTGCACTGCATCCCCACTGGTGCCAGTGTACTCTCTGGACTCACTGCACTGCATCCCCAGTGGTGCCAGTGCACTCTCTCGAGTCACTGCACTACATCCCCAGTGGTGCCAGTGCACTCTCTGGTCTCACTGCAGTGCATCCCCAGTGGTGCCAGTGCACTCTCTGGACTCACTGCACTGCATCCCCACTGGTGCCAGTGTACTCTCTGGACTCACTGCAGTGCATCCCCAGTGGTGCCAGTGCACTCTCTGGACTCACTGCACTGCATCCCCAGTGGTGTCAGTGCACTCTCTGGACTCACTGAAGTACATCCCCAGTTGTGCCAGTGCACTCTCTGGACTCAATGCACTGCATCCCCAGTGGTGCCAGTGCACTCTCTGTACTCACTGCACTGCATCCCCAGTGGTGCCAGTGCAATCTCTGGACTCACTGAAGTGCATCCCCAGTGGTGCCAGTGCACTCTCTGGACTCACTGCAGTGCATCCCCAGTGGTGCCAGTGCACTCTCTGGACTCACTGTACTGCATCACCAGTGGTGCCAGTGCACTCTCTGGACTCACTGCAGTGCATTCCCAGTGGTGCCAGTGCACTCTTTGGACTCACTGCACTGCAGCCCCATTGGTGCCAGTGCACTCTCTGGACTCACTGCACTGCATCACAGGTGGTACCAGTGCACTCTCTGGACTCACTGCACTACATCCCCAGTGGTGCCAGTGCACTCTCTGGTCTCACTGCAGTGCATCCCGAGTGGTGCCAGTGCACTCTCTGGACTCACTGCACTGCATCCCCACTGGTGCCAGTGTACTCTCTGGACTCACTGCAGTGCATCCCCAGTGGTGCCAGTGCACTCTCTGGACTCACTGCACTGCATCCCCAGTGGTGTCAGTGCACTCTCTGGACTCACTGAAGTACATCCCCAGTTGTGCCAGTGCACTCTCTGGACTCAATGCACTGCATCCCCAGTGGTGCCAGTGCACTCTCTGTACTCACTGCACTGCATCCCCAGTGGTGCCAGTGCAATCTCTGGACTCACTGAAGTGCATCCCCAGTGGTGCCAGTGCACTCTCTGGACTCACTGCAGTGCATCCCCAGTGGTGCCAGTGCACTCTCTGGACTCACTGTACTGCATCACCAGTGGTGCCAGTGCACTCTCTGGACTCACTGCAGTGCATTCCCAGTGGTGCCAGTGCACTCTCTGGACTCACTGCACTGCATCCCCAGTGGTGCCAGTGCACTCTCTGCACTCACATCTCTGCATTCCCAGTGGTGCCAGTGAAGTCTCTGGACTCACTGCACTGCATCCACAGTGGTGCCAGTGCACTCTCTGGACTCACTGCAGTGCATCCGCAGTGGTGCCAGTGCACTCTCTGGACTCACTGCACTGCATCCCCAGTGGTGCCAGTGCACTCTCTGGACTCACTGCAGTGCATCCCCAGTGGTGCCAGTGCACTCTCTGGACTCACTGCACTGCATCCCCAGTGGTGCAAGTGCACTCTCTCGAGTCACTGCACTACATCCCCAGTGGTACCAGTGCACTCACTGGACTCACTGTACTGCATCATCTGTGGTGCCAGTGCACTCTCTGGACTCACTGCAATGCATTCCCAGTGGTGCCAGTGCACTCTCTGGACTCACTGAAGTGCATTCTCAGTGGTGCCAGTGCACTCTCTGGACTCACTGCACTGTATCCCCAGTGGTGCCAGTGCACGCACTGGATTCACTGCACTGCACCCCAGTGGTGCCAGTGCACTCTCTGGAGTCACAGCACTGCATCCCCAGTGGTGCCAGTGCACTCTCTGGACTCACTGCACTGCATCCCCAGTGGTGCCAGTGCACTCTCTGGACTCACTGAAGTGCATTCTCAGTGGTGCCAGTGCACTCTCTGGACTCACTGCAGTACATCCCCAGTGGTGCCAGTACACTCACTGGACTCACTGCACTGCATCCCCATTGGTGCCAGTGCACTCTCTGGACTCACTAAACTGCATCACCAGTGGTTCCAGTGCACTCTCTGGACTCACTGCACTGCATCCCCAGTGGTGCCAGTGCACTCACTGGACTCACTGCAGTGCATCCCCACTGGTGCCAGTGCACTCTCTGGGCTCACTGCAGTGCATCCCCAGTGGTGCCAGTGCACTCTCTGGACTCACTGCACTGCATCCCCAGTGGTGCCTGTGCGCTCTCTGGAGTCACAGCACTGCATCCCCAGTGGTGCCAGTGCAATCTCTGGACTCACTGCACTGCATCCCCAGTGGTGCCAGTGCACTCTCTGGACTCACTGAAGTGCATTCTCAGTGGTGCCAGTGCACTCTCTGGACTCACTGCACTGCATCTCCAGTGGTGCCAGTGCACTCTCTGGACTCACTGAACTGCATCCCCAGTGGTGCCAGTGCACTCTTTGGACTCACTGCACTGCATCCCTAGTGGTGCCACTGCACTCTCTGGACTCACTGCACTGCTTCCCCAGTGGTGCCAGTGCACTCTCTGGACTCACTGCACTGCATCCCCAGTGGTGCCAGTGCACTCACTGGACTCACTGCAGTGCATCCCCAGTGGTGCCAGTGCGCTCTCTGGACTCACTACACTGCATCCCCAGTGGTTCCAGCGCACTCTCTGGACTCACTGCACTGCATCCCCAGTGGTGCTAGTGCACTCTGTGGACTCACTGCAGTGCATCCCCAGTGGTGCCAGTGCACTCTCTGGACTCACTGTCCTGCACCCCCAGTGGTGCCAGTGCACTCACTGGACTGACTGCACTGCATCCCCAGTGGTGCCAGTGCACTCTCTGGACTCACTGCACTGCATCCCCACTGGTGCCAGTGTACTCTCTGGACTCACTGCACTGCATCCCCAGTGGTGCCAGTGCACTCTCTCGAGTCACTGCACTACATCCCCAGTGGTGCCAGTGCACTCTCTGGTCTCACTGCAGTGCATCCCCAGTGGTGCCAGTGCACTCTCTGGACTCACTGCACTGCATCCCCACTGGTGCCAGTGTACTCTCTGGACTCACTGCAGTGCATCCCCAGTGGTGCCAGTGCACTCTCTGGACTCACTGCACTGCATCCCCAGTGGTGTCAGTGCACTCTCTGGACTCACTGAAGTACATCCCCAGTTGTGCCAGTGCACTCTCTGGACTCAATGCACTGCATCCCCAGTGGTGCCAGTGCACTCTCTGTACTCACTGCACTGCATCCCCAGTGGTGCCAGTGCAATCTCTGGACTCACTGAAGTGCATCCCCAGTGGTGCCAGTGCACTCTCTGGACTCACTGCAGTGCATCCCCAGTGGTGCCAGTGCACTCTCTGGACTCACTGTACTGCATCACCAGTGGTGCCAGTGCACTCTCTGGACTCACTGCAGTGCATTCCCAGTGGTGCCAGTGCACTCTTTGGACTCACTGCACTGCAGCCCCATTGGTGCCAGTGCACTCTCTGCACTCACTTCTCTGCATGCCCAGTGGTGCCAGTGCACTCTCTGGACTCACTGCACTGCATCCCCAGTGGTGCCAGTGCAATCTCTGGACTCACTGCACTGCATCCCCAGTGGTGCCAGTGCAATCTCTGGACTCACTGAAGTGCATCCCCAGTGGTGCCAGTGCACTCTCTGGACTCACTGCAGTGCATCCCCAGTGGTGCCAGTGCACTCTCTGGACTCACTGTACTGCATCACCAGTGGTACCAGTGCACTCTCTGGACTCACTGCACTGCATCCCCAGTGGTGCCAGTGCACTCTCTGGACTCACTGCACTGCATCCCCAGTGGTGCCAGTGCACTCTCTGCACTCACTTCTCTGCATGCCCAGTGGTGCCAGTGAAGTCTCTGGACTCACTGCACTGCATCCACAGTGGTGCCAGTGCAATCTCTGGACTCACTGCAGTGCATCACCAGTGGTGCCAGTGCACTCTCTGGACTCCCTGCACTGCATCCCCAGTGGTGCCAGTGCACTCTCTGGACTCACTGCAGTGCATCCCCAGTGGTGCCAGTGCACTCTCTGGACTCACTCACTGCATCCCCAGTGGTGCAAGTGCACTCTCTCGAGTCACTGCACTACATCCCCAGTGGTACCAGTGCACTCACTGGACTCACTGTACTGCATCATCTGTGGTGCCAGTGCACTCTCTGGACTCACTGCAATGCATCCCCAGTGGTGCCAGTGCACTCTCTGGACTCACTGCACTGCATCCCCAGTGGTGCCAGTGCACTCTCTGGACTCACTGCACTGTATCCCCAGTGGTGCCAGTGCACTCACTGGATTCACTGCAGTGCATCCCCAGTGGTGCCAGTGCACTCTGTGGACTCACTGCACTGCATCCCCAGTGGTGACAGTGCACTCTCTGGACTCACTGCACTGCATCCCCAGTGGTGCCAGTGCACTCTCTGGACTCACTGCACTGCATCCCCAGTGGTGGCAGTGCACTCTCTGGAGTAACTGCAGTGCATCCCCACTGGTGCCAAAGCACTCTCTGGACTCCCGGAACCGCATCCGCAGTGGTGCCAGTGCACTCTCTGGACTCACTGCACTGCATCCCCAGTGGTGCCAGTGCACTCTCTGGACTCACTAAACTGCATCACCAGTGGTGCCTCTGCACTCTCTGGACTCACTGCACTGCTTCCCCAGTGGTGCCAGTGCACTCACTGGACTCACTGCACTGCATCCCCACTGGTGCCAGTGCACTCTCTGGGCTCACTGCAGTGCATCCCCAGTGGTGCCAGTGCACTCTCTGGACTCACTGCACTGCATCCCCAGTGGTGCCTGTGCGCTCTCTGGAGTCACAGCACTGCATCCCCAGTGGTGCCAGTGCAATCTCTGGACTCACTGCACTGCATCCCCAGTGGTGCCAGTGCACTCTCTGGACTCACTGAAGTGCATTCTCAGTGGTGCCAGTGCACTCTCTGGACTCACTGCACTGCATCCCCAGTGGTGCCAGTGCACTCTCTGGACTCACTGAACTGCATCCCCAGTGGTGCCAGTGCACTCTCTGGACTCACTGCACTGCATCCCCAGTGCTGCCAGTGTACTCTCTGGACTCACTGCACTGCATCCCTAGTGGTGCCACTGCACTCTCTGGACTCACTGCACTGCTTCCCCAGTGGTGCCAGTGCACTCTCTGGACTCACTGCACTGCATCCCCAGTGGTGCCAGTGCACTCACTGGACTCACTGCAGTGCATCCCCAGTGGTGCCAGTGCACTCTCTGGACTCACTGCACTGCATCCCCAGTGGTGCCAGTGCACTCTCTGGACTCACTGCACTGCATCCCCAGTGGTTCCAGCGCACTCTCTGGACTCACTGCACTGCATCCCCAGTGGTGCTAGTGCACTCTGTGGACTCACTGCAGTGCATCCCCAGTGGTGCCAGTGCACTCTCTGGACTCACTACAGTGCATTCTCAGTGGTGCCAGTGCACTCTCTGGACTCACTTCAGTGCATCCCCAGTGGTGCCAGTACACTCTCTGGACTCACTGCAGTGCATCCCCAGTGGTGCCAGTGCACTCTCTGGACTCACTGCAGTGCATCCCCAGTGGAGCCAGTGCACTCTCTGGACTCACTGCAGTGCATCCGCAGTGGTGCCAGTGCACTCTCTGGACTCACTGCACTGCATCCCCAGTGGTGCCAGTGCACTCTCTGGACTCACTAAACTGCATCACCAGTGCTGCCAGTGCACTCTCTGGACTCACTGCACTGCTTCCCCAGTGGTGCCAGTGCACTCACTGGACTCACTGCAGTGCATCCCCACTGGTGCCAGTGCACTCTCTGGGCTCACTGAAGTGCATTCTCAGTGGTGCCAGTGCACTCTCTGGACTCACTGCAGTACATCCCCAGTGGTGCCAGTACACTCACTGGACTCACTGCACTGCATCCCCAGTGGTGCCAGTGCACTCTCTGGACTCACTAAACTGCATCACCAGTGGTTCCAGTGCACTCTCTGGACTCACTGCACTGCTTCCCCAGTGGTGCCAGTGCACTCACTGGACTCACTGCAGTGCATCCCCACTGGTGCCAGTGCACTCTCTGGGCTCACTGCAGTGCATCCCCAGTGGTGCCAGTGCACTCTCTGGACTCACTGCACTGCATCCCCAGTGGTGCCTGTGCGCTCTCTGGAGTCACAGCACTGCATCCCCAGTGGTGCCAGTGCACTCTCTGGACTCACTGCACTGCATCCCCAGTGGTGCCAGTGCACTCTCTGGACTCACTGAACTGCATCCCCAGTGGTGCCAGTGCACTCTTTGGACTCACTGCACTGCATCCCTAGTGGTGCCACTGCACTCTCTGGACTCACTGCACTGCTTCCCCAGTGGTGCCAGTGCACTCTCTGGACTCACTGCACTGCATCCCCAGTGGTGCCAGTGCACTCTCTGCACTCACTGCAGTGCATCCCCACTGGTGCCAGTGCGCTCTCTGGACTCACTGCACTGCATCCCCAGTGGTTCCAGCGCACTCTCTGGACTCACTGCACTGCATCCCCAGTGGTGCTAGTGCACTCTGTGGACTCACTGCAGTGCATCCCCAGTGGTGCCAGTGCACTCTCTGGACTCACTGTACTGCACCCCCAGTGGTGCCAGTGCACTCACTGGACTGACTGCACTGCATCCCCAGTGGTGCCAGTGCACTCTCTGGACTCACTGCACTGCATCCCCACTGGTGCCAGTGTACTCTCTGGACTCACTGCAGTGCATCCCCAGTGGTGCCAGTGCACTCTCTCGAGTCACTGCACTACATCCCCAGTGGTGCCAGTGCACTCTCTGGTCTCACTGCAGTGCATCCCCAGTGGTGCCAGTGAACTCTCTGGACTCACTGCACTGCATCCCCACTGGTGACAGTGTACTCTCTGGACTCACTGCAGTGCATCCCCAGTGGTGCCAGTGCACTCTCTGGACTCACTGCACTGCATCCCCAGTGGTGCCAGTGCACTCTCTGGACTCACTGAAGTACATCCCCAGTTGTGCCAGTGCACTCTCTGGACTCAATGCACTGCATCCCCAGTGGTGCCAGTGCACTCTCTGTACTCACTGCACTGCATCCCCAGTGGTGCCAGTGCAATTTCTGGACTCACTGAAGTGCATCCCCAGTGGTGCCAGTGCACTCTCTGGACTCACTGCAGTGCATCCCCAGTGGTGCCAGTGCACTCTCTGGACTCACTGTACTGCATCACCAGTGGTGCCAGTGCACTCTCTGGACTCACTGCAGTGCATTCCCAGTGGTGCCAGTGCACTCTATGGACTCACTGCACTGCAGCCCCATTGGTGCCAGTGCACTCTCTGGACTCACTGCACTGCATCACAGGTGGTACCAGTGCACTCTCTGGACTCACTGCACTGCATCCCCAGTGGTGCCAGTGCACTCTCTGGACTCACTGCACTGCATCCCCAGTGGTGCCAGTGCACTCTCTGCACTCACTTCTCTGCATGCCCAGTGGTGCCAGTTAAGTCTCTGGACTCACTGCACTGCATCCACAGTGGTGCCAGTGCAATCTCTGGACTCACTGCAGTGCATCACCAGTGGTGCCAGTGCACTCTCTGGACTCACTGCACTGCATCCCCAGTGGTGCCAGTGCACTCTCTGGACTCACTGCAGTGCATCCCCAGTGGTGCCAGTGCACTCTCTGGACTCACTCACTGCATCCCCAGTGGTGCAAGTGCACTCTCTCGAGTCACTGCACTGCATCCCCAGTGGTACCAGTGCACTCTCTGGACTCACTGTACTGCATCATCTGTGGTGCCAGTGCACTCTCTGGACTCACAGCAATGTATCCCCAGTGGTGCCAGTGCACTCTCTGGACTCACTGCACTGCATCCCCAGTGGTGCCAGTGCACTCTCTGGACTCACTGCACTGTATCCCCAGTGGTGCCAGTGCACTCACTGGATTCACTGCAGTGCATCCCCAGTGGTGCCAGTGCACTCTCTGGACTCACTGCACTGCATCCCCAGTGGTGCCAGTGCACTCTGTGGACTCACTGCACTGCATCCCCAGTGGTGACAGTGCACTCTCTGGACTCACTGCACTGCATCCCCAGTGGTGCCAGTGCACTCTCTGGACTCACTGCACTGCATCCCCAGTGGTGCCAGTGCAGTCTCTGGAGTAACTGCAGTGCATCCCCACTGGTGCCAAAGCACTCTCTGGACTCCCGGAACCGCATCCGCAGTGGTGCCAGTGCACTCTCTGGACTCACTGCACTGCATCCCCAGTGGTGCCAGTGCACTCTCTGGACTCACTAAACTGCATCCCCAGTGCTGCCAGTGCACTCTCTGGACTCACTGCACTGCATCCCTAGTGGTGCCACTGCACTCTCTGGACTCACTGCACTGCTTCCACAGTGGTGCCAGTGCACTCTCTGGACTCACTGCACTGCATCCCCAGTGGTGCCAGTGCACTCTCTTGAGTCACTGCAGTGCATCCCCAGTGGTGCCAGTGCACTCTCTGGACTCACTGCACTGCATCCCCAGTGGTGCTAGTGCACTCTGTGGACTCACTGCAGTGCATCCCCAGTGGTGCCAGTGCACTCTCTGGACTCACTGAAGTGCATTCTCAGTGGTGCCAGTGCACTCTCTGGACTCACTTCAGTGCATCCCCAGTGGTGCCAGTACACTCTCTGGACTCACTGCAGTGCATCCCCAGTGGTGCCAGTGCACTCTCTGGACTCACTGCACTGCATCCCCAGTGGAGCCAGTGCACTCTCTGGACTCACTGCAGTGCATCCGCAGTGGTGCCATTGCACTCTCTGGACTCACTGCACTGCATCTCCAGTGGTGCCAGTGCACTCTCTGGACTCACTGCACTGCATCCCCAGTGCTGCCAGTGCACTCTCTTGAGTCACTGCACTGCATCCCCTGTGGTGCAAGAGCACTCTCTGGACTCACAGCAGTGCATCACCAGTGGTGCCAGTGCACTCTCTGGACTCACTGCACTGCATCCCCAGTGGTGCCAGTGCACTCTCTGGACTCACTGCACTGCATCCCCAGTGGTGCTAGTGCACTGTGTGGACTCACTGTACTGCATCCCCAGTGGTGCCAGTGCGCTCTCTGGACTCACTGCAGTGCATCCCCAGTGGTGCCAGTGCACTCTCAGGACTCACTGCACTGCATCCCCAGTGGTGCCAGTGCACTCTCTGCACTCACTGCACTGCATCCCCAGTAGTGACAGTGCACTCTCTGGACTCACTGCAGTGCATCCCCAGTGGTGCCAGTGCACTCTCTGCACTCACTGCACTGCATCCCCAGTAGTGACAGTGCACTCTCTGGACTCACTGCAGTGCATCCCCAGTGGTGCCAGTGCACTCTCTGGACTCACTGCACTGCATCCCCAGTGGTGCCAGTGCACTCTCTGGACTCACTGCACTGCATCCCCAGTGGTGCCAGTGCACTCACTGGATTCACTGCACTGCATCCCCAATGGTGCCAGTGCACTCTCTGGACTCACTGCAGTGCATCCCCAGTGGTGCCAGTGCACTCTGTGGACTCACTGTACTGCATCCCCAGTGGTGCCAGTGCACTCTCTGGACTCACTGCAGTGCATCCCCAGTGGTGCCAGTGCACTCTCTGGACTCACTGCAGTGCATCCCCAGTGGTGCAAGTGCACTCTCTGGACTCACTGCACTGCATCCCCAGTGGTGCCTGTGCGCTCTCTGGAGTCACAGCACTGCATCCCCAGTGGTGCCAGTGCAATCTCTGGACTCACTGCACTGCATCCCCAGTGGTGCCAGTGCACTCTCTGGACTCACTGAAGTGCATTCTCAGTGGTGCCAGTGCACTCTCTGGACTCACTGCACTGCATCCCCAGTGGTGCCAGTGCACTCTCTGGACTCACTGAACTGCACCCCCAGTGGTGCCAGTGCACTCTCTGGACTCACTGCACTGCATCCCCAGTGCTGCCAGTGCACTCTCTGGACTCACTGCACTGCATCCCTAGTGGTGCCACTGCACTCTCTGGACTCACTGCACTGCTTCCACAGTGGTGCCAGTGCACTCTCTGGACTCACTGCACTGCATCCCCAGTGGTGCCAGTGCACTCTCTTGAGTCACTGCAGTGCATCCCCAGTGGTGCCAGTGCACTCTCTGGACTCACTGCACTGCATCCCCAGTGGTGCTAGTGCACTCTGTGGACTCACTGCAGTGCATCCCCAGTGGTGCCAGTGCACTCTCTGGACTCACTGAAGTGCATTCTCAGTGGTGCCAGTGCACTCTCTGGACTCACTTCAGTGCATCCCCAGTGGTGCCAGTACACTCTCTGGACTCACTGCAGTGCATCCCCAGTGGTGCCAGTGCACTCTCTGGACTCACTGCAGTGCATCCCCAGTGGAGCCAGTGCACTCTCTTGAGTCACTGCACTGCATCCCCTGTGGTGCAAGAGCACTCTCTGGACTCACAGCAGTGCATCACCAGTGGTGCCAGAGCACTCTCTGGACTCACTGCACTGCATCCCCAGTGGTGCCAGTGCACTCTCTGGACTCACTGCACTGCATCCCCAGTGGTGCTAGTGCACTGTGTGGACTCACTGTACTGCATCCCCAGTGGTGCCAGTGCGCTCTCTGGACTCACTGCAGTGCATCCCCAGTGGTGCCAGTGCACTCTCAGGACTCACTGCACTGCATCCCCAGTGGTGCCAGTGCACTCTCTGCACTCACTGCACTGCATCCCCAGTAGTGACAGTGCACTCTCTGGACTCACTGCAGTGCATCCCCAGTGGTGCCAGTGCACTCTCTGCACTCACTGCACTGCATCCCCAGTAGTGACAGTGCACTCTCTGGACTCACTGCAGTGCATCCCCAGTGGTGCCAGTGCACTCTCTGGACTCACTGCACTGCATCCCCAGTGGTGCCAGTGCACTCTCTGGACTCACTGCACTGCATCCCCAGTGGTGCCAGTGCACTCACTGGATTCACTGCACTGCATCCCCAATGGTGCCAGTGCACTCTCTGGACTCACTGCAGTGCATCCCCAGTGGTGCCAGTGCACTCTGTGGACTCACTGTACTGCATCCCCAGTGGTGCCAGTGCACTCTCTGGACTCACTGCAGTGCATCCCCAGTGGTGCCAGTGCACTCTCTGGACTCATTGAAGTGCATTCTCAGTGGTGCCAGTGCACTCTCTGGACTCACTGCTGTGCATCCCCAGTGGTGCCAGTACACTCACTGGACTCACTGCACTGCATCCCCAGTGGTGCCAGTGCACTCTCTGGACTCACTGCAGTGCATCCCCAGTGGTGCCACTGCACTCTCTGGACTCACTGCACTGCTTCCCCAGTGGTGCCAGTGCACTCACTGGACTCACTGCACTGCATCCCCACTGGTGCCAGTGCACTCTCTGGGCTCACTGCAGTGCATCCCCAGTGGTGCCAGTGCACTCTCTGGACTCACTGCACTGCATCCCCAGTGGAGCCAGTGCGCTCTCTGGAGTCACAGCACTGCATCCCCAGTGGTGCCAGTGCAATCTCTGGACTCACTGCACTGCATCCCCAGTGGTGCCAGTGCACTCTCTGGACTCACTGCACTGCATCCCCGGTGGTGCCAGTGCAGTCTCTGGAGTAACTGCACTGCATCCCCATTGGTGCCAAAGCACTCTCTGGACTCCCAGCACCGCATCCCCAGTGGTGCCAGTGCACTCTCTGGACTCACTGCACTGCATGCCCAGTGGTGCCAGTGCACTCTCTGGACTCCCAGCACTGCATCCCCATTGGTGCCAAAGCACTCTCTGGACTCCCAGCACCGCATCCCCAGTGGTGCCAGTGCACTCTCTGGACTCACTGTACTGCATCCCCAGTGGTGACAGTGCACTCTCTGGACTCACTGCACTGCATCCCCAGTGGTGCCAGTGCACTCTCTGGACTCACTGCAGTGCATCCCCAGTGGTGCCAGTGCACTCTCTGGACTCACTGCACTGAAGCCCCAGTGGTGCCAGTGCACTCTCTGGACTCACTGCACTGCATCCCCAGTGGTGCCAGTGCACTCTCTGGACTCACTGCACTGCATCCCCACTGGTGCCAGTGTACTCTCTGGACTCACTGCAGTGCATCCCCAGTGGTGCCAGTGCACTCTCTGGACTCACTGCACTGCATCCCCACTGGTGCCAGTGCACTCTCTGGACTCACTGAAGTGCATCCCCAGTTGTGCCAGTGCACTCTCTGGACTCAATGCACTGCATCCCCAGTGGTGCCAGTGCACTCTCTGGACTCACTGCACTGCATCCCCAGTGGTGCCAGTGCAATCTCTGCACTCACTGTAGTGCATCCCCAGTGGTGCCAGTGCACTCTCTGGACTCACTGCAGTGCATCCCCAGTGGTGCCAGTGCACTCTCTGGACTCACTGTACTGCATCACCAGTGGTGCCAGTGCACTCTCTGGACTCACTGCAGTGCATTCCCAGTGGTGCCAGTGCACTCTTTGGACTCACTGCACTGCAGCCCCATTGGTGCCAGTGCACTCTCTGGACTCACTGCACTACATCACAGGTGGTGCCAGTGCACTCTCTGGACTCACTGCACTGCATCCCCAGTGGTACCAGTGCACTCTCTGGACTCACTGCAGTGCATCATCTGTGGTGCCAGTGCACTCTCTGGACTCACTGCAATGCATCCCCAGTGGTGCCAGTGCACTCTCTGGACTCACTGCACTGCATCCCCAGTGGTGCCAGTGCACTCTCTGGACTCACTGCACTGTATCCCCAGTGGTGCCAGTGCACTGACTGGATTCACTGCAGTGCATCCCCAGTGGTGCCAGTGCACTCTCTGGACTCACTGCACTGCATCCCCAGTGGTGCCAGTGCACTCTGTGGACTCACTGCACTGCATCCCCAGTGGTGCCAGTGCACTCTCTGGACTCACTGCAGTGCATCCCCAGTGGTGCCAGTGCACTCTCTGGACTCACTGCAGTGCATCCCCAGTGGTGCCAGTGCACTCTCTGGACTCACTGCACTGCATCCCCAGTGGTGCCAGTGCAGTCTCTGGAGTAACTGCAGTGCATCCACAGTGGTGCCAAAGCACTCTCTGGACTCCCGGCACCGCATCCCCAGTGGTGCCAGTGCACTCTCTGGACTCACTGCACTGCATCCCCAGTGGTGCCAGTGCACTCTCTGGAGTCACAGCACTGCATCCCCAGTGGTGCCAGTGCACTCTCTGGACTCACTGAAGTGCATCCCCAGTGGTGCCAGTGCACTCTCTGGACTCACTGAAGTGCATTCTCAGTGGTGCCAGTGCACTCTCTGGACTCACTGCACTGCATCCCCAGTGGAGCCAGTACACTCACTGGACTCACTGCACTGCATCCCCAGTGGTGCCAGTGCACTCTCTGGACTCACTAAACTGCATCACCAGTGGTGCCTCTGCACTCTCTGGACTCACTGCACTGCTTCCCCAGTGGTGCCAGTGCACTCACTGGACTCACTGCACTGCATCCCCACTGGTGCCAGTGCACTCTCTGGGCTCACTGCAGTGCATCCCCAGTGGTGCCAGTGCACTCTCTGGACTCACTGCACTGCATCCCCAGTGGTGCCTCTGGGCTCTCTGGAGTCACAGCACTGCATCCCCAGTGGTGCCAGTGCACTCTCTGCACTCACTGCACTGCATCCCCAGTAGTGACAGTGCACTTTCTGGACTCACTGCAGTGCATCCCCAGTGGTGCCAGTGCACTCTCTGGACTCACTGCACTGCATCCCCATTGGTGCCAGTGCACTCTCTGGACTCACTGCACTGCATCCCCAGTGGTGCCAGTGCACTCACTGGATTCACTGCACTGCATCCCCAATGGTGCCAGTGCACTCTCTGGACTCACTGCACTGCATCCCCAGTGGTGCCAGTGCACTCTGTGGACTCACTGTACTGCATCCCCAGTGGTGACAGTGCACTCTCTGGACTCACTGCAGTGCATCCCCAGTGGTGCCAGTGCACTCTCTGGACTCACTGCAGTGCATCCCCAGTGGTGCCAGTGCACTCTCTGGACTCACTGCACTGCATCCCCAGTGGTGCCAGTGCAGTCTCTGGAGTAACTGCAGTGCATCCCCACTGGTGCCAAAGCACTCTCTGGACTCACTGCAGTGCATCCCCAGTGGTGCCACTGCATCTCTGGACTCACTGCAGTGCATCCCCAGTGGTGCCAGTGCACTCTCTGGACTCATTGAAGTGCATTCTCAGTGGTGCCAGTGCACTCTCTTGACTCACTGCTGTGCATCCCCAGTGGTGCCAGTACACTCACTGGACTCACTGCACTGCATCCCCAGTGGTGCCAGTGCACTCTCTGGACTCACTGCAGTGCATCCCCAGTGGTGCCACTGCACTCTCTGGACTCACTGCACTGCTTCCCCAGTGGTGCCAGTGCACTCACTGGACTCACTGCACTGCATCCCCACTGGTGCCAGTGCACTCTCTGGGCTCACTGCAGTGCATCCCCAGTGGTGCCAGTGCACTCTCTGGACTCACTGCACTGCATCCCCAGTGGATCCAGTGCGCTCTCTGGAGTCACAGCACTGCATCCCCAGTGGTGCCAGTGCAATCTCTGGACTCACTGCAGTGCATCCCCAGTGGTGCCTCTGCACTCTCTGGACTCACTGCACTGCATCCCCGGTGGTGCCAGTGCAGTCTCTGGAGTAACTGCACTGCATCCCCATTGGTGCCAAAGCACTCTCTGGACTCCCAGCACCGCATCGCCAGTGGTGCCAGTGCACTCTCTGGACTCACTGCACTGCATGCCCAGTGGTGCCAGTGCACTCTCTGGACTCCCAGCACTGCATCCCCATTGGTGCCAAAGCACTCTCTGGACTCCAAGCACCGCATCCCCAGTGGTGCCAGTGCACTCTCTGGACTCACTGTACTGCATCCCCAGTGGTGACAGTGCACTCTCTGGACTCACTGCACTGCATCCCCAGTGGTGCCAGTGCACTCTCTGGACTCACTGCAGTGCATCCCCAGTGGTGCCAGTGCACTCTCTGGACTCACTGCACTGCATCCCCAGTGGTGCCAGTGCACTCTCTGGACTCACTGCACTGCATCCCCACTGGTGCCAGTGTACTCTCTGGACTCACTGCAGTGCATCCCCAGTGGTGCCAGTGCACTCTCTGGACTCACTGCACTGCATCCCCACTGGTGCCAGTGCACTCTCTGGACTCACTGAAGTGCATCCCCAGTTGTGCCAGTGCACTCTCTGGACTCAATGCACTGCATCCCCAGTGGTGCCAGTGCACTCTCTGGACTCACTGCACTGCATCCCCAGTGGTGCCAGTGCAATCTCTGCACTCACTGTAGTGCATCCCCAGTGGTGCCAGTGCACTCTCTGGACTCACTGCAGTGCATCCCCAGTGGTGCCAGTGCACTCTCTGGACTCACTGTACTGCATCACCAGTGGTGCCAGTGCACTCTCTGGACTCACTGCAGTGCATTCCCAGTGGTGCCAGTGCACTCTTTGGACTCACTGCACTGCAGCCCCATTGGTGCCAGTGCACTCTCTGGACTCACTGCACTACATCACAGGTGGTGCCAGTGCACTCTCTGGACTCACTGCACTGCATCCCCAGTGGTGCCAGTGCACTCTCTGGACTCACTGCAGTGCATCCCCAGTGGTGCCAGTGCACTCTCTGCACTCACTTCTCTGCATTCCCAGTGGTGCCAGTGAAGTCTCTGGACTCACTGCACTGCATCCACAGTGGTGCCAGTGCAATCTCTGGACTCACTGCAGTGCATCACCAGTGGTGCCAGTGCACTCTCTGGACTCACTGCACTGCATCCCCAGTGGTGCCAACGCACTCTCTCGAGTCACTGCACTACATCCCCAGTGGTGCCAGTGCACTCACTGGACTCACTGTACTGCATCATCTGTGGCGCCAGTGCACTCTCTGGACTCACTGCAATGCATCCCCAGTGGTGCCAGTGCACTCTCTGGACTCACTGCACGGCATCCCCAGTGGTGCCAGTGCACTCTCTGGACTCACTGCACTGTATCCCCAGTGGTGCCAGTGCACTCACTGGATTCACTGCAGTGCATCCCCAGTGGTGCCAGTGCACTCTCTGGACTCACTGCACTGCATCCCCAGTGGTGCCAGTGCACTCTGTGGACTCACTGCACTGCATCCCCAGTGGTGCCAGTGCACTCTCTGGACTCACTGCAGTGCATCCCCAGTGGTGACAGTGCACTCTCTGGACTCACTGCAGTGCATCCCCAGTGGTGCCAGTGCACTCTCTGGACTCACTGCACTGCATCCCCAGTGGTGCCAGTGCAGTCTCTGGAGTAACTGCAGTGCATCCACAGTGGTGCCAAAGCACTCTCTGGACTCCCGGCACCGCATCCCCAGTGGTGCCAGTGCACTCTCTGGACTCACTGCACTGCATCCCCAGTGGTGCCAGTGCACTCTCTGGAGTCACAGCACTGCATCCCCAGTGGTGCCAGTGCACTCTCTGGACTCACTGAAGTGCATCCCCAGTGGTGCCAGTGCACTCTCTGGACTCACTGAAGTGCATTCTCAGTGGTGCCAGTGCACTCTCTGGACTCACTGCACTGCATCCCCAGTGGAGCCAGTACACTCACTGGACTCACTGCACTGCATCCCCAGTGGTGCCAGTGCACTCTCTGGACTCACTAAACTGCATCACCAGTGGTGCCTCTGCACTCTCTGGACTCACTGCACTGCTTCCCCAGTGGTGCCAGTGCACTCACTAGACTCACTGCAGTGCATCCCCACTGGTGCCAGTGCACTCTCTGGACTCACTGCACTACATCACAGGTGGTGCCAGTGCACTCTCTGGACTCACTGCACTGCATCCCCAGTGGTGCCAGTGCACTCTCTGGACTCACTGCAGTGCATCCCCAGTGGTGCCAGTGCACTCTCTGCACTCACTTCTCTGCATTCCCAGTGGTGCCAGTGAAGTCTCTGGACTCACTGCAGTGCATCCACAGTGGTGCCAGTGCAATCTCTGGACTCACTGCAGTGCATCACCAGTGGTGCCAGTGCACTCTCTGGACTCACTGCACTGCATCCCCAGTGGTGCAAGTGCACTCTCTCCAGTCACTGCACTACATCCCCAGTGGTGCCAGTGCACTCACTGGACTCAGTGTACTGCATCATCTGTGGTGCCAGTGCACTCTCTGGACTCACTGCAATGCATCCCCAGTGGTGCCAGTGCACTCTCTGGACTCACTGCACTGCATCCCCAGTGGTGCCAGTGCACTCTCTGGACTCACTGCACTGTATCCCCAGTGGTGCCAGTGCACTCACTGGATTCACTGCAGTGCATCCCCAGTGGTGCCAGTGCACTCTCTGGACTCACTGCACTGCATCCCCAGTGGTGCCAGTGCACTCTGTGGACTCACTGCACTGCATCCCCAGTGGTGCCAGTGCACTCTCTGGACTCACTGCAGTGCATCCCCAGTGGTGACAGTGCACTCTCTGGACTCACTGCAGTGCATCCCCAGTGGTGCCAGTGCACTCTCTGGACTCACTGCACTGCATCCCCAGTGGTGCCAGTGCACTCTCTGGAGTAACTGCAGTGCATCCCCACTGGTGCCAAAGCACTCTCTGGACTCCCGGCACCGCATCCCCAGTGGTGACAGTGCACTCTCTGGACTCACTGCACTGCATCCCCAGTGGTGCCAGTGCACTCTCTGGAGTCACAGCACTGCATCCCCAGTGGTGCCAGTGCACTCTCTGGACTCACTGAAGTGCATCCCCAGTGGTGCCAGTGCACTCTCTGGACTCACTGAAGTGCATTCTCAGTGGTGCCAGTGCACTCTCTGGACTCACTGCACTGCATCCCCGGTGGAGCCAGTACACTCACTGGACTCACTGCACTGCATCCCCAGTGGTGCCAGTGCACTCTCTGGACTCACTAAACTGCATCACCAGTGGTGCCTCTGCACTCTCTGGACTCACTGCACTGCTTCCCCAGTGGTGCCAGTGCACTCACTGGACTCACTGCAGTGCATCCCCACTGGTGCCAGTGCACTCTCTGGGCTCACTGCAGTGCATCCCCAGTGGTGCCAGTGCAATCTCTGGACTCACTGCACTGCATCCCCAGTGGTGCCAGTGCACCTTCTGGACTCACTGAAGTGCATTCTCAGTGGTGCCAGTGCACTCTCTGGGCTCACTGCACTGCATCCCCAGTGGTGCCAGTGCACTCTCTGGACTCACTGAACTGCATCCCCAGTGGTGCCAGTGCACTCTCTGGACTCACTGCACTGCATCCCCAGTGCTGCCAGTGCACTCTCTGGACTCACTGCACTGCATCCCCAGTGGTGCCAGTGCACTCACTGGACTCACTGCAGTGCATCCCCACTGGTGCCAGTGCACTCTCTGGACTCACTGAACTGCATCCCTAGTGGTGCCACTGCACTCTCTGGACTCACTGCACTGCTTCCCCAGTGGTGCCAGTGCACTCTCTGGACTCACTGCACTGCATCCCCAGTGGTGCCAGTGCACTCACTGGACTCACTGCACTGCATCCCCAGTGGTGCCAGTGCACTCTCTGGACTCATTGCACTGCATCCCCAGTGCTGCCAGTGCACTCTCTGGACTCACTGCACTGCATCCCCAGTGGTGCCAGTGCACTCTCTGGACTCACTGCACTGCATCCCCAGTGGTGCCAGTGCACTCTCTGGACTCACTGAACTGCATCCCTAGTGGTGCCACTGCACTCTCTGGACTCACTGCACTGCTTCCCCAGTGGTGCCAGTGCACTCTCTGGACTCACTGCACTGCATCCCCAGTGGTGCCAGTGCACTCACTGGACTCACTGCACAGCATCCCCACTGGTGCCAGTGCACTCTCTGGACTCACTGCACTGCATCCCCAGTGGTGCCAGTGCACTCTCTGGACTCACTGCACTGCATCCCCAGTGGTTCCAGCGCACTCTCTGGACTCACTGCACTGCATCCCCAGTGGTGCTAGTGCACTCTGTGGACTCACTGCAGTGCATCCCCAGTGGTGCCAGTGCACTCTCTGGACTCACTGAAGTGCATTCTCAGTGGTGCCAGTGCACTCTCTGGACTCACTTCAGTGCATCCCCAGTGGTGCCAGTACACTCTCTGGACTCACTGCAGTGCATCCCCAGTGGTGCCAGTGCACTCTCTGGACTCACTGCACTGCATCCCCAGTGGTGCCAGTGCACTCACTGGATTCACTGCACTGCATCCCCAGTGGTGCCAGTGCACTCTCTGGACTCACTGCACTGCATCCCCAGTGCTGCCAGTGCACTCTGTGGACTCACTGTGCTGCATCCCCAGTGGTGACAGTGCACTCTCTGGACTCACTGCAGTGCATCCCCAGTGGTGCCAGTGCACTCTCTGGACTCACTGCAGTGCATCTCCAGTGGTGCCAGTGCACTCTCCGGACTCACTGCACTGCATCCCCAGTGGTGCCAGTGCAGTCTCTGGAGTAACTGCAGTGCATCCCCACTGGTGCCAAAGCACTCTCTGGACTCACTGCAGTGCATCCCCAGTGGTGCCACTGCACTCTCTGGACTCACTGCAGTGCATCCCCAGTGGTGCCAGTGCACTCTCTTGACTCATTGAAGTGCATTCTCAGTGGTGCCAGTGCACTCTCTGGACTCACTGCAGTGCATCCCCAGTGGTGCCAGTACACTCACTGGACTCACTGCACTGCATCCCCAGTGGTGCCAGTGCACTCACTGGACTGACTGCACTGCATCCCCAGTGGTGCCAGTGCACTCTCTGGACTCACTGCACAGCATCCCCAGTGGTGCCAGTGCACTCTCTGGAGTCACAGCACTGCATCCCCAGTGGTGCCAGTACACTCACTGGACTCACTGTACTGCACCCCCAGTGGTGCCAGTGCACTCACTGGACTGACTGCACTGCATCCCCAGTGGTGCCAGTGCACTCTCTGCACTCACTGCACTGCATCCCCAGTGGTGCCAGTGCACTCTCTGGAGTCACAGCACTGCATCCCCAGTGGTGCCAGTGCACTCTCTGGACTCACTGCACTGCATCCCCACTGGTGCCAGTGCACTCTCTGGACTCACTGAAGTGCATCCCCAGTTGTGCCAGTGCACTCTCTGGACTCAATGCACTGCATCCCCAGTGGTGCCAGTGCACTCTCTGGACTCACTGAAGTGCATCCCCAGTTGTGCCTGTACACTCTCTGGACTCAATGCACTACATCCACAGTGGTGCCAGTGCAATCTCTGGACTCACTGCATGGATCACCAATGGTGCCAGTGCACTCTCTGGACTCACTGCACTGCATCCCCAGTGGTGCCAGTGCACTCTCTGGACTCACTGCAGTGCATCCCCAGTGGTGCCAGTGCACTCTCTGGACTCACTGCACTGCATCCCCAGTGGTGCAAGTGCACTCTCTCGAGTCACTGCACTACATCCCCAGTGGTGCCAGTGCACTCACTGGACTCACTGTACTGCATCATCTGTGGTGCCAGTGCACTCTCTGGACTCACTGCAATGCATCCCCAGTGGTGCCAGTGCACTCTCTGGACTCACTGCACTGCATCCCCAGTGGTGCCAGTGCACTCTCTGGACTCACTGCACTGTATCCCCAGTGGTGCCAGTGCACTTACTGGATTCACTGCAGTGCATCCCCAGTGGTGCCAGTGCACTCTCTGGAGTCACTGCACTGCATCCCCAGTGGTGCCAGTGCACTCTGTGGACTCACTGCACTGCATCCCCAGGTGTGACAGTGCACTCTCTGGACTCACTGCAGTGCATCCCCAGTGGTGACAGTGCACTCTCTGGACTCACTGCAGTGCATCCACAGTGGTGCCAGTGCACTCTCTGGACTCACTGCAGTGCATCCCCAGAGGTGCCAGTGCACTCTCTGGACTCACTGCAGGGCATCCCCAGTGGTGCCAGTGCGCTCTCTGGACTCACTGCAGGGCATCCCCAGTGGTGCCAGTGCACTCTCTGGACTCACTGCACTGCATCCCCAGTGGTGCCAGTGCACTCTCTGGAGTCACAGCACTGCATCCCCAGTGGTGCCAGTGCACTCTCTGGACTCACTGAAGTGCATCCCCAGTGGTGCCAGTGCACTCTCTGGACTCACTGAAGTGCATTCTCAGTGGTGCCAGTGCACTCTCTGGACTCACTGCACTGCATCCCCAGTGGTGCCAGTGCACTCTCTGGACTCACTAAACTGCATCACCAGTGGTGCCTCTGCACTCTCTGGACTCACTGCACTGCTTCCACAGTGGTGCCAGTGCACTCACTGGACTCACTGCAGTGCATCCCCACTGGTGCCAGTGCACTCTCTGGGCTCACTGCAGTGCATCCCCAGTGGTGCCAGTGCACTCTCTGGACTCACTGCACTGCATCCCCAGTGGTGCCTGTGCGCTCTCTGGAGTCACAGCACTGCATCCCCAGTGGTGCCAGTGCAATCTCTGGACTCACTGCACTGCATCCCCAGTGGTGCCAGTGCACTCTCTGGACTCACTGAAGTGCATTCTCAGTGGTGCCAGTGCACTCTCTGGACTCACTGCACTGCATCCCCACTGGTGCCAGTGCACTCTCTGGACTCACTGAACTGCATCCCCAGTGGTGCCAGTGCACTCTCTGGACTCACTGCACTGCATCCCCAGTGGTGCCAGTGCACTCTCTGGACTCACTGCAGTGCATCCCCAGTGGTGCCAGTGCACTCTCTGGACTCACTGAACTGCATCCCCAGTGGTGCCAGTGCACTCTCTGGACTCACTGCACTGCATCCCCAGTGCTGCCAGTGCACTCTCTGGACTCACTGCACTGCATCCCTAGTGGTGCCACTGCACTCTCTGGACTCACTGCACTGCTTCCCCAGTGGTGCCAGTGCACTCACTAGACTCACTGCAGTGCATCCCCACTGGTGCCAGTGCACTCTCTGGACTCACTGCACTACATCACAGGTGGTGCCAGTGCACTCTCTGGACTCACTGCACTGCATCCCCAGTGGTGCCAGTGCACTCTCTGGACTCACTGCAGTGCATCCCCAGTGGTGCCAGTGCACTCTCTGCACTCACTTCTCTGCATTCCCAGTGGTGCCAGTGAAGTCTCTGGACTCACTGCAGTGCATCCACAGTGGTGCCAGTGCAATCTCTGGACTCACTGCAGTGCATCACCAGTGGTGCCAGTGCACTCTCTGGACTCACTGCACTGCATCCCCAGTGGTGCAAGTGCACTCTCTCCAGTCACTGCACTACATCCCCAGTGGTGCCAGTGCACTCACTGGACTCAGTGTACTGCATCATCTGTGGTGCCAGTGCACTCTCTGGACTCACTGCAATGCATCCCCAGTGGTGCCAGTGCACTCTCTGGACTCACTGCACTGCATCCCCAGTGGTGCCAGTGCACTCTCTGGACTCACTGCACTGTATCCCCAGTGGTGCCAGTGCACTCACTGGATTCACTGCAGTGCATCCCCAGTGGTGCCAGTGCACTCTCTGGACTCACTGCACTGCATCCCCAGTGGTGCCAGTGCACTCTGTGGACTCACTGCACTGCATCCCCAGTGGTGCCAGTGCACTCTCTGGACTCACTGCAGTGCATCCCCAGTGGTGACAGTGCACTCTCTGGACTCACTGCAGTGCATCCCCAGTGGTGCCAGTGCACTCTCTGGACTCACTGCACTGCATCCCCAGTGGTGCCAGTGCACTCTCTGGAGTAACTGCAGTGCATCCCCACTGGTGCCAAAGCACTCTCTGGACTCCCGGCACCGCATCCCCAGTGGTGACAGTGCACTCTCTGGACTCACTGCACTGCATCCCCAGTGGTGCCAGTGCACTCTCTGGAGTCACAGCACTGCATCCCCAGTGGTGCCAGTGCACTCTCTGGACTCACTGAAGTGCATCCCCAGTGGTGCCAGTGCACTCTCTGGACTCACTGAAGTGCATTCTCAGTGGTGCCAGTGCACTCTCTGGACTCACTGCACTGCATCCCCGGTGGAGCCAGTACACTCACTGGACTCACTGCACTGCATCCCCAGTGGTGCCAGTGCACTCTCTGGACTCACTAAACTGCATCACCAGTGGTGCCTCTGCACTCTCTGGACTCACTGCACTGCTTCCCCAGTGGTGCCAGTGCACTCACTGGACTCACTGCAGTGCATCCCCACTGGTGCCAGTGCACTCTCTGGGCTCACTGCAGTGCATCCCCAGTGGTGCCAGTGCAATCTCTGGACTCACTGCACTGCATCCCCAGTGGTGCCAGTGCACCTTCTGGACTCACTGAAGTGCATTCTCAGTGGTGCCAGTGCACTCTCTGGGCTCACTGCACTGCATCCCCAGTGGTGCCAATGCACTCTCTGGACTCACTGAACTGCATCCCCAGTGGTGCCAGTGCACTCTCTGGACTCACTGCACTGCATCCCCAGTGCTGCCAGTGCACTCTCTGGACTCACTGCACTGCATCCCCAGTGGTGCCAGTGCACTCACTGGACTCACTGCAGTGCATCCCCACTGGTGCCAGTGCACTCTCTGGACTCACTGAACTGCATCCCTAGTGGTGCCACTGCACTCTCTGGACTCACTGCACTGCTTCCCCAGTGGTGCCAGTGCACTCTCTGGACTCACTGCACTGCATCCCCAGTGGTGCCAGTGCACTCACTGGACTCACTGCACTGCATCCCCAGTGGTGCCAGTGCACTCTCTGGACTCATTGCACTGCATCCCCAGTGCTGCCAGTGCACTCTCTGGACTCACTGCACTGCATCCCCAGTGGTGCCAGTGCACTCTCTGGACTCACTGCACTGCATCCCCAGTGGTGCCAGTGCACTCTCTGGACTCACTGAACTGCATCCCTAGTGGTGCCACTGCACTCTCTGGACTCACTGCACTGCTTCCCCAGTGGTGCCAGTGCACTCTCTGGACTCACTGCACTGCATCCCCAGTGGTGCCAGTGCACTCACTGGACTCACTGCACAGCATCCCCACTGGTGCCAGTGCACTCTCTGGACTCACTGCACTGCATCCCCAGTGGTGCCAGTGCACTCTCTGGACTCACTGCACTGCATCCCCAGTGGTTCCAGCGCACTCTCTGGACTCACTGCACTGCATCCCCAGTGGTGCTAGTGCACTCTGTGGACTCACTGCAGTGCATCCCCAGTGGTGCCAGTGCACTCTCTGGACTCACTGAAGTGCATTCTCAGTGGTGCCAGTGCACTCTCTGGACTCACTTCAGTGCATCCCCAGTGGTGCCAGTACACTCTCTGGACTCACTGCAGTGCATCCCCAGTGGTGCCAGTGCACTCTCTGGACTCACTGCACTGCATCCCCAGTGGTGCCAGTGCACTCACTGGATTCACTGCACTGCATCCCCAGTGGTGCCAGTGCACTCTCTGGACTCACTGCACTGCATCCCCAGTGCTGCCAGTGCACTCTGTGGACTCACTGTGCTGCATCCCCAGTGGTGACAGTGCACTCTCTGGACTCACTGCAGTGCATCCCCAGTGGTGCCAGTGCACTCTCTGGACTCACTGCAGTGCATCTCCAGTGGTGCCAGTGCACTCTCCGGACTCACTGCACTGCATCCCCAGTGGTGCCAGTGCAGTCTCTGGAGTAACTGCAGTGCATCCCCACTGGTGCCAAAGCACTCTCTGGACTCACTGCAGTGCATCCCCAGTGGTGCCACTGCACTCTCTGGACTCACTGCAGTGCATCCCCAGTGGTGCCAGTGCACTCTCTTGACTCATTGAAGTGCATTCTCAGTGGTGCCAGTGCACTCTCTGGACTCACTGCAGTGCATCCCCAGTGGTGCCAGTACACTCACTGGACTCACTGCACTGCATCCCCAGTGGTGCCAGTGCACTCACTGGACTGACTGCACTGCATCCCCAGTGGTGCCAGTGCACTCTCTGGACTCACTGCACAGCATCCCCAGTGGTGCCAGTGCACTCTCTGGAGTCACAGCACTGCATCCCCAGTGGTGCCAGTACACTCACTGGACTCACTGTACTGCACCCCCAGTGGTGCCAGTGCACTCACTGGACTGACTGCACTGCATCCCCAGTGGTGCCAGTGCACTCTCTGCACTCACTGCACTGCATCCCCAGTGGTGCCAGTGCACTCTCTGGAGTCACAGCACTGCATCCCCAGTGGTGCCAGTGCACTCTCTGGACTCACTGCACTGCATCCCCACTGGTGCCAGTGCACTCTCTGGACTCACTGAAGTGCATCCCCAGTTGTGCCAGTGCACTCTCTGGACTCAATGCACTGCATCCCCAGTGGTGCCAGTGCACTCTCTGGACTCACTGAAGTGCATCCCCAGTTGTGCCTGTACACTCTCTGGACTCAATGCACTACATCCACAGTGGTGCCAGTGCAATCTCTGGACTCACTGCATGGATCACCAATGGTGCCAGTGCACTCTCTGGACTCACTGCACTGCATCCCCAGTGGTGCCAGTGCACTCTCTGGACTCACTGCAGTGCATCCCCAGTGGTGCCAGTGCACTCTCTGGACTCACTGCACTGCATCCCCAGTGGTGCAAGTGCACTCTCTCGAGTCACTGCACTACATCCCCAGTGGTGCCAGTGCACTCACTGGACTCACTGTACTGCATCATCTGTGGTGCCAGTGCACTCTCTGGACTCACTGCAATGCATCCCCAGTGGTGCCAGTGCACTCTCTGGACTCACTGCACTGCATCCCCAGTGGTGCCAGTGCACTCTCTGGACTCACTGCACTGTATCCCCAGTGGTGCCAGTGCACTTACTGGATTCACTGCAGTGCATCCCCAGTGGTGCCAGTGCACTCTCTGGACTCACTGCACTGCATCCCCAGTGGTGCCAGTGCACTCTGTGGACTCACTGCACTGCATCCCCAGGTGTGACAGTGCACTCTCTGGACTCACTGCAGTGCATCCCCAGTGGTGACAGTGCACTCTCTGGACTCACTGCAGTGCATCCACAGTGGTGCCAGTGCACTCTCTGGACTCACTGCAGTGCATCCCCAGAGGTGCCAGTGCACTCTCTGGACTCACTGCAGGGCATCCCCAGTGGTGCCAGTGCGCTCTCTGGACTCACTGCAGGGCATCCCCAGTGGTGCCAGTGCACTCTCTGGACTCACTGCACTGCATCCCCAGTGGTGCCAGTGCACTCTCTGGAGTCACAGCACTGCATCCCCAGTGGTGCCAGTGCACTCTCTGGACTCACTGAAGTGCATCCCCAGTGGTGCCAGTGCACTCTCTGGACTCACTGAAGTGCATTCTCAGTGGTGCCAGTGCACTCTCTGGACTCACTGCACTGCATCCCCAGTGGTGCCAGTGCACTCTCTGGACTCACTAAACTGCATCACCAGTGGTGCCTCTGCACTCTCTGGACTCACTGCACTGCTTCCACAGTGGTGCCAGTGCACTCACTGGACTCACTGCAGTGCATCCCCACTGGTGCCAGTGCACTCTCTGGGCTCACTGCAGTGCATCCCCAGTGGTGCCAGTGCACTCTCTGGACTCACTGCACTGCATCCCCAGTGGTGCCTGTGCGCTCTCTGGAGTCACAGCACTGCATCCCCAGTGGTGCCAGTGCAATCTCTGGACTCACTGCACTGCATCCCCAGTGGTGCCAGTGCACTCTCTGGACTCACTGAAGTGCATTCTCAGTGGTGCCAGTGCACTCTCTGGACTCACTGCACTGCATCCCCACTGGTGCCAGTGCACTCTCTGGACTCACTGAACTGCATCCCCAGTGGTGCCAGTGCACTCTCTGGACTCACTGCACTGCATCCCCAGTGGTGCCAGTGCACTCTCTGGACTCACTGCAGTGCATCCCCAGTGGTGCCAGTGCACTCTCTGGACTCACTGAACTGCATCCCCAGTGGTGCCAGTGCACTCTCTGGACTCACTGCACTGCATCCCCAGTGCTGCCAGTGCACTCTCTGGACTCACTGCACTGCATCCCTAGTGGTGCCACTGCACTCTCTGGACTCACTGCACTGCTTCCCCAGTGGTGCCAGTGCACTCTCTGGACTCACTGTACTGCATCCCCAGTGGTGCCAGTGCGCTCTCTGGACTCACTGCAGTGCATCCCCAGTGGTGCCAGTGCACTCTCAGGACTCACTGCACTGCATCACCAGTGGTGCCAGTGCACTCTCTGGACTCACTGCACTGCATCCCCAGTAGTGACAGTGCACTCTCTGGACTCACTACACTGCATCCCCAGTGGTGCCAGTGCACTCTCTGGACTCACTGCACTGCATCCCCAGTAGTGCCAGTGCACTCTCTGGACTCACTGCACTGCATCCCCAGTGGTGCCAGTGCACTCACTGGATTCACTGCACTGCATCCCCAGTGGTGCCAGTGCACTCTCTGGACTCACTGCACTGCATCCCCCGTGGTGCCAGTGCACTCCGTGGACTCACTGTACTGCATCCCCAGTGGTGACAGTGCACTCTCTGGACTCACTGCAGTGCATCCCCAGGGGTGCCAGTGCACTCTCTGGACTCACTGCAGTGCATCCCCAGTGGTGCCAGTGTACTCTCTGGACTCATTGAAGTGCATTCTCAGTGGTGCCAGTGCACTCTCTGGACTCACTGCAGTGCATCCCCAGTGGTGCCAGTACACTCACTGGACTCACTGCAGTGCATCCCCACTGGTGCCACTGCACTCTCTGGGCTCACTGCAGTGCATCCCCAGTGGTGCCAGTGCACTCTCTGGACTCACTGCACTGCATCCCCAGTGGTGCCAGTGCGCTCTCTGGACTCACAGCACTGCATCCCCAGTGGTGCCAGTGCAATCTCTGGACTCACTGCACTGCATCCCCAGTGGTGCCAGTGCACTCTCTGGACTCACTGCACTGCATCCCCGAGGGTGCCAGTGCAGTCTCTGGAGTAACTGCACTGCATCCCCACTGGTGCCAAAGCACTCTTTGGACTCCCAGCACCGCATCCCCAGTGGTGCCAGTGCACTCTCTGGACTCACTGCACTGCATCCCCAGTGGTGCCAATGCACTCTCTGGACTCACTGCACTGCATCCCCAGTGGTGACAGTGCACTCTCTGGACTCACTGCAGTGCATCCCCAGTGGTGCCAGTGCACTCTCTGGACTCACTGCAGTGCATCCGCAGTGGTGCCAGTGCACTCTCTGGACTCACTGCACTGCATCCCCATTGGTGCCAGTGCACTCTCTGGACTCACTGCACTGCATCCCCAGTGCTGCCAGTGCACTCTCTTGAGTCACTGCACTGCATCCCCTGTGGTGCAAGAGCACTCTCTGGACTCACAGCAGTGCATCACCAGTGGTGCCAGTGCACTCTCTGGACTCACTGCACTGCATACCCAGTGGTGCCAGTGCACTCTCTGGACTCACTGCACTGCATCCCCAGTGGTGGTAGTGCACTGTGTGGACTCACTGTACTGCATCCCCAGTGGTGCCAGTGCAATCTCTGGACTCACTGCAGTGCATCCCCAGTGGTGCCTCTGCACTCTCTGGACTCACTGAAGTGCATTCTCAGTGGTGCCAGTGCACTCTCTGGACTCACTGCACTGCATCCACAGTAGTGACAGTGCACTCTCTGGACTCACTGCAGTGCATCCCCAGTGGTGCCAGTGCACTCTCTGGACTCACTGCAGTGCATCCCCAGTGGTGCCAGTGCACTCTCTGGACTCACTGCAGTGCATCCCCAGTGGTGCCAGTGCGCTCTCTGGACTCACTGCACTGCATCCCCATTGGTGCCAGTGCACTCTCTGGACTCACTGCACTGCATCCCCAGTGCTGCCAGTGCACTCTCTTGAGTCACTGCACTGCATCCCCTGTGGTGCAAGAGCACTCTCTGGACTCACAGCAGTGCATCACCAGTGGTGCCAGTGCACTCTCTGGACTCACTGCACTGCATCCCCAGTGGTGGTAGTGCACTGTGTGGACTCACTGTACTGCATCCCCAGTGGTGCCAGTGCAATCTCTGGACTCACTGCAGTGCATCCCCAGTGGTGCCTCTGCACTCTCTGGACTCACTGAAGTGCATTCTCAGTGGTGCCAGTGCACTCTCTGGACTCACTGCACTGCATCCACAGTAGTGACAGTGCACTCTCTGGACTCACTGCAGTGCATCCCCAGTGGTGCCAGTGCACTCTCTGGACTCACTGCAGTGCATCCCCAGTGGTGCCAGTGCACTCTCTGGACTCACTGCAGTGCATCCCCAGTGGTGCCAGTGCGCTCTCTGGAGTCACAGCACTGCATCCCCAGTGGTGCCAGTGCAATCTCTGGACTCAATGCACTGCATCCCCAGTGGTGCCAGTGCACTCTCTGGACTCACTGAAGTGCATTCTCAGTGGTGCCAGTGCACTCTCTGGACTCACTGCACTGCATCCCCACTGGTGCCAGTGCACTATGTGGACTCACTGAACTGCATCCCCAGTGGTGCCAGTGCAATCTCTGGACTCACTGCAGTGCATCCCCAGTGCTGCCAGTGCACTCTCTGGACTCACTGAAGTGATTATCAGTGGTGCCAGTGCACTCTCTGGACTCACTGCACTGCATCCCCAGTAGTGACAGTGCACTCTCTGGACTCACTGCAGTGCATCCCCAGTGGGGCCAGTGCACCCTCTGGACTCACTGCGCTCATCCCCAGTGGTGCCAGTGCACTCCCTGGACTCACTGCACTGCATCGCCAGTGCACACTCTGGACTCACTGCAGGGCATCCCCGGTGGAGCCAGTGTACTCTCAGGACTCACTGCAGTGCATCCCCAGTGGTGCCAGTGCACTCTCTGGACTCACTGCAGTGCATCCCCAGTGGTGCCAGTGCACTCTCTGGACTCACTGCACTGCACCCCAATGCTGCCAGTGCACTCTCTGGCGTCACTGCACTGCATCACCTGTGGTGCAAGTGCACTCTCTGGACTCACTGGAGTGCATCACCTGTGGTGCCAGTGCACTCTCTGGACTCACTGCACTGTATCCCCAGTGCTGCCAGTGCACTCTCTGGACTCACTGCAGTGCATCCGCAGTGGTCCCAGTGCACTCTATAGAGTCACTGCGCTGCATCCCCAGTTGTGCCAGTGCACTCTCTGGACTCACTGCAGCGCTTCCCCAGTGGTGCCAGTGCGCTCTCTGCAGTGACTGCAGTGCATCCCCAGTGGTGCCAGTGCACTCTCTGGACTCACTGCACTGCATCCCCAGTGGTGCCAGTGCACTCTCTGGACTCGCGTCACTGCATCCCCAGTGGTGCCAGTGCACTCTCTGGACTCACTGAAGTGCATCCCCAGTGGTGCCAGTGCACTCTCTGGACTCACTGCAGTGCATTCCCGATGGTGCCAGTGCACTCTCTGGACTCACTGCAGTGCATCCCCAGTGGTGCTAGTGCACTCTGGACTCACTGCAGTGCATCCCCAGTGGTGCCAGTGCACTCTCTGGACTCACTGCACTGCATACCCAGTGGTGCCAGTGCACTCTCTGGACTCACTGTACTGCATCCCCAGTGGTGCCAGTGCACTCTCTGGACTCACCGCACTGCACCCTGAGTGGTGCCAGTGCACTCTCTGGACTCACTGCACCGCATCCCCAGTGGTGCCAGTGCACTCTCTGGACTCACTGTACTGCATCCCCAGTGGTGCCAAAGCACTCTCTGGACTCCCGCCACCGCATCCCCAGTGGTGCCAGTGCAGTCTCTGGAGTGACTGCAGTGCATCCCCAGTGGTGCCAGTGCACTCTCTGGACTCACTGCAGTGCATCACCAGTGGTGCCAGTGCACTCTCTGGACTCACTGCACTGCATCCCCTGTGCTGCCAGTGCTCTCTCTGGACTCACTGCACTGCATCCCCAGTGGTGCCAGTGCACTCTCTGGACTCACTGCAGTGCATCACCTGTGGTGCCAGTATACTCTCTGGACACACTGAAGTGCATTCTCAGTGGTGCCAGTGCACCCTCTGTTCTCACTGCGCTGCATCCCCAGTGGTGCCAGTACACTCACTGGACTCACTGCACTGCATCCCTAGTGGTGCCAGGGCACTCTCTGCAGACACAGCAGTGCATCCCCAAAGGTGACAGTGCACTCTCTGGACTCACTGCACTGCATCCCCAGTAGTGCTAGTGCACTCTGTGGACTCACTGCAGTGCATCCCCAGTGGTGCCAGTGCACTCTCTGGACTCACTGAAGTGCATTCTCAGTGGTGCCAGTGCACTCTCTGGACTCACTTCAGTGCATCCCCAGTGGTGCCAGTACACTCTCTGGACTCACTGCAGTGCATCCCCAGTGGTGCCAGTGCACTCTCTGGACTCACTGCAGTGCATCCCCAGTGGTGCCAGTGCACTCTCTGGACTCACTGCAGTGCATCCCCAGTGGTGCCAGTGCACTCTCTGGACTCACTGCACTGCATCCCCAGTGGTGCCATTGCACTCTCTGGACTCACTGCACTGCATCCCCAGTGGTGCCAGTGCACTCTCTGGACTCACTGCACTGCATCCCCAGTGCTGCCAGTGCACTCTCTTGAGTCACTGCACTGCATCCCCTGTGGTGCAAGAGCACTCTCTGGACTCACAGCAGTGCATCACCAGTGGTGCCAGTGCACTCTCTGGACTCACTGCACTGCATACCCAGTGGGGCCAGTGCACTCTCTGGACTCACTGCACTGCATCCCCAGTGGTGCTAGTGCACTGTGTGGACTCACTGTACTGCATCCCCAGTGGTGCCAGTGCAATCTCTGGACTCACTGTACTGCATCCCCAGTGGTGCCTCTGCACTCTCTGGACTCACTGAAGTGCATTCTCAGTGGTGCCAGTGCACTCTCTGGACTCACTGCACTGCATCCACAGTAGTGACAGTGCACTCTCTGGACTCACTGCAGTGCATCCCCAGTGGTGCCAGTGCACTCTCTGGACTCACTGCAGTGCATCCCCAGTGGTGCCAGTGCACTCTCTGGACTCACTGCAGTGCATCCCCAGTGGTGCCAGTGCGCTCTCTGGAGTCACAGCACTGCATCCCCAGTGGTGCCAGTGCAATCTCTGGACTCAATGCACTGCATCCCCAGTGGTGCCAGTGCACTCTCTGGACTCACTGAAGTGCATTCTCAGTGGTGCCAGTGCACTCTCTGGACTCACTGCACTGCATCCCCACTGGTGCCAGTGCACTATGTGGACTCACTGAACTGCATCCCCAGTGGTGCCAGTGCAATCTCTGGACTCACTGCAGTGCATCCCCAGTGGTGCCAGTGCACTCTCTGGACTCACTGAAGTGATTATCAGTGGTGCCAGTGCACTCTCTGGACTCACTGCACTGCATCCCCAGTAGTGACAGTGCACTCTCTGGACTCACTGCAGTGCATCCCCAGTGGGGCCAGTGCACTCTCTGGACTCACTGCACTGCACCCCAATGCTGCCAGTGCACTCTCTGGCGTCACTGCACTGCATCACCTGTGGTGCAAGTGCACTCTCTGGACTCACTGGAGTGCATCACCTGTGGTGCCAGTGCACTCTCTGGACTCACTGCACTGTATCCCCAGTGCTGCCAGTGCACTCTCTGGACTCACTGCACCGCATCCGCAGTGGTCCCAGTGCACTCTCTAGAGTCACTGCGCTGCATCCCCAGTTGTGCCAGTGCACTCTCTGGACTCACTGCAGCGCTTCCCCAGTGGTGCCAGTGCGCTCTCTGCAGTGACTGCAGTGCATCCCCAGTGGTGCCAGTGCACTCTCTGGACTCACTGCACTGCATCCCCAGTGGTGCCAGTGCACTCTCTGGACTCGCGTCACTGCATCCCCAGTGGTGCCAGTGCACTCTCTGGACTCACTGAAGTGCATCCCCAGTGGTGCCAGTGCACTCTCTGGACTCACTGCAGTGCATTCCCGGTGGTGCCAGTGCACTCTCTGGACTCACTGCAGTGCATCCCCAGTGGTGCTAGTGCACTCTGGACTCACTGCACCGCATCCCCAGTGGTGCCAGTGCACTCTCTGGACTCACTGCACTGCATACCCAGTGGTGCCAGTGCACTCTCTGGACTCACTGTACTGCATCCTCAGTGGTGCCAGTGCACTCTCTGGACTCACCGCACTGCACCCTGAGTGGTGCCAGTGCACTCTCTGGACTCACTGCACCGCATCCCCTGTGGTGCCAGTGCACTCTCTAGAGTCACTGCGCTGCATCCCCAGTGGTGCCAGTGCACTCTCTGGACTCACTGTACTGCATCCCCAGTGGTGCCAAAGCACTCTCTGGACTCCCGCCACCGCATCCCCAGTGGTGCCAGTGCAGTCTCTGGAGTGACTGCAGTGCATCCCCAGTGGTGCCAGTGCACTCTCTGGACTCGCGTCAATGCATCCCCAGTGGCGCTAATGCACTGTCTGGACTCACTGCACTGCATCCCGAGTGGTGCCAGTGCACTCTCTGGACTCACTGCAGTGCATCCCCAGTGGTGCCAGTGCACTCTCTGGACTCACTGCAGTGCATCCCTAGTGGTGCCAGTGCACTCTCTGGACTCACTGCACTGCATCCCCTGTGCTGCCAGTGCTCTCTCTTGACTCACTGCACTGCATCCCCAGTGGTGCCAGTGCACTCTCTGGACTCACTGCAGTGCATCACCTGTGGTGCCAGTATACTCTCTGGACACACTGAAGTGCATTCTCAGTGGTGCCAGTGCACCCTCTGTTCTCACTGCGCTGCATCCCCAGTGGTGCCAGTACACTCACTGGACTCACTGCACTGCATCCCTAGTGGTGCCAGGGCACTCTCTGCAGACACAGCAGTGCATCCCCAAAGGTGACAGTGCACTCTCTGGACTCACTGCACTGCATCTCCAGTGGTGCCAGTGCACTCTCTGGACTCACTGCACTACTCCAGCCGCGGCAGTCGCTCCAGCCGCGGTAGCCCTCCAGCCTCGGCAGCCGCGGCAGCCGCGGCAGCCGCTCCAGCTGCGGCAGCCGCTCCGTCCGCGGCATAAGCGGCAGACTCTCCAACCGCGGCAGCCGCACCAGCCGCGGAAGCCGCGGCAGCCGCTCCAAACGCGGCAGGCGCTCCAACCGCGGCAACCGCTCCAGCCGTGGCAGCCGCTCCACTCGGTAGCGGCTGGAGCGGCTACCGCGGCTAGAGCGGCTGGAGCGGCTGCCGCGGCTGGAGCTCCTGCCGCGTTTGGAGCGGTTACCGCGGCTGGAGAGGCTGGAGCGGCTGCCGCGGCTGGAGCGGCTGCCGCGGCTGGAGGGGCTAACGCGGCTGGAGAGGCTGACGCGGTTGAAGCGTCTAGAGCGTCTGCCGCGGCTGGAGGGGCTACCGCGGCTGGAGCGGTTGACGCGGCTGGAGGGGAAACCGAGGCTGGAGAGGCACTCTCTGGACTCACTGCACTGCATCACCAGTGGTGACAGTGCACTCTCTGGACTCCCGCCACCGCATCCCCAGTGGTGCCAGTGCAGTCTCTGGAGTGACTGCAGTGCATCCCCAGTGGTGCCAGTGCACTCTCTGGACTCACTGCAGTGCATCACCAGTGGTGCCAGTGCACTCTCTGGACTCACTGCACTGCATCCCCTGTGCTGCCAGTGCTCTCTCTGGACTCACTGCACTGCATCCCCAGTGGTGCCAGTGCACTCTCTGGACTCACTGCAGTGCATCACCTGTGGTGCCAGTATACTCTCTGGACACACTGAAGTGCATTCTCAGTGGTGCCAGTGCACCCTCTGTTCTCACTGCGCTGCATCCCCAGTGGTGCCAGTACACTCACTGGACTCACTGCACTGCATCCCTAGTGGTGCCAGGGCACTCTCTGCAGACACAGCAGTGCATCCCCAAAGGTGACAGTGCACTCTCTGGACTCACTGCACTGCATCCCCAGTAGTGCTAGTGCACTCTGTGGACTCACTGCAGTGCATCCCCAGTGGTGCCAGTGCACTCTCTGGACTCACTGAAGTGCATTCTCAGTGGTGCCAGTGCACTCTCTGGACTCACTTCAGTGCATCCCCAGTGGTGCCAGTACACTCTCTGGACTCACTGCAGTGCATCCCCAGTGGTGCCAGTGCACTCTCTGGACTCACTGCAGTGCATCCCCAGTGGTGCCAGTGCACTCTCTGGACTCACTGCAGTGCATCCCCAGTGGTGCCAGTGCACTCTCTGGACTCACTGCACTGCATCCCCAGTGGTGCCATTGCACTCTCTGGACTCACTGCACTGCATCCCCAGTGGTGCCAGTGCACTCTCTGGACTCACTGCACTGCATCCCCAGTGCTGCCAGTGCACTCTCTTGAGTCACTGCACTGCATACCCTGTGGTGCAAGAGCACTCTCTGGACTCACAGCAGTGCATCACCAGTGGTGCCAGTGCACTCTCTGGACTCACTGCACTGCATACCCAGTGGGGCCAGTGCACTCTCTGGACTCACTGCACTGCATCCCCAGTGGTGCTAGTGCACTGTGTGGACTCACTGTACTGCATCCCCAGTGGTGCCAGTGCAATCTCTGGACTCACTGTACTGCATCCCCAGTGGTGCCTCTGCACTCTCTGGACTCACTGAAGTGCATTCTCAGTGGTGCCAGTGCACTCTCTGGACTCACTGCACTGCATCCACAGTAGTGACAGTGCACTCTCTGGACTCACTGCAGTGCATCCCCAGTGGTGCCAGTGCACTCTCTGGACTCACTGCAGTGCATCCCCAGTGGTGCCAGTGCACTCTCTGGACTCACTGCAGTGCATCCCCAGTGGTGCCAGTGCGCTCTCTGGAGTCACAGCACTGCATCCCCAGTGGTGCCAGTGCAATCTCTGGACTCAATGCACTGCATCCCCAGTGGTGCCAGTGCACTCTCTGGACTCACTGAAGTGCATTCTCAGTGGTGCCAGTGCACTCTCTGGACTCACTGCACTGCATCCCCACTGGTGCCAGTGCACTATGTGGACTCACTGAACTGCATCCCCAGTGGTGCCAGTGCAATCTCTGGACTCACTGCAGTGCATCCCCAGTGGTGCCAGTGCACTCTCTGGACTCACTGAAGTGATTATCAGTGGTGCCAGTGCACTCTCTGGACTCACTGCACTGCATCCCCAGTAGTGACAATGCACTCTCTGGACTCACTGCAGTGCATCCCCAGTGGGGCCAGTGCACTCTCTGGACTCACTGCACTGCACCCCAATGCTGCCAGTGCACTCTCTGGCGTCACTGCACTGCATCACCTGTGGTGCAAGTGCACTCTCTGGACTCACTGGAGTGCATCACCTGTGGTGCCAGTGCACTCTCTGGACTCACTGCACTGTATCCCCAGTGCTGCCAGTGCACTCTCTGGACTCACTGCACCGCATCCGCAGTGGTCCCAGTGCACTCTCTAGAGTCACTGCGCTGCATCCCCAGTTGTGCCAGTGCACTCTCTGGACTCACTGCAGCGCTTCCCCAGTGGTGCCAGTGCGCTCTCTGCAGTGACTGCAGTGCATCCCCAGTGGTGCCAGTGCACTCTCTGGACTCACTGCACTGCATCCCCAGTGGTGCCAGTGCACTCTCTGGACTCGCGTCACTGCATCCCCAGTGGTGCCAGTGCACTCTCTGGACTCACTGAAGTGCATCCCCAGTGGTGCCAGTGCACTCTCTGGACTCACTGCAGTGCATTCCCGGTGGTGCCAGTGCACTCTCTGGACTCACTGCAGTGCATCCCCAGTGGTGCTAGTGCACTCTGGACTCACTGCACCGCATCCCCAGTGGTGCCAGTGCACTCTCTGGACTCACTGCACTGCATACCCAGTGGTGCCAGTGCACTCTCTGGACTCACTGTACTGCATCCTCAGTGGTGCCAGTGCACTCTCTGGACTCACCGCACTGCACCCTGAGTGGTGCCAGTGCACTCTCTGGACTCACTGCACCGCATCCCCTGTGGTGCCAGTGCACTCTCTAGAGTCACTGCGCTGCATCCCCAGTGGTGCCAGTGCACTCTCTGGACTCACTGTACTGCATCCCCAGTGGTGCCAAAGCACTCTCTGGACTCCCGCCACCGCATCCCCAGTGGTGCCAGTGCAGTCTCTGGAGTGACTGCAGTGCATCCCCAGTGGTGCCAGTGCACTCTCTGGACTCGCGTCAATGCATCCCCAGTGGCGCTAATGCACTGTCTGGACTCACTGCACTGCATCCCGAGTGGTGCCAGTGCACTCTCTGGACTCACTGCAGTGCATCCCCAGTGGTGCCAGTGCACTCTCTGGACTCACTGCAGTGCATCCCTAGTGGTGCCAGTGCACTCTCTGGACTCACTGCACTGCATCCCCTGTGCTGCCAGTGCTCTCTCTTGACTCACTGCACTGCATCCCCAGTGGTGCCAGTGCACTCTCTGGACTCACTGCAGTGCATCACCTGTGGTGCCAGTATACTCTCTGGACACACTGAAGTGCATTCTCAGTGGTGCCAGTGCACCCTCTGTTCTCACTGCGCTGCATCCCCAGTGGTGCCAGTACACTCACTGGACTCACTGCACTGCATCCCTAGTGGTGCCAGGGCACTCTCTGCAGACACAGCAGTGCATCCCCAAAGGTGACAGTGCACTCTCTGGACTCACTGCACTGCATCTCCAGTGGTGCCAGTGCACTCTCTGGACTCACTGCACTACTCCAGCCGCGGCAGTCGCTCCAGCCGCGGTAGCCCTCCAGCCTCGGCAGCCGCGGCAGCCGCGGCAGCCGCTCCAGCTGCGGCAGCCGCTCCGTCCGCGGCATAAGCGGCAGACTCTCCAACCGCGGCAGCCGCACCAGCCGCGGAAGCCGCGGCAGCCGCTCCAAACGCGGCAGGCGCTCCAACCGCGGCAACCGCTCCAGCCGTGGCAGCCGCTCCACTCGGTAGCGGCTGGAGCGGCTACCGCGGCTAGAGCGGCTGGAGCGGCTGCCGCGGCTGGAGCTCCTGCCGCGTTTGGAGCGGTTACCGCGGCTGGAGAGGCTGGAGCGGCTGCCGCGGCTGGAGCGGCTGCCGCGGCTGGAGGGGCTAACGCGGCTGGAGAGGCTGACGCGGTTGAAGCGTCTAGAGCGTCTGCCGCGGCTGGAGGGGCTACCGCGGCTGGAGCGGTTGACGCGGCTGGAGGGGAAACCGAGGCTGGAGAGGCACTCTCTGGACTCACTGCACTGCATCACCAGTGGTGACAGTGCACTCTCTGGACACACTGAAGTGCATTTTCAGTGGTGCCAGTGCACTCTCTGGACTCACTGCAGTGCATCACCTGTGGTGCCAGTGCACTCTCTGGACTCACTGCACTGCATCCCCAGTAGTGACAGTGCACTCTCTGGACTCACTGCAGTGCATCCCCAGTGGGGCCAGTGCACTCTCTGGACTCACTGCACTGCACCCCAATGCTGCCAGTGCACTCTCTGGCGTCACTGCACTGCATCACCTGTGGTGCAAGTGCACTCTCTGGACTCACTGGAGTGCATCACCTATGGTGCCAGTGCACTCTCTGGACTCACTGCACTGTATCCCCAGTGCTGCCAGTGCACTCTCTGGACTCACTGCACCGCATCCGCAGTGGTCCCAGTGCACTCTCTAGAGTCACTGCGCTGCATCCCCAGTTGTGCCAGTGCACTCTCTGGACTCACTGCAGCGCTTCCCCAGTGGTGCCAGTGCGCTCTCTGCAGTGACTGCAGTGCATCCCCAGTGGTGCCAGTGCACTCTCTGGACTCACTGCACTGCATCCCCAGTGGTGCCAGTGCACTCTCTGGACTCGCGTCACTGCATCCCCAGTGGTGCCAGTGCACTCTCTGGACTCACTGAAGTGCATCCCCAGTGGTGCCAGTGCACTCTCTGGACTCACTGCAGTGCATTCCCGGTGGTGCCAGTGCACTCTCTGGACTCACTGCAGTGCATCCCCAGTGGTGCTAGTGCACTCTGGACTCACTGCACCGCATCCCCAGTGGTGCCAGTGCACTCTCTGGACTCACTGCACTGCATACCCAGTGGTGCCAGTGCACTCTCTAGAGTCACTGCGCTGCATCCCCAGTGGTGCCAGTGCACTCTCTGGACTCACTGTACTGCATCCCCAGTGGTGCCAAAGCACTCTCTGGACTCCCGCCACCGCATCCCCAGTGGTGCCAGTGCAGTCTCTGGAGTGACTGCAGTGCATCCCCAGTGGTGCCAGTGCACTCTCTGGACTCGCGTCAATGCATCCCCAGTGGCGCTAATGCACTGTCTGTACTCACTGCACTGCATCCCGAGTTGTGCCAGTGCACTCTCTGGACTCACTGCAGTGCATCCCCAGTGGTGCCAGTGCACTCTCTGGACTCACTGCAGTGCATCCCTAGTGGTGCCAGTGCACTCTCTGGACTCACTGCACTGCATCCCCTGTGCTGCCAGTGCTCTCTCTTGACTCACTGCACTGCATCCCCAGTGGTGCCAGTGCACTCTCTGGACTCACTGCACTGCATCACCTGTGGTGCCAGTATACTCTCTGGACACACTGAAGTGCATTCTCAGTGGTGCCAGTGCACCCTCTGTTCTCACTGCGCTGCATCCCCAGTGGTGCCAGTACACTCACTGGACTCACTGCACTGCATCCCTAGTGGTGCCAGGGCACTCTCTGCAGACACAGCAGTGCATCCCCAAAGGTGACAGTGCACTCTCTGGACTCACTGCACTGCATCTCCAGTGGTGCCAGTGCACTCTCTGGACTCACTGCACTACTCCAGCCGCGGCAGTCGCTCCAGCCGCGGTAGCCCTCCAGCCTCGGCAGCCGCGGCAGCCGCGGCAGCCGCTCCAGCTGCGGCAGCCGCTCCGTCCGCGGCATAAGCGGCAGACTCTCCAACCGCGGCAGCCGCACCAGCCGCGGAAGCCGCGGCAGCCGCTCCAAACGCGGCAGGCGCTCCAACCGCGGCAACCGCTCCAGCCGTGGCAGCCGCTCCACTCGGTAGCGGCTGGAGCGGCTACCGCGGCTAGAGCGGCTGGAGCGGCTGCCGCGGCTGGAGCTCCTGCCGCGTTTGGAGCGGTTACCGCGGCTGGAGAGGCTGGAGCGGCTGCCGCGGCTGGAGCGGCTGCCGCGGCTGGAGGGGCTAACGCGGCTGGAGAGGCTGACGCGGTTGAAGCGTCTAGAGCGTCTGCCGCGGCTGGAGGGGCTACCGCGGCTGGAGCGGTTGACGCGGCTGGAGGGGAAACCGAGGCTGGAGCGGCACTCTCTGGACTCACTGCACTGCATCACCAGTGGTGACAGTGCACTCTCTGGACACACTGAAGTGCATTTTCAGTGGTGCCAGTGCACTCTCTGGACTCACTGCAGTGCATCACCTGTGGTGCCAGTGCACTCTCTGGACTCACTGCACTGCACCCCAGTGCTGCCAGTGCACTCTCTGGACTCACTGCAGTGCATCTCCAGAGGTGCCAGTGCACTCTCTGGACTCACTGCAGGGCATCCCCAGTGGTGCCAGTGCGCTCTCTGGACTCACTGCAGGGCATCCCCAGTGGTGCCAGTGCACTCCCTGGACTCACTGCACTGCTACAGCCGCGGCAGCCGCTCCAGCCGCGGTAGCCCTCCAGCCGTGGCAGCCGCTCCACTCGGTAGCGGCTGGAGCGGCTACCGCGGCTGCCGCGGCTGGAGCGGCTGCCGCGGATGGAGAGGCTGGCGCGGCTGGTGGGGCTGGAGCGGCTGCCGCGGCTGGAGCGGCTGGAGCGGCTGCCGCGGCTGGAGCGTCTGCCGCGGCTGGAGGGGCTACCGCGGGGTTGACTCGGCTGGAGCGGATGCCGAGGCTGGAGCGGCACTCTCTGGACTCACTGAAATGCATTCTCAGTGGTGCCAGTGCACTCTCTGCACTCACTGCTCTGCATCCCCAGTGGTGCTAGTGCACTCTGGACTCACTGCAGTGCATCCCCAGTGGTGCCATTGCACTCTCTGGACTCCCGGCACCGCATTCCCACTGGTGTCAATGCACTCTGTGGACTCACTGCACTGCATCCCCAGTGGTGCCAAAGCACTCTCTGGACTCCAGGCACCGCATCCCCAGTGGTGTCAGTGCACTCTCTGGACTCCCGGCACCGTATCCCCAGTGGTGCCAGTTCATTCTCTGGACTCACGGCACTGCATGCCCAGTGGTGCCAGTGCAGTCTCTGCAGTCACTGTAGTGCATTCCCAGTGTTGCCGGGGCACTCTCTGGACTCACAGCACTGCATGCCCAGTGGTGCCAGTGCACTCTCTGGACTCACTGCATTGCATCCCCAGTGGTGCCAGTGCACTCTCTGGACTCACTGCACTGCATCCCCAGTGGTGCCAGTACACTCTCTGGACTCACTGCACTGCATCCCCAATGGTGCCAGTGCACTCTCTTTACTCACTGCACTGCATCCCCAAGGTGCCAGTGCACTCTCTGGACTCACTGCACTGCTCCAGCCGCGGCAGCCTCTCCAGCCGCACCAGCCGCGGCATCCTCTCCAGCATCGGCATCCGCTCCAGCCGCGTTAACCGCTCCAGCCGCGGTAGCTCCTCCAGCCGCGCCAGCCGCTCCAGTCGCGTCAGCCGCTCCAGCCGCTCCAGCCGCGGCATCCGCTCCAGCCGCTCCAGCCGCGGCAGCCGCTCCAACCGCGGCAGCCGCTCCAGCCGCGGCAGCCGCTCCAGCCGCTCCAGCCGCGGCAGCCGCTCCAGCCGCTACCGAGTGGAGCGGCTGCCACGGCTGGAGGGCTACCGCGGCTGGAGCGGCTGCCGCGGCTGGAGGGCTACCGCGGCTGGAGCGGCTGCCGCGGCTGGAGCAGTGCAGTGAGTCCAGGGAGTGCACTGGCACCACTGGCGATGCAGTGAAGTGAGTCCAGAGAGTGCAATGGCACCAATGGGGATGCACAGCAGTGAGTCCAGAGAGTGCACTGGCACCACTGGGGATGCCCTGCAGTGAGTCCAGAGAGTGCACTGCCACCACTGGGGATGCACTACAGTGAGTCCAGGGATAGCACTGGCACCACTGAGGATGCAGTGCAGTGAGTCCAGAGAGTGCTTTGGCACCACTGGGGATGCCCTGCAGTGAGCCCAGAGAGTGCACTGGCACCACTGGGGATGCAGTGCAGTGAGTCCAGAGAGTGCACTGGCACCACTGAGAATGCACTTCAGTGAGTCCAGAGAGTGCACTGGCACCACTGGGGATGCAGTGCCGCGAGTCCAGAGAGTGCACTGGCACCACTGGGGATGCACTACAGTGAGTCCAGGGATAGCACTGGCACCACTGGGGATGCAGTGCAGTGAGTCCAGAGAGTGCACTGGCACCACTGTGGATGCAGTGCAGTGAGTCCAGAGAGTGCACTGGCTCCACTGAGAATGCACTTCAGTGAGTCCAGAGAGTGCACTGCCACCACTGGGGATGCAGTGCAGTGAGTCAAGAGAGTGCACTGGCAGGACTGGGGATGCAGTGCAGTGAGTCCAGAGAGTGCACTGGCACCACTGGGGATGCAGTGCAGTGAGTCCAGAGAGTGCACTGGCACCACTGGGGATGCCCTGCAGTGAGTCCAGAGAGCGCACTGGCACCACTGGGGATGCCCTGCAGTGAGTCCAGAGAGTGCACTGGCACCACTGGGGATGCACTGCAGTGAGTCCAGAGAGTGCACTGGCAGCACTGGGGATGCAGTGCAGTGAGTCCAGAGAGTGCACTGGCACCACAGGTGATGCACTCCAGTGAGTCCAGAGAGTGCACTTGCACCACGGGGGATGCACTGCAGTGAGTCCAGAGAGTGCACTAGCGCCACTGGGGATGCAGTGCAGTGAGTCCAGAGAGTGCACTGGCACCACAGGTGATGCAGTGCAGTGAGTCCAGAGAGTGCACTGTCACCTTTGGGGATGCACTGCAGTGTCTGCAGAGAGAGCCCTAGGGATGCAGTGCAGTGAGTCTAGAGAGTGCACTGGCACCACTGGGGATGCAGTGCAGTGAGTCCAGAGAGTGCACTAGAACCACTGGGGATGCATTGACGCGAGTCCAGAGAGTGCACTGGCACCACTGGGGATGCACTGCAGTCACTCCAGAGAGTGCACTGGCACCACAGGGGATGCAGTGCAGTGAGTCCAGAGAGTGCACTAGAACCACTGGGGATGCGGTGGCGGGAGTCCAGAGAGTGCTTTGGCACCACTGGGGATGCAGTACAGTGAGTCCAGAGAGTGCACTGGCACCACTGGGGATGCAGCGCAGTGACTCTAGAGAGTGCACTGGCACCACTGGGGATGCGGTGCAGTGAGTCCAGAGAGTGCACTGGCACCACTCAGGGTGCAGAGCGGTGAATCCAGAGAGTGCACTGGCACCACTGGGGATGCAGTACAGTGAGTCCAGAGAGTGCACTGGCACCACTGGGGATGCAGTGACGCGAGTCCAGAGTGCACTAGCACCACTGGGGATGCACTGCAGTGAGTCCAGAGAGTGCACTGGCACCACCGGGAATGCACTGCAGTGAGTCCAGAGAGTGCACTGGCACCACTGGGGATGCACTTCAGTGAGTCCAGAGAGTGCACTGGCACCACTGGGGATGCAGTGACGCGAGTACAGAGAGTGCACTGGCACCACTGGGGATGCACTGCAGTCACTCCAGAGAGTGCACTGGCACCACTGGGGATGCAGTGCAGTGAGTCCAGAGAGTGCACTGGCACCACTGGGGATGCAGTGCAGTGAGTCCAGAGAGTGCACTGGCACCACAGGTGATGCAGTGCAGTGAGTCCAGAGAGTGCACTGGCAGCACTGGGGATGTAGTGCAGTGAGTCCAGAGAGTGCACTGGCACCACAGGTGATGCACTCCAGTGATTCCAGAGAGTGCACTTGCACCACGGGGGATGCAGTGCAGTGACGCCAGAGAGTGCACTGGCACCACTGGGGATGCAGTGACGCGAGTCCAGAGAGTGCACTGGCACCACTGGGGATGCACTGCAGTCACTCCAGAGAGTGCACTGGCACAACTGGGGATGCGGTGCAGTGAGTCCAGAGAGTGCACTGGCACCACTGGGGATGCAGTGCAGTGAGTCCAGAGAGTGCACTGGCACCACAGGTGATGCACTCCAGTGAGTCCAGAGAGTGCACTTGCACCACGGGGGATGCAGTGCAGTGACGCCAGAGAGTGCACTGGCAGCATTGGGGTGCAGTGCAGTGAGTCCAGAGAGTGCACTGGCACCACTGGGGATGCAGTGCAGTGAGTCCTGGGTGTACACTGGCTCCACCGGGCATGCCCTGCAGTGAGTCCAGAGAGTGCACTGGCAGCACTGGGGATGCAGTGCAGTGAGTTCAGAGAGTGCACTGGCACCACTGGGGATGCACTGCAGTCACTCCAGAGAGTGCACTGGCACCACTGGGGATGCGGTGCAGTGAGTCCAGAGAGTGCACTGGCACCACTGGGGATGCAGTGCAGTGAGTCCAGAGAGTGCACTGGCACCACTGGGGATGCGGTGGCGGGAGTCCAGAGAGTGCTTTGGCACCACTGGGGATGCAGTACAGTGAGTCCAGAGAGTGCACTGGCACCACTGGGGATGCAGCTCAGTGACACTAGAGAGTGCACTGGCACCACTGGGGATGCACTGCAGTGAGTCCAGAGAGTGCACTGGCACCACTCAGGGTGCAGTGCGGTGAGTCCAGAGAGTGCACTGGCACCACTGGGGATGCAGTACAGTGAGTCCAGAGAGTGCACTGGCACCACTGGGGATGCAGTGCAGTGAGTCCAGAGAGTGCACTGGCACCACTGGGGATGCACTGCAGTGAGTCCAGAGTGCACTAGCACCACTGTGGATGCACTGCAGTGAGTCCAGAGAGTGCACTGGCACCACCGGGAATGCACTGCAGTGAGTCCAGAGAGTGCACTGGCACCACTGGGGATGCAGTGCAGTGAGTCCAGAGAGTGCACTGGCACCACTGGGGATGCAGTGCAGTTTGTCCAGAGTGCACTAGCACCACTGGGGATGCACTGCAGTGAGTCCAGAGAGTGCACTGGCACCACCGGGAATGCACTGCAGTGAGTCCAGAGAGTGCACTGGCACCACTGGGGATGCACTTCAGTGAGTCCAGAGAGTGCACTGGCACCACTGGGGATGCAGTGACGCGAGTCCAGAGAGTGCACTGGCACCACTGGGGATGCAGTGCAGTGAGTCCAGAGAGTGCACTGGGACCACTGGGGATGCACTGCAGTGAGTCCAGAGAGTGCACTGGCACAACTGGGGATGCAGCGCAGTGACTCTAGAGAGTGCACTGGCACCACTGGGGATGCACTGCAGTGAGTCCAGAGAGTGCACTGGCACCACAGGTGATGCACTGCAGTGAGTCCAGAGAGTGCACTGGCAGCACTGGGGATGCAGTGCAGTGAGTCCAGAGAGTGCACTGGCACCACAGGTGATGCACTCCAGTGAGTCCAGAGAGTGCACTTGCACCACGGGGGATGCAGTGCAGTGACGCCAGAGAGTGCACTGGCACCAATGGGGATGCAGTGCAGTGAGTCCAGAGAGTGCACTGGCACCACTGGGGATGCACTGCAGTGAGTCCTGAGAGTACACTGGCTCCACCGGGGATGCCCTGCAGTGAGTCCAGAGAGTGCACTGGCAGCACTGGGGATGCAGTGCAGTGAGTCCAGAGAGTGCACTGGCACCACTGGGGATGCAGCGCAGTGAGTCCAGAGAGTGCAGTGGCACCACTGGGGATGCCCTGCAGTGAGTCCAGAGAGTGCATTGGCACCACTGGGGATGCACTACAGTGAGTCCAGGGATAGCACTGGCACCACTGGGGATGCAGTGCAGTGAGTCCATAGAGTGCTCTGGCACCACTGGGGATGCCCTGCAGTGAGCCCAGAGAGTGCACTGGCACCACTGGTGATGCAGTGCAGTGAGTCCAGTGAGTGCACTGGCACCACTGGGGATGCACTGCAGTGAGTCCAGAGAGTGCACTGGCACCACAGAGAATGCACTTCAGTGAGTCCAGAGAGTGCACTGGCACCACTGGGGATTCACTGCAGTGAGTCCAGAGAGTGCACTGGCACCACTGGGGATGCACTTCAGTGAGTCCAGAGAGTGCACTGGCACCACTGGGGATGCAGTGCAGTGAGTCCAGAGAGTGCACTGGCACCACTGGGGATGCAGTACAGTGAGTCCAGTGAGTGCACTGGCAAACTGGGGATGTAGTGCAGTGACTAGAGAGTGCACTGGAACCACTGGGGATGCAGTGCCGCGAGTCCAGAGAGTGCACTGGCTCCACTGGGGATGCGGTGCCGGAGGTCCAGAGAGTGCATTGGCACCACTGGGGATGCAGTGCAGTGACTCCAGAGAGTGCACTGGCACCACTGGGGATGCAGTGCAGTGAGCCCAGAGAGTGCACTGGCACCACTGGGGATGCGGTGCCGGGAGTCCAGAGAGTGCTTTGGCACCGCTGGGGATGCACTGCAGTTACTCCAGAGAGTGCACAGGCACCAATGGGGATGCACATCAGTGAGTCCAGAGAGTGCACTGGCACCACTGGGGATGCAGTGCAGCAAGTCCAGAGAGTTCACTGGCACCACTGGGGATGCAGTGCAGTGAGTCCAGTGAGTGTACTGGCGCCACTGGGGATGCACTGCAGTGAGTCCAGAGAGTGCATTGGCACCACTTGGGATGCACTGCAGTGAGTCCAGAGAGTGCACTTGCACCACTTGGGATGCAGTGCAGTGAGTCCAGAGAGTGCACTGGCACCACTGGGGATGCACAGCAGTGAGTCCACAGAGTGCACTGGCACCACTGGGGATGCAGTGCAGTGAGTCCAGAGAGTGCACTGGCACCACTGGGGATGCACTGCAGTGAGTCCAGAGAGTGCACTAGCACCACTGTGGATGCAGTGCAGTCAGTCCAGTGAGTGTACTGGCACCACTGGGGATGCCCTTCAGTGAGTCCAGAGAGTGCACTGGCACCACTGGGGATGCACTGCAGTGAGTCCACAGAGTGCACGGGCTCCACTGGGGATGCACTGCAGTGAGTCCAGAGAGTGCACTGGCACCACTGGGGATGCAGTGCAGTGAGTCCAGAGATCGCACTGGCTCCACTGGGGATGCAGTGCAGTGAGTCCAGAGAGTGCTCTGGCACCACTGGGGATGCAGTGCAGTGAGTCCAGAGAGTGCTCTGGCACCACTGGGGATGCAGTGCAGTGAGTCCAGAGAGTGCAGTGGCACCACTGGTGATGCACTGCAGTTGCTCCAGAGAGTGCACTGGCACCACTGGGGATGCGGTGCGGTGAGTCCAGAGAGTGCACTGGCACCACTGGGGATGCACTGCAGTGAGTCCAGAGAGTGCACTGGCACCACTGAGAATGCCCTTCAGTGAGTCCAGAGAGTGTACTGGCACCACTGGGGATGCACTTCAGTGAGTCCAGAGAGTGCACTGGCACCACTGGGGATGCAGTGGAGTGAGTCCAGAGAGTGCACGGGCTCCACTGGGGATGCAGTGCAGTGAGTCCAGAGAGTGCACTGGCAACACTGGGGATGCAGTACAGTGAGTCCAGAGAGTGCACTGGCACCACTGGGGATGCAGTGCAGCAAGTCCAGAGAGTGCACTGGCACCACTGGGGATGCAGTGCAGTGAGTCCAGAGAGTGCACTGGCACCAATGGGGATGCAGTGCAGTGAGTCCAGAGAGTGCACTGGCACCACTGGGGATGCAGTACAGTGAGTCCAGAGAGTGCACTGGCACCACTGGGGATGCACAGCAGTGAGTCCAGAGAGTGCATTGGCACCACTGGGGATGCAGTGCAGTGAGTCCAGAGAGAGCACTGGCACCATTGGAGATGCAGTGCAGTGAGTCCAGAGAGTGCACTGGCACCATTGGAGATGCAGTGCAGTGAGTCCAGAGAGTGCACTGGCACCACTGGGGATGCAGTGCAGTGAGTCCAGAGAGTGCACTGGCACCACTGGGGATGCACTGCAGTGAGTCCAGAGAGTTCACTGGCACCACTGGAGATGCACTTCAGTGAGTGCAGAGACTGCACTGGCACCACTGGGGATGCAGTGCAGTGAGTCCAGTGAGTGTACTGGCACCACTGGGGATGCACTGCAGTGAGTCCAGAGAGTGCATTGGCACCACTTGGGATGCACTGCAGTGAGTCCAGAGAGTGCACTTGCACCACTGGGGATGCAGTGCAGTGAGTCCAGAGAGTGCACTGACACCACTGGGAATGCAGTGCAGTGAGTCCAGAGAGTGCACTGGCACCAATGGGGATGCACAGCAGTGAGTCCACAGAGTGCACTGGCACCACTGGGTATGCAGTGCAGTGAGTCCAGAGAGTGCACTGGCACCACTGGGGATGCAGTACAGTGAGTCCAGAGAGTGCACTGGCAGCACTGGGGATGCAGTGCAGTGAGTCCAGAGAGTGCATTGGCACCACTGGGGATGCAGTACAGTGAGTCCAGAGAGTGCACTGGCACCATTGGAGATGCAGTGCAGTGAGTCCAGAGAGTGCACTGGCACCACTGGGGATGCAGTGCAGTGAGTCCGGAGAGTGCACTGGCACCACTGGGGATGCACTGCAGTGAGTCCAGAGAGTTCACTGGCACCACTGGAGATGCACTTCAGTGAGTGCAGAGAGTGCACTGGCACCACTGGGGATGCAGTGCAGTGAGTCCAGTGAGTGTACTGGCACCACTGGGGATGCACTGCAGTGAGTCCAGAGAGTGCATTGGCACCACTGGGGATGCAGTGCAGTGAGTCCAGAGAGTGCACTGGCACCACTGGGGATGCAGTGCAGTGAGTCCAGAGAGTGCACTGGCACCATTGGAGATGCAGTGCAGTGAGTCCAGAGAGTGCACTGGCACCACTGGGGATGCAGTGCAGTGAGTCCAGAGAGTGCACTGGCACAACTGGGGATGCAGTGCAGTGAGTCCAGAGAGTGCACTGGCACCACTGGGGATGCACTGCAGTGAGTCCAGAGAGTTCACTGGCACCACTGGAGATGCACTTCAGTGAGTGCAGAGACTGCACTGGCACCACTGGGGATGCAGTGCAGTGAGTCCAGTGAGTGTACTGGCACCACCGGGGATGCACTGCAGTGAGTCCAGAGAGTGCATTGGCACCACTTGGGATGCACTGCAGTGAGTCCAGAGAGTGCACTTGCACCACTGGGGATGCAGTGCAGTGAGTCCAAAGAGTGCACTGACACCACTGGGGATGCAGTGCAGTGAGTCCAGAGAGTGCACTGGCACCAATGGGGATGCACAGCAGTGAGTCCACAGAGTGCACTGGCACCACTGGGGATGCAGTGCAGTGAGTCCAGAGAGTGCACTGGCACCACTGGGGATGCAGTACAGTGAGTCCAGAGAGTGCACTGGCACCACTGGGGATGCAGTGCAGTGAGTCCAGAGAGTGCACTGGCACCATTGGAGATGCAGTGCAGTGAGTCCAGAGAGTGCACTGGCACCACTGGGGATGCAGTGCAGTGAGTCCAGAGAGTGCACTGGCACCACTGGGGATGCAGTGCAGTGAGTCCAGAGAGTGCACTGGCACCACTGGGGATGCACTGCAGTGAGTCCAGAGAGTTCACTGGCACCACTGGGGATGCACTTCAGTGAGTGCAGAGACTGCACTGGCACCACTGGGGATGCAGTGCAGTGAGTCCAGTGAGTGTACTGGCACCACTGGGGATGCACTGCAGTGAGTCCAGAGAGTGCATTGGCACCACTTGGGATGCACTGCAGTGAGTCCAGAGAGTGCACTTGCACCACTGGGGATGCAGTGCAGTGAGTCCAGAGAGTGCACTGGCACCACTGGGGATGCAGTGCAGTGAGTCCAGAGAGTGCACTGGCACCAATGGGGATGCACAGCAGTGAGTCCACAGAGTGCACTGGCACCACTGGGGATGCAGTACAGTGAGTCCAGAGAGTGCACTGGCACCACTGGGGATGCACTGCAGTGAGTCCAGAGAGTGCTCTGGCACCACTGGCGATGCAGTGCAGTGAGTCCAGAGAGTGCACTAGCACCACTGGGGATGCAGTGCAGTCAGTCCAGTGAGTGTACTGGCACCACTGGGGATGCACTGCAGTGAGTCCAGAGAGTGCTCTGGCACCACTGGGGATGCCCTGCAGTGAGCCCAGAGAGTGCACTGGCACCACTGGGGATGCAGTGCAGTGAGTCCAGTGAGTGCACTGGCACCACTGGGGATGCACTGCAGTGAGTCCAGAGAGTGCACTGGCACCACAGAGAATGCACTTCAGTGAGTCCAGAGAGTGCACTGGCACCACTGGGGATTCACTGCAGTGAGTCCAGAGAGTGCACTGGCACCACTGGGGATGCACTACAGTGAGTCCAGGGATAGCACTGGCACCACTGGGGATGCAGTGCAGTGAGTCCAGAGAGTGCACTGGCACCACTGGGGATGCAGTGCAGTGAGTCCAGAGAGTGCACTGGCACCACTGATGATGCAGTACAGTGAGTCCAGTGAGTGCACTGGCAAACTGGGGATGTAGTGCAGTGACTAGAGAGTGCACTGGAACCACTGGGGATGCAGTGCCGCGAGTCCAGAGAGTGCACTGGCTCCACTGGGGATGCGGTGCCGGAGGTCCAGAGAGTGCATTGGCACCACTGGGGATGCAGTGCAGTGACTCCAGAGAGTGCACTGGCACCACTGGGGATGCAGTGCAGTGAGCCCAGAGAGTGCACTGGCACCACTGGGGTTGCGGTGCCGGGAGTCCAGAGAGTGCTTTGGCACCGCTGGGGATGCACTGCAGTTACTCCAGAGAGTGCACAGGCACCACTGGGGATGCACATCAGGGAGTCCAGAGAGTGCACTGGCACCACTGGGGATGCAGTGCAGCAAGTCCAGAGAGTTCACTGGCACCACTTGTGATGCAGTGCAGTGAGTCCAGTGAGTGTACTGGCGCCACTGGGGATGCACTGCAGTGAGTCCAGAGAGTGCATTGGCACCACTTGGGATGCACTGCAGTGAGTCCAGAGAGTGCACTTGCACCACTTGGGATGCAGTGCAGTGAGTCCACAGAGTGCACTGGCACCACTGGGGATGCAGTGCAGTGAGTCCAGAGAGTGCACTGGCACCAATGGGGATGCACAGCAGTGAGTCCACAGAGTGCACTGGCACCACTGGGGATGCAGTGCAGTGAGTCCAGAGAGTGCACTGGCACCACTGGGGATGCACTGCAGTGAGTCCAGAGAGTGCACTGGCACCACTGGAGATGCAGTGCAGTGAGTCCAGAGAGTGCACTAGCACCACTGTGGATGCAGTGCAGTCAGTCCAGTGAGTGTACTGGCACCACTGGGGATGCCCTTCAGTGAGTCCAGAGAGTGCACTGGCACCACTGGGGATGCACTGCAGTGAGTCCACAGAGTGCACGGGCTCCACTGGGGATGCACTGCAGTGAGTCCACTGAGTGCACTGGCACCACTGGGGATGCAGTGCAGTGAGTCCAGAGATCGCACTGGCTCCACTGGGGATGCAGTGCAGTGAGTCCAGAGAGTGCACTGGCACCACTGGGGATGCACTACAGTGAGTCCAGAGAGTGCTCTGGCACTACTGGGGATGCAGTGCAGTGAGTCCAGAGAGTGCAGTGGCACCACTGGTGATGCACTGCCGTTACTCCAGAGAGTGCTCTGGCACCACTGGGGATGCGGTGCGGTGAGTCCAGAGAGTGCACTGGCACCACTGGGGATGCACTGCAGTGAGTCCAGAGAGTGCACTGGCACCACTGAGAATGCCCTTCAGTGAGTCCAGAGAGTGTACTGGCACCACTGGGGATGCACTTCAGTGAGTCCAGAGAGCGCACTGGCACCACTGGGGATGCAGTACAGTGAGTCCAGAGAGTGCACTTGCACCACTGAGAATGCACTTCAGTGAGTCCAAAGAGTGCACTGGCACCACTGGGGATGCACTGCAGTGAGTCCAGAGAGTGCACTGGCACCACTGGGGATGCAGTGCAGTGAGTCCAGAGAGTGCACTGGCAACACTGGGGATGCAGTACAGTGAGTCCAGAGAGTGCACTGGCACCACTGGGGATGCAGTGCAGTGAGTCCAGAGAGTGCACTGGCACCACTGGGGATGCAGTGCAGTGAGTCCAGAGAGTGCACTGGCACCAATGGGGATGCAGTGCAGTGAGTCCAGAGAGTGCACTGGCACCACTGGGGATGCAGTACAGTGAGTCCAGAGAGTGCACTGGCACCACTGGGGATGCACAGCAGTGAGTCCAGAGAGTGCATTGGCACCACTGGGGATGCAGTGCAGTGAGTCCAGAGAGTGCACTGGCACCATTGGAGATGCAGTGCAGTGAGTCCAGAGAGTGCACTGGCACCACTGGGGATGCAGTGCAGTGAGTCCAGAGAGTGCACTGGCACCACTGGGGATGCACTGCAGTGAGTCCAGAGAGTGCACTGGCACCACTGGGGATGCACTGCAGTGAGTCCAGAGAGTTCACTGGCACCACTGGAGATGCACTTCAGTGAGTGCAGAGACTGCACTGGCACCACTGGGGATGCAGTGCAGTGAGTCCAGTGAGTGTACTGGCACCACTGGGGATGCACTGCAGTGAGTCCAGAGAGTGCATTGGCACCACTTGGGATGCACTGCAGTGAGTCCAGAGAGTGCACTTGCACCACTGGGGATGCAGTGCAGTGAGTCCAGAGAGTGCACTGACACCACTGGGGATGCAGTGCAGTGAGTCCACAGAGTGCACTGGCACCACTGGGGATGCAGTGCAGTGAGTCCAGAGAGTGCACTGGCACCACTGGGGATGCAGTGCAGTGAGTCCAGAGAGTGCACTGGCACCAATGGGGATGCACAGCAGTGAGTCCACAGAGTGCACTGGCACCACTGGGGATGCAGTGCAGTGAGTCCAGAGAGTGCACTGGCACCACTGGGGATGCAGTACAGTGAGTCCAGAGAGTGCACTGGCAGCACTGGGGATGCAGTGCAGTGAGTCCAGAGAGTGCATTGGCACCACTGGGGATGCAGTACAGTGAGTCCAGAGAGTGCACTGGCACCATTGGAGATGCAGTGCAGTGAGTCCAGAGAGTGCACTGGCACCACTGGGGATGCAGTGCAGTGAGTCCGGAGAGTGCACTGGCACCACTGGGGATGCACTGCAGTGAGTCCAGAGAGTTCACTGGCACCACTGGGGATGCACTTCAGTGAGTGCAGAGACTGCACTGGCACCACTGGGGATGCAGTGCAGTGAGTCCAGTGAGTGTACAGGCACCACTGGGGATGCACTGCAGTGAGTCCAGAGAGTGCATTGGCACCACTTGGGATGCACTGCTGTGAGTCCAGAGAGTGCACTTGCACCACTGGGGATGCAGTGCAGTGAGTCCAGAGAGTGCACTGGCACCACTGGGGATGCAGTGCAGTGAGTCCAGAGAGTGCACTGGCACCATTGGAGATGCAGTTCAGTGAGTCCAGAGAGTGCACTGGCACCACTGGGGATGCAGTGCAGTGAGTCCAGAGAGTGCACTGGCACAACTGGGGATGCAGTGCAGTGAGTCCAGAGAGTGCACTGGCACCACTGGGGATGCACTGCAGTGAGTCCAGAGAGTTCACTGGCACCACTGGAGATGCACTTCAGTGAGTGCAGAGACTGCACTGGCACCACTGGGGATGCAGTGCAGTGAGTCCAGTGAGTGTACTGGCACCACTGGGGATGCACTGCAGTGAGTCCAGAGAGTGCATTGGCACCACTTGGAATGCACTGCAGTGAGTCCAGAGAGTGCACTTGCACCACTGGGGATGCAGTGCAGTGAGTCCAAAGAGTGCACTGACACCACTGGGGATGCAGTGCAGTGAGTCCAGAGAGTGCACTGGCACCAATGGGGATGCACAGCAGTGAGTCCACAGAGTGCACTGGCACCACTGGGGATGCAGTGCAGTGAGTCCAGAGAGTGCACTGGCACCACTGGGGATGCAGTACAGTGAGTCCAGAGAGTGCACTGGCACCACTGGGGATGCACAGCAGTGAGTCCAGAGAGTGCATTGGCACCACTGGGGATGCAGTGCAGTGAGTCCAGAGAGTGCACTGGCACCATTGGAGATGCAGTGCAGTGAGTCCAGAGAGTGCACTGGCACCACTGGGGATGCAGTGCAGTGAGTCCAGAGAGTGCACTGGCACCACTGGGGATGCAGTGCAGTGAGTCCAGAGAGTGCACTGGCACCACTGGGGATGCACTGCAGTGAGTCCAGAGAGTTCACTGGCACCACTGGAGATGCACTTCAGTGAGTGCAGAGACTGCACTGGCACCACTGGGGATGCAGTGCAGTGAGTCCAGTGAGTGCACTGGCACCACTGGGGATGCACTGCAGTGAGTCCAGAGAGTGCATTGGCACCACTTGGGATGCACTGCAGTGAGTCCAGAGAGTGCACTTTCACCACTGGGGATGCAGTGCAGTGAGTCCAGAGAGTGCACTGGCACCACTGGGGATGCAGTGCAGTGAGTCCAGAGAGTGCACTGGCACCAATGGGGATGCACTTCAGTGAGTCCACTGAGTGTACTGGCACCACTGGGGATGCAGTGCAGTGAGTCTAGAGAGTGCACTGGCACCATTGGAGATGCAGTGCAGTGAGTCCAGAGAGTGCACTGGCACCACTGGGGATGCAGTGCAGTGAGTCCAGAGAGTGCACTGGCACCACTGGGGATGCAGTGCAGTGAGTCCAGAGAGTGCACTGGCACCACTGGGGATGCACTGCAGTGAGTCCAGAGAGTTCACTGGCACCACTGGGGATGCACTTCAGTGAGTGCAGAGACTGCACTGGCACCACTGGGGATGCAGTGCAGTGAGTCCAGTGAGTGTACTGGCACCACTGGGGATGCACTGCAGTGAGTCCAGAGAGTGCATTGGCACCACTGGGGATGCAGTGCAGTGAGTCCAGAGAGTGCACTGGCACCACTGGGGATGCAGTGCAGTGAGTCCAGAGAGTGCACTGGCACCAATGGGGATGCACAGCAGTGAGTCCACAGAGTGCACTGGCACCACTGGGGATGCAGTACAGTGAGTCCAGAGAGTGCACTGGCACCACTGGGGATGCACTGCAGTGAGTCCAGAGAGTGCTCTGGCACCACTGGCGATGCAGTGCAGTGAGTCCAGAGAGTGCACTAGCACCACTGGGGATGCAGTGCAGTCAGTCCAGTGAGTGTACTGGCACCACTGGGGATGCACTGCAGTGAGTCCAGAGAGTGCACTGGCACCACTGGGAATGCACTTCAGTGAGTCCAGAGAGTGCACTGGCACCACTGGGGATGCACTGCAGTGAGTCCACAGAGTGCACTGGCACCACTGGGGATGCAGTGCAGTGAGTCCAGAGAGTGCACTGGCACCACTGGGGATGCACTTCAGTGAGTCCAGAGAGTGCACGGGCTCCACTGGGGATGCACTGCAGTGAGTCCACAGAGTGCACTGGCACCACTGGGGATGCAGTGCAGTGAGTCCAGAGAGTGCACTGGCACCACTGGGGATGCACTGCAGTGAGTCCAGAGAGTGCTCTGGCACCACTGGGGATGCAGTGCAGTGAGTCCACAGAGTGCACTAGCACCACTGGGGATGCAGTGCAGTGAGTCCAGAGAGTGCACTGGCAACACTGGGGTTGCACTGCAGTGAGTCCAGAGAGTGCACTGGCACCACTGGGGATGCAGTGCAGTGAGACCAGAGTGTGCACTGGCACCATTGGAGATGCAGTGCAGTGAGTCCAGAGAGTGCACTGGCACCACTGGGGATGCAGTGCAGTGAGTCCAGAGAGTGCACTGGCACAACTGGGGATGCAGTGCAGTGAGTCCAGAGAGTGCACTGGCACCACTGGGGATGCACTGCAGTGAGTCCAGAGAGTTCACTGGCACCACTGGGGATGCACTTCAGTGAGTGCAGAGACTGCACTGGCACCACTGGGGATGCAGTGCAGTGAGTCCAGTGAGTGTACTGGCACCACTGGGGATGCACTGCAGTGAGTCCAGAGAGTGCATTGGCACCACTTGGGATGCACTGCAGTGAGTCCAGAGAGTGCACTTGCACCACTGGGGATGCAGTGCAGTGAGTCCAGAGAGTGCACTGGCACCACTGGGGATGCAGTGCAGTGAGTCCAGAGAGGGCACTGGCACCAATGGGGATGCACAGCAGTGAGTCCACAGAGTGCACTGGCACCACTGGGGATGCAGTACAGTGAGTCCAGAGAGTGCACTGGCACCACTGGGGATGCACTGCAGTGAGTCCAGAGAGTGCTCTGGCACCACTGGCGATGCAGTGCAGTGAGTCCAGAGAGTGCACTAGCACCACTGGGGATGCACTGCAGTGAGTCCAGAGAGTGCACTGGCACCACTGGGGATGCAGTGCAGTGAGTCCAGAGAGTGCACTGGCACCATTGGAGATGCAGTGCAGTGAGTCCAGAGAGTGCACTGGCACCACTGGGGATGCAGTGCAGTGAGTCCAGAGAGTGCACTGGCACCACTGGGGATGCACTGCAGTGAGTCCAGAGAGTTCACTGGCACCACTGGAGATGCACTTCAGTGAGTGCAGAGACTGCACTGGCACCACTGGGGATGCAGTGCAGTGAGTCCAGTGAGTGTACTGGCACCACTGGGGATGCACTGCAGTGAGTCCAGAGAGTGCATTGGCACCACTTGGGATGCACTGCAGTGAGTCCAGAGAGTGCACTTGCACCACTGGGGATGCAGTGCAGTGAGTCCAAAGAGTGCACTGACACCACTGGGGATGCAGTGCAGTGAGTCCAGAGAGTGCACTGGCACCAATGGGGATGCACAGCAGTGAGTCCACAGAGTGCACTGGCACCACTGGGGATGCAGTGCAGTGAGTCCAGAGAGTGCACTGGCACCACTGGGGATGCAGTACAGTGAGTCCAGAGAGTGCACTGGCACCACTGGGGATGCACAGCAATGAGTCCAGAGAGTGCACTGGCACCACTGGGGATGCAGTGCAGTGAGTCCAGAGAGTGCACTGGCACCATTGGAGATGCAGTGCAGTGAGTCCAGAGAGAGCACTGGCACCACTGGGGATGCAGTGCAGTGAGTCCAGAGAGTGCACTGGCACCACTGGGGATGCAGTGCAGTGAGTCCAGAGAGTGCACTGGCACCACTGGGGATGCACTGCAGTGAGTCCAGAGAGTTCACTGGCACCACTGGAGATGCACTTCAGTGAGTGCAGAGACTGCACTGGCACCACTGGGGATGCAGTGCAGTGAGTCCAGTGAGTGCACTGGCACCACTGGGGATGCACTGCAGTGAGTCCAGAGAGTGCACTTGCACCACTGGGGATGCAGTGCAGTGAGTCCAGAGAGTGCACTGACACCACTGGGGATGCAGTGCAGTGAGTCCACAGAGTGCACTGGCACCACTGGGTATGCAGTGCAGTGAGTCCAGAGAGTGCACTGGCACCACTGGGGATGCAGTGCAGTGAGTCCAGAGAGTGCACTGGCACCAATGGGGATGCACAGCAGTGAGTCCACAGAGTGCACTGGCACCACTGGGTATGCAGTGCAGTGAGTCCAGAGAGTGCACTGGCACCACTGGGGATGCAGTACAGTGAGTCCAGAGAGTGCACTGGCAGCACTGGGGATGCAGTGCAGTGAGTCCAGAGAGTGCATTGGCACCACTGGGGATGCAGTACAGTGAGTCCAGAGAGTGCACTGGCACCATTGGAGATGCAGTGCAGTGAGTCCAGAGAGTGCACTGGCACCACTGGGGATGCAGTGCAGTGAGTCCGGAGAGTGCACTGGCACCACTGGGGATGCACTGCAGTGAGTCCAGAGAGTTCACTGGCACCACTGGAGATGCACTTCAGTGAGTGCAGAGACTGCACTGGCACCACTGGGGATGCAGTGCAGTGAGTCCAGTGAGTGCACTGGCACCACTGGGGATGCACTGCAGTGAGTCCAGAGAGTGCATTGGCACCACTTGGGATGCACTGCTGTGAGTCCAGAGAGTGCACTTGCACCACTGGGGATGCAGTGCAGTGAGTCCAGAGAGTGCACTGGCACCACTGGGGATGCAGTGCAGTGAGTCCAGAGAGTGCACTGGCACCATTGGAGATGCAGTGCAGTGAGTCCAGAGAGTGCACTGGCACCACTGGGGTTGCAGTGCAGTGAGTCCAGAGAGTGCACTGGCACAACTGGGGATGCAGTGCAGTGAGTCCGGAGAGTGCACTGGCACCACTGGGGATGCACTGCAGTGAGTCCAGAGAGTTCACTGGCACCACTGGAGATGCACTTCAGTGAGTGCAGAGACTGCACTGGCACCACTGGGGATGCAGTGCAGTGAGTCCAGTGAGTGTACTGGCACCACTGGGGATGCACTGCAGTGAGTCCAGAGAGTGCATTGGCACCACTTGGGATGCACTGCAGTGAGTCCAGAGAGTGCACTTGCACCACTGGGGATGCAGTGCAGTGAGTCCAAAGAGTGCACTGACACCACTGGGGATGCAGTGCAGTGAGTCCAGAGAGTGCACTGGCACCAATGGGGATGCACAGCAGTGAGTCCACAGAGTGCACTGGCACCACTGGGGATGCAGTGCAGTTAGTCCAGAGAGTGCACTGGCACCACTGGGGATGCAGTACAGTGAGTCCAGAGAGTGCACTGGCACCACTGGGGATGCACAGCAGTGAGTCCAGAGAGTGCATTGGCACCACTGGGGATGCAGTGCAGTGAGTCCAGAGAGTGCACTGGCACCATTGGAGATGCAGTGCAGTGAGTCCAGAGAGTGCACTGGCACCACTGGGGATGCAGTGCAGTGAGTCCAGAGAGTGCACTGGCACCACTGGGGATGCACTGCAGTGAGTCCAGAGAGTTCACTGGCACCACTGGAGATGCACTTCAGTGAGTGCAGAGACTGCACTGGCACCACTGGGGATGCAGTGCAGTGAGTCCAGTGAGTGCACTGGCACCACTGGGGATGCACTGCAGTGAGTCCAGAGAGTGCATTGGCACCACTTGGGATGCACTGCAGTGAGTCCAGAGAGTGCACTTGCACCACTGGGGATGCAGTGCAGTGAGTCCAGAGAGTGCACTGGCACCACTGGGGATGCAGTGCAGTGAGTCCAGAGAGTGCACTGGCACCAATGGGGATGCACTTCAGTGAGTCCACAGAGTGCACTGGCACCACTGGGGATGCAGTGCAGTGAGTCTAGAGAGTGCACTGGCACCATTGGAGATGCAGTGCAGTGAGTCCAGAGAGTGCACTGGCACCACTGGGGATGCAGTGCAGTGACTCCAGAGAGTGCACTGGCAACACTGGGGATGCAGTGCAGTGAGTCCAGAGAGTGCACTGGCACCACTGGGGATGCACTGCAGTGAGTCCAGAGAGTTCACTGGCACCACTGGGGATGCACTTCAGTGAGTGCAGAGACTGCACTGGCACCACTGGGGATGCAGTGCAGTGAGTCCAGTGAGTGTACTGGCACCACTGGGGATGCACTGCAGTGAGTCCAGAGAGTGCATTGGCACCACTTGGGATGCACTGCAGTGAGTCCAGAGAGTGCACTTGCACCACTGGGGATGCAGTGCAGTGAGTCCAGAGAGTGCACTGGCACCACTGGGGATGCAGTGCAGTGAGTCCAGAGAGTGCACTGGCACCAATGGGGATGCACAGCAGTGAGTCCACAGAGTGCACTGGCACCACTGGGGATGCAGTACAGTGAGTCCAGAGAGTGCACTGGCACCACTGGGGATGCACTGCAGTGAGTCCAGAGAGTGCTCTGGCACCACTGGCGATGCAGTGCAGTGAGTCCAGAGAGTGCACTAGCACCACTGGGGATGCAGTGCAGTCAGTCCAGTGAGTGTACTGGCACCACTGGGGATGCACTGCAGTGAGTCCAGAGAGTGCACTGGCACCACTGGGAATGCACTTCAGTGAGTCCAGAGAGTGCACTGGCACCACTGGGGATGCACTGCAGTGAGTCCACAGAGTGCACTGGCACCACTGGGGATGCAGTGCAGTGAGTCCAGAGAGTGCACTGGCACCACTGGGGATGCACTTCAGTGAGTCCAGAGAGTGCACTGGCTCCACTGGGGATGCACTGCAGTGAGTCCACAGAGTGCACTGGCACCACTGGGGATGCAGTGCAGTGAGTCCAGAGAGTGCACTGGCACCACTGGGGATGCACTGCAGTGAGTGCAGAGAGTGCTCTGGCACCACTGGGGATGCAGTGCAGTGAGTCCACAGAGTGCACTAGCACCACTGGGGATGCAGTGCAGTGAGTCCAGAGAGTGCACTGGCAACACTGGGGTTGCACTGCAGTGAGTCCAGAGAGTGCACTGGCACCACTGGGGATGCAGTGCAGTGAGTCCAGAGTGTGCACTGGCACCATTGGAGATGCAGTGCAGTGAGTCCAGAGAGTGCACTGGCACCACTGGGGATGCAGTGCAGTGAGTCCAGAGAGTGCACTGGCACCACTGGGGATGCAGTGCAGTGAGTCCAGAGAGTGCACTGGCACCACTGGGGATGCACTGCAGTGAGTCCAGAGAGTTCACTGGCACCACTGGGGATGCACTTCAGTGAGTGCAGAGACTGCACTGGCACCACTGGGGATGCAGTGCAGTGAGTCCAGTGAGTGTACTGGCACCACTGGGGATGCACTGCAGTGAGTCCAGAGAGTGCATTGGCACCACTTGGGATGCACTGCAGTGAGTCCAGAGAGTGCACTTGCACCACTGGGGATGCAGTGCAGTGAGTCCAAAGAGTGCACTGACACCACTGGGGATGCAGTGCAGTGAGTCCAGAGAGTGCACTGGCACCAATGGGGATGCACAGCAGTGAGTCCACAGAGTGCACTGGCACCACTGGGGATGCAGTGCAGTGAGTCCAGAGAGTGCACTGGCACCACTGGGGATGCAGTACAGTGAGTCCAGAGAGTGCACTGGCACCACTGGGGATGCACAGCAGTGAGTCCAGAGAGTGCATTGGCACCACTGGGGATGCAGTGCAGTGAGTCCAGAGAGTGCACTGGCACCATTGGAGATGCAGTGCAGTGAGTCCAGAGAGTGCACTGGCACCACTGGGGATGCAGTGCAGTGAGTCCAGAGAGTGCACTGGCACCACTGGGGATGCAGTGCAGTGAGTCCAGAGAGTGCACTGGCACCACTGGGGATGCACTGCAGTGAGTCCAGAGAGTTCACTGGCACCACTGGAGATGCACTTCAGTGAGTGCAGAGACTGCACTGGCACCACTGGGGATGCAGTGCAGTGAGTCCAGTGAGTGCACTGGCACCACTGGGGATGCACTGCAGTGAGTCCAGAGAGTGCACTTGCACCACTGGGGATGCAGTGCAGTGAGTCCAGAGAGTGCACTGACACCACTGGGGATGCAGTGCAGTGAGTCCACAGAGTGCACTGGCACCACTGGGGATGCAGTGCAGTGAGTCCTGAGAGTGCACTGGCACCACTGGGGATGCAGTGCAGTGAGTCCAGAGAGTGCACTGGCACCAATGGGGATGCACAGCAGTGAGTCCACAGAGTGCACTGGCACCACTGGGTATGCAGTGCAGTGAATCCAGAGAGTGCACTGGCACCACTGGGGATGCAGTACAGTGAGTCCAGAGAGTGCACTGGCACCATTGGAGATGCAGTGCAGTGAGTCCAGAGAGTGCACTGGCACCACTGGGGATGCAGTGCAGTGAGTCCAGAGAGTTCACTGGCACCACTGGGGATGCACTTCAGTGAGTGCAGAGACTGCACTGGCACCACTGGGGATGCAGTGCAGTGAGTCCAGTGAGTGTACTGGCACCATTGGAGATGCAGTGCAGTGAGTCCAGAGAGTGCACTGGCACCACTGGGGATGCAGTGCAGTGAGTCCAGAGAGTGCACTGGCACAACTGGGGATGCAGTGCAGTGAGTCCAGAGAGTGCACTGGCACCACTGGGGATGCACTGCAGTGAGTCCAGAGAGTTCACTGGCACCACTGGAGATGCACTTCAGTGAGTGCAGAGACTGCACTGGCACCACTGGGGATGCAGTGCAGTGAGTCCAGTGAGTGTACTGGCACCACTGGGGATGCACTGCAGTGAGTCCAGAGAGTGCATTGGCACCACTTGGGATGCACTGCAGTGAGTCCAGAGAGTGCACTTGCACCACTGGGGATGCAGTGCAGTGAGTCCAAAGAGTGCACTGACACCACTGGGGATGCAGTGCAGTGAGTCCAGAGAGTGCACTGGCACCAATGGGGATGCACTGCAGTGAGTCCAGAGAGTGCACTGGCACCACTGGGGATGCAGTGCAGTGAGTCCAGAGAGTGCACTGGCACCACTGGGGATGCAGTACAGTGAGTCCAGAGAGTGCACTGGCACCACTGGGGATGCACAGCAGTGAGTCCAGAGAGTGCATTGGCACCACTGGGGATGCAGTGCAGTGAGTCCAGAGAGTGCACTGGCACCATTGGAGATGCAGTGCAGTGAGTCCAGAGAGTGCACTGGCACCACTGGGGATGCAGTGCAGTGAGTCCAGAGAGTGCACTGGCACCACTGGGGATGCAGTGCAGTGAGTCCAGAGAGTGCACTGGCACCACTGGGGATGCACTGCAGTGAGTCCAGAGAGTTCACTGGCACCACTGGAGATGCACTTCAGTGAGTGCAGAGACTGCACTGGCACCACTGGGGATGCAGTGCAGTGAGTCCAGTGAGTGCACTGGCACCACTGGGGATGCACTGCAGTGAGTCCAGAGAGTGCATTGGCACCACTTGGGATGCACTGCAGTGAGTCCAGAGAGTGCACTTGCACCACTGGGGATGCAGTGCAGTGAGTCCAGAGAGTGCACTGGCACCACTGGGGATGCAGTGCAGTGAGTCCAGAGAGTGCACTGGCACCAATGGGGATGCACTTCAGTGAGTCCACAGAGTGCACTGGCACCACTGGGGATGCAGTGCAGTGAGTCTAGAGAGTGCACTGGCACCATTGGAGATGCAGTGCAGTGAGTCCAGAGAGTGCACTGGCACCACTGGGGATGCAGTGCAGTGACTCCAGAGAGTGCACTGGCACCACTGGGGATGCAGTGCAGTGAGTCCAGAGAGTGCACTGGCACCACTGGGGATGCACTGCAGTGAGTCCAGAGAGTTCACTGGCACCACTGGGGATGCACTTCAGTGAGTGCAGAGACTGCACTGGCACCACTGGGGATGCAGTGCAGTGAGTCCAGTGAGTGTACTGGCACCACTGGGGATGCACTGCAGTGAGTCCAGAGAGTGCATTGGCACCACTTGGGATGCACTGCAGTGAGTCCAGAGAGTGCACTTGCACCACTGGGGATGCAGTGCAGTGAGTCCAGAGAGTGCACTGGCACCACTGGGGATGCAGTGCAGTGAGTCCAGAGAGTGCACTGGCACCAATGGGGATGCACAGCAGTGAGTCCAGAGAGTGCACTGTCACCACTGGGGATGCAGTACAGTGAGTCCAGAGAGTGCACTGGCACCACTGGGGATGCACTGCAGTGAGTCCAGAGAGTGCTCTGGCACCACTGGCGATGCAGTGCAGTGAGTCCAGAGAGTGCACTAGCACCACTGGGGATGCAGTGCAGTCAGTCCAGTGAGTGTACTGGCACCACTGGGGATGCAGTGCAGTGAGTCCAGAGAGTGCACTGGCACCACTGGGAATGCACTTCAGTGAGTCCAGAGAGTGCACTGGCACCACTGGGGATGCACTGCAGTGAGTCCACAGAGTGCACTGGCACCACTGGGGATGCAGTACAGTGAGTCCAGAGAGTGCACTGGCACCACTGGGGATGCACTTCAGTGAGTCCAGAGAGTGCACGGGCTCCACTGGGGATGCACTGCAGTGAGTCCACAGAGTGCACTGGCACCACTGGGGATGCAGTGCAGTGAGTCCAGAGAGTGCACTGGCACCACTGGGGATGCAGTGCAGTGAGTCCAGAGAGTGCTCTGGCACCACTGGGGATGCAGTGCAGTGAGTCCACAGAGTGCACTAGCACCACTGGGGATGCAGTGCAGTGAGTCCAGAGAGTGCACTGGCAACACTGGGGTTGCACTGCAGTGAGTCCAGAGAGTGCACTGGCACCACTGGGGATGCAGTGCAGTGAGTCCAGAGTGTGCACTGGCACCATTGGAGATGCAGTGCAGTGAGTCCAGAGAGTGCACTGGCACCACTGGAGATGCAGTGCAGTGAGTCCAGAGAGTGCACTGGCACCACTGGGGATGCAGTGCAGTGAGTCCAGAGAGTGCACTGGCACCACTGGGGATGCACTGCAGTGAGTCCAGAGAGTTCACTGGCACCACTGGGGATGCACTTCAGTGAGTGCAGAGACTGCACTGGCACCACTGGGGATGCAGTGCAGTGAGTCCAGTGAGTGTACTTGCACCACTGGGGATGCACTGCAGTGAGTCCAGAGAGTGCATTGGCACCACTTGGGATGCACTGCAGTGAGTCCAGAGAGTGCACTTGCACCACTGGGGATGCAGTTCAGTGAGTCCAGAGAGTGCACTGGCACCACTGGGGATGCAGTGCAGTGAGTCCAGAGAGGGCACTGGCACCAATGGGGATGCACAGCAGTGAGTCCACAGAGTGCACTGGCACCACTGGAGATGCAGTACAGTGAGTCCAGAGAGTGCACTGGCACCACTGGGGATGCACTGCAGTGAGTCCAGAGAGTGCTCTGGCACCACTGGCGATGCAGTGCAATGAGTCCAGAGAGTGCACTGGCACCACTGGGGATGCAGTGCAGTGAGTCCAGAGAGTGCACTGGCACCACTGGGGATGCAGTGCAGTGAGTCCAGAGAGTGCACTGGCACCATTGGAGATGCAGTGCAGTGAGTCCAGAGAGTGCACTGGCACCACTGGGGATGCAGTGCAGTGAGTCCAGAGAGTGCACTGGCACAACTGGGGATGCATTGCAGTGAGTCCAGAGAGTGCACTGGCACCACTGGGGATGCACTGCAGTGAGTCCAGAGAGTTCACTGGCACCACTGGAGATGCACTTCAGTGAGTGCAGAGACTGCACTGGCACCACTGGGGATGCAGTGCAGTGAGTCCAGTGAGTGTACTGGCACCACTGGGGATGCACTGCAGTGAGTCCAGAGAGTGCATTGGCACCACTTGGGATGCACTGCAGTGAGTCCAGAGAGTGCACTTGCACCACTGGGGATGCAGTGCAGTGAGTCCAAAGAGTGTACTGACACCACTGGGGATGCAGTGCAGTGAGTCCAGAGAGTGCACTGGCACCAATGGGGATGCACAGCAGTGAGTCCACAGAGTGCACTGGCACCACTGGGGATGCAGTGCAGTGAGTCCAGAGAGTGCACTGGCACCACTGGGGATGCAGTACAGTGAGTCCAGAGAGTGCACTGGCACCACTGGGGATGCACAGCAGTGAGTCCAGAGAGTGCATTGGCACCACTGGGGATGCAGTGCAGTGAGTCCAGAGAGTGCACTGGCACCATTGGAGATGCAGTGCAGTGAGTCCAGAGAGTGCACTGGCACCACTGGGGATGCACTGCAGTGAGTCCAGAGAGTTCACTGGCACCACTGGAGATGCACTTCAGTGAGTGCAGAGACTGCACTGGCACCACTGGGGATGCAGTGCAGTGAGTCCAGTGAGTGCACTGGCACCACTGGGGATGCACTGCAGTGAGTCCAGAGAGTGCATTGGCACCACTTGGGATGCACTGCAGTGAGTCCAGAGAGTGCACTTGCACCACTGGGGATGCAGTGCAGTGAGTCCAGAGAGTGCACTGGCACCACTGGGGATGCAGTGCAGTGAGTCCAGAGAGTGCACTGGCACCACTTGGGATGCACTTCAGTGAGTCCACAGAGTGCACTGGCACCACTGGGGATGCAGTGCAGTGAGTCTAGAGAGTGCACTGGCACCATTGGAGATGCAGTGCAGTGAGTCCAGAGAGTGCACTGGCACCACTGGGGATGCAGTGCAGTGAGTCCAGAGAGTGCACTGGCACCACTGGGGATGCAGTGCAGTGAGTCCAGAGAGTGCACTGGCACCACTGGGGATGCACTGCAGTGAGTCCAGAGAGTTCACTGGCACCACTGGGGATGCACTTCAGTGAGTGCAGAGACTGCACTGGCACCACTGGGGATGCAGTGCAGTGAGTCCAGTGAGTGTACTGGCACCACTGGGGATGCACTGCAGTGAGTCCAAAGAGTGCATTGGCACCACTTGGGATGCACTGCAGTGAGTCCAGAGAGTGCACTTGCACCACTGGGGATGCAGTGCAGTGAGTCCAGAGAGTGCACTGGCACCACTGGGGATGCAGTGCAGTGAGTCCAGAGAGTGCACTGGCACCAATGGGGATGCACAGCAGTGAGTCCACAGAGTGCACTGGCACCACTGGGGATGCAGTACAGTGAGTCCAGAGAGTGCACTGGCACCACTGGGGATGCACTGCAGTGAGTCCAGAGAGTGCTCTGGCACCACTGGCGATGCAGTGCAGTGAGTCCAGAGAGTGCACTAGCACCACTGGGGATGCAGTCCAGTGAGTCCAGTGAGTGTACTGGCACCACTGGGGATGCACTGCAGTGAGTCCAGAGAGTGCACTGGCACCACTGGGAATGCACTTCAGTGAGTCCAGAGAGTGCACTGGCACCACTGGGGATGCACTGCAGTGAGTCCACAGAGTGCACTGGCACCACTGGGGATGCAGTGCAGTGAGTCCAGAGAGTGCACTGGCACCACTGGGGATGCACTTCAGTGAGTCCAGAGAGTGCACGGGTTCCACTGGGGATGCACTGCAGTGAGTCCACAGAGTGCACTGGCACCACTGGGGATGCAGTGCAGTGAGTCCAGAGAGTGCACTGGCACCACTGGGGATGCAATGCAGTGAGTCCAGAGAGTGCTCTGGCACCACTGGGGATGCAGTGCAGTGAGTCCACAGAGTGCACTAGCACCACTGGGGATGCAGTGCAGTGAGTCCAGAGAGTGCACTGGCAACACTGGGGTTGCACTGCAGTGAGTCCAGAGAGTGCACTGGCACCACTGGGGATGCAGTGCAGTGAGTCCAGAGTGTGCACTGGCACCATTGGAGATGCAGTGCAGTGAGTCCAGAGAGTGCACTGGCACCACTGGGGATGCAGTGCAGTGAGTCCAGAGAGTGCACTGGCACCACTGGGGATGCAGTGCAGTGAGTCCAGAGAGTGCACTGGCACCACTGGGGATGCACTGCAGTGAGTCCAGAGAGTTCACTGGCACCACTGGGGATGCACTTCAGTGAGTGCAGAGACTGCACTGGCACCACTGGGGATGCAGTGCAGTGAGTCCAGTGAGTGTACTGGCACCACTGGGGATGCACTGCAGTGAGTCCAGAGAGTGCATTGGCACCACTTGGGATGCACTGCAGTGAGTCCAGAGAGTGCACTTGCACCACTGGGGATGCAGTGCAGTGAGTCCAGAGAGTGCACTGGCACCACTGGGGATGCAGTGCAGTGAGTCCAGAGAGGGCACTGGCACCAATGGGGATGCACAGCAGTGAGTCCACAGAGTGCACTGGCACCACTGGGGATGCAGTACAGTGAGTCCAGAGAGTGCACTGGCACCACTGGGGATGCACTGCAGTGAGTCCAGAGAGTGCTCTGGCACCACTGGCGATGCAGTGCAGTGAGTCCAGAGAGTGCACTAGCACCACTGGGGATGCAGTGCAGTGAGTCCAGAGAGTGCACTGGCACCACTGGGGATGCAGTGCAGTGAGTCCAGAGAGTGCACTGGCACCATTGGAGATGCAGTGCAGTGAGTCCAGAGAGTGCACTGGCAACACTGGGGTTGCACTGCAGTGAGTCCAGAGAGTGCACTGGCACAACTGGGGATGCAGTGCAGTGAGTCCAGAGAGTGCACTGGCACCACTGGGGATGCACTGCAGTGAGTCCAGAGAGTTCACTGGCACCACTGGAGATGCACTTCAGTGAGTGCAGAGACTGCACTGGCACCACTGGGGATGCAGTGCAGTGAGTCCAGTGAGTGTACTGGCACCACTGGGGATGCACTGCAGTGAGTCCAGAGAGTGCATTGGCACCACTTGGGATGCACTGCAGTGAGTCCAGAGAGTGCACTTGCACCACTGGGGATGCAGTGCAGTGAGTCCAAAGAGTGCACTGACACCACTGGGGATGCAGTGCAGTGAGTCCAGAGAGTGCACTGGCACCAATGGGGATGCACAGCAGTGAGTCCACAGAGTGCACTGGCACCACTGGGGATGCAGTGCAGTGAGTCCAGAGAGTGCACTGGCACCACTGGGGATGCAGTACAGTGAGTCCAGAGAGTGCACTGGCACCACTGGGGATGCACAGCAGTGAGTCCAGAGAGTGCATTGGCACCACTGGGGATGCAGTGCAGTGAGTCCAGAGAGTGCACTGGCACCATTGGAGATGCAGTGCAGTGAGTCCAGAGAGTGCACTGGCACCACTGGGGATGCAGTGCAGTGAGTCCAGAGAGTGCACTGGCACCACTGGGGATGCAGTGCAGTGAGTCCAGAGAGTGCACTGGCACCACTGGGGATGCACTGCAGTGAGTCCAGAGAGTTCACTGGCACCACTGGAGATGCACTTCAGTGAGTGCAGAGACTGCACTGGCACCACTGGGGATGCAGTGCAGTGAGTCCAGTGAGTGCACTGGCACCACTGGGGATGCACTGCAGTGAGTCCAGAGAGTGCATTGGCACCACTTGGGATGCACTGCAGTGAGTCCAGAGAGTGCACTTGCACCACTGGGGATGCAGTGCAGTGAGTCCAGAGAGTGCACTGGCACCACTGGGGATGCAGTGCAGTGAGTCCAGAGAGTGCACTGGCACCAATGGGGATGCACTTCAGTGAGTCCACAGAGTGCACTGGCACCACTGGGGATGCAGTGCAGTGAGTCTAGAGAGTGCACTGGCACCATTGGAGATGCAGTGCAGTGAGTCCAGAGAGTGCACTGGCACCACTGGGGATGCAGTGCAGTGAGTCCAGAGAGTGCACTGGCACCACTGGTGATGCAGTGCAGTGAGTCCAGAGAGTGCACTGGCACCACTGGTGATGCACTGCAGTGAGTCCAGAGAGTTCACTGGCACCACTGGGGATGCACTTCAGTGAGTGCAGAGACTGCACTGGCACCACTGGGGATGCAGTGCAGTGAGTCCAGTGAGTGTACTGGCACCACTGGGGATGCACTTCAGTGAGTCCAGAGAGTGCATTGGCACCACTTGGGATGCACTGCAGTGAGTCCAGAGAGTGCACTTGCACCACTGGGGATGCAGTGCAGTGAGTCCAGAGAGTGCACTGGCACCACTGGGGATGCAGTGCAGTGAGTCCAGAGATTGCACTGGCACCAATGGGGATGCACAGCAGTGAGTCCACAGAGTGCACTGGCACCACTGGGGATGCACTGCAGTGAGTCCAGAGAGTGCACTGGCACCACTGGGGATGCAGTGCAGTCAGTCCAGTGAGTGTACTGGCACCACTGGGGATGCACTGCAGTGAGTCCAGAGAGTGCACTGGCACCACTGGGAATGCACTTCAGTGAGTCCAGAGAGTGCACTGGCACCACTGGGGATGCACTGCAGTGAGTCCAGAGAGTGCACTGGCACCACTGGGGATGCAGTGCAGTGAGTCCAGAGAGTGCACTGGCACCAATGGGGATGCACTTCAGTGAGTCCAGAGAGTGCACGGGCTCCACTGGGGATGCACTGCAGTGAGTCCACAGAGTGCACTGGCACCACTGGGGATGCAGTGCAGTGAGTCCAGAGAGTGCACTGGCACCACTGGGGATGCACTGCAGTGAGTCCAGAGAGTGCTCTGGCACCACTGGGGATGCAGTGCAGTGAGTCCACAGAGTGCACTAGCACCACTGGGGATGCAGTGCAGTGAGTCCAGAGAGTGCACTGGCAACACTGGGGTTGCACTGCAGTGAGTCCAGAGAGTGCACTGGCACCACTGGGGATGCAGTGCAGTGAGTCCAGAGAGTGCACTGGCACCATTGGAGATGCAGTGCAGTGAGTCCAGAGAGTGCACTGGCACCACTGGGGATGCAGTGCAGTGAGTCCAGAGAGTGCACTGGCACCACTGGGGATGCAGTGCAGTGAGTCCAGAGAGTGCACTGGCACCACTGGGGATGCACTGCAGTGAGTCCAGAGAGTGCACTGGCACCACTGGGGATGCAGTGCAGTGAGTCCAAAGAGTGCACTGACACCACTGGGGATGCAGTGCAGTGAGTCCAGAGAGTGCACTGGCACCAATGGGGATGCACAGCAGTGAGTCCACAGAGTGCACTGGCACCACTGGGGATGCAGTGCAGTGAGTCCAGAGAGTGCACTGGCACCACTGGGGATGCAGTACAGTGAGTCCAGAGAGTGCACTGGCACCACTGGGGATGCACAGCAGTGAGTCCAGAGAGTGCATTGGCACCACTGGGGATGCAGTGCAGTGAGTCCAGAGAGTGCACTGGCACCATTGGAGATGCAGTGCAGTGAGTCCAGAGAGTGCACTGGCACCACTGGGGATGCAGTGCAGTGAGTCCAGAGAGTGCACTGGCACCACTGGGGATGCAGTGCAGTGAGTCCAGAGAGTGCACTGGCACCACTGGGGATGCACTGCAGTGAGTCCAGAGAGTTCACTGGCACCACTGGAGATGCACTTCAGTGAGTGCAGAGACTGCACTGGCACCACTGGGGATGCAGTGCAGTGAGTCCAGTGAGTGCACTGGCACCACTGGGGATGCACTGCAGTGAGTCCAGAGAGTGCATTGGCACCACTTGGGATGCACTGCAGTGAGTCCAGAGAGTGCACTTGCACCACTGGGGATGCAGTGCAGTGAGTCCAGAGAGTGCACTGGCACCACTGGGGATGCAGTGCAGTGAGTCCAGAGAGTGCACTGGCACCAATGGGGATGCACTTCAGTGAGTCCACAGAGTGCACTGGCACCACTGGGGATGCAGTGCAGTGAGTCTAGAGAGTGCACTGGCACCATTGGAGATGCAGTGCAGTGAGTCCAGAGAGTGCACTGGCACCACTGGGGATGCAGTGCAGTGAGTCCAGAGAGTGCACTGGCACCACTGGGGATGCAGTGCAGTGAGTCCAGAGAGTGCACTGGCACCACTGGGGATGCACTGCAGTGAGTCCAGAGAGTTCACTGGCACCACTGGGGATGCACTTCAGTGAGTGCAGAGACTGCACTGGCACCACTGGGGATGCAGTGCAGTGAGTCCAGTGAGTGTACTGGCACCACTGGGGATGCACTTCAGTGAGTCCAGAGAGTGCATTGGCACCACTTGGGATGCACTGCAGTGAGTCCAGAGAGTGCACTTGCACCACTGGGGATGCAGTGCAGTGAGTCCAGAGAGTGCACTGGCACCACTGGGGATGCAGTGCAGTGAGTCCAGAGATTGCACTGGCACCAATGGGGATGCAGTGCAGTGAGTCCACAGAGTGCACTGGCACCACTGGGGATGCAGTACAGTGAGTCCAGAGAGTGCACTGGCACCACTGGGGATGCAGTGCAGTCAGTCCAGTGAGTGTACTGGCACCACTGGGGATGCACTGCAGTGAGTCCAGAGAGTGCACTGGCACCACTGGGAATGCACTTCAGTGAGTCCAGAGAGTGCACTGGCACCACTGGGGATGCACTGCAGTGAGTCCACAGAGTGCACTGGCACCACTGGGGATGCAGTGCAGTGAGTCCAGAGAGTGCACTGGCACCACTGGGGATGCACTTCAGTGAGTCCAGAGAGTGCACGGGCTCCACTGGGGATGCACTGCAGTGAGTCCACAGAGTGCACTGGCACCACTGGGGATGCAGTGCAGTGAGTCCAGAGAGTGCACTGGCACCACTGGGGATGCACTGCAGTGAGTCCAGAGAGTGCTCTGGCACCACTGGGGATGCAGTGCAGTGAGTCCACAGAGTGCACTAGCACCACTGGGGATGCAGTGCAGTGAGTCCAGAGAGTGCACTGGCAACACTGGGGTTGCACTGCAGTGAGTCCAGAGAGTGCACTGGCACCACTGGGGATGCAGTGCAGTGAGTCCAGAGTGTGCACTGGCACCATTGGAGATGCAGTGCAGTGAGTCCAGAGAGTGCACTGGCACCACTGGGGATGCAGTGCAGTGAGTCCAGAGAGTGCACTGGCACCACTGGGGATGCAGTGCAGTGAGTCCAGAGAGTGCACTGGCACCACTGGGGATGCACTGCAGTGAGTCCAGAGAGTTCACTGGCACCACTGGGGATGCACTTCAGTGAGTGCAGAGACTGCACTGGCACCACTGGGGAAGCAGTGCAGTGAGTCCAGTGAGTGTACTGGCACCACTGGGGATGCACTGCAGTGAGTCCAGAGAGTGCATTGGCACCACTTGGGATGCACTGCAGTGAGTCCAGAGAGTGCACTTGCACCACTGGAGATGCAGTGCAGTGAGTCCAGAGAGTGCACTGGCACCACTGGGGATGCAGTGCAGTGAGTCCAGAGAGGGCACTGGCACCAATGGGGATGCACAGCAGTGAGTCCACAGAGTGCACTGGCACCACTGGGGATGCAGTACAGTGAGTCCAGAGAGTGCACTGGCACCACTGGGGATGCACTGCAGTGAGTCCAGAGAGTGCTCTGGCACCACTGGCGATGCAGTGCAGTGAGTCCAGAGAGTGCACTAGCACCACTGGGGATGCAGTGCAGTCAGTCCAGTGAGTGTACTGGCACCACAGGGGATGCACTGCAGTGAGTCCAGAGAGTGCACTGGCACCACTGGGAATGCACTTCAGTGAGTCCAGAGAGTGCACTGGCACCACTGGGGATGCACTGCAGTGAGTCCACAGAGTGCACTGGCACCACTGGGGATGCAGTGCAGTGAGTCTAGAGAGTGCACTGGCACCACTGGGGATGCACTTCAGTGAGTCCAGAGAGTGCACGAGCTCCACTGGGGATGCACTGCAGTGAGTCCACAGAGTGCACTGGCACCACTGGGGATGCAGTGCAGTGAGTCCAGAGAGTGCACTGGCTCCACTGGGGATGCAGTGCAGTGAGTCCAGAGAGTGCTCTGGCACCACTGGGGATGCAGTGCAGTGAGTCCACAGAGTGCACTAGCACCACTGGGGATGCAGTGCAGTGAGTCCAGAGGGTGCACTGGCACCACTGGGGATGCACTGCAGTGAGTCCAGAGAGTGCACTGGCACCACTGGGGATGCAGTGCAGTGAGTCCAGAGTGTGCACTGGCACTACTGGGAATGCAGTGCAGTGAGTCCAGAGATCGCACTGGCACCACGGGGGATGCACTTCAGTGAGTCCAGAGAGTGCACTGGCACCACTGGGGATGCACTGCAGTGAGTCCAGAGAGTGCACTGGCACCACTGGGGATGCACTGCAGTGAGTCCAGAGAGTGCACTGGCACCACTGGGGATGCAGTGCAGTGAGTCCAGAGAGTGCACTGGCACCAGAGGGAATGCACTGCAGTGAGTCCAGTGAGTGCACAGGCACCACTTGGGATGCAGTGCAGTGAGTGCAGGGAGTGCACTGGCACCACTGGGGATGCAGTGCAGTGAGTCCAGAGAGTGCAGTGGCACCACTGGGGATGCAGTGCAGTGAGTCCAGAGAGTGCACAGGCAGCACTGAGAATGCCCTTCAGTGAGTCCAGAGAGTGCACTGGCACCACTGGGGATGCACTGCAGTGAGTCCACAGAGTGCACTAGCACCACTGGGGATGCAGTGCAGTGCGTCCAGAGAGTGTACTGGCACCACTGGGGATGCACTGCAGTGAGTCCAGAGAGTGCACTGGCACCACTGAGAATGCACTTCAGTGAGTCCAGAGAGCGCACTGGCACCACTGGGGATGCAGTGCAGTGAGTCCAGAGAGTGCACTGACACCACTGAGAATGCACTTCAGTGAGTCCAAAGAGTGCACTGGCACCACTGGGGATGCACTGCAGTGAGTCCAGAGAGTGCACAAGCACCCCTGGGAATGTAGTGCAGTGAATCCAGTGAGTGCACTGGCACCAGTGGGGATGCACTGCAGTGAGTCCAGAGAGTGCACTGGCACCACTGGGGATGCACTGCAGTGAGCCCAGAGAGTGCACTGGCACCACTGGAGATGCAGTACAGTGAGTCCAGTGAATGCACTGGCAACACTAGGGATGCAGTGCAGTGAGTCCAGAGAGTGCACTGGCACCACTGGTGATGCAGTATAGTGAGTCCAGTGAGTGCACTGGCACCACTGGGGATGCAGTGCAGTGAGTCCAGAGAGTGCACTGGCACCACTGGGGATGCAGTGCAGTGAGAACAGAGAGTGCACTGGCACCAGTGATGATGCAGTACAGTGAGTCCAGTGAGTGCACTGGCACCACTGGGGATGTAGTGCAGTGACTCGAGAGAGTGCACTGGCACCACTGGGGATGCAGTGCAGTGACTCCAGAGAGTGCACTGGCACCACTTGGGATGCAGTGCAGTGAGTCCAGAGAGTGCACTGGCACCACTGGGGATGCAGTGCAGTGAGTCCAGAGAGTGCATTGGCACCACTGGTGATGCAGTGCAGTGAGTCCAGAGAGTGCACTGGCACCACTGGGGATGCACTGCAGTGAGTCCACAGAGTGCACTGGTACCACTGGGGATGCAGTGCAGTGAGTCCAGAGAGTGCACTGGCACCACTGGGGATGCACTGCAGTGAGTCCAGAGAGTGCACTGGCACCACTGGGGATGCAGTGCAGTGAGTCCAGAGAGTGCACTGGCACCACTGGGGATGCACTGCAGTGAGTCCAGAGAGTGCACTGGCACCACTGGGGATGCAGTGCAGTGAGTCCAGAGAGTGCACTGGCACCACTGGGGATGCACTGCAGTGAGTCCAGAGAGCGCACTGGCACCACTGGGGATGCACTGCAGTGAGTCCACAGAGTGCACTGGCACCACTGAGAATGCACTTCAGTGAGTCCAGAGAGTGCACTGGTACCACTGGGGATGCACTGCAGTGAGTCCAGAGAGTGCACTGGCACCACTGGGGATGCAGTGCAGTGAATCCAGTGAGTGCACTGGCACCACTGGGGATGCAGTGCAGTGAGTCAAGAGAGTGCACTGGCACCACTGGGGATGCGGTGCCGGGAGTCCAGAGAGTGCACTGGCACCACTGGGGATGCAGTGCAGTGAGTCCAGAGAGTGCACTGGCACCACTGGGGATGCAGTGCAGTGAGTCCAGAGAGTGCACTGGCACCACTGGGGATGCACTGCAGTGAGTCCAGAGAGTGCTCTGGCACCACTGGGGATGCAGTGCAGTGAGTCCAGAGAGTGCACTGGCACCACTGGGGATGCGGTGCGGTGAGTCCAGAGAGTGCACTGGCACCACTGGGGATGCACTTCAGTGAGTCCAGAGAGTGCACTGGCACCACTGGGGATGCACTGCAGTTACTCCAGAGAGTGCACTGGCACCACTGGGGATGCAGTGCTGTGAGTCCAGAGAGTGCACTGGCAGCACTGGGGATGCGGTGCGGTGAGTCCAGAGAGTGCACTGGCACCACTGGGGATGCACTGCAGTGAGCCCAGAGAGTGCACTGGCACCACTGGGGATGCAGTGCAGTGAGTCCACAGAGTGCACTGGCACCACTGGGGATGCAGTGCAGTGAGTCAAGAGAGTGCACTGGCACCACTGGGGATGCACTGCAGTGAGCCCAGAGAGTGCACTGGCACCACTGGGGATGCGGTGCCGGGAGTCCAGAGAGTGCACTGGCACCACTGGGGATGTAGTGCAGTGAGTCCAGAGAGTGCACTGGCACCACTGGGGATGCAGTGCAGTGAGTCCAGAGAGTGCACTGGCACCACTGGGGATGCACTGAAGTGAGTCCAGAGAGTGCTCTGGCACCACTGGGGATGCAGTGCAGTGAGTCCAGAGAGTGCACTGGCACCACTGGGGATGCAGTGCAGTGAGTCCAGAGAGTGCACTGGCACCACTGGTGATGCAGTGCAGTTACTCCAGAGAGTGCACTGGCACCACTGGGGATGCGGTGCGGTGAGTCCAGAGAGTGCACTGGCACCACTGGGGATGCAGTGCAGTAAGTCCAGTGAGTGTACCGGCACCACTGGGGATGCACTGCAGTGAGTCCAGAGAGTGCACTGGCACCACTGAGAATGCCCTTCAGTGAGTCCAGAGAGTGCACTGGCACCACTGGGGATGCACTGCAGTGAGTCCAGAGAGTGCACTAGCACCACTGGGGATGCAGTGCAGTGACTCCAGAGAGTGCACTGGCACCAGTGGCATGCACTTCAGTGAGTCCAGAGAGTGCACTGGCACCACTGGGGATGCAGTGCAGTGAGTCCAGAGAGTGCATTGGCACCACTGGGGATGCAGTGCAGTGAGTCCAGAGAGTGCACTGGCACCACTGGGGATGCACTGCAGTGAGTCCACAGAGTGCACTGGTACCACTGGGGATGCAGTGCAGTGAGTCCAGAGAGTGCACTGGCACCACTGGGGATGCAGTGCAGTGAGTCCAGAGAGTGCACTGGCACCACTGGGGATGCAGTGCAGTGAGCCCAGAGAGAGCACTGGCAGCACTGGGGATGCAGTGCAGTGAGTCCAGAGAGTGCACTGGCACCACTGGGGATGCAGTGCAGTGAGTCCAGAGAGTGCACTGGCACCACTGGGGATGCACTTCAGTGAGTCCAGAGAGTGCACTGGCACCACTGGGGATGCACTTCAGTGAGTCCAGAGAGTGCATTGGCACCACTGGGGATGCAGTGCAGTGAGTCCAGAGAGTGCACTGGCACCACTGGGGCTGCAGTGCAGTGAGTCCACAGAGTGCACTGGTACCACTGGGGATGCAGTGCAGTGAGTCCAGAGAGTGCACTGGCACCACTGGGGATGCACTGCAGTGAGTCCAGAGAGTGCACTGGCACCACTGGGGATGCAGTGCAGTGAGTCCAGAGAGTGCACTGGCACCACTGAGAATGCAGTGCAGTGAGTCCAGAGAGTGCACTGGCACCACTGGGGATGCACTACAGTGAGTCCAGAGAGTGCACTAGCACCACTGGGGATGCAGTGCAGTGAATCTAGTGAGTGCACTGGCACCACTGGGGATGCAGTGCAGTGAGTCAAGAGAGTGCACTGGCACCACTGGGGATGCACTGCAGTGAGCCCAGAGAGTGCACTGGCACCACTGGGGATGCGGTGCCGGGAGTCCAGAGAGTGCACTGGCACCACTGGGGATGAACTGCAGTGAGTCCACAGAGTGCACTAGCACCAGTGGGGATGCAGTGCAGTGACTCCAGAGAGTGCACTGGCACCACTGGGGATGCACTTCAGTGAGTCCAGAGAGTGCACTGGCACCACTGGGGATGCAGTGCAGTGAGGCCAGAGAGTGCATTGGCACCACTGGGGATGCAGTGCAGTGAGTCCAGAGAGTGCACTGGCACCACTGGGGATGCACTGCATTGAGTCCACAGAGTGCACTGGTACCACTGGGGTTGCAGTGCAGTGAGTCCAGAGAGTGCACTGGCACCACTGGGGATGCACTGCAGTGAGTCCAGAGAGTGCACTGGCACCACTGGGGATGCAGTGCAGTGAGTCCAGAGAGTGCACTGGCACCACTGGGGATGCAGTGCAGTGAGTCCAGAGAGTGCACTGGCACCACTGGGGATGCACTGCAGTGAGTCCAGAGAGCGCACTGGCACCACTGGGGATGCACTGCAGTGAGTCCACAGAGTGCACTGGCACCACTGAGAATGCACTTCAGTGAGTCCAGAGAGTGCACTGGTACCACTGGGGATGCACTGCAGTGAGTCCAGAGAGTGCACTGGCACCACTGGGGATGCAGTGCAGTGAATCCAGTGAGTGCACTGGCACCACTGGGGATGCAGTGCAGTGAGTCAAGAGAGTGCACTGGCACCACTGGGGATGCACTTCAGTGAGCCCAGAGAGTGCACTGGCACCACTGGGGATGCGGTGCCGGGAGTCCAGAGAGTGCACAGGAACCACTGGGGATGCAGTGCAGTGAGTCCAGAGAGTGCACTGGCACCACTGGGGATGCAGTGCAGTGAGTCCAGAGAGTGCACTGGCACCACTGGGGATGCACTGCAGTGAGTCCAGAGAGTGCTCTGGCACCACTGGGGATGCAGTGCAGTGAGTCCAGAGAGTGCACTGGCACCACTGGGGATGCAGTGCAGTGAGTCCAGAGAGTGCACTGGCACCACTGGTGATGCACTGCAGTTACTCCAGAGAGTGCACTGGCACCACTGGGGATGCGGTGCAGTGAGTCCAGAGAGTGCATTGGCACCACTGGGGATGCAGTGCAGTGAGTCCAGAGAGTGCACTGGCAGCACTGGGGATGCAGTGCAGTGAGTCCAGAGAGTGCACTGGCACCACTGGGGATGCACTGCAGTGAGTCCAGAGAGTGCACGCGCTCCACTGAGGATGCAGTACAGTGAGGCCAGAGAGTGCACTGGCACCACTGGGGATGCAGTGCAGTGAGTCCAGAGAGTGCACTGGCACCACTGGGGATGCACTACAGTGAGTCCAGAGAGTGCACTGGCACCACTGGGGATGCAGTGCAGTGAGTCCAGAAATTGCACTGGCACCACTGGGGATGCACTGCAGTGAGTCCAGAGAGTGCACTGGCACCACTGGGGATGCACTTCAGTGAGTCCAGAGAGTGCACTGGCACCACTGGTGATGCACTGCAGTGAGTCCAGAGAGTGCACTGGCACCACTGGGGATGCAGTGCAGTGAGTCCAGAGAGTGCACTGGCACCACTGGGGATGCGGTGCAGTGAGTCCAGAGAGTGCACTAGAACCACTGGGGATGCAGTGGCGGGAGTCCAGAGAGTGCTTTGGCACCACTGGGGATGCAGTACAGTGAGTCCAGAGAGTGCACTGGCACCACTGGGGATGCAGCGCAGTGACTCTAGAGAGTGCACTGGCACGACTGGGGATGCGGTGCAGTGAGTCCAGAGAGTGCACTGGCACCACTCAGGGTGCAGTGCGGTGAGTCCAGAGAGTGCACTGGCACCACTGGGGATGCAGTACAGTGAGTCCAGAGAGTGCACTGGCACCACTGGGGATGCAGTGACGCGAGTCCAGAGTGCACTAGCACCACTGGGGATGCACTGCAGTGAGTCCAGAGAGTGCACTGGCACCACCGGGAATGCACTGCAGTGAGTCCAGAGAGTGCACTGGCACCACTGGGGATGCACTTCAGTGAGTCCAGAGAGTGCACTAGCACCACTGGGGATGCAGTGACGCGAGTACAGAGAGTGCACTGGCACCACTGGGGATGCAGAGCAGTGAGTCCAGAGAGTGCACTGGCACCACTGGGGATGCAGTGCAGTGAGTCCAGAGAGTGCACTGGCACCACTTGGGATGCAGTGCAGTGAGTCCAGAGAGTGCACTGGCACCACAGGTGATGCAGTGCAGTGAGTCCAGAGAGTGCACTGGCAGCACTGGGGATGTAGTGCAGTGAGTCCAGAGAGTGCACTGGCACCACAGGTGATGCACTCCAGTGATTCCAGAGAGTGCACTTGCACCACGGGGGATGCAGTGCAGTGACGCCAGAGAGTGCACTGGCAGCATTGGGGTGCAGTGCAGTGAGTCCAGAGAGTGCACTGGCACCACTGGGGATGCAGTGACGCGAGTCCAGAGAGTGCACTGGCACCACTGGGGATGCACTGCAGTCACTCCAGAGAGTGCACTGGCACAACTGGGGATGCGGTGCAGTGAGTCCAGAGAGTGCACTGGCACCACTGGGGATGCAGTGCAGTGAGTCCAGAGAGTGCACTGGCACCACAGGTGATGCACTCCAGTGAGTCCAGAGAGTGCACTTGCACCACGGGGGATGCAGTGCAGTGACGCCAGAGAGTGCACTGGCACCAATGGGGATGCACAGCAGTGAGTCCACAGAGTGCACTGGCACCACTGGGGATGCAGTACAGTGAGTCCAGAGAGTGCACTGGCACCACTGGGGATGCACTGCAGTGAGTCCAGAGAGTGCTCTGGCACCACTGGGGATGCAGTGCAGTGAGTCCAGAGAGTGCACTAGCACCACTGGGGATGCAGTGCAGTGAGTCCAGAGAGTGCACTGGCACCACTGGGGATGCAGTGCAGTGAGTCCAGAGAGTGCACTGGCACCATTGGAGATGCAGTGCAGTGAGTCCAGAGAGTGCACTGGCACCACTGGGGATGCAGTGCAGTGAGTCCAGAGAGTGCACTGGCACAACTGGGGATGCAGTGCAGTGAGTCCAGAGAGTGCACTGGCACCACTGGGGATGCACTGCAGTGAGTCCAGAGAGTTCACTGGCACCACTGGAGATGCACTTCAGTGAGTGCAGAGACTGCACTGGCACCACTGGGGATGCAGTGCAGTGAGTCCAGTGAGTGTACTGGCACCACTGGGGATGCACTGCAGTGAGTCCAGAGAGTGCATTGGCACCACTTGGGATGCACTGCAGTGAGTCCAGAGAGTGCACTTGCACCACTGGGGATGCAGTGCAGTGAGTCCAAAGAGTGCACTGACACCACTGGGGATGCAGTGCAGTGAGTCCAGAGAGTGCACTGGCACCAATGGGGATGCACAGCAGTGAGTCCAGAGAGTGCACTGGCACCACTGGGGATGCAGTGCAGTAAGTCCAGAGAGTGCACTGGCACCACTGGGGATGCAGTACAGTGAGTCCAGAGAGTGCACTGGCACCACTGGGGATGCACAGCAGTGAGTCCAGAGAGTGCATTGGCACCACTGGGGATGCAGTGCAGTGAGTCCAGAGAGTGCACTGGCACCATTGGAGATGCAGTGCAGTGAGTCCAGAGAGTGCACTGGCACCACTGGGGATGCAGTGCAGTGAGTCCAGAGAGTGCACTGGCACCACTGGGGATGCAGTGCAGTGAGTCCAGAGAGTGCACTGGCACCACTGGGGATGCACTGCAGTGAGTCCAGAGAGTTCACTGGCACCACTGGAGATGCACTTCAGTGAGTGCAGAGACTGCACTGGCACCACTGGGGATGCAGTGCAGTGAGTCCAGTGAGTGCACTGGCACCACTGGGGATGCACTGCAGTGAGTCCAGAGAGTGCATTGGCACCACTTGGGATGCACTGCAGTGAGTCCAGAGAGTGCACTTGCACCACTGGGGATGCAGTGCAGTGAGTCCAGAGAGTGCACTGGCACCACTGGGGATGCAGTGCAGTGAGTCCAGAGAGTGCACTGGCACCAATGGGGATGCACTTCAGTGAGTCCACAGAGTGCACTGGCACCACTGGGGATGCAGTGCAGTGAGTCTAGAGAGTGCACTGGCACCATTGGATATGCAGTGCAGTGAGTCCAGAGAGTGCACTGGCACCACTGGGGATGCAGTGCAGTGAGTCCAGAGAGTGCACTGGCACCACTGGGGATGCAGTGCAGTGAGTCCAGAGAGTGCACTGGCACCACTGGGGATGCACTGCAGTGAGTCCAGAGAGTTCACTGGCACCACTGGGGATGCACTTCAGTGAGTGCAGAGACTGCACTGGCACCACTGGGGATGCAGTGCAGTGAGTCCAGTGAGTGTACTGGCACCACTGGGGATGCACTGCAGTGAGTCCAGAGAGTGCATTGGCACCACTTGGGATGCACTGCAGTGAGTCCAGAGAGTGCACTTGCACCACTGGGGATGCAGTGCAGTGAGTCCAGAGAGTGCACTGGCACCACTGGGGATGCAGTGCAGTGAGTCCAGAGAGTGCACTGGCACCAATGGGGATGCACAGCAGTGAGTCCACAGAGTGCACTGGCACCACTGGGGATGCAGTACAGTGAGTCCAGAGAGTGCACTGGCACCACTGGGGATGCACTGCAGTGAGTCCAGAGAGTGCTCTGGCACCACTGGCGATGCAGTGCAGTGAGTCCAGAGAGTGCACTAGCACCACTGGGGATGCAGTGCAGTCAGTCCAGTGAGTGTACTGGCACCACTGGGGATGCACTGCAGTGAGTCCAGAGAGTGCACTGGCACCACTGGGAATGCACTTCAGTGAGTCCAGAGAGTGCACTGGCACCACTGGGGATGCACTGCAGTGAGTCTAGAGAGTGCACTGGCACCACTGGGGATGCAGTGCAGTGAGTCCAGAGAGTGCACTGGCACCACTGGGGATGCACTTCAGTGAGTCCAGAGAGTGCACGGGCTCCACTGGGGATGCAGTGCAGTGAGTCCAGAGAGTGCACTGGCACCACTGGGGATGCTGTGCAGTGAGTCCAGAGAGTGCACTGGCACCACTGGGGATGCAATGCAGTGAGTCCAGAGAGTGCTCTGGCACCACTGGGGATGCAGTGCAGTGAGTCCACAGAGTGCACTAGCACCACTGGGGATGCAGTGCAGTGAGTCCAGAGAGTGCACTGGCAACACTGGGGTTGCACTGCAGTGAGTCCAGAGAGTGCACTGGCACCACTGGGGATGCAGTGCAGTGAGTCCAGAGTGTGCACTGGCACCATTGGAGATGCAGTGCAGTGAGTCCAGAGAGTGCACTGGCACCACTGGGGATGCAGTGCAGTGAGTCCAGAGAGTGCACTGGCACCACTGGGGATGCAGTGCAGTGAGTCCAGAGAGTGCACTGGCACCACTGGGGATGCACTGCAGTGAGTCCAGAGAGTTCACTGGCACCACTGGGGATGCACTTCAGTGAGTGCAGAGACTGCACTGGCACCACTGGGGATGCAGTGCAGTGAGTCCAGTGAGTGTACTAGCACCACTGGGGATGCACTGCAGTGAGTCCAGAGAGTGCATTGGCACCACTTGGGATGCACTGCAGTGAGTCCAGAGAGTGCACTTGCACCACTGGGGATGCAGTGCAGTGAGTCCAGAGAGTGCACTGGCACCACTGGGGATGCAGTGCAGTGAGTCCAGAGAGGGCACTGGCACCAATGGGGATGCACAGCAGTGAGTCCACAGAGTGCACTGGCACCACTGGGGATGCAGTGCAGTGAGTCCAGAGAGTGCACTGGCACCACTGGCATGCAGTACAGTGAGTCCAGAGAGTGCACTGGCACCACTGGGGATGCACAGCAGTGAGTCCAGAGAGTGCATTGGCACCACTGGGGATGCAGTGCAGTGAGTCCAGAGAGTGCACTGGCACCATTGGAGATGCAGTGCAGTGAGTCCAGAGAGTGCACTGGCACCACTGGGGATGCAGTGCAGTGAGTCCAGAGAGTGCACTGGCACCACTGGGGATGCAGTGCAGTGAGTCCAGAGAGTGCACTGGCACCACTGGGGATGCACTGCAGTGAGTCCAGAGAGTTCACTGGCACCACTGGAGATGCACTTCAGTGAGTGCAGAGACTGCACTGGCACCACTGGGGATGCAGTGCAGTGAGTCCAGTGAGTGCACTGGCACCACTGGGGATGCACTGCAGTGAGTCCAGAGAGTGCATTGGCACCACTTGGGATGCACTGCAGTGAGTCCAGAGAGTGCACTTGCACCACTGGGGATGCAGTGCAGTGAGTCCAGAGAGTGCACTGGCACCACTGGGGATGCAGTGCAGTGAGTCCAGAGAGTGCACTGGCACCAATGGGGATGCAGTGCAGTGAGTCCACAGAGTGCACTGGCACCACTGGGGATGCAGTACAGTGAGTCCAGAGAGTGCACTGGCACCACTGGGGATGCACTGCAGTGAGTCCAGAGAGTGCTCTGGCACCACTGGCGATGCAGTGCAGTGAGTCCAGAGAGTGCACTAGCACCACTGGGGATGCAGTGCAGTCAGTCCAGTGAGTGTACTGGCACCACTGGGGATGCACTGCAGTGAGTCCAGAGAGTGCACTGCCACCACTGGGAATGCACTTCAGTGAGTCCAGAGAGTGCACTGGCACCACTGGGTATGCACTGCAGTGAGTCCACAGAGTGCACTGGCACCACTGGGGATGCAGTGCAGTGAGTCCAGAGAGTGCACTGGCACCACTGGGGATGCACTTCAGTGAGTCCAGAGAGTGCACGGGCTCCACTGGGGATGCACTGCAGTGAGTCCACAGAGTGCACTGGCACCACTGGGGATGCAGTGCAGTGAGTCCAGAGAGTGCACTGGCACCACTGGGGATGCACTGCAGTGAGTCCAGAGAGTGCTCTGGCACCACTGGGGATGCAGTGCAGTGAGTCCACAGAGTGCACTAGCACCACTGGGGATGCAGTGCAGTGAGTCCAGAGAGTGCACTGGCAACACTGGGGTTGCACTGCAGTGAGTCCAGAGAGTGCACTGGCACCACTGGGGATGCAGTGCAGTGAGTCCAGAGTGTGCACTGGCACCATTGGAGATGCAGTGCAGTGAGTCCAGAGAGTGCACTGGCACCACTGGGGATGCAGTGCAGTGAGTCCAGAGAGTGCACTGGCACCACTGGGGATGCAGTGCAGTGAGTCCAGAGAGTGCACTGGCACCACTGGGGATGCACTGCAGTGAGTCCAGAGAGTTCACTGGCACCACTGGGGATGCACTTCAGTGAGTGCAGAGACTGCACTGGCACCACTGGGGATGCAGTGCAGTGAGTCCAGTGAGTGTACTGGCACCACTGGGGATGCACTGCAGTGAGTCCAGAGAGTGCATTGGCACCACTTGGGATGCACTGCAGTGAGTCCAGAGAGTGCACTTGCACCACTGGGGATGCAGTGCAGTGAGTCCAGAGAGTGCACTGGCACCACTGGGGATGCAGTGCAGTGAGTCCAGAGAGGGCACTGGCACCAATGGGGATGCACAGCAGTGAGTCCACAGAGTGCACTGGCACCACTGGGGATGCAGTACAGTGAGTCCAGAGAGTGCACTGGCACCACTGGGGATGCACTGCAGTGAGTCCAGAGAGTGCTCTGGCACCACTGGCGATGCAGTGCAGTGAGTCCAGAGAGTGCACTAGCACCACTGGGGATGCAGTGCAGTCAGTCCAGTGAGTGTACTGGCACCACAGGGGATGCACTGCAGTGAGTCCAGAGAGTGCACTGGCACCACTGGGAATGCACTTCAGTGAGTCCAGAGAGTGCACTGGCACCACTGGGGATGCACTGCAGTGAGTCCACAGAGTGCACTGGCACCACTGGGGATGCAGTGCAGTGAGTCTAGAGAGTGCACTGGCACCACTGGGGATGCACTTCAGTGAGTCCAGAGAGTGCACGAGCTCCACTGGGGATGCACTGCAGTGAGTCCACAGAGTGCACTGGCACCACTGGGGATGCAGTGCAGTGAGTCCAGAGAGTGCACTGGCTCCACTGGGGATGCAGTGCAGTGAGTCCAGAGAGTGCTCTGGCACCACTGGGGATGCAGTGCAGTGAGTCCACAGAGTGCACTAGCACCACTGGGGATGCAGTGCAGTGAGTCCAGAGGGTGCACTGGCACCACTGGGGATGCAGTGCAGTGAGTCCAGTGAGTGTACTGGCACCACTGGGGATGCACTGCAGTGAGTCCAGAGAGTGCACTGGCACCAATGGGGATGCACAGCAGTGAGTCCACAGAGTGCACTGGCACCACTGGGGATGCAGTGCAGTGAGTCCAGAGAGTGCACTGGCACCACTGGGGATGCAGTACAGTGAGTCCAGAGAGTGCACTGGCACCACTGGGGATGCACAGCAGTGAGTCCAGAGAGTGCATTGGCACCACTGGGGATGCAGTGCAGTGAGTCCAGAGAGTGCACTGGCACCATTGGAGATGCAGTGCAGTGAGTCCAGAGAGTGCACTGGCACCACTGGGGATGCAGTGCAGTGAGTCCAGAGAGTGCACTGGCACCACTGGGGATGCACTGCAGTGAGTCCAGAGAGTTCACTGGCACCACTGGGGATGCACTTCAGTGAGTGCAGAGACTGCACTGGCACCACTGGGGATGCAGTGCAGTGAGTCCAGTGAGTGCATTGGCACCACTTGGGATGCACTGCAGTGAGTCCAGAGAGTGCACTTGCACCACTGGGCATGCAGTGCAGTGAGTCCAGAGAGTGCACTGGCACCACTGGGGATGCAGTGCAGTGAGTCCAGAGAGTGCACTGGCACCAATGGGGATGCACAGCAGTGAGTCCACAGAGTGCACTGGCACCACTGGGGATGCAGTACAGTGAGTCCAGAGAGTGCACTGGCACCACTGGGGATGCACTGCAGTGAGTCCAGAGAGTGCTCTGGCACCACTGGCGATGCAGTGCAGTGAGTCCAGAGAGTGCACTAGCACCACTGGGGATGCAGTGCAGTCAGTCCAGTGAGTGTACTGGCACCACTGGGGATGCACTGCAGTGAGTCCAGAGAGTGCACTGGCACCACTGGGAATGCACTTCAGTGAGTCCAGAGAGTGCACTGGCACCACTGGGGATGCACTGCAGTGAGTCCACAGAGTGCACTGGCACCACTGGGGATGCAGTGCAGTGAGTCCAGAGAGTGCACTGGCACCACTGGGGATGCACTTCAGTGAGTCCAGAGAGTGCACGGGCTCCACTGGGGATGCACTGCAGTGAGTCCACAGAGTGCACTGGCACCACTGGGGATGCAGTGCAGTGAGTCCAGAGAGTGCACTGGCACCACTGGGGATGCACTGCAGTGAGTCCAGAGAGTGCTCTGGCACCACTGGGGATGCAGTGCAGTGAGTCCACAGAGTGCACTAGCACCACTGGGGATGCAGTGCAGTGCGTCCAGAGAGTGCACTGGCAACACTGGGGTTGCACTGCAGTGAGTCCAGAGAGTGCACTGGCACCACTGGGGATGCAGTGCAGTGAGTCCAGAGTGTGCACTGGAACCATTGGAGATGCAGTGCAGTGAGTCCAGAGAGTGCACTGGCACCACTGGGGATGCAGTGCAGTGAGTCCAGAGAGTGCACTGGCACCACTGGGGATGCAGTGCAGTGAGTCCAGAGAGTGCACTGGCACCACTGGGATGCACTGCAGTGAGTCCAGAGAGTTCACTGGCACCACTGGGGATGCACTTCAGTGAGTGCAGAGACTGCACTGGCACCACTGGGGATGCAGTGCAGTGAGTCCAGTGAGTGTACTGGCACCACTGGGGATGCACTGCAGTGAGTCCAGAGAGTGCATTGGCACCACTTGGGATGCACTGCAGTGAGTCCAGAGAGTGCACTTGCACCACTGGGGATGCAGTGCAGTGAGTCCAGAGAGTGCACTGGCACCACTGGGGATGCAGTGCAGTGAGTCCAGAGAGGGCACTGGCACCAATGGGGATGCACAGCAGTGAGTCCACAGAGTGCACTGGCACCACTGGGGATGCAGTACAGTGAGTCCAGAGAGTGCACTGGCACCACTGGGGATGCACTGCAGTGAGTCCAGAGAGTGCTCTGGCACCACTGGCGATGCAGTGCAGTGAGTCCAGAGAGTGCACTAGCACCACTGGGGATGCAGTGCAGTCAGTCCAGTGAGTGTACTGGCACCACAGGGGATGCACTGCAGTGAGTCCAGAGAGTGCACTGGCACCACTGGGAATGCACTTCAGTGAGTCCAGAGAGTGCACTGGCACCACTGGGGATGCACTGCAGTGAGTCCACAGAGTGCACTGGCACCACTGGGGATGCAGTGCAGTGAGTCTAGAGAGTGCACTGGCACCACTGGGGATGCACTTCAGTGAGTCCAGAGAGTGTACGAGCTCCACTGGGGATGCACTGCAGTGAGTCCACAGAGTGCACTGGCACCACTGGGGATGCAGTGCAGTGAGTCCACAGAGTGCACTAGCACCACTGGGGATGCAGTGCAGTGAGTCCAGAGAGTGCACTGGCAACACTGGGGTTGCACTGCAGTGAGTCCAGAGAGTGCACTGGCACCACTGGGGATGCAGTGCAGTGAGTCCAGAGTGTGCACTGGCACCATTGGAGATGCAGTGCAGTGAGTCCAGAGAGTGCACTGGCACCACTGGGGATGCAGTGCAGTGAGTCCAGAGAGTGCACTGGCACCACTGGGGATGCAGTGCAGTGAGTCCAGAGAGTGCACTGGCACCACTGGGGATGCACTGCAGTGAGTCCAGAGAGTTCACTGGCACCACTGGGGATGCACTTCAGTGAGTGCAGAGACTGCACTGGCACCACTGGGGATGCAGTGCAGTGAGTCCAGTGAGTGTACTGGCACCACTGGGGATGCACTGCAGTGAGTCCAGAGAGTGCATTGGCACCACTTGGGATGCACTGCAGTGAGTCCACACAGTGCACTTGCACCACTGGGGATGCAGTGCAGTGAGTCCAGAGAGTGCACTGGCACCACTGGGGATGCAGTGCAGTGAGTCCAGAGAGGGCACTGGCACCAATGGGGATGCACAGCAGTGAGTCCACAGAGTGCACTGGCACCACTGGGGATGCAGTACAGTGAGTCCAGAGAGTGCACTGGCACCACTGGGGATGCACTGCAGTGAGTCCAGAGAGTGCTCTGGCACCACTGGCGATGCAGTGCAGTGAGTCCAGAGAGTGCACTAGCACCACTGGGGATGCAGTGCAGTCAGTCCAGTGAGTGTACTGGCACCACAGGGGATGCACTGCAGTGAGTCCAGAGAGTGCACTGGCACCACTGGGAATGCACTTCAGTGAGTCCAGAGAGTGCACTGGCACCACTGGGGATGCACTGCAGTGAGTCCACAGAGTGCACTGGCACCACTGGGGATGCAGTGCAGTGAGTCTAGAGAGTGCACTGGCACCACTGGGGATGCACTTCAGTGAGTCCAGAGAGTGTACGAGCTCCACTGGGGATGCACTGCAGTGAGTCCACAGAGTGCACTGGCACCACTGGGGATGCAGTGCAGTGAGTCCAGAGAGTGCACTGGCTCCACTGGGGATGCAGTGCAGTGAGTCCAGAGAGTGCTCTGGCACCACTGGGGATGCAGTGCAGTGAGTCCACAGAGTGCACTAGCACCACTGGGGATGCAGTGCAGTGAGTCCAGAGGGTGCACTGGCACCACTGGGGATGCACTGCAGTGAGTCCAGAGAGTGCACTGGCACCACTGGGGATGCAGTGCAGTGAGTCCAGAGTGTGCACTGGCACTACTGGAAATGCAGTGCAGTGAGTCCAGAGATCGCACTGGCACCACGGGGGATGCACTTCAGTGAGTCCAGAGAGTGCACTGGCACCACTGGGGATGCAGTGCAGTGAGTCCAGAGAGTGCACTGGCACCACTGGGGATGCACTGCAGTGAGTCCAGAGAGTGCACTGGCACCACTGGGGATGCAGCACAGTGAGTCCAGAGAGTGCACTGGCACCAGAGGGAATGCACTGCAGTGAGTCCAGTGAGTGCACAGGCACCACTTGGGATGCAGTGCAGTGAGTGCAGGGAGTGCACTGGCACCACTGGGGATGCAGTGCAGTGAGTCCAGAGAGTGTACTGGCACCACTGGGGATGCACTGCAGTGAGTCCACAGAGTGCACTGGCACCACTGAGAATGCACTTCAGTGAGTGCAGAGAGCGCACTGGCACCACTGGGGATGCAGTGCAGTGAGTCCAGAGAGTGCACTGACACCACTGAGAATGCACTTCAGTGAGTCCAAAGAGTGCACTGGCACCACTGGGGATGCACTGCAGTGAGTCCAGAGAGTGCACAAGCACCCCTGGGAATGTAGTGCAGTGAATCCAGTGAGTGCACTGGCACCAGTGGGGATGCACTGCAGTGAGTCCAGAGAGTGCACTGGCACCACTGGGGATGCACTGCAGTGAGCCCAGAGAGTGCACTGGCACCACTGGAGATGCAGTACAGTGAGTCCAGTGAATGCACTGGCAACACTAGGGATGCAGTGCAGTGAGTCCAGAGAGTGCACTGGCACCACTGGTGATGCAGTATAGTGAGTCCAGTGAGTGCACTGGCACCACTGGGGATGCAGTGCAGTGAGTCCAGAGAGTGCACTGGCACCACTGGGGATGCAGCACAGTGAGTACAGAGAGTGCACTGGCACCAGTGATGATGCAGTACAGTGAGTCCAGTGAGTGCACTGGCACCACTGGGGATGTAGTGCAGTGACTCGAGAGAGTGCACTGGCACCACTGGGGATGCAGTGCAGTGACTCCAGAGAGTGCACTGGCACCACTTGGGATGCAGTGCAGTGAGTCCAGAGAGTGCACTGGCACCACTGGGGATGCAGTGCAGTGAGTCCAGAGAGTGCATTGGCACCACTGGTGATGCAGTGCAGTGAGTCCAGAGAGTGCACTGGCACCACTGGGGATGCACTGCAGTGAGTCCACAGAGTGCACTGGTACCACTGGGGATGCAGTGCAGTGAGTCCAGAGAGTGCACTGGCACCACTGGGGATGCAGTGCAGTGAGTCCAGAGAGTGCACTGGCACCACTGGGGATGCAGTGCAGTGAGTCCAGAGAGTGCACTGGCACCACTGGGGATGCACTGCAGTGAGTCCAGAGAGTGCACTGGCACCACTGGGGATGCAGTGCAGTGAGTCCAGAGAGTGCACTGGCACCACTGGGGATGCACTGCAGTGAGTCCAGAGAGCGCACTGGCACCACTGGGGATGCACTGCAGTGAGTCCACAGAGTGCACTGGCACCACTGAGAATGCACTTCAGTGAGTCCAGAGAGTGCACTGGTACCACTGGGGATGCACTGCAGTGAGTCCAGAGAGTGCACTGGCACCACTGGGGATGCAGTGCAGTGAATCCAGTGAGTGCACTGGCACCACTGGGGATGCAGTGCAGTGAGTCAAGAGAGTGCACTGGCACCACTGGGGATGCGGTGCCGGGAGTCCAGAGAGTGCACTGGCACCACTGGGGATGCAGTGCAGTGAGTCCAGAGAGTGCACTGGCACCACTGGGGATGCAGTGCAGTGAGTCCAGAGAGTGCACTGGCACCACTGGGGATGCACTGCAGTGAGTCCAGAGAGTGCTCTGGCACCACTGGGGATGCAGTGCAGTGTGTCCAGAGAGTGCACTGGCACCACTGGGGATGCGGTGCGGTGAGTCCAGAGAGTGCACTGGCACCACTGGGGATGCAGTGCAGTCAGTCCAGAGAGTGCACTGGCACCACTGGTGATGCACTGCAGTTACTCCAGAGAGTGCACTGGCACCACTGGGGATGCAGTGCTGTGAGTCCAGAGAGTGCACTGGCACCACTGGGGATGCGGTGCGGTGAGTCCAGAGAGTGCTCTGGCACCACTGGGGATGCACTGCAGTGAGCCCAGAGAGTGCACTGGCACCACTGGGGATGCAGTGCAGTGAATCCAGTGAGTGCACTGGCACCACTGGGGATGCAGTGCAGTCAGTCCAGAGAGTGCACTGGCACCACTGGGGATGCACTGCAGTGAGCCCAGAGAGTGCACTGGCACCACTGGGGATGCGGTGCCGGGAGTCCAGAGAGTGCACTGGCACCACTGGGGATGCAGTGCAGTGAGTCCAGAGAGTGCACTGGCACCACTGGGGATGCAGTGCAGTGAGTCCAGAGAGTGCACTGGCACCACTGGGGATGCACTGAAGTGAGTCCAGAGAGTGCACTGGCACCACTGGGGATGCAGTGCAGTGAGTCCAGAGAGTGCACTGGCACCACTGGGGATGCAGTGCAGTGAGTCCAGAGAGTGCACTGGCACCACTGGTGATGCACTGCAGTTACTCCAGAGAGTGCACTGGCACCACTGGGGATGCGGTGCGGTGAGTCCAGAGAGTGCACTGGCACCACTGGGGATGCAGTGCAGTAAGTCCAGTGAGTGTACCGGCACCACTGGGGATGCACTGCAGTGAGTCCAGAGAGTGCACTGGCACCACTGAGAATGCCCTTCAGTGAGTCCAGAGAGTGCACTGGCACCACTGGGGATGCACTGCAGTGAGTCCAGAGAGTGCACGAGCACCACTGGGGATGCAGTGCAGTGACTCCAGAGAGTGCACTGGCACCAGTGGGGATGCACTTCAGTGAGTCCAGAGAGTGCACTGGCACCACTGGGGATGCAGTGCAGTGAGTCCAGAGAGTGCATTGGCACCACTGGGGATGCAGTGCAGTGAGTCCAGAGAGTGCACTGGCACCACTGGGGATGCACTGCAGTGAGTCCACAGAGTGCACTGGTACCACTGGGGATGCAGTGCAGTGAGTCCAGAGAGTGCACTGGCAGCACTGGGGATGCAGTGCAGTGAGTCCAGAGAGTGCACTGGCACCACTGGGGATGCAGTGCAGTGAGTCCAGAGAGTGCACTGGCACCACTGGGGATGCACTTCAGTGAGTCCAGAGAGTGCATTGGCACCACTGGGGATGCAGTGCAGTGAGTCCAGAGAGTGCACTGGCACCACTGGGGCTGCAGTGCAGTGAGTCCACAGAGTGCACTGGTACCACTGGGGATGCAGTGCAGTGAGTCCAGAGAGTGCACTGGCACCACTGGGGATGCACTGCAGTGAGTCCAGAGAGTGCACTGGCACCACTGGGGATGCAGTGCAGTGAGTCCAGAGAGTGCACTGGCACCACTGGGGATGCAGTGCAGTGAGTCCAGAGAGTGCACTGGCAGCACTGGGGATGCAGTGCAGTGAGTCCAGAGAGTGCACTGGCACCACTGGGGATGCACTGCAGTGAGTCCAGAGAGCGCACTGGCACCACTGGGGATGCACTGCAGTGAGTCCAGAGAGTGCACTGGCACCACTGAGAATGCACTTCAGTGAGTCCAGAGAGTGCACTGGCACCACTGGGGATGCACTGCAGTGAGTCCAGAGAGTGCACTAGCACCACTGGGGATGCAGTGCAGTGAATCTAGTGAGTGCACTGGCACCACTGGGGATGCAGTGCAGTGAGTCAAGAGAGTGCACTGGCACCACTGGGGATGCACTGCAGTGAGCCCAGAGAGTGCACTGGCACCACTGGGGATGCGGTGCCGGGAGTACAGAGAGTGCACTGGCACCACTGGGGATGCACTGCAGTGAGTCCACAGAGTGCACTAGCACCAGTGGGGATGCAGTGCAGTGACTCCAGAGAGTGCACTGGCACCACTGGGGATGCACTTCAGTGAGTCCAGAGAGTGCACTGGCACCACTGGGGATGCAGTGCAGTGAGTCCAGAGAGTGCATTGGCACCACTGGGGATGCAGTGCAGTGAGTCCAGAGAGTGCACTGGCACCACTGGGGATGCACTGCATTGAGTCCACAGAGTGCACTGGTACCACTGGGGTTGCAGTGCAGTGAGTCCAGAGAGTGCACTGGCACCACTGGGGATGCACTGCAGTGAGTCCAGAGAGTGCACTGGCACCACTGGGGATGCAGTGCAGTGAGTCCAGAGAGTGCACTGGCACCACTGGGGATGCAGTGCAGTGAGTCCAGAGAGTGCACTGGCACCACTGGGGATGCACTGCAGTGAGTCCAGAGAGCGCACTGGCACCACTGGGGATGCAGTGCAGTGAGTCCACAGAGTGCACTGGCACCACTGAGAATGCACTTCAGTGAGTCCAGAGAGTGCACTGGTACCACTGGGGATGCACTGCAGTGAGTCCAGAGAGTGCACTGGCACCACTGGGGATGCAGTGCAGTGAATCCAGTGAGTGCACTGGCACCACTGGGGATGCAGTGCAGTGAGTCAAGAGAGTGCACTGGCACCACTGGGGATGCACTTCAGTGAGCCCAGAGAGTGCACTGGCACCACTGGGGATGCGGTGCCGGGAGTCCAGAGAGTGCACAGGAACCACTGGGGATGCAGTGCAGTGAGTCCAGAGAGTGCACTGGCACCACTGGGGATGCAGTGCAGTGAGTCCAGAGAGTGCACTGGCACCACTGGGGATGCACTGCAGTGAGTCCAGAGAGTGCTCTGGCACCACTGGGGATGCAGTGCAGTGAGTCCAGAGAGTGCACTGGCACCACTGGGGATGCAGTGCAGTGAGTCCAGAGAGTGCACTGGCACAACTGGGGATGCACTGCAGTTACTCCAGAGAGTGCACTGGCACCACTGGGGATGCGGTGCAGTGAGTCCAGAGAGTGCATTGGCACCACTGGGGATGCAGTGCAGTGAGTCCAGAGAGTGCACTGGCACCACTGGGGATGCAGTGCAGTGAGTCCAGAGAGTGCACTGGCACCACTGGGGATGCACTGCAGTGAGTCCAGAGAGTGCACGCGCTCCACTGAGGATGCAGTACAGTGAGTCCAGAGAGTGCACTGGCACCACTGGGGATGCAGTGCAGTGAGTCCAGAGAGTGCACTGGCACCACTGGGGATGCACTACAGTGAGTCCAGAGAGTGCTCTGGCACCACTGGGGATGCAGTGCAGTGAGTCCAGAGAGTGCATTGGCACCACTGGGGATGCACTGCAGTGAGTCCAGAGAGTGCACTGGCACCACTGGGGATGCACTTCAGTGAGTCCAGAGAGTGCACTGGCAACACTGGTGATGCACTGCAGTGAGTCCAGAGAGTGCACTGGCACCACTGGGGATGCACTGCAGTGAGTCCAGAGAGTGCACTGGCACCACTGGGGATGCGGTGCAGTGAGTCCAGAGAGTGCACTAGAACCACTGGGGATGCGGTGGCGGGAGTCCAGAGAGCGCTTTGGCACCACTGGGGATGCAGTACAGTGAGTCCAGAGAGTGCACTGGCACCACTGGGGATGCAGCGCAGTGACTCTAGAGAGTGCACTGGCACCACTGGGGATGCGGTGCAGTGAGTCCAGAGAGTGCACTGGCACCACTCAGGGTGCAGTGCGGTGAGTCCAGAGAGTGCACTGGCACCACTGGGGATGCAGTACAGTGAGTCCAGAGAGTGCACTGGCACCACTGGGGATGCAGTGACGCGAGTCCAGAGTGCACTAGCACCACTGGGGATGCACTGCAGTGAGTCCAGAGAGTGCACTGGCACCACCGGGAATGCACTGCAGTGAGTCCAGAGAGTGCACTGGCACCACTGGGGATGCACTTCAGTGAGTCCAGAGAGTGCACTGGCACCACTGGGGATGCAGTGACGCGAGTACAGAGAGTGCACTGGCACCACTGGGGATGCACTGCAGTCACTCCAGAGAGTGCACTGGCACCACTGGGGATGCAGTGCAGTGAGTCCAGAGAGTGCACTGGCACCACTGGGGATGCAGTGCAGTGAGTCCAGAGAGTGCACTGGCACCACTGGGGATGCAGTGCAGTGAGTCCAGAGAGTGCACTGGCAGCACTGGGGATGTAGTGCAGTGAGTCCAGAGAGTGCACTGGCACCACAGGTGATGCACTCCAGTGATTCCAGAGAGTGCACTTGCACCACGGGGGATGCAGTGCAGTGACGCCAGAGAGTGCACTGGCAGCATTGGGGTGCAGTGCAGTGAGTCCAGAGAGTGCACTGGCACCACTGGGGATGCAGTGACGCGAGTCCTGAGAGTGCACTGGCACCACTGGGGATGCACTGCAGTCACTCCAGAGAGTGCACTGGCACAACTGGGGATGCGGTGCAGTGAGTCCAGAGAGTGCACTGGCACCACTGGGAATGCACTGCAGTTTGTCCAGAGTGCACTAGCACCACTGTGGATGCACGGCAGTGGGTCCAGAGAGTGCACTGGCACCACCGGGAATGCACTGCAGTGAGTCCAGAGAGTGCACTGGCACCACTGGGGATGCAGTGCAGTGAGTCCAGAGAGTGCACTGGCACCACTGGGGATGCACTGCAGTTTGTCCAGAGTGCACTAGCACCACTGGGGATGCACTGCAGTGAGTCCAGAGAGTGCACTGGCACCACCGGGAATGCACTGCATTGAGTCCAGAGAGTGCACTGTCAGCACTGGGGATGCACTTCAGTGAGTCCAGAGAGTGCACTGGCACCACTGGGGATGCAGTGACGCGAGTCCAGAGAGTGCACTGGCACCACTGGGGATGCAGTGCAGTGAGACCAGAGAGTGCACTGGCACCACTGGGGATGCACTGCAGTGAGTCCTGAGAGTACACTGGCTACACCGGGGATGCCCTGCAGTGAGTCCAGAGAGTGCACTGGCACCACTGGGGATGCAGTGCAGTGAGTCCAGAGAGTGCACTGGCACCACTGGGGATGCAGCGCAGTGAGTCCAGAGAGTGCAGTGGCACCACAGGGGAAGCCCTGCAGTGAGTCCAGAGAGTGCATTGGCACCACTGGGGATGCACTAGAGTGAGTCCAGGGATAGCACTGGCACCACTGGGGATGCAGTGCAGTGAGTCCATAGAGTGCTCTGGCACCACTGGGGATGCCCTGCAGTGAGCCCAGAGAGTGCACTGGCACCACTGGGGATGCAGTGCAGTGAGTCCAGTGAGTGCACTGGCACCACTGGGGATGCACTTCAGTGAGTCCAGAGAGTGCACTGGCACCACTGGGGATGCAGTGCAGTGAGTCCATAGAGTGCTCTGGCACCACTGGGGATGCCCTGCAGTGAGCCCAGAGAGTGCACTGGCACCACTGGGGATGCAGTGCAGTGAGTCCAGTGAGTGCACTGGCACCACTGGGGATGCACTGCAGTGAGTCCAGAGAGTGCACTGGCACCACAGAGAATGCACTTCAGTGAGTCCAGAGAGTGCACTGGCACCACTGGGGATTCACTGCAGTGAGTCCAGAGAGTGCACTGGCACCACTGGGGATGCACTACAGTGAGTCCAGAGAGTGCACTGGCACCACTGGGGATGCAGTGCAGTGAGTCCAGAGAGTGCACTGGCACCACTGGGGATGCAGTGCAGTGAGTCCAGAGAGTGCACTGGCACCACTGATGATGCAGTACAGTGAGTCCAGTGAGTGCACTGGCAAACTGGGGATGTAGTGCAGTGACTAGAGAGTGCACTGGAACCACTGGGGATGCAGTGCCGCGAGTCCAGAGAGTGCACTGGCACCACTGGGGATGCGGTGCCGGAGGTCCAGAGAGTGCATTGGCACCACTGGGGATGCAGTGCAGTGACTCCAGAGAGTGCACGGGCACCACTGGGGATGCAGTGCAGTGAGCCCAGAGAGTGCACTGGCACCACTGGGGATGCGGTTCCGGGAGTCCAGAGAGTGCTTTGGCACCGCTGGGGATGCACTGCAGTTACTCCAGAGAGTACACAGGCACCAATGGGGATGCACATCAGTGAGTCCAGAGAGTGCACTGGCACCACTGGGGATGCAGTGCAGCAAGTCCAGAGAGTTCACTGGCACCACTGGGGATGCAGTGCAGTGAGTCCAGTGAGTGTACTGGCGCCACTGGGGATGCACTGCAGTGAGTCCAGAGAGTGCATTGGCACCACTTGGGATGCACTGCAGTGAGTCCAGAGAGTGCACTTGCACCACTTGGGATGCAGTGCAGTGAGTCCACAGAGTGCACTGGCACCACTGGGGATGCAGTGCAGTGAGTCCAGAGAGTGCACTGGCACCAATGGGGATGCACAGCAGTGAGTCCACAGAGTGCACTGGCACCACTGGGGATGCAGTACAGTGAGTCCAGAGAGTGCACTGGCACCACTGGGGATGCACTGCAGTGAGTCCAGAGAGTGCACTGGCACCACTGGAGATGCAGTGCAGTGAGTCCAGAGAGTGCACTAGCACCACTGGGGATGCAGTGCAGTGAGTCCAAAGACTTCACTGGCACCACTGGGGATGCAGTGCAGTGAGTCCAGAGAGTGCACTGGCACCACTGGGGATGCACTGCAGTGAGTCCACAGAGTGCACGGGCTCCACTGGGGATGCACTGCAGTGAGTCCACTGAGTGCACTGGCACCACTGGGGATGCAGTGCAGTGAGTCCAGAGATCGCACTGGCTCCACTGGGGATGCAGTGCAGTGAGTCCAGAGAGTGCTCTGGCACCACTGGGGATGCAGTGCAGTGAGTCCAGAGAGTGCTCTGTCACCACTGGGGATGCAGTGCAGTGAGTCCAGAGAGTGCAGTGGCACCACTGGTGATGCACTGCAGTTACTCCAGAGAGTGCACTGGCACCACTGGGGATGCACTGCAGTGAGTCCAGAGAGTGCACTGGTACCACTGAGAATGCCCTTCAGTGAGTCCAGAGATTGTACTGGCACCACTGGGGATGCACTTCAGTGAGTCCAGAGAGCGCACTGGCACCACTGGGGATGCAGTACAGTGAGTCCAGAGAGTGCACTTGCACCACTGAGAGTGCACTTCAGTGAGTCCAAAGAGTGCACTGGCACCACTGGGGATGCAGTGCTGTGAGTCCAGAGAGTGCACTGGCACCACTGGGGATGCAGTGGAGTGAGTCCAGAGAGTGCACGGGCTCCACTGGGGATGCAGTGCAGTGAGTCCAGAGAGTGCACTGGCAACACTGGGGATGCAGTACAGTGAGTCCAGAGAGTGCACTGGCACCACTGGGGATGCAGTGCAGCAAGTCCAGAGAGTGCACTGGCACCACTGGGGATGCAGTGCAGTGAGTCCAGAGAGTGCACTGGCACCAATGGGGATGCAGTGCAGTGAGTCCAGAGAGTGCACTGGCACCACTGGGGATGCAGTACAGTGAGTCCAGAGAGTGCACTGGCACCACTGGGGATGCACAGCAGTGAGTCCAGAGAGTGCATTGGCACCACTGGGGATGCACTGCAGTGAGTCCAGAGAGTTCACTGGCACCACTGGAGATGCACTTCAGTGAGTGCAGAGACTGCACTGGCACCACTGGGGATGCAGTGCAGTGAGTCCATTGAGTGTACTGGCACCAATGGGGATGCAGTGCAGTGAGTCCAGAGAGTGCATTGGCACCACTTGGGATGCACTGCTGTGAGTCCAGAGAGTGCATTGGCACCACTGGGGATGCAGTGCAGTGAGTCCAGAGAGTGCACTGGCACCACTGGGGATGCAGTGCAGTGAGTCCAGAGAGTGCACTGGCACCATTGGAGATGCAGTGCAGTGAGTCCAGAGAGTGCACTGGCACCACTGGGGATGCAGTGCAGTGAGTCCAGAGAGTGCACTGGCACAACTGGGGATGCAGTGCAGTGAGTCCAGAGAGTGCACTGGCACCACTGGGGATGCACTGCAGTGAGTCCAGAGAGTGCACTGGCACCACTGGGGATGCACTTCAGTGAGTGCAGAGACTGCACTGGCACCACTGGGGATGCAGTGCAGTGAGTCCAGTGAGTGTACTGGCACCACTGGGGATGCACTGCAGTGAGTCCAGAGAGTGCATTGGCACCACTTGGGATGCACTGCAGTGAGTCCAGAGAGTGCACTTGCACCACTGGGGATGCAGTGCAGTGAGTCCAAAGAGTGCACTGAAACCACTGGGGATGCAGTGCAGTGAGTCCAGAGAGTGCACTGGCACCAATGGGGATGCACAGCAGTGAGTCCACAGAGTGCACTGGCACCACTGGGGATGCAGTGCAGTGAGTCCAGAGAGTGCACTGGCACCACTGGGGATGCAGTACAGTGAGTCCAGAGAGTGCACTGGCACCACTGGGGATGCACAGCAGTGAGTCCAGAGAGTGCATTGGCACCACTGGGGATGCAGTGCAGTGAGTCCAGAGAGTGCACTGGCACCATTGGAGATGCAGTGCAGTGAGTCCAGAGAGTGCACTGGCACCACTGGGGATGCAGTGCAGTGAGTCCAGAGAGTGCACTGGCACCACTGGGGATGCAGTGCAGTGAGTCCAGAGAGTGCACTGGCACCACTGGGGATGCACTGCAGTGAGTCCAGAGAGTTCACTGGCACCACTGGAGATGCACTTCAGTGAGTGCAGACACTGCACTGGCACCACTGGGGATGCAGTGCAGTGAGTCCAGTGAGTGCACTGGCACCACTGGGGATGCACTGCAGTGAGTCCAGAGAGTGCATTGGCACCACTTGGGATGCACTGCAGTGAGTCCAGAGAGTGCACTTGCACCACTGGGGATGCAGTGCAGTGAGTCCAGAGAGTGCACTGGCACCACTGGGGATGCAGTGCAGTGAGTCCAGAGAGTGCACTGGCACCAATGGGGATGCACTTCAGTGAGTCCACAGAGTGCACTGGCACCACTGGGGATGCAGTGCAGTGAGTCTAGAGAGTGCACTGGCACCATTGGAGATGCAGTGCAGTGAGTCCAGAGAGTGCACTGGCACCACTGGGGATGCAGTGCAGTGAGTCCAGAGAGTGCACTGGCACCACTGGGGATGCAGTGCAGTGAGTCCAGAGAGTGCACTGGCACCACTGGGGATGCACTGCAGTGAGTCCAGAGAGTTCACTGGCACCACTGGGGATGCACTTCAGTGAGTCCAGAGACTGCACTGGCACCACTGGGGATGCAGTGCAGTGAGTCCAGTGAGTGTACTGGCACCACTGGGGATGCACTGCAGTGAGTCCAGAGAGTGCATTGGCACCACTTGGGATGCACTGCAGTGAGTCCAGAGAGTGCACTTGCACCACTGGGGATGCAGTGCAGTGAGTCCAGAGAGTGCACTGGCACCACTGGGGATGCAGTGCAGTGAGTCCAGAGAGTGCACTGGCACCAATGGGGATGCACAGCAGTGAGTCCACAGAGTGCACTGGCACCACTGGGGATGCAGTACAGTGAGTCCAGAGAGTGCACTGGCACCACTGGGGATGCACTGCAGTGAGTCCAGAGAGTGCTCTGGCACCACTGGCGATGCAGTGCAGTGAGTCCAGAGAGTGCACTAGCACCACTGGGGATGCAGTGCAGTCAGTCCAGTGAGTGTACTGGCACCACTGGGGATGCACTGCAGTGAGTCCAGAGAGTGCACTGGCACCACTGGGAATGCACTTCAGTGAGTCCAGAGAGTGCACTGGCACCACTGGGGATGCACTGCAGTGAGTCCACAGAGTGCACTGGCACCACTGGGGATGCAGTGCAGTGAGTCCAGAGAGTGCACTGGCACCACTGGGGATGCACTTCAGTGAGTCCAGAGAGTGCACGGGCTCCACTGGGGATGCACTGCAGTGAGTCCACAGAGTGCACTGGCACCACTGGGGATGCAGTGCAGTGAGTCCAGAGAGTGCACTGGCACCACTGGGGATGCACTGCAGTGAGTCCAGAGAGTGCTCTGGCACCACTGGGGCTTCAGTGCAGTGAGTCCACAGAGTGCACTAGCACCACTGGGGATGCAGTGCAGTGAGTCCAGAGAGTGCACTGGCAACACTGGGGTTGCACTGCAGTGAGTCCAGAGAGTGCACTGGCACCACTGGGGATGCAGTGCAGTGAGTCCAGAGTGTGCACTGGCACCATTGGAGATGCAGTGCAGTGAGTCCAGAGAGTGCACTGGCACCACTGGGGATGCAGTGCAGTGAGTCCAGAGAGTGCACTGGCACCACTGGGGATGCAGTGCAGTGAGTCCAGAGAGTGCACTGGCACCACTGGGGATGCACTGCAGTGAGTCCAGAGAGTTCACTGGCACCACTGGGGATGCACTTCAGTGAGTGCAGAGACTGCACTGGCACCACTGGGGATGCAGTGCAGTGAGTCCAGTGAGTGTACTGGCACCACTGGGGATGCACTGCAGTGAGTCCAGAGAGTGCATTGGCACCACTTGGGATGCACTGCAGTGAGTCCAGAGAGTGCACTTGCACCACTGGGGATGCAGTGCAGTGAGTCCAGAGAGTGCACTGGCACCACTGGGGATGCAGTGCAGTGAGTCCAGAGAGGGCACTGGCACCAATGGGGATGCACAGCAGTGAGTCCACAGAGTGCACTGGCACCACTGGGGATGCAGTACAGTGAGTCCAGAGAGTGCACTGGCACCACTGGGGATGCACTGCAGTTAGTCCAGAGAGTGCTCTGGCACCACTGGCGATGCAGTGCAGTGAGTCCAGAGAGTGCACTAGCACCACTGGGGATGCAGTGCAGTCAGTCCAGTGAGTGTACTGGCACCACAGGGGATGCACTGCAGTGAGTCCAGAGAGTGCACTGGCACCACTGGGAATGCACTTCAATGAGTCCAGAGAGTGCACTGGCACCACTGGGGATGCACTGCAGTGAGTCCACAGAGTGCACTGGCACCACTGGGGATGCAGTGCAGTGAGTCCAGAGAGTGCACTGGCACCACTGGGGATGCACTTCAGTGAGTCCAGAGAGTGCACGGGCTCCACTGGGGATGCACTGCAGTGAGTCCAGAGAGTGCACTGGCACCACTGAGGATGCAGTGCAGTGAGTCCAGAGAGTGCACTGGCTCCACTGGGGATGCAGTGCAGTGAGTCCAGAGAGTGCTCTGGCACCACTGGGGATGCAGTGCAGTGAGTCCACAGAGTGCACTAGCACCACTGGGGATGCAGTGCAGTGAGTCCAGAGGGTGCACTGGCACCACTGGGGATGCACTGCAGTGAGTCCAGAGAGTGCACTGGCACCACTGGGGATGCAGTGCAGTGAGTCCAGAGTGTGCACTGGCACTACTGGGAATGCAGTGCAGTGAGTCCAGAGATCGCACTGGCACCACGGGGGATGCACTTCAGTGAGTCCAGAGAGTGCACTGGCACCACTGGGAATGCAGTGCAGTGAGTCCAGAGAGTGCACTGGCACCACTGGGGATGCACTGCAGTGAGTCCAGAGAGTGCACTGGCACCACTGGGGATGCAGTGCAGTGAGTCCAGAGAGTGCACTGGCACCAGAGGGAATGCACTGCAGTGAGTCCAGTGAGTGCACAGGCACCACTTGGGATGCAGTGCAGTGAGTGCAGGGAGTGCACTGGCACCACTGGGGATGCAGTGCAGTGAGTCCAGAGAGTGCAGTGGCACCACTGGGGATGCAGTGCAGTGAGTCCAGAGAGTGCACAGGCAGCACTGAGAATGCCCTTCAGTGAGTCCAGAGAGTGCACTGGCACCACTGGGGATGCACTGCAGTGAGTCCACAGAGTGCACTAGCACCACTGGGGATGCAGTGCAATGCGTCCAGAGAGTGTACTGGCACCACTGGGGATGCACTGCAGTGAGTCCAGAGAGTGCACTGGCACCACTGAGAATGCACTTCAGTGAGTCCAGAGAGCGCACTGGCACCACTGGGGATGCAGTGCAGTGAGTCCAGAGAGTGCACTGACACCACTGAGAATGCACTTCAGTGAGTCCAAAGAGTGCACTGGCACCACTGGGGATGCACTGCAGTGAGTCCAGAGAGTGCACAAGCACCCCTGGGAATGTAGTGCAGTGAATCCAGTGAGTGCACTGGCACCAGTGGGGATGCACTGCAGTGAGTCCAGAGAGTGCACTGACACCACTGGGGATGCACTGCAGTGAGCCCAGAGAGTGCACTGGCACCACTGGAGATGCAGTACAGTGAGTCCAGTGAATGCACTGGCAACACTAGGGATGCAGTGCAGTGAGTCCAGAGAGTGCACTGGCACCACTGGTGATGCAGTATAGTGAGTCCAGTGAGTGCACTGGCACCACTGGGGATGCAGTGCAGTGAGTCCAGAGAGTGCACTGGCACCACTGGGGATGCAGTGCAGTGAGTACAGAGAGTGCACTGGCACCAGTGATGATGCAGTACAGTGAGTCCAGTGAGTGCACTGGCACCACTGGGGATGCAGTGCAGTGACTCGAGAGAGTGCACTGGCACCACTGGGGATGCAGTGCAGTGACTCCAGAGAGTGCACTGGCACCACTTGGGATGCAGTGCAGTGAGTCCAGAGAGTGCACTGGCACCACTGGGGATGCAGTGCAGTGAGTCCAGAGAGTGCATTGGCACCACTGGTGATGCAGTGCAGTGAGTCCAGAGAGTGCACTGGCACCACTGGGGATGCACTGCAGTGAGTCCACAGAGTGCACTGGTACCACTGGGGATGCAGTGCAGTGAGTCCAGAGAGTGCACTGGCACCACTGGGGATGCACTGCAGTGAGTCCAGAGAGTGCACTGGCACCACTGGGGATGCAGTGCAGTGAGTCCAGAGAGTGCACTGGCACCACTGGGGATGCACTGCAGTGAGTCCAGAGAGTGCACTGGCACCACTGGGGATGCAGTGCAGTGAGTCCAGAGAGTGCACTGGCACCACTGGGGATGCACTGCAGTGAGTCCACAGAGTGCACTGGCACCACTGAGAATGCACTTCAGTGAGTCCAGAGAGTGCACTGGTACCACTGGGGATGCACTGCAGTGAGTCCAGAGAGTGCACTGGCACCACTGGGGATGCAGTGCAGTGAATCCAGTGAGTGCACTGGAACCACTGGGGATGCAGTGCAGTGAGTCAAGAGAGTGCACTGGCACCACTGGGGATGCGGTGCCGGGAGTCCAGAGAGTGCACTGGCACCACTGGGGATGCAGTGCAGTGAGTCCAGAGAGTGCACTGGCACCACTGGGGATGCAGTGCAGTGAGTCCAGAGAGTGCACTGGCACCACTGAGGATGCACTGCAGTGAGTCCAGAGAGTGCTCTGGCACCACTGGGGATGCAGTGCAGTGAGTCCAGAGAGTGCACTGGCACCACTGGGGATGCGGTGCGGTGAGTCCAGAGAGTGCACTGGCACCACTGGGGATGCAGTGCAGTCAGTCCAGAGAGTGCACTGGCACCACTGGTGATGCACTGCAGTTACTCCAGAGAGTGCACTGGCACCACTGGGGATGCAGTGCTGTGAGTCCAGAGAGTGCACTGGCACCACTGGGGATGCGGTGCGGTGAGTCCAGAGAGTGCACTGGCACCACTGGGGATGCACTGCAGTGAGCCCAGAGAGTGCACTGGCACCACTGGGGATGCAGTGCAGTGAATCCAGTGAGTGCACTGGCACCAGTGTTGATGCAGTGCAGTGAGTCAAGAGAGTGCACTGGCACCACTGGGGATGCACTGCAGTGAGCCCAGAGAGTGCACTGGCACCACTGGGGATGCGGTGCCGGGAGTCCAGAGAGTGCACTGGCACCACTGGGGATGCAGTGCAGTGAGTCCAGAGAGTGCACTGGCACCACTGGGGATGCAGTGCAGTGAGTCCAGAGAGTGCACTGGCACCACTGGGGATGCACTGAAGTGAGTCCAGAGAGTGCTCTGGCACCACTGGGGATGCAGTGCAGTGAGTCCAGAGAGTGCACTGGCACCACTGGGGATGCAGTGCAGTGAGTCCAGAGAGTGCACTGGCACCACTGGTGATGCACTGCAGTTACTCCAGAGAGTGCACTGGCACCACTGGGGATGCGGTGCGGTGAGTCCAGAGAGTGCACTGGCACCACTGGGGATGCAGTGCAGTAAGTCCAGTGAGTGTACCGGCACCACTGGGGATGCACTGCAGTGAGTCCAGAGAGTGCACTGGCACCACTGAGAATGCCCTTCAGTGAGTCCAGAGAGTGCACTGGCACCACTGGGGATGCACTGCAGTGAGTCCAGAGAGTGCACTAGCACCACTGGGGATGCAGTGCAGTGACTCCAGAGAGTGCACTGGCACCAGTGGGGATGCACTTCAGTGAGTCCAGAGAGTGCACTGGCACCACTGGGGATGCACTGCAGTGAGTCCAGAGAGTGCATTGGCACCACTGGGGATGCAGTGCAGTGAGTCCAGAGAGTGCACAGGCACCACTGGGGATGCACTGCAGTGAGTCCAGAGATTGCACTGGTACCACTGGGGATGCAGTGCAGTGAGTCCAGAGAGTGCACTGGCACCACTGGGGATGCAGTGCAGTGAGTCCAGAGAGTGCACTGGCACCACTGGGGATGCAGTGCAGTGAGTCCAGAGAGTGCACTGGCAGCACTGGGGATGCAGTGCAGTGAGTCCAGAGAGTGCACTGGCACCACTGGGGATGCAGTGCAGTGAGTCCAGAGAGTGCACTGGCACCACTGGGGATGCACTTCAGTGAGTCCAGAGAGTGCACTGGCACCACTGGGGATGCACTGCAGTGAGTCCAGAGAGTGCTCTGGCACCACTGGGGCTGCAGTGCAGTGAGTCCACAGAGTGCACTGGTACCACTGGGGATGCAGTGCAGTGAGTCCAGAGAGTGCACTGGCACCACTGGGGATGCACTGCAGTGAGTCCAGAGAGTGCTCTGGCACCACTGGGGCTTCAGTGCAGTGAGTCCACAGAGTGCACTAGCACCACTGGGGATGCAGTGCAGTGAGTCCAGAGAGTGCACTGGCAACACTGGGGTTGCACTGCAGTGAGTCCAGAGAGTGCACTGGCACCACTGGGGATGCAGTGCAGTGAGTCCAGAGTGTGCACTGGCACCATTGGAGATGCAGTGCAGTGAGTCCAGAGAGTGCACTGGCACCACTGGGGATGCACTGCAGTGAGTCCACAGAGTGCACTGGCACCACTGGGGATGCAGTGCAGTGAGTCCAGAGAGTGCACTGGCACCACTGGGGATGCACTGCAGTGAGTCCAGAGAGTTCACTGGCACCACTGGGGATGCACTTCAGTGAGTGCAGAGACTGCACTGGCACCACTGGGGATGCAGTGCAGTGAGTCCAGTGAGTGTACTGGCACCACTGGGGATGCACTGCAGTGAGTCCAGAGAGTGCATTGGCACCACTTGGGATGCACTGCAGTGAGTCCAGAGAGTGCACTTGCACCACTGGGGATGCAGTGCAGTGAGTCCAGAGAGTGCACTGGCACCACTGGGGATGCAGTGCAGTGAGTCCAGAGAGGGCACTGGCACCAATGGGGATGCACAGCAGTGAGTCCACAGAGTGCACTGGCACCACTGGGGATGCAGTACAGTGAGTCCAGAGAGTGCACTGGCACCACTGGGGATGCACTGCAGTTAGTCCAGAGAGTGCTCTGGCACCACTGGCGATGCAGTGCAGTGAGTCCAGAGAGTGCACTAGCACCACTGGGGATGCAGTGCAGTCAGTCCAGTGAGTGTACTGGCACCACAGGGGATGCACTGCAGTGAGTCCAGAGAGTGCACTGGCACCACTGGGAATGCACTTCAATGAGTCCAGAGAGTGCACTGGCACCACTGGGGATGCACTGCAGTGAGTCCACAGAGTGCACTGGCACCACTGGGGATGCAGTGCAGTGAGTCCAGAGAGTGCACTGGCACCACTGGGGATGCACTTCAGTGAGTCCAGAGAGTGCACGGGCTCCACTGGGGATGCACTGCAGTGAGTCCAGAGAGTGCACTGGCACCACTGGGTATGCAGTGCAGTGAGTCCAGAGAGTGCACTGGCTCCACTGGGGATGCAGTGCAGTGAGTCCAGAGAGTGCTCTGGCACCACTGGGGATGCAGTGCAGTGAGTCCACAGAGTGCACTAGCACCACTGGGGATGCAGTGCAGTGAGTCCAGAGGGTGCACTGGCACCACTGGGGATGCACTGCAGTGAGTCCAGAGAGTGCACTGGCACCACTGGGGATGCAGTGCAGTGAGTCCAGAGTGTGCACTGGCACTACTGGGAATGCAGTGCAGTGAGTCCAGAGATCGCACTGGCACCACGGGGGATGCACTTCAGTGAGTCCAGAGAGTGCACTGGCACCACTGGGAATGCAGTGCAGTGAGTCCAGAGAGTGCACTGGCACCACTGGGGATGCACTGCAGTGAGTCCAGAGAGTGCACTGGCACCACTGGGGATGCAGTGCAGTGAGTCCAGAGAGTGCACTGGCACCAGAGGGAATGCACTGCAGTGAGTCCAGTGAGTGCACAGGCACCACTTGGGATGCAGTGCAGTGAGTGCAGGGAGTGCACTGGCACCACTGGGGATGCACTGCAGTGAGTCCACAGAGTGCACTGGCACCACTGGGGATGCAGTGCAGTGAGTCCAGAGAGTGCACTGGCACCACTGGGGATGCACTTCAGTGAGTCCAGAGAGTGCACGGGCTCCACTGGGGATGCACTGCAGTGAGTCCAGAGAGTGCACTGGCACCACTGAGGATGCAGTGCAGTGAGTCCAGAGAGTGCACTGGCTCCACTGGGGATGCAGTGCAGTGAGTCCAGAGAGTGCTCTGGCACCACTGGGGATGCAGTGCAGTGAGTCCACAGAGTGCACTAGCACCACTGGGGATGCAGTGCAGTGAGTCCAGAGGGTGCACTGGCACCACTGGGGATGCACTGCAGTGAGTCCAGAGAGTGCACTGGCACCACTGGGGATGCAGTGCAGTGAGTCCAGAGTGTGCACTGGCACTACTGGGAATGCAGTGCAGTGAGTCCAGAGATCGCACTGGCACCACGGGGGATGCACTTCAGTGAGTCCAGAGAGTGCACTGGCACCACTGGGAATGCAGTGCAGTGAGTCCAGAGAGTGCACTGGCACCACTGGGGATGCACTGCAGTGAGTCCAGAGAGTGCACTGGCACCACTGGGGATGCAGTGCAGTGAGTCCAGAGAGTGCACTGGCACCAGAGGGAATGCACTGCAGTGAGTCCAGTGAGTGCACAGGCACCACTTGGGATGCAGTGCAGTGAGTGCAGGGAGTGCACTGGCACCACTGGGGATGCAGTGCAGTGAGTCCAGAGAGTGCAGTGGCACCACTGGGGATGCAGTGCAGTGAGTCCAGAGAGTGCACAGGCAGCACTGAGAATGCCCTTCAGTGAGTCCAGAGAGTGCACTGGCACCACTGGGGATGCACTGCAGTGAGTCCACAGAGTGCACTAGCACCACTGGGGATGCAGTGCAATGCGTCCAGAGAGTGTACTGGCACCACTGGGGATGCACTGCAGTGAGTCCAGAGAGTGCACTGGCACCACTGAGAATGCACTTCAGTGAGTCCAGAGAGCGCACTGGCACCACTGGGGATGCAGTGCAGTGAGTCCAGAGAGTGCACTGACACCACTGAGAATGCACTTCAGTGAGTCCAAAGAGTGCACTGGCACCACTGGGGATGCACTGCAGTGAGTCCAGAGAGTGCACAAGCACCCCTGGGAATGTAGTGCAGTGAATCCAGTGAGTGCACTGGCACCAGTGGGGATGCACTGCAGTGAGTCCAGAGAGTGCACTGACACCACTGGGGATGCACTGCAGTGAGCCCAGAGAGTGCACTGGCACCACTGGAGATGCAGTACAGTGAGTCCAGTGAATGCACTGGCAACACTAGGGATGCAGTGCAGTGAGTCCAGAGAGTGCACTGGCACCACTGGTGATGCAGTATAGTGAGTCCAGTGAGTGCACTGGCACCACTGGGGATGCAGTGCAGTGAGTCCAGAGAGTGCACTGGCACCACTGGGGATGCAGTGCAGTGAGTACAGAGAGTGCACTGGCACCAGTGATGATGCAGTACAGTGAGTCCAGTGAGTGCACTGGCACCACTGGGGATGCAGTGCAGTGACTCGAGAGAGTGCACTGGCACCACTGGGGATGCAGTGCAGTGACTCCAGAGAGTGCACTGGCACCACTTGGGATGCAGTGCAGTGAGTCCAGAGAGTGCACTGGCACCACTGGGGATGCAGTGCAGTGAGTCCAGAGAGTGCATTGGCACCACTGGTGATGCAGTGCAGTGAGTCCAGAGAGTGCACTGGCACCACTGGGGATGCACTGCAGTGAGTCCACAGAGTGCACTGGTACCACTGGGGATGCAGTGCAGTGAGTCCAGAGAGTGCACTGGCACCACTGGGGATGCACTGCAGTGAGTCCAGAGAGTGCACTGGCACCACTGGGGATGCAGTGCAGTGAGTCCAGAGAGTGCACTGGCACCACTGGGGATGCACTGCAGTGAGTCCAGAGAGTGCACTGGCACCACTGGGGATGCAGTGCAGTGAGTCCAGAGAGTGCACTGGCACCACTGGGGATGCACTGCAGTGAGTCCACAGAGTGCACTGGCACCACTGAGAATGCACTTCAGTGAGTCCAGAGAGTGCACTGGTACCACTGGGGATGCACTGCAGTGAGTCCAGAGAGTGCACTGGCACCACTGGGGATGCAGTGCAGTGAATCCAGTGAGTGCACTGGAACCACTGGGGATGCAGTGCAGTGAGTCAAGAGAGTGCACTGGCACCACTGGGGATGCGGTGCCGGGAGTCCAGAGAGTGCACTGGCACCACTGGGGATGCAGTGCAGTGAGTCCAGAGAGTGCACTGGCACCACTGGGGATGCAGTGCAGTGAGTCCAGAGAGTGCACTGGCACCACTGAGGATGCACTGCAGTGAGTCCAGAGAGTGCTCTGGCACCACTGGGGATGCAGTGCAGTGAGTCCAGAGAGTGCACTGGCACCACTGGGGATGCGGTGCGGTGAGTCCAGAGAGTGCACTGGCACCACTGGGGATGCAGTGCAGTCAGTCCAGAGAGTGCACTGGCACCACTGGTGATGCACTGCAGTTACTCCAGAGAGTGCACTGGCACCACTGGGGATGCAGTGCTGTGAGTCCAGAGAGTGCACTGGCACCACAGGGGATGCGGTGCGGTGAGTCCAGAGAGTGCACTGGCACCACTGGGGATGCACTGCAGTGAGCCCAGAGAGTGCACTGGCACCACTGGGGATGCAGTGCAGTGAATCCAGTGAGTGCACTGGCACCAGTGTTGATGCAGTGCAGTGAGTCAAGAGAGTGCACTGGCACCACTGGGGATGCACTGCAGTGAGCCCAGAGAGTGCACTGGCACCACTGGGGATGCGGTGCCGGGAGTCCAGAGAGTGCACTGGCACCACTGGGGATGCAGTGCAGTGAGTCCAGAGAGTGCACTGGCACCACTGGGGATGCAGTGCAGTGAGTCCAGAGAGTGCACTGGCACCACTGGGGATGCACTGAAGTGAGTCCAGAGAGTGCTCTGGCACCACTGGGGATGCAGTGCAGTGAGTCCAGAGAGTGCACTGGCACCACTGGGGATGCAGTGCAGTGAGTCCAGAGAGTGCACTGGCACCACTGGTGATGCACTGCAGTTACTCCAGAGAGTGCACTGGCACCACTGGGGATGCGGTGCGGTGAGTCCAGAGAGTGCACTGGCACCACTGGGGATGCAGTGCAGTAAGTCCAGTGAGTGTACCGGCACCACTGGGGATGCACTGCAGTGAGTCCAGAGAGTGCACTGGCACCACTGAGAATGCCCTTCAGTGAGTCCAGAGAGTGCACTGGCACCACTGGGGATGCACTGCAGTGAGTCCAGAGAGTGCACTAGCACCACTGGGGATGCAGTGCAGTGACTCCAGAGAGTGCACTGGCACCAGTGGGGATGCACTTCAGTGAGTCCAGAGAGTGCACTGGCACCACTGGGGATGCACTGCAGTGAGTCCAGAGAGTGCATTGGCACCACTGGGGATGCAGTGCAGTGAGTCCAGAGAGTGCACAGGCACCACTGGGGATGCACTGCAGTGAGTCCAGAGATTGCACTGGTACCACTGGGGATGCAGTGCAGTGAGTCCAGAGAGTGCACTGGCACCACTGGGGATGCAGTGCAGTGAGTCCAGAGAGTGCACTGGCACCACTGGGGATGCAGTGCAGTGAGTCCAGAGAGTGCACTGGCAGCACTGGGGATGCAGTGCAGTGAGTCCAGAGAGTGCACTGGCACCACTGGGGATGCAGTGCAGTGAGTCCAGAGAGTGCACTGGCACCACTGGGGATGCACTTCAGTGAGTCCAGAGAGTGCACTGGCACCACTGGGGATGCACTGCAGTGAGTCCAGAGAGTGCTCTGGCACCACTGGGGCTGCAGTGCAGTGAGTCCACAGAGTGCACTGGTACCACTGGGGATGCAGTGCAGTGAGTCCAGAGAGTGCACTGGCACCACTGGGGATGCACTGCAGTGAGTCCAGAGAGTGCTCTGGCACCACTGGGGCTTCAGTGCAGTGAGTCCACAGAGTGCACTAGCACCACTGGGGATGCAGTGCAGTGAGTCCAGAGAGTGCACTGGCAACACTGGGGTTGCACTGCAGTGAGTCCAGAGAGTGCACTGGCACCACTGGGGATGCAGTGCAGTGAGTCCAGAGTGTGCACTGGCACCATTGGAGATGCAGTGCAGTGAGTCCAGAGAGTGCACTGGCACCACTGGGGATGCAGTGCAGTGAGTCCAGAGAGTGCACTGGCACCACTGGGGATGCAGTGCAGTGAGTCCAGAGAGTGCACTGGCACCACTGGGGATGCACTGCAGTGAGTCCAGAGAGTTCACTGGCACCACTGGGGATGCACTTCAGTGAGTGCAGAGACTGCACTGGCACCACTGGGGATGCAGTGCAGTGAGTCCAGTGAGTGTACTGGCACCACTGGGGATGCACTGCAGTGAGTCCAGAGAGTGCATTGGCACCACTTGGGATGCACTGCAGTGAGTCCAGAGAGTGCACTTGCACCACTGGGGATGCAGTGCAGTGAGTCCAGAGAGTGCACTGGCACCACTGGGGATGCAGTGCAGTGAGTCCAGAGAGGGCACTGGCACCAATGGGGATGCACAGCAGTGAGTCCACAGAGTGCACTGGCACCACTGGGGATGCAGTACAGTGAGTCCAGAGAGTGCACTGGCACCACTGGGGATGCACTGCAGTTAGTCCAGAGAGTGCTCTGGCACCACTGGCGATGCAGTGCAGTGAGTCCAGAGAGTGCACTAGCACCACTGGGGATGCAGTGCAGTCAGTCCAGTGAGTGTACTGGCACCACAGGGGATGCACTGCAGTGAGTCCAGAGAGTGCACTGGCACCACTGGGAATGCACTTCAATGAGTCCAGAGAGTGCACTGGCACCACTGGGGATGCACTGCAGTGAGTCCACAGAGTGCACTGGCACCACTGGGGATGCAGTGCAGTGAGTCCAGAGAGTGCACTGGCACCACTGGGGATGCACTTCAGTGAGTCCAGAGAGTGCACGGGCTCCACTGGGGATGCACTGCAGTGAGTCCAGAGAGTGCACTGGCACCACTGGGTATGCAGTGCAGTGAGTCCAGAGAGTGCACTGGCTCCACTGGGGATGCAGTGCAGTGAGTCCAGAGAGTGCTCTGGCACCACTGGGGATGCAGTGCAGTGAGTCCACAGAGTGCACTAGCACCACTGGGGATGCAGTGCAGTGAGTCCAGAGGGTGCACTGGCACCACTGGGGATGCACTGCAGTGAGTCCAGAGAGTGCACTGGCACCACTGGGGATGCAGTGCAGTGAGTCCAGAGTGTGCACTGGCACTACTGGGAATGCAGTGCAGTGAGTCCAGAGATCGCACTGGCACCACGGGGGATGCACTTCAGTGAGTCCAGAGAGTGCACTGGCACCACTGGGAATGCAGTGCAGTGAGTCCAGAGAGTGCACTGGCACCACTGGGGATGCACTGCAGTGAGTCCAGAGAGTGCACTGGCACCACTGGGGATGCAGTGCAGTGAGTCCAGAGAGTGCACTGGCACCAGAGGGAATGCACTGCAGTGAGTCCAGTGAGTGCACAGGCACCACTTGGGATGCAGTGCAGTGAGTGCAGGGAGTGCACTGGCACCACTGGGGATGCAGTGCAGTGAGTCCAGAGAGTGCAGTGGCACCACTGGGGATGCAGTGCAGTGAGTCCAGAGAGTGCACAGGCAGCACTGAGAATGCCCTTCAGTGAGTCCAGAGAGTGCACTGGCACCACTGGGGATGCACTGCAGTGAGTCCACAGAGTGCACTAGCACCACTGGGGATGCAGTGCAATGCGTCCAGAGAGTGTACTGGCACCACTGGGGATGCACTGCAGTGAGTCCAGAGAGTGCACTGGCACCACTGAGAATGCACTTCAGTGAGTCCAGAGAGCGCACTGGCACCACTGGGGATGCAGTGCAGTGAGTCCAGAGAGTGCACTGACACCACTGAGAATGCACTTCAGTGAGTCCAAAGAGTGCACTGGCACCACTGGGGATGCACTGCAGTGAGTCCAGAGAGTGCACAAGCACCCCTGGGAATGTAGTGCAGTGAATCCAGTGAGTGCACTGGCACCAGTGGGGATGCACTGCAGTGAGTCCAGAGAGTGCACTGACACCACTGGGGATGCACTGCAGTGAGCCCAGAGAGTGCACTGGCACAACTGGAGATGCAGTACAGTGAGTCCAGTGAATGCACTGGCAACACTAGGGATGCAGTGCAGTGAGTCCAGAGAGTGCACTGGCACCACTGGTGATGCAGTATAGTGAGTCCAGTGAGTGCACTGGCACCACTGGGGATGCAGTGCAGTGAGTCCAGAGAGTGCACTGGCACCACTGGGGATGCAGTGCAGTGAGTACAGAGAGTGCACTGGCACCAGTGATGATGCAGTACAGTGAGTCCAGTGAGTGCACTGGCACCACTGGGGATGCAGTGCAGTGACTCGAGAGAGTGCACTGGCACCACTGGGGATGCAGTGCAGTGACTCCAGAGAGTGCACTGGCACCACTTGGGATGCAGTGCAGTGAGTCCAGAGAGTGCACTGGCACCACTGGGGATGCAGTGCAGTGAGTCCAGAGAGTGCATTGGCACCACTGGTGATGCAGTGCAGTGAGTCCAGAGAGTGCACTGGCACCACTGGGGATGCACTGCAGTGAGTCCACAGAGTGCACTGGTACCACTGGGGATGCAGTGCAGTGAGTCCAGAGAGTGCACTGGCACCACTGGGGATGCACTGCAGTGAGTCCAGAGAGTGCACTGGCACCACTGGGGATGCAGTGCAGTGAGTCCAGAGAGTGCACTGGCACCACTGGGGATGCACTGCAGTGAGTCCAGAGAGTGCACTGGCACCACTGGGGATGCAGTGCAGTGAGTCCAGAGAGTGCACTGGCACCACTGGGGATGCACTGCAGTGAGTCCACAGAGTGCACTGGCACCACTGAGAATGCACTTCAGTGAGTCCAGAGAGTGCACTGGTACCACTGGGGATGCACTGCAGTGAGTCCAGAGAGTGCACTGGCACCACTGGGGATGCAGTGCAGTGAATCCAGTGAGTGCACTGGAACCACTGGGGATGCAGTGCAGTGAGTCAAGAGAGTGCACTGGCACCACTGGGGATGCGGTGCCGGGAGTCCAGAGAGTGCACTGGCACCACTGGGGATGCAGTGCAGTGAGTCCAGAGAGTGCACTGGCACCACTGGGGATGCAGTGCAGTGAGTCCAGAGAGTGCACTGGCACCACTGAGGATGCACTGCAGTGAGTCCAGAGAGTGCTCTGGCACCACTGGGGATGCAGTGCAGTGAGTCCAGAGAGTGCACTGGCACCACTGGGGATGCGGTGCGGTGAGTCCAGAGAGTGCACTGGCACCACTGGGGATGCAGTGCAGTCAGTCCAGAGAGTGCACTGGCACCACTGGTGATGCACTGCAGTTACTCCAGAGAGTGCACTGGCACCACTGGGGATGCAGTGCTGTGAGTCCAGAGAGTGCACTGGCACCACTGGGGATGCGGTGCGGTGAGTCCAGAGAGTGCACTGGCACCACTGGGGATGCACTGCAGTGAGCCCAGAGAGTGCACTGGCACCACTGGGGATGCAGTGCAGTGAATCCAGTGAGTGCACTGGCACCAGTGTTGATGCAGTGCAGTGAGTCAAGAGAGTGCACTGGCACCACTGGGGATGCACTGCAGTGAGCCCAGAGAGTGCACTGGCACCACTGGGGATGCGGTGCCGGGAGTCCAGAGAGTGCACTGGCACCACTGGGGATGCAGTGCAGTGAGTCCAGAGAGTGCACTGGCACCACTGGGGATGCAGTGCAGTGAGTCCAGAGAGTGCACTGGCACCACTGGGGATGCACTGAAGTGAGTCCAGAGAGTGCTCTGGCACCACTGGGGATGCAGTGCAGTGAGTCCAGAGAGTGCACTGGCACCACTGGGGATGCAGTGCAGTGAGTCCAGAGAGTGCACTGGCACCACTGGTGATGCACTGCAGTTACTCCAGAGAGTGCACTGGCACCACTGGGGATGCGGTGCGGTGAGTCCAGAGAGTGCACTGGCACCACTGGGGATGCAGTGCAGTAAGTCCAGTGAGTGTACCGGCACCACTGGGGATGCACTGCAGTGAGTCCAGAGAGTGCACTGGCACCACTGAGAATGCCCTTCAGTGAGTCCAGAGAGTGCACTGGCACCACTGGGGATGCACTGCAGTGAGTCCAGAGAGTGCACTAGCACCACTGGGGATGCAGTGCAGTGACTCCAGAGAGTGCACTGGCACCAGTGGGGATGCACTTCAGTGAGTCCAGAGAGTGCACTGGCACCACTGGGGATGCACTGCAGTGAGTCCAGAGAGTGCATTGGCACCACTGGGGATGCAGTGCAGTGAGTCCAGAGAGTGCACAGGCACCACTGGGGATGCACTGCAGTGAGTCCAGAGATTGCACTGGTACCACTGGGGATGCAGTGCAGTGAGTCCAGAGAGTGCACTGGCACCACTGGGGATGCAGTGCAGTGAGTCCAGAGAGTGCACTGGCACCACTGGGGATGCAGTGCAGTGAGTCCAGAGAGTGCACTGGCAGCACTGGGGATGCAGTGCAGTGAGTCCAGAGAGTGCACTGGCACCACTGGGGATGCAGTGCAGTGAGTCCAGAGAGTGCACTGGCACCACTGGGGATGCACTTCAGTGAGTCCAGAGAGTGCACTGGCACCACTGGGGATGCACTGCAGTGAGTCCAGAGAGTGCTCTGGCACCACTGGGGCTGCAGTGCAGTGAGTCCACAGAGTGCACTGGTACCACTGGGGATGCAGTGCAGTGAGTCCAGAGAGTGCACTGGCACCACTGGGGATGCACTGCAGTGAGTCCAGAGAGTGCACTGGCACCACTGGGGATGCACTGCAGTGAGTCCAGAGAGTGCACTGGCACCACTGGGGATGCAGTGCAGTGAGTCCAGAGAGTGCACTGGCAGCACTGGGGATGCAGTGCAGTGAGTCCAGAGAGTGCACTGGCACCACTGGGGATGCACTGCAGTGAGTCCAGAGAGCGCACTGGCACCACTGAGAATGCACTTCAGTGAGTCCAGAGAGTGCACTGGCACCACTGGGGATGCACTGCAGTGAGTTCACAGAGTGCACTAGCACCAGTGGGGATGCAGTGCAGTGACTCCAGAGAGTGCACTGGCACCACTGGGGATGCACTTCAGTGAGTCCAGAGAGTGCACTGGCACCACTGGGGATGCAGTGCAGTGAGTCCAGAGAGTGCATTGGCACCACTGGGGATGCAGTGCAGTGAGTCCAGAGAGTGCACTGGCACCACTGGGGATGCACTGCAGTGAGTCCACAGAGTGCACTGGTACCACTGGGGATGCAGTGCAGTGAGTCCAGAGAGTGCACTGGCACCACTGGGGATGCAGTGCAGTGAGTCCAGAGAGTGCACTGGCACCACTGGGGATGCAGTGCAGTGAGTCCAGAGAGTGCACTGGCAGCACTGGGGATGCAGTGCAGTGAGTCCAGAGAGTGCACTGGCACCACTGGGGATGCAGTGCAGTGACTCCAGAGAGTGCACTGGCAACACTGGGGTTGCAGTGCAGTGAGTCCAGAGAGTGCACTGGCACCACTGGGGATGCAGTGCAGTGAGTCCAGAGTGTGCACTGGCACGACTGGGAATGCAGTGCAGTGAGTCCAGAGATTGCACTGGCACCACTGGGGATGCACTTCAGTGAGTCCAGAGAGTGCACTGGCACCACAGGTGATGCACTGCAGTGAGTCCAGAGAGTGCACTGGCACCACTGGGGATGCAGTGCAGTGAGTGCAGAGAGTGCACTGGCACCACTGGGGATGCAGTGCAGTGAGTCCAGAGAGTGCAGTGGCACCACTGGGGATGCAGTGCAGTGAGTCCAGAGAGTGCACTGGCAGCACTGGGGATGCAGTGCAGTGAGTCCAGAGAGTGCACTGGCACCACTGGGGATGCAGTGCAGTGAGTCCAGAGAGTGCACTGGCACCACTGGGGATGCAGTGCAGTGAGTCCAGAGAGTGCAGTGGCACCACTGGGGATGCAGTGCAGTGAGTCCAGAGAGTGCACTGGCAGCACTGGGGATGCAGTGCAGTGAGTCCAGAGAGTGCACTGGCACCACTGGGGCTGCAGTGCAGTGAGTCCAGAGAGTGCACTGGCACCACTGGGGATGCAGTGCAGTGAGTCCAGAGAGTGCTCTGGCACCACTGGGGATGCACTGAAGTGAGTCCAGAGAGTGCACTGGCACCACTGGGGATGCAGTGCAGTGAGTCCAGAGAGTGCACTGGCAACACTGGGGTTGCAGTGCAGTGAGTCCAGAGAGTGCACTGGCACCACTGGGGATGCAGTGCAGTGAGTCCAGAGTGTGCACTGGCACGACTGGGAATGCAGTGCAGTGAGTCCAGAGAGTGCACTGGCACCACTGGGGATGCAGTGCAGTGAGTCCAGAGAGTGCACTGGCAACACTGGGGTTGCAGTGCAGTGAGTCCAGAGAGTGCACTGGCACCACTGGGGATGCAGTGCAGTGAGTCCAGAGAGTGCACTGGCACCACTGGGGATGCAGTGCAGTGAGTCCAGTGAGTGTACTGGCACCACTGGGGATGCAGTGCAGTGAGTCCAGAGAGTGCACTGGCACCCCTGAGATTGCGCTTCAGTGAGGTCAGAGAGTGCACTGGCACCACTGGGGATGCAGTGCAGTGAGTCCAGAGAGTGCACTAGCACCACTGGTAATGCAGTACAGTGAGTCCAGTGAGTGCACTGGCACCACTGGGGATGTAGTGCAGTGACTCGAGAGAGTGCACTGGCACCACTGGGGATGCAGTGCAGTGAGTGCAGAGAGTGCACTGGTACCACTTGGGATGCAGTGCAGTGAGTCCAGTGAGTGCACTGGCACCACTGGGGATGCAGTGCAGTGAGTCCAGAGAGTGCATTGGCACCACTGGGGATGCAGTGCAGTGAGTCCAGAGAGTGCACTGGCACCACTGGGGATGCACTGCATTCACTCCAGAGAGTGCACTGGCACCACTGATGATGCAGTACAGTGAGTCCAGTGACCGCACTGGCACCACTGGGGATGTAGTGCAGTGACTCGAGAGAGTGCACTGGCACCACTTGGGATGCAGTGCAGTGAGTCCAGAGAGTGCACTGGCACCACTGGGGATGCAGTGCAGTGAGTCCAGAGAGTGCATTGGCACCACTGGGGATGCAGTGCAGTGAGTCCAGAGAGTGCACTGGCACCACTGGCGATGCACTGCTGTGAGTCCAGAGAGTGCACTGGCAGCAGTGGGGATGCACTGCAGTGAGTCCAGAGAGTGCACTGGCACCACTGGGGATGCACTGCAGTGAGTCCAGAGAGTGCAGTGGCACCACTGGGGATGCAGTGCAGTGAGTCCAGAGAGTGCACTGGCACCACTGGTGATGCACTGCAGTGAGTCCAGAGATTGCACTGGCACCACTGGGGATGCAGTGCAGTGAGTCCAGAGAGTGCACTGGCTCCACTGGGGATGCACTGCTGTGAGTCCAGAGAGTGCACTGGCAGCAGTGGGGATGCACTGCAGTGAGTCCAGAGAGTGCACTGGCACCACTGGGGATGCACTGCAGTGAGTCCAGAGAGTGCACAGGCACCACTGGGGATGCAGTGCAGTGAGTCCAGAGAGTGCACTGGCACCACTGGTGATGCACTGCAGTGAGTCCAGAGATTGCACTGGCACCACTGGGGATGCAGTGCAGTGAGTCCAGAGAGTGCACTGGCACCACTGGGGATGCGGTGCTGGGAGTCCAGAGAGTGCTTTGGCACCACTGGGGATGCACTGCAGTTACTCCAGAGAGTGCACTGGCAACACTGGGGATGCAGTACAGTGAGTCCTGAGAGTGCACTGGCACCACTGGGGATGCACTGCAGTGAGTCCAGAGAGTGCACTGGCACCACTCAGGGTGCAGTGCGGTGAGTCCAGAGAATGCACTGGCACCAATGGGGATGCAGTGCAGTGAGTCCAGAGAGCGCACTGGCTCCACTGGGGATGCAGTGCAGTGAGTCCTGTGAGTGTACTGGCACCACTGGGGATGCAGTGCAGTGAGTCCAGAGAGTGCACTGGCACCACTGAGAATGCACTTCAGTGAGTCCAGAGAGTGCACTGGCACCACTGGGGATGCACTGCAGTGAGTCCAGAGAGTGCACTGGCACCACTGGGGATGCACTGCAGTGAGTCCAGAGAGTGCACTGGCACCACTGGGGATGCACTTCAGTGAGTCCAGAGAGTGCACGGGCTCCACTGGGGATGCAGTGCAGTGAGTCCAGAGAGTGCACTGGCTCCACTGGGGATGCAGTGCAGTGAGTCCAGAGAGTGCACTGACACCACTGGGGATGCACTGCAGTGAGCCCAGAGAGTGCACTGGCACCACTGGGGATGCGGTGCCGGGAGTCCAGAGAGTGCTTTGGCACCACTGGGGATGCACTGCAGTTACTCCAGAGAGTGCACTGGCAACACTGGGGATGCAGTACAGTGAGTCCAGAGAGTGCACTGGCACCACTGGGGATGCACTGCAGTGAGTCCAGAGAGTGCACTGGCACCACTCAGGGTGCAGTGCGGTGAGTCCAGAGAATGCACTGGCACCAATGGGGATGCAGTGCAGTGAGTCCAGAGAGCGCACTGGCTCCACTGGGGATGCAGTGCAGTGAGTCCTGTGAGTGTACTGGCACCACTGGGGATGCAGTGCAGTGAGTCCAGAGAGTGCACTGGCACCACTGAGAATGCACTTCAGTGAGTCCAGAGAGTGCACTGGCACCACTGGGGATGCACTGCAGTGAGTCCAGAGAGTGCACTGGCACCAACGGGGATGCAGTGCAGTGAGTCCAGAGAGTGCACTGGCACCACTGGGGATGCAGTGCAGTGACTCCAGAGAGTGCACGGGCTCCACTGGGGATGCAGTGCAGTGAGTCCAGAGAGTGCACTGGCACCACTGGGGATGCAGTGCAGTGAGTCCAGAGAGTGCACTGACACCACTGGGGATGCACTGCAGTGAGCCCAGAGAGTGCACTGGCACCACTGGGGATGCGGTGCCGGGAGTCCAGAGAGTGCTTTGGCACCACTGGGGATGCACTGCAGTTACTCCAGAGAGTGCACTGGCAACACTGGGGATGCAGTACAGTGAGTCCAGAGAGTGCACTGGCACCACTGGGGATGCACTGCAGTGAGTCCAGAGAGTGCACTGGCACCACTCAGGGTGCAGTGCGGTGAGTCCAGAGAATGCACTGGAACCAATGGGGATGCAGTGCAGTGAGTCCAGAGAGCGCACTGGCTCCACTGGGGATGCAGTGCAGTCAGTCCTGTGAGTGTACTGGCACCACTGGGGATGCAGTGCAGTGAGTCCAGAGAGTGCACTGGCACCACTGAGAATGCACTTCAGTGAGTCCAGAGAGTGCACTGGCACCACTGGGGATGCACTGCAGTGAGTCCAGAGAGTGCACTGGCACCAACGGGGATGCACTGCAGTGAGTCCAGAGAGTGCACTGGCACCACTGGGGATGCAGTGCAGTGACTCCAGAGAGTGCACGGGCTCCACTGGGGATGCAGTGCAGTGAGTCCAGAGAGTGCACTGGCACCACTGGGGATGCAGTGCAGTGAGTCCAGAGAGTGCACTGACACCACTGGGGATGCAGTGCAGTGAGTCCACAGAGTGCACTGGCACCACTGGGGATGCAGTGCAGTGAGTCCAGAGTGTGCACTGGCACCACTGGGGATGCACTGCAGTGAGTCCAGAGATTGCACTGGCACCACTGGGGATGCACCTCAGTGAGTCCAGAGAGTGCACTGGCACCACTGGTGATGCACTGCAGTGAGTCCAGAGAATGCACTGGCACCACTGGGGATGCAGTGCAGTGAGTCCAGAGAGTGCACTGGCACCACTGGGGATGCAGTGCAGTGAGTCCAGAGAGTGCACTGGCACCAGAGGGAATGCACTGCAGTGAGTCCAGTGAGTGCACTGGCACCACTGTGGATGCACTGCAGTGAGTCCAGAGAGTGCACTGGCACCACTGGGGATGCAGTGCAGTGAGTCCAGAGAGTGCACTGGCACCACTGGGGATGCACTGCAGTGAGTCCAGAGAGTGCACTGGCACCACTGGGGATGCACTGCAGTGAGTCCAGAGAGTGCACTGGCACCACTGGGGATGCAGTACAGTGAGTCCACGGAGTGCACTGGTACCAGTGGGGATGCAGTACAGTGAGTCCAGAGAGTGCAGTGGCACCACTGGGCATGCAGTGCAGTGAGTCCAGAGAGTGCAATGGCACCACTGGGGATGCACTTCAGTGACTCCAGAGAGTGCACTGGCACCACTGGGGATGCAGTGCAGTGAGTCCAAAGACTTCACTGGCAAAACTGGGGATGCAGTGCAGTGAGTCCAGAGAGTGCACTGGCACCACTGGGGATGCAGTGCAGTGAGTCCAGAGATTGCACTGGCACCACCGGGGCTGCACTGCAGTGAGTCCAGAGAGTGCACTGGCACCACTGTGGATGCACTGCAGTGAGTCCAGAGAGTGCACTGGCACCACTGGTGATGCAGTACAGTGAGTCCAGAGAGTGCACTGGCACCACTGGGGATGCACTGCAGTGAGTCCAGAGAGTGCACTGGCACCACTGGGGATGCACTACAGTGAGTCCAGAGATTGCACTGGCACCACTGGGGATGCAGTGCACTGAGACCAGAGAGTGCACTGGCACCACTGGGGATGCAGTGCATTGATTCCAGAGAGTGCACTGGCACAACTGGGGATGCACTTCAGTGAGTCCAGAGAGTGCACTGACAACACTGGGGATGCAGTGCAGTGAGTCCACAGAGTGCTCTGGCACCACTGGGGATGCAGTGCAGTGAGTCCAGAGAGTGCTCTGGCACCACTGGGGATGCACTTCAGTGAGTCCAGAGAGTACACTGGCACCACTGGGGATGCAGTGCAGTGAGTCCAGAGAGTTCACTGGCACCACTGGGGATGCAGTCCAGTGAGTCCAGTGAGTGCACTGGCACCACTGGGGATGCAGTGCAGTGACTGCAGAGAGTACACTGGCACCACCGGGGATTCACTGCAGTGAGTCCAGAGAGTGCACTGGCACCACCTGTGATGCAGTGCAGTGAGTCCAGTGAGTGCACTGGCACCACTGGGGATGCAGTGCTGTGAGTCCAGAGAGTGCTCTGGCACCACTGGGGATGCAGTGCAGTCAGTCCAGTGAGTGCACTGGTACCACTGGGGGTGCAGTACAGTGAGTCCAGAGAGTGCACTGACACCACTGGGGATGCACTGCAGTGAGTCCAGACAGTGCACTGGCACCACTGGGGATGCAGTGCAGTGAGTCCAGAGACGGCACTGGCACCACTGGGGATGCAGTGCAGTGAGACCAGAGAGTGCACTGGCACCACTGGGGATGCACTGCAGTGAGTCCAGAGAGTGCACTGGCACCACTGGGGATGCACTGCAGTTAGTCCAGAGAGTGCACTGTCACCACTGGGGATGCAGTACAGTGAGTCCACATAGTGCACTGGCACCAGTGGGGATGCAGTACAGTGAGTCCAGAGAGTGCACTGGCACCACTGGACATGCAGTGCAGTGAGTCCAGAGAGTGCACTGGCACCACTGGGGATGCACTTCAGTGACTCCACAGAGTGCACTGGCACCACTGGGGATGCAGTGCAGTGAGTCCAAAGACTTCACTGGCACCACTGGGGATGCAGTGCAGTGAGTCCAGAGAGTGCACTGGCACCACTGGGGATGCAGTGAAGTGAGTGCAGAGAGTGCACTGGCACCACTGGGGATGCACTGCAGTGAGTCCAGAGAGTGCACTGGCACCACTGGGGATGCACTACAGTGAGTCCAGAGAGTGCACTGGCACCACTGGGGATGCAGTGCAGTGAGTCCAGAGAGTGCACTGGCACCACTGGGGATGCAGTGCAGTGAGTCCAGTGAGTGTACTGGCACCACTGGGGATGCACTTCAGTGAGCCCAGAGAGTGCACTGGCACCACTGAGAATGCACTTCAGTGAGTCCAGAGAGTGCACTGGCACCACTGGGGATGCACTGCAGTGAGTCCAGAGAGTGCACTAGCACCACTGGGGATGCAGTGCAGTGAATCCTGTGAGTACACTGGCACCACTGGGGATGCAGAGCAGTGAGTCCAGAGAGCTCACTGGCACCACTGGGGATGCCGTGCAGTGAGTCCAGAGAGTGCACTGGCACCACTGGAGATGCAGTACAGTGAGTCCAGTGAATGCACTGGAACCACTGGGGATGCAGTGCAGTGAGTCCAGAGAGTGCACTGGCACCACTGGTGATGCAGTACAGTGAGTCCAGTGAGTGCACTGGTACCACTGGGCCTGCAGTGCAGTGAGTCCAGAGAATGCACTGGCACCACTGGGGATGCAGTGAAGTGAGTCCAGAGAGTGCACTGGCACCACCGATGATGCAGTACAGTGAGTCCAGTGAGTGCACTGGCACTACTGGGGATGTAGTGCAGTGACTCGAGAGAGTGCACTGGCACCACTGGGGATGCAGTGCAGTGAGTCCAGAGAGTGCACTGGCACCACTGGGGATGCTCTGCAATGAGTCCAGAGAGTGCACTGGCAGCAGTGGGGATGCAGTGCAGTGAGTCCAGAGAGTGCACTGGCACCACTGGGGATGCAGTGCAGTGAGTCCAGAGACTTCACTGGCACCAGTGGGAATGCAGTGCAGGGAGTGCAGAGAGTGCACTGGCACCACTGGGGATGCAGTGCAGTGAGTCCAGAGAGTGCACTGGCACCACTGGGGATGCACTGCAGTGAGTCCAGAGAGTGCACTGGCACCACTGGGGATGCACTACAGTGAGTCCAGAGATTGCACTGGCACCAATGGGGATGCAGTGCAGTGAGTCCAGAGAGTGCACTGGCACCACTGGTGATGCAGTTTAGTGAGTCCAGAGAGTGCACTGGCACCACTGGGGATGCACTTCAGTGAGTCCAGAGAGTGTACTGACACCACTGGGGATGCGGTGCAGTGAGTCCAGAGAGTGCACTGGCACCACTGGGGATGCAGTGCAGTGAGTCCAGAGAGTGCTCTGGCACCACTGGGGATGCACTGCAGTGAGTCCAGAGACTGCACTGGCACCACTGGGGATGCAGTGCAGTGAGTCCAGAGAGTGCACTGGCACCACTGGTGATGCAGTCCAGTGAGTCCAGTGAATGCACTGGCACCACTGGGGATGCTGTGCAGTGAGTGCAGAGAGTGCACTGGCACCACCTGTGATGCAGTACAGTGTGTCCAGTGAGTGCACTGGCACCACTGGGGATGCAGTGCTGTGACTCCGGAGAGCGCACTGGCACCACTGGGGATGCAGTGCAGTCAGTCCAGTGAGTGCACTGGCACCACTGGGGATGCAGTGCAGTGAGTGCAGAGAGTGCAATGGCACCAATGGGGATGCAGTGCAGTGAGTCCAGAGAGTGCACTGGCACCACTGGGGATGCAGTGCAGTGAGTCCAGAGATTGCACTGGCACCACTGGGGATGCAGTGCAGTGACTCCAGAGAGCGCACTGGCACCACTGGGGATGCAGTGCAGTGAGTCCAGAGAGTGCACTGGCACCACTGGGGATGCACTGCAGTGAGTCCAGAGAGTGCACTGGCACCACTGGGGATGCAGTGCAGTGAGTCCAGAGAGTGCACTGGCACCACTGGGGCTGCAATGCAGTGAGTCCAGAGAGTGCACTGGCACCACTGGGGATGCACTGCAGTGAGTCCAGAGATTGCACTGGCACCACTGGGGATGCACTGCAGTGAGTCCAGAGAGTGCACTGGCACCACTGGGGATGCACTACAGTGAGTCCCCAGAGTGCACTGGCACCACTGGGGATGCAGTGCAGTGAGTCCAGAGAGTGCACTGGCACCACTGGGGATGCAGTGCAGTGAGTGCAGAGAGTGCACTGGCACCACTGGGGATGCACTTCAGTGAGTCCCCAGAGTGCACTGGCACCACTGGGGATGCAGTCCAGTGAGTCCAGAGAGTGCACTGGCACCACTGGGGATGCAGTGCAGTGAGTGCAGAGAGTGCACTTGCACCACTGGGGATGGGTTTCAAGCCAACTACATTAACCGCTCATGCTTCTTTCTTATGAGACGTTAGTAAACCAATTACATAGCCTTGTCAAGACTAAATCACAGGTAAAAATCCTGTACATCTCATGTGGCCAACCACTCCCAACTAGGATTCCAAGAACCAGGAGGTTCGGTGAAAATAGGGCTAGTGCTATTAGAGGGGTGATTATTAGGGTAAGCCCTAAGCTGTCTTTAATGGAGAAGTATGGGTGGAATGGGATTTTGTCGCAGTCTGATACGATTCCTAGTGGGTTATTTGAGCCTGATTCGTGTAGGAAGGTTAGGTGGACTAGGGTGATTCCTGCAATTAGGAAGGGCAGTAGGAAGTGGATGGCGAAGAATCGGGTTAAGGTTGGATTGTCTACTGAGAATCCTCCTCAGGCTCATTCTACTAGAGTTTGCCCAATGTACGGGATGGCTGAGAATAGGTTGGTGATTACGGTGGCCCCTCAGAATGACATTTGTCCTCATGGTAGGACATACCCTACGAAGGCAGTTGCTATTAGGGTGAGTAGGAGGATTACTCCTGTGTTTCAGGTTTCTTTGTATAGGTAGGAGCCGTAGTAGAGGCCTCGTCCGATGTGTAAGTAGATGCAGATAAAGAAGAGCGAAGCACCGTTGGCGTGGAGGTTGCGGATGAGCCATCCGTACTGGACGTCTCGGCATGTGTGAGCTACTGAGGAGAAGGCGAGTGAAGTGTCTGCGGTGTAGTGTATGGCTAGTAGCAGGCCTGTTAGGATTTGTGTGGCTAAGCAGATGGCTAGAAGGGAGCCGAAGTTTCATCAGGCAGAGATGTTGGAGGGGGCGGGTAGGTCGATTAGGGAGTTGTTGATTATTTTTAGTAGGGGATGGGATTTGCGGATGTTAGGGGCCATTAGTGAGTCTGTGTGTTATTAGGATTATTACCAGGATGGAGAGGGCGAAGGATCCTAGGTAGGCCTTAATTAGCCCTGTGTGTATTGAGGTTGCGGCTTTGCTTGCGGCTACTTGTAGTTCAGCAAGGCCCTCTGGCCCTATTTTTTTGAGTCAGGAGAGGTCGATCAAGTGTAGGGCAATGTTTTGTCCCTTTTCTAGTAGGTTTTTGGAGAAGAATCGGTGTACTAGGGGGTTGAAGTACCCTAATGCAGAGGAGAAGTTTATGAGGGGGTTTGGTTTGGGGTGAGTGAGGGTGTGTGTTATGTTCGATAGTTCTAGGGCTAGGATGATTCCTAGGATTGTTATGAGGATGGCAGCAGTTTTGGTGATAAGGGGTATGGTTATTGGGGGGGTTTTGGTTGGTGTGATGAAAGAGGTAATGATTATTCCTGCTGTAATGCTGCCTAGGGCGAGTCGGGTTAGGGGGGCGGTGATTAGTGGGTTGTTTTCGTTTATTGATACTATTGGGGGGATTCGGGTTTGTCCAGCTTGGACTAGGATGGTTATGCGGATGCTGTAGGTTGCGGTGAATGCTGTGGCTATAAGGGTTAGGAGTAGGGCTCAAGTATTTAGGTATGATGTGTTTAAGCTTTCGATGATGAGGTCTTTTGAGTAGAATCCGGCTAGGAATGGGGTTCCTATCAGCGCCAGGTTTCCGATGGTTAGACAGGAAGTAGTGACTGGGAGTATTTTCTGTAGGCCTCCTATCTTTCGGATATCTTGTTCTCCGTTTAGGTTGTGGATGATAGACCCTGAGCATAGGAATAGTATGGCTTTAAAGAAGGCATGGGTTGAGATGTGTAGGAAGGCTAGTTGTGGGAGGTTTAGTCCGATAGTGACTATTATTAGTCCTAGTTGGCTGGATGTTGAGAAAGCAATGATTTTTTTGATGTCATTTTGGGTTAGGGCGCATGTGGCAGCGAATAGGGTTGATAGAGCACCTAGGCATAGGCAGGCAGTTAGGGCTGTCTGGTTGGTGGCTAGCAGGGGGTGCATGCGGATGAGCAGGAAGATTCCGGCTACTACTATGGTACTGGAGTGCAGTAGGGCTGATACTGGGGTGGGGCCTTCTATTGCTGCGGGCAGTCATGGGTGGAGTCCAAATTGGGCGGATTTTCCTGCGGCTGCGAGGATTAATCCTATGAGGGGGAGGATTGGGGTTTGGTGGGGGTGTACGGCTTGTTGGATCTCTCAGGTGTTGAATGTTGAAGCTAGTCATGCTATGCTCAGGATCAGTCCGATGTCTCCGATTCGGTTGTAGATTACGGCTCGTAGGGCGGCGGTGTTGGCATCTGCTCGGCCTTGTCATCAGCCGATGAGAAGGAAGGACATGATTCGTACTCCTTCCCAGCCTACGAATAGGAGGAATATGTTGTTTGCGGTTGTTAGGAGGAGTATGGCGACTAGGAATGTCAGTAGGTAGGTGAAAAATTTTGTTACGTATGGCTCTGAGGCCATGTATCATATGGCGAATTGTAGGATTGATCATGTTACAAATAGGGCGATTGGAAGAAATGTTATTGAGTATTGGTCTATTTTTAGGCTCAGGGGGATTTTAAAGTTTATAATGAATTTTCACTCCCAGTGGCAGGTGACAGATTCTACTCCCGAGTAGATGAATGCGGTTGTAGGGGCTAGGCTAATTAGGAATGCGGTTTTAACAGCGCGGGTGGTGGCTTGTGGGGTGTTTTTAAAGTTTTTAAATAGAAATGGCAGGATGATTGGGGTTAGGAGGATTGTCAGCGTGAGTAGTGTGAGGGAGTTGATTAGTAGTGTGGGGTTCACTACTTTTACTTGGATTTGCACCAAGATGGGTGGTTCCTAAGACCAGTGGATTGCTGTTATCCTTTAAAAGTAAGGGGGCTGAGGTTTTAGGCTCAGATGTAAGAGTTAGCAGCTCTTGTTGGTTAAACCCTCCCCTCGGCAGGTAAGAAGGTTTGAACTTCTATTCTTAGAATCACAGTCTAATGTTTGGTTTAAACTATACTTGCATGAGGGGATTCCGGAGATCAGTTCGGGTTTGAGGATTAGGAGGAATATTGGGATAATGTGGAGTGTTATGAGCAGGTGTTCTCGCGTGGTTGAGTTTTGCATAGATGTGATGTGGGAGGGGATTGAGCCTCGTTGGGTCATTAGTAGTATGAATAAGGTGTAGGAGGCGGTTAGTAGGGTTGCGATTCCTGTTAGGATGATCGTGAAGGCAGATCAGTTGAATAAGGTGATTATAATGGTTAGCTCTGCTATGAGGTTTGTTGTTGGGGGTAAGGCTATGTTTGTTAGATTGGCCAGCAATCATCAGGTAGCTATGAGTGGTAGGAGAGGTTGTAGGCCTCGTGTGAGTAGTAGAATTCGGCTGTGCGTACGTTCATAGTTTGTGTTGGCTAGGCAGAATAGTATGGAGGAAGTTAGTCCATGGGAAATTATTAGGATCATTGCCCCTGAGAATGATCAGTGGGTTTGGATTATTCCTGCGGCGATAACTAGGCCTATGTGGCTAACGGATGAATAAGCGATTAGTGATTTTAGGTCTGTCTGTCGTAGGCAGATTGAGCTAGTCATTAGGGCGCCTCATAGGGCCAGGGTTAGGAAGGGGTAGTGCAGGAGGTTGGACAGTGGGCCCATAAATAGAGTGACTCGTATAATTCCGTATCCTCCTAGCTTTAGTAGTAGGGCGGCGAGGAGTATTGAGCCTGCGATGGGTGCTTCTACGTGGGCTTTTAGCAGTCAGAGGTGTAGGCCGTATAGTGGGGCTTTTACTATGAATGCTATGAGCAGTGCTAGACCTGATAGTATTCCTGTCCATGAGGTGGATAGGGTTGGGTGGGTTAGTTGTAGGGTTGGCAGGTGCAGGGTGCCAATTTTCACGTATAGGTGTATGATTGTGATTAGCAGGGGTAGAGAGCTTATTGGCGTGTAGAATAGCAGGTAGATGCCAGCGCTTAGGCGTTCTGGTTGGTTCCCCCATCGGGTGATTAAGATTAGGGTGGGAATGAGGGTTGCTTCAAATGAGATGTAAAATAGTGCTAGTTCTGTGGTGGAAAAGGCTAGTAGGATGAATGGCTGGACTGCGACTAAGGTTGAGATAAAGATTCGTTTGCGTTGTAGGGGTTCTTGTTGCAGGTGGTTTTGGCTTGCTATGATTATGAGTGGGAGTAGTCAGCAGGATAGTACTAGGAGGGGGGATGAGATTTGGTCAATTCCTGTTCAGTTGGATAAAAATTTGTAGGGGTAGTAGGTTGGGATTAATCACTGTAGGCTTAGGGCAGCGATTAGGAGGCTGTATAAGGTGGTGTTAGTCCATAGAAATTTTGGTGGAGACAGCAGGGCTGTTGGAAGAAGTATGATTGTGGGTAGGATGATTTTTAGCATTGCAGGAGGTTTAGGTTGTGTAGATGGTCAGAGCCATGTGTGCGGGTGGAGGCTACTAGGATGGCCAGGCCTGTGCCCGCCTCACACGCTGAGAAGGTTAGCATGAGAATTGGTACCATGGTGAATGAGGAGACTTGGTTTTCGATGGATCATATTGATAGGCCTACGAATATCGATAATATTATGCTTTCAAGGCATAGTAGGGCGGATACTAGGTGGGTTCGGTGGAAGGCTAGCCCTAGTCCGCTGAAAATGAAGGCTGAGTAGAAGCTTAAATGTAGGGGCGACATAAGAAAGTTACAGGGTTGGCTGTAATCTGCTGGGTCGAAACCAGCTATCTTTTTGGTTAGACTAACTTTCTGTTATTCTGCTCATTCTAGGCCCCCTTGAATTCACTCGTAGGCCAGTCCGAGTGTTAGGAGAAGGAGGATCACTACAGTTCAGGTGAGGGTCATTAGGGGGGATTGGAGTTGGACGGCTCATGGCAGGGGGAGTAGGAGGGCGATTTCTAGGTCGAATAGGACGAACAGGATGGCTACTGAGGAAGAATCGGACTGAGAATGGTAATCGAGCAGATCCAAGTGGGTCGAATCCACATTCGTACGGTGAGAGTTTCTCTGAGTCGGGGTTTATTTGGGCGAGTCAGAAGTTTAATGCGGTTAGGGCGGCGCTTAGGATTGATGATAGGGCGAATATGAACATGAGTGCGTTCATTGCTCTCCTCTGGGTTTATACCAGATTCTAGAGATTGGAAGTCAATTGTAATTAATATACTAGAAGAGCAAGATCCTCATCAGTAGATGGTTATGTAGAGGAATAGTCAGATGACGTCTACGAAGTGTCAGTATCAGGCTGCTGCCTCGAATCCGAAGTGGTGGTCTGATGTAAAGTGGAACTTGATCAGTCGGAAGAGGCAGACGGTCAGGAAGGAGGATCCGATGATTACGTGGAGTCCGTGGAATCCAGTGGCAACGAAGAAGGTAGATCCGTAGACGCTATCAGCGATTGAGAATGGGGCTTCATGGTATTCTATTGCTTGTAGGGCTGTGAAGTAGAATCCCAAGAGGATCGTTAGGGTTAGGGCGTGGATGGCATGTTTTCGGTTTCCTTCTGTGATGCTGTGATGGGCTCACGTTACGGTAACGCCTGAGGCTAGTAGGATGGCTGTGTTTAGTAGGGGGACTTCTATCGGGTTGAGTGGTTTAATTCCTGTTGGGGGTCATTGGCCTCCTAGTTCTGGGGTTGGGGCCAGGCTCGAGTGGAAGAACGCTCAGAAGAACCCTAAGAAGAAGAATGCTTCGGATGTGATGAAAAGGATTATGCCGTATCGTAGGCCTTTTTGGACTGTGGGAGTGTGATGGCCTTGGAAGGTGCTTTCTCGTACAATGTCTCGTCATCATTGGAGTATTACTAGGAGTATTGAGATGAGGCCTAGGGTTAGTAGTATGGATGAGTTGTAGTGGAATCACATGATTAATCCTGAGGTTGTGAGTAGGGCGGCGGCTGCCCCGAAGATTGGTCAAGGGCTTGGGTCAACTATGTGGTATGAGTGTGCTTGGTGTGCCATTAGATGTTTTCTTGTAAGTATAGGCTTAGAAGGAGCACGAAGACGTAGGCCTGGATTATGGCTACTGCTACTTCTAGGATGGTTAGGAGTAGTAGGATGATTATTGTTAGGATGGATACTGCAGGAAGGGTGGTTATTAATGCAATGGAGGCTGTAGAGATGAGTTGGATGAGTAAGTGTCCTGCTGTAAGGTTGGCTGTAAGGCGGACTCCGAGGGCTAGGGGGCGGATTAGTAGGCTGGTTGTTTCGATCAGGATTAGTGCGGGGATTAGGGGTGTAGGGGTACCTTCGGGTAATAGGTGGGCTAAAGAGGCTGATGGTTGGTTTCGTAGGCCTGTTAGTAGTGTGGCGAGCCATAGTGGGAAGGCTAGGGCTATGTTCATAGATAGTTGGGTGGTTGGGGTGAATGTATATGGAAGGAGGCCTAGAAGGTTGATTGTAAGAAGTATGATTATTAGGGATGTAAATATTATGGCTCATTTGTGGCCATTTTTGTTGAGTGGGACTATTAGTTGTTTTGTGATTAGGTGAAGGAGTCATGTTTGGATAGTAGAAAGGCGGTTGTTGATTCATCGGTTGTTTGGGGACGGGAATAGTAGGGCTGGGAAGAGTAGGGATAGTAGGATTAAGGGGATGCCAAATAGATTGGGGCTGGAAAATTGGTCAAAGAAGCTTAGGTTCATGGTCAGGATCATGGTGTGGGTTTGGTAGTGAGGGAGGTCTTATTTGATGGGGGGTTGGTTGTGGTGAAGGCTAGTAGTTTTGGTTGGATGAGGAGTGCTAGGGTTAATCAGGTTATAATTATGATTGAAAATCATGGTGTGGGGTTAAGCTGTGGCATATCATTAAGGAGGGGGAAGTCCCTCTTTGGCTAGCTTAAAAGGCTAGTGCTGTTGCATAGCTTCTTAATGATTAGGATGATGATAGAAGGGACGATCAGGCCTCGAAATGTGGGAGTGGGGTTGATTCTACTACAATGGGTATGTAGCTGTGATTAGCCCCGCAAATTTCTGAGCATTGTCCGTAAAAAATCCCAGGCCGGGTGGTAATGAATGAAGTTTGGTTTAGTCGGCCTGGGATTGCGTCTGTTTTAACTCCGAGCGTTGGGACTGCTCAGGAGTGGAGTACGTCTCCTGCAGTAATGATCACGCGGATGGGGGATTCTATTGGGATAACTACGCGGTGGTCAACTTCTAGCAGTCGGAAGTGGCCGTTGGGTAAGTCTGGGGTGGGCACTATGTAGGAGTCGAATGATAGGTCTTTGAAGTCTGTGTATTCGTAGCTTCAGTATCATTGGTGGTCGATGGCTTTTAGGGTGAGGTCTGGTTCATCGATTTTGTCCATTATGTAGAGGATTTGTAGGGATGGGAGGGCGAGGAGTACCAGGACGATAGCAGGTAGGATTGTCCAGATCAGCTCTACTTCTTGGGCGTCTACAGCATTGGACGAGAGTTTTTCTGTTAGTATGTGGGCTAAAAGGTAGAGAACTAGGCTGCAGATAGCTAGGGCAACGATTAGGGCGTGGTCGTGGAATTCAACGAGTTCTTCTATGATGGGTGATGAGGCGTCTTGGAATCCTAGTTGGGAGTGGTTGGCCACATGAGATGTACAGGATTTTTACCTGTGATTTAGTCTTGACAAGGCTATGTAATTGGTTTACTAACGTCTCATAAGAAAGAAGCATGAGCGGTGAATGCAGTTGGCTTGAAACCAGCATGTGAGGGTTCGATTCCTTCCTTTCTTGTACTTGGACGAAGGCCGGTTCCTCGAAAGTATGGTATGGGGGAGGGCAGCCGTGGATTCATTCAACGTTTGTGGTAGTTAGTTCTGGTTGTAGGACTTTTCGTTTGGCCGAAAAGGCTTCTCAGATGATGAATATTAGTATGATTACGGCTACTATTGAGATTAGGGAGCCGATGGAGGAAATGGTGTTTCATAGTGTGTAGGCGTCGGGATAGTCCGAGTATCGTCGGGGTATTCCTGCTAGGCCTAGGAAGTGCTGGGGGAAGAACGTTAGGTTTACTCCTGTAAATATTACCCCGAAGTGGGCTTTTGCTCATGTTTGGTGTAGGGTAAACCCAGTGAGTAGTGGGAATCAGTGAGTAAATCCTGCTAGAATGGCAAAGACGGCGCCTATGGATAGGACGTAGTGGAAGTGGGCAACTACGTAGTACGTGTCGTGCAGGGCGATGTCTAGGGAAGAGTTTGCAAGAACGATTCCTGTTAATCCTCCGATGGTAAATAGGAAGATAAATCCTAGAGCTCATAGTATTGGGGGGGTCTCATTTGATTGTTCCTCCGTGCAGGGTGGCTAGTCAGCTAAATACTTTGATTCCGGTAGGGATGGCAATGATTATAGTGGCTGATGTAAAGTAGGCTCGGGTATCAACGTCTATTCCTACTGTAAACATGTGGTGAGCTCAGACGATGAATCCTAGGAAGCCGATGGATAGTATGGCTCAGACTATTCCCATGTAGCCGAAGGGCTCCTTTTTGCCTGAGTAGTACGTGACTACGTGTGAGATGATTCCGAACCCCGGTAGGATCAGAATATAGACTTCTGGGTGTCCGAAGAATCAGAATAGGTGTTGGTACAGGATTGGGTCTCCTCTTCCAGCGGGGTCGAAGAATGTGGTGTTTAGGTTTCGATCAGTTAGTAATATTGTAATACCGGCGGCGAGTACGGGGAGTGATAGAAGGAGTAGGATGGCGGTAATTAGTACGGATCAGACAAATAGTGGGGTTTGGTATTGTGAGAGTGCGGGGGGTTTTATGTTGATGGCTGTGGTGATAAAGTTGATGGCCCCAAGGATGGAGGAGATACCGGCTAAGTGGAGTGAGAAGATAGCCAGGTCTACTGAAGCTCCGGCGTGGGCAAGGTTACCTGCTAGGGGAGGGTAGACAGTTCAGCCTGTGCCGGCGCCAGCTTCTACAGTGGATGAGGCTAGTAGGAGGAGGAATGATGGGGGGAGGAGTCAAAAGCTTATGTTGTTTATTCGCGGGAATGCTATGTCGGGGGCACCGATTATGAGGGGGACTAATCAGTTGCCGAATCCTCCGATCATGATGGGTATGACTATAAAGAAGCTTATTACAAAGGCGTGAGCGGTAACGATTACATTGTAAATTTGGTCGTCGCCTAGGAGAGTTCCTGGTTGTCCTAGTTCTGCGCGGATTAATAGGCTGAGTGCGGTGCCGACTATTCCTGCTCATGCCCCGAAGATGAGGTACAGGGTGCCAATATCCTTATGGTTAGTGGAAAATAGTCATCGGTTGATGAAGGTGACGGGTAAGATGGCTGAGTGTTGAAGCGTTAGGCTGTAGTCCTTTTTACAGAGGTTTAATTCCTCTTCTTATCGGCTCTGTAGTGAAATTCATGTTGAGTTGCAAGCTCATCGATGCGCACTAGGGTGCGTCAGGGTCTTTGTAGGCAGAAGCCAATTGGTTTAGGCATTTAGCTGTTAACTAGAGTTTTGTGGGATCGAAGCCCATCTGTCTAGGGAGGCTTTAGCTTAATTAAAGCGTCTGACTTGCATTCAGAAGATACAGGTTAATATTCTGTAAGTCTTAATGTGCAGAAACTAAGAGGGTTTAACTCTTATTTAAGGCTTTGAAGGCCTTCGGTTTGGGGTGTTATCCTAAGTTTCTAGACAATGGCATGTATTATTGGGGACAGGGGAAGTAAGAGGATTGATAGTGAGGCAAGGACCGCAGTAGGTGTGCTTGGGGCTTTGCTAGTGTATCATTGTTTTATGTGGTTAGAGGAGTTGGGGGGAAGGGTAATTGTTGAGTGGTATGCGAGGCGTAGGTAGAAGAAGAGGCTGAGCAGTGATAGCATGGCAATTGCCATGGCTGCTGGTGTTATTTCCTGTTTAGTTAGTTCTTGGATGATAAGTCACTTTGGTATAAAGCCTGTTAATGGGGGGAGGCCTGCTAGGGATAAAAGTACTAGTATTAGGGTGGCGTTTAGCACTGGGGTTTTTGTTCATGAGGTTGTGATCATGGATAGGTTAAGGACTTTGATTTTGTTAAGGGCTAGGAATACGGCTGATGTTATGATTGTGTATAGGTAGAAGGTAAGTAAGGCCAATTTGGGGCTGTAAACTAGGATGATGGCGATTCAGCCTAAGTGGGAGATGGACGAGAAGGCTAGGATTTTGCGTGTTTGTGTTTGGTTCAGTCCTATTCAGCCTCCTAGTGCTGTTGAGGCTAGGGCCATGGCGGTGAGTAGAGCTGGGTCAAGGGATTTGGATGTTAGTAGGAGCAGGGTTAGTGGGGGGAATTTTATGAGGGTCGAGAGTAGCAGGGCTGTTATTAGTGGCGATCCTTGTAGTACTTCTGGGAATCAGAAGTGAAATGGCACTAGGCCCAGTTTAATAGCGATTGCTGCTGTCAGTAGTAGACAGGAGGTTGGGTGGTTTATTTGTGTGATGTCTCATTGGCCGGTGACTCAGGCATTGGTTATGCTAGAGAATAGGACCAGGGCGGAAGCAGCTGCTTGGGTTAGGAAGTATTTCGTTGCGGCTTCTACTGCTCGTGGGTGGTGGGATTTGGCAATTAGGGGAATGATGGCTAGTGCGTTGATCTCCAGTCCTGTCCAGGCCAGAACTCAGTGGTTGCTGGAAATTGTGATTGTGGTGCCCAAGATGAGGCTGAAGGTTATGATTGGGGTCGCGTAAGGGTTCATTAGTAGAGGAGGGGGTTAAACCATCATTTTCGGGGTATGGGCCCGATAGCTTGATTAGCTGACTCTACTAGAAAATAATATAAGGGAAGTATGGAGAATTTTGATTTCTCTTGTGTGGGTTCAATTCCTACTTTTCTAAGGTCAACAGGAAATGAGAGGGCTGTTATACCTCTATGTTCACTTCATCATAGTGACCCTTTGTAGTTCAGGCACATTTCCTTATGTAAGGAGGTAGGCCTGCATAGCAGATAGGTATGCTGATGTGTCAGAGGCACAGAGCTAGTGTGAGGGGTAGGAAGTTTTTTCATAGTAGGTGCATTAGTTGGTCATATCGGAATCGTGGGTATGAAGCTCGGACCCATAAGAAACCAGAAGATAGTAGGAGGACTTTTGTGGCTAGGATGACGGGGAATAGTTCTGTGGGTGGCCCTAGGGCGCTTGGGTTTAGGAATATGATGGCTGTAAGTGTATTTATTAGCATAATGTTCGCATATTCAGCTAGGAAGAATAAGGCGAAGGGTCCTGCGGCGTATTCAACGTTAAACCCTGAGACTAGCTCAGATTCGCCCTCTGTGAGGTCAAAAGGAGCTCGGTTTGTCTCTGCTAGGGTGGATACGTATCATATTATTGCTAGGGGTCATGAGGAGAAAATGAAGTATAGAGGCTCCTGTGCGACGGCAAAGGAGCTGAGTGTGTAGCTTCCGCTTAGTATGATTATTGATAGCAGGATTATGGCCAGTGTCACTTCGTATGAAATGGTCTGTGCTACTGCCCGTAGGGCTCCGATTAGTGCGTATTTTGAGTTCGAGGCTCAGCCTGATCATAGGACTGAGTAGACGGCTAGGCTTGACATGGCTATTAGGAAGAGAACTCCGAGGTTTAGATCTGCTAGGGGAAATGGGAGTGGTAGTGGTGCTCAAGTGGTGAGGGCTAGGACAAGGGCTAGTATTGGTATCAGAATGAATAGAAGTGGGGAAGAGGTAGAGGGTTGGATGGGCTCTTTGGTAAATAGTTTCAGTCCGTCCGCAAATGGTTGAAGTAGGCCAAAAGGCCCGACAACGTTAGGGCCTTTGCGGGATTGTATGTAGCTTAGGATTTTCCGTTCTACTAGGGTTAGGAAGGCTACGGCAATCAGGATTGGGATGATGTATAGGAGGGATATAATGAGGCAGCTTAGTGTTGTTATTTGAATCATGGGTGAAGCTAGGGAGAGGATTTGAACCTCTGGGGAAAGGGCTTAAGCCTTCTGCACTTGCCGGGCTCTGCCACTCTAGCTGGTCCTTTTCTAGGATTGAAAGTGGTGGGGGAAGGCCCTCTTCACGGTTTAGTTGGTTTCACTGCTTAGAGGGGGGGGGCGTGCTTGTGGTATTGGCCCCACTTTCCCGGTCCTTTCGTACTGGGGAGAGTGTGTCATAGATAGAAACCGACCTGGATTGCTCCGGTCTGAACTCAGATCACGTAGGACTGTTAATCGTTGAACAAACGAACCCTTAATAGCGGCTGCACCATTAGGATGTCCTGATCCAACATCGAGGTCGTAAACCCCCCTGTCGATATGGGCTCTTGAGGGGGATTGCGCTGTTATCCCTGGGGTAGCTTGGTCCATTAATCAATTATATTGGGTCTGGTCACTGTTAGCACTTTGAGGGGTAGCTCTAGGTAAAGAGGTATGGTCTTGTTTTTGGAGGATTTGTTCTCCTCCAAGGTCGCCCCAACCGAAAAATATCGACCAGGCTCTGCGATGGTAGTGGCCCCAGTGGGGTTGATTGAGGATTCGCGGTGGTCGTTGATTTTTAAGTTCCACAGGGTCTTCTCGTCTTATGTTCACATCCCCGCTTTTGCCCTGGGGATGCACTGCAGTGAGTCCAGAGAGTGCACTGGCACCACTGGGGATGAACTGCAGTGAGTCCAGAGATTGCACTGGCACCACTGGGGATGCAGTGCAGTGAGTCCAGAGACTTCACTGGCACCACCGGGAATGCAGTGCAGTGAGTGCAGAGAGTGCACTGGCACCACTGGGGATGCAGTGCAGTGAGTCCAGAGAGTGCACTGGCACCACTGGGGATGCACTGCAGTGAGTCCAGAGAGTGCACTGGCACCACTGGGGATGCAGTGCAGTGAGTCCAGAGAGTGCACTGGCACCACTGGGGATGCACTGCAGTGAGTCCAGAGAGTGCACTGGCACCACTGGGGATGAACTGCAGTGAGTCCAGAGATTGCACTTGCACCACTGGGGATGCAGTGCAGTGAGTCCAGAGACTTCACTGGCACCACTGGGAATGCAGTGCAGTGAGTCCAGAGAGTGCACTGGCACCACCGGGGATGCACTGCAGTGAGTCCAGAGAGTGCACTGGCACCACTGGGGATGCACTACAGTGAGTCCAGAGATTATACCATCACCACTGGGGATGCAGTGCAGTGAGTCCAGAGAGTGCACTGGCACCACTGGGGATGCACTGCAGTGAGTCCAGAGAGTGCACTGGCACCACTGGGGATGCACTTCAGTGAGTCCAGAGAGTGCACTGACACCACTGGGGATGCACTTCAGTGAGTCCAGAGAGTGCACTGGCACCACTGGGGATGCAGTTCAGTGAGTCTAGAGAGTGGACTGGCACCACTGGGGATGCAGTCCAGTGAGTCCAGTGAGTGCACTGGCACCACTGGGGATGCTGTGCAGTGAGTGCAGAGAGTGCACTGGCACCACCGGGGATTCACTGTAGTGAGTCCAGAGAGTGCACTGGCACCACCTGTGATGCAGTACAGTTAGTCCAGTGAGTGCACTGGCACCACTGGGGATGCAGTGCTGTGACTCCGGAGAGCGCACTGGCACCACTGGGGATGCAGTGCAGTCAGTCCAGTGAGTGCACTGACACCACTGGGGATGCACTTCAGTGACTCGAGAGAGTGCACTGGCACCACTGGCGATGCACTGCAGTGAGTCCAGAGACTGCACTGGCACCACTGGGGATGCACTGCAGTGAGTCCAGAGAGTGCACTGGCACCACTGGGGATGCAGTGCAGTGAGTCCAGAGAGTGCACTGGCACCACTGGGGATGCAGTGCAGTGAGTCCAGAGACTGCACTGGCACCACTGGGGATGCACTGCAGTGAGTCCAGAGACTGCACTGGCACCACTGGGGATGCACTGCAGTGAGTCCAGAGAGTGCACTGGCACCACTGGGGATGCAGTGCAGTGAGTCCAGAGAGTGCACTGGCACCACTGGTGATGCAGTCCAGTGAGTCCAGTGAATGCACTGGCACCACTGGGGATGCTGTGCAGTGAGTGCAGAGAGTGCACTGGCACCACCTGTAATGCAGTACAGTGTGTCCAGTGAGTGCACTGGCACCACTGGGGATGCAGTGCTGTGACTCCGGAGAGCGCACTGGCACCACTGGGGATGCAGTGCAGTCAGTCCAGTGAGTGCACTGGCACCACTGGGGATGCAGTGCAGTGAGTTCAGAGAGTGCAATGGCACCAATGGGGATGCACTTCAGTGAGTCCAGAGAGTGCACTGGCACCACTGGGGATGCAGTGCAGTGAGTCCAGAGAGTGCACTGGCAACACTGGGGATGCACTGCAGTGAGTCCAGAGAGTGCACTGGCACCACTCAGGGTGCAGTGCGGTGAGTCCAGCGTGTGCACTGGCACCACTGTGGATGCAGTACAGTGAGTCCAGAGAGAGCACTGGCACCACTGGGGATGCACTACAGTGAGTCCAGAGAGTGCACTGGCACCACTGGGGATGCAGTGCAGTGAGTCCAGAGAGTGCACTGGCACCACTGGGGATGCAGTGCTGTGACTCCAGAGAGCGCACTGGCACCACTGGGGATGCAATGCAGTGAGTGCAGAGAGTGCACTGGCACCACTGGGGATGGGTTTCAAGCCAACTGCATTAACCGCTCATGCTTCTTTCTTATGAGACGTTAGTAAACCAATTACATAGCCTTGTCAAGACTAAATCACAGGTAAAAATCCTGTACATCTCATGTGGCCAACCACTCCCAACTAGGATTCCAAGAACCAGGAGGTTCGGTGAAAATAGGGCTAGTGCTATTAGAGGGGTGATTATTAGGGTAAGCCCTAAGCTGTCTTTCATGGAGAAGTGTGGGTGGAATGGGATTTTGTCGCAGTCTGATACGATTCCTAGTGGGTTATTTGAGCCTGATTCGTGTAGGAAGGTTAGGTGGACTAGGGTGATTCCTGCAATTAGGAAGGGCAGTAGGAAGTGGATGGCGAAGAATCGGGTTAAGGTTGGATTGTCTACTGAGAATCCTCCTCAGGCTCATTCTACTAGAGTTTGCCCAATGTACGGGATGGCTGAGAATAGGTTGGTGATTACGGTGGCCCCTCAGAATGACATTTGTCCTCATGGTAGGACATACCCTACGAAGGCAGTTGCTATTAGGGTGAGTAGGAGGATTACTCCTGTGTTTCAGGTTTCTTTGTATAGGTAGGAGCCGTAGTAGAGGCCTCGTCCGGTGTGTAAGTAGATGCAGATAAAGAAGAGCGAAGCACCATTGGCGTGGAGGTTGCGGATGAGCCATCCGTACTGGACGTCTCGGCATGTGTGAGCTACTGAGGAGAAGGCGAGTGAAGTGTCTGCGGTGTAGTGTATGGCTAGTAGCAGGCCTGTTAGGATTTGTGTGGCTAAGCAGATGGCTAGAAGGGAGCCGAAGTTTCATCAGGCAGAGATGTTGGAGGGGGCAGGTAGGTCGATTAGGGAGTTGTTGATTATTTTTAGTAGGGGATGGGATTTGCGGATGTTAGGGGCCATTAGTGAGTCTGTGTGTTATTAGGATTATTACCAGGATGGAGAGGGCGAAGGATCCTAGGTAGGCCTTAATTAGCCCTGTGTGTATTGAGGTTGCGGCTTTGCTTGCGGCTACTTGTAGTTCAGCAAGGCCCTCTGGCCCTATTTTTTTGAGTCAGGAGAGGTCGATCAAGTGTAGGGCAATGTTTTGTCCCTTTTCTAGTAGGTTTTTGGAGAAGAATCGGTGTACTAGGGGGTTGAAGTACCCTAATGCAGAGGAGAAGTTTATGAGGGGGTTTGGTTTGGGGTGAGTGAGGGTGTGTGTTATGTTCGATAGTTCTAGGGCTAGGATGATTCCTAGGATTGTTATGAGGATGGCAGCAGTTTTGGTGATAAGGGGTATGGTTATTGGGGGGGTTTTGGTTGGTGTGATGAAAGAGGTAATGATTATTCCTGCTGTAATGCTGCCTAGGGCGAGTCGGGTTAGGGGGGCGGTGATTAGTGGGTTGTTTTCGTTTATTGATACTATTGGGGGGATTCGGGTTTGTCCAGCTTGGACTAGGATGGTTATGCGGATGCTGTAGGTTGCGGTGAATGCTGTGGCTATAAGGGTTAGGAGTAGGGCTCAAGTATTTAGGTATGATGTGTTTAAGCTTTCGATGATGAGGTCTTTTGAGTAGAATCCGGCTAGGAATGGGGTTCCTATCAGCGCCAGGTTTCCGATGGTTAGACAGGAAGTAGTGACTGGGAGTATTTTCTGTAGGCCTCCTATCTTTCGGATATCTTGTTCTCCGTTTAGGTTGTGGATGATAGACCCTGAGCATAGGAATAGTATGGCTTTAAAGAAGGCATGGGTTGAGATGTGTAGGAAGGCTAGTTGTGGGAGGTTTAGTCCGATAGTGACTATTATTAGTCCTAGTTGGCTGGATGTTGAGAAAGCAATGATTTTTTTGATGTCATTTTGGGTTAGGGCGCATGTGGCAGCGAATAGGGTTGATAGAGCACCTAGGCATAGGCAGGCAGTTAGGGCTGTCTGGTTGGTGGCTAGCAGGGGGTGCATGCGGATGAGCAGGAAGATTCCGGCTACTACTATGGTACTGGAGTGCAGTAGGGCTGATACTGGGGTGGGGCCTTCTATTGCTGCGGGCAGTCATGGGTGGAGTCCAAATTGGGCGGATTTTCCTGCGGCTGCGAGGATTAATCCTATGAGGGGGAGGATTGGGGTTTGGTGGGGGTGTACGGCTTGTTGGATCTCTCAGGTGTTGAATGTTGAAGCTAGTCATGCTATGCTCAGGATCAGTCCGATGTCTCCGATTCGGTTGTAGATTACGGCTCGTAGGGCGGCGGTGTTGGCATCTGCTCGGCCTTGTCATCAGCCGATGAGAAGGAAGGACATGATTCGTACTCCTTCCCAGCCTACGAATAGGAGGAATATGTTGTTTGCGGTTGTTAGGAGGAGTATGGCGACTAGGAATGTCAGTAGGTAGGTGAAAAATTTTGTTACGTATGGCTCTGAGGCCATGTATCATATGGCGAATTGTAGGATTGATCATGTTACAAATAGGGCGATTGGAAGAAATGTTATTGAGTATTGGTCTATTTTTAGGCTCAGGGGGATTTTAAAGTTTATAATGAATTTTCACTCCCAGTGGCAGGTGACAGATTCTACTCCCGAGTAGATGAATGCGGTTGTAGGGGCTAGGCTAATTAGGAATGCGGTTTTAACAGCGCGGGTGGTGGCTTGTGGGGTGTTTTTAAAGTTTTTAAATAGAAATGGCAGGATGATTGGGGTTAGGAGGATTGTCAGCGTGAGTAGTGTGAGGGAGTTGATTAGTAGTGTGGGGTTCACTACTTTTACTTGGATTTGCACCAAGATGGGTGGTTCCTAAGACCAGTGGATTGCTGTTATCCTTTAAAAGTAAGGGGGCTGAGGTTTTAGGCTCAGATGTAAGAGTTAGCAGCTCTTGTTGGTTAAACCCTCCCCTCGGCAGGTAAGAAGGTTTGAACTTCTATTCTTAGAATCACAGTCTAATGTTTGGTTTAAACTATACTTGCATGAGGGGATTCCGGAGATCAGTTCGGGTTTGAGGATTAGGAGGAATATTGGGATAATGTGGAGTGTTATGAGCAGGTGTTCTCGCGTGGTTGAGTTTTGCATAGATGTGATGTGGGAGGGGATTGAGCCTCGTTGGGTCATTAGTAGTATGAATAAGGTGTAGGAGGCGGTTAGTAGGGTTGCGATTCCTGTTAGGATGATCGTGAAGGCAGATCAGTTGAATAAGGTGATTATAATGGTTAGCTCTGCTATGAGGTTTGTTGTTGGGGGTAAGGCTATGTTTGTTAGATTGGCCAGCAATCATCAGGTAGCTATGAGTGGTAGGAGAGGTTGTAGGCCTCGTGTGAGTAGTAGAATTCGGCTGTGCGTACGTTCATAGTTTGTGTTGGCTAGGCAGAATAGTATGGAGGAAGTTAGTCCATGGGAAATTATTAGGATCATTGCCCCTGAGAATGATCAGTGGGTTTGGATTATTCCTGCGGCGATAACTAGGCCTATGTGGCTAACGGATGAATAAGCGATTAGTGATTTTAGGTCTGTCTGTCGTAGGCAGATTGAGCTAGTCATTAGGGCGCCTCATAGGGCCAGGGTTAGGAAGGGGTAGTGCAGGAGGTTGGACAGTGGGCCCATAAATAGAGTGACTCGTATAATTCCGTATCCTCCTAGCTTTAGTAGTAGGGCGGCGAGGAGTATTGAGCCTGCGATGGGTGCTTCTACGTGGGCTTTTAGCAGTCAGAGGTGTAGGCCGTATAGTGGGGCTTTTACTATGAATGCTATGAGCAGTGCTAGACCTGATAGTATTCCTGTCCATGAGGTGGATAGGGTTGGGTGGGTTAGTTGTAGGGTTGGCAGGTGCAGGGTGCCAATTTTCACGTATAGGTGTATGATTGTGATTAGCAGGGGTAGAGAGCTTATTGGCGTGTAGAATAGCAGGTAGATGCCAGCGCTTAGGCGTTCTGGTTGGTTCCCCCATCGGGTGATTAAGATTAGGGTGGGAATGAGGGTTGCTTCAAATGAGATGTAAAATAGTGCTAGTTCTGTGGTGGAAAAGGCTAGTAGGATGAATGGCTGGACTGCGACTAAGGTTGAGATAAAGATTCGTTTGCGTTGTAGGGGTTCTTGTTGCAGGTGGTTTTGGCTTGCTATGATTATGAGTGGGAGTAGTCAGCAGGATAGTACTAGGAGGGGGGATGAGATTTGGTCAATTCCTGTTCAGTTGGATAAAAATTTGTAGGGGTAGTAGGTTGGGATTAATCACTGTAGGCTTAGGGCAGCGATTAGGAGGCTGTATAAGGTGGTGTTAGTCCATAGAAATTTTGGTGGAGACAGCAGGGCTGTTGGAAGAAGTATGATTGTGGGTAGGATGATTTTTAGCATTGCAGGAGGTTTAGGTTGTGTAGATGGTCAGAGCCATGTGTGCGGGTGGAGGCTACTAGGATGGCCAGGCCTGTGCCCGCCTCACACGCTGAGAAGGTTAGCATGAGAATTGGTACCATGGTGAATGAGGAGACTTGGTTTTCGATGGATCATATTGATAGGCCTACGAATATCGATAATATTATGCTTTCAAGGCATAGTAGGGCGGATACTAGGTGGGTTCGGTGGAAGGCTAGCCCTAGTCCGCTGAAAATGAAGGCTGAGTAGAAGCTTAAATGTAGGGGCGACATAAGAAAGTTACAGGGTTGGCTGTAATCTGCTGGGTCGAAACCAGCTATCTTTTTGGTTAGACTAACTTTCTGTTATTCTGCTCATTCTAGGCCCCCTTGAATTCACTCGTAGGCCAGTCCGAGTGTTAGGAGAAGGAGGATCACTACAGTTCAGGTGAGGGTCATTAGGGGGGATTGGAGTTGGACGGCTCATGGCAGGGGGAGTAGGAGGGCGATTTCTAGGTCGAATAGGACGAACAGGATGGCTCCTGAGGAAGAATCGGACTGAGAATGGTAATCGAGCAGATCCAAGTGGGTCGAATCCACATTCGTACGGTGAGAGTTTCTCTGAGTCGGGGTTTATTTGGGCGAGTCAGAAGTTTAATGCGGTTAGGGCGGCGCTTAGGATTGATGATAGGGCGAATATGAACATGAGTGCGTTCATTGCTCTCCTCTGGGTTTATACCAGATTCTAGAGATTGGAAGTCAATTGTAATTAATATACTAGAAGAGCAAGATCCTCATCAGTAGATGGTTATGTAGAGGAATAGTCAGATGACGTCTACGAAGTGTCAGTATCAGGCTGCTGCCTCGAATCCGAAGTGGTGGTCTGATGTAAAGTGGAACTTGATCAGTCGGAAGAGGCAGACGGTCAGGAAGGAGGATCCGATGATTACGTGGAGTCCGTGGAATCCAGTGGCAACGAAGAAGGTAGATCCGTAGACGCTATCGGCGATTGAGAATGGGGCTTCGTGGTATTCTATTGCTTGTAGGGCTGTGAAGTAGAATCCCAAGAGGATCGTTAGGGTTAGGGCGTGGATGGCATGTTTTCGGTTTCCTTCTGTGATGCTGTGATGGGCTCACGTTACGGTAACGCCTGAGGCTAGTAGGATGGCTGTGTTTAGTAGGGGGACTTCTATCGGGTTGAGTGGTTTAATTCCTGTTGGGGGTCATTGGCCTCCTAGTTCTGGGGTTGGGGCCAGGCTCGAGTGGAAGAACGCTCAGAAGAACCCTAAGAAGAAGAATGCTTCGGATGTGATGAAAAGGATTATGCCGTATCGTAGGCCTTTTTGGACTGTGGGAGTGTGATGGCCTTGGAAGGTGCTTTCTCGTACAATGTCTCGTCATCATTGGAGTATTACTAGGAGTATTGAGATGAGGCCTAGGGTTAGTAGTATGGATGAGTTGTAGTGGAATCACATGATTAATCCTGAGGTTGTGAGTAGGGCGGCGGCTGCCCCGAAGATTGGTCAAGGGCTTGGGTCAACTATGTGGTATGAGTGTGCTTGGTGTGCCATTAGATGTTTTCTTGTAAGTATAGGCTTAGAAGGAGCACGAAGACGTAGGCCTGGATTATGGCTACTGCTACTTCTAGGATGGTTAGGAGTAGTAGGATGATTATTGTTAGGATGGATACTGCAGGAAGGGTGGTTATTAATGCAATGGAGGCTGTAGAGATGAGTTGGATGAGTAAGTGTCCTGCTGTAAGGTTGGCTGTAAGGCGGACTCCGAGGGCTAGGGGGCGGATTAGTAGGCTGGTTGTTTCGATCAGGATTAGTGCGGGGATTAGGGGTGTAGGGGTACCTTCGGGTAATAGGTGGGCTAAAGAGGCTGATGGTTGGTTTCGTAGGCCTGTTAGTAGTGTGGCGAGCCATAGTGGGAAGGCTAGGGCTATGTTCATAGATAGTTGGGTGGTTGGGGTGAATGTATATGGAAGGAGGCCTAGAAGGTTGATTGTAAGAAGTATGATTATTAGGGATGTAAATATTATGGCTCATTTGTGGCCATTTTTGTTGAGTGGGACTATTAGTTGTTTTGTGATTAGGTGAAGGAGTCATGTTTGGATAGTAGAAAGGCGGTTGTTGATTCATCGGTTGTTTGGGGACGGGAATAGTAGGGCTGGGAAGAGTAGGGATAGTAGGATTAAGGGGATGCCAAATAGATTGGGGCTGGAAAATTGGTCAAAGAAGCTTAGGTTCATGGTCAGGATCATGGTGTGGGTTTGGTAGTGAGGGAGGTCTTATTTGATGGGGGGTTGGTTGTGGTGAAGGCTAGTAGTTTTGGTTGGATGAGGAGTGCTAGGGTTAATCAGGTTATAATTATGATTGAAAATCATGGTGTGGGGTTAAGCTGTGGCATATCATTAAGGAGGGGGAAGTCCCTCTTTGGCTAGCTTAAAAGGCTAGTGCTGTTGCATAGCTTCTTAATGATTAGGATGATGATAGAAGGGACGATCAGGCCTCGAAATGTGGGAGTGGGGTTGATTCTACTACAATGGGTATGTAGCTGTGATTAGCCCCGCAAATTTCTGAGCATTGTCCGTAAAAAATCCCAGGCCGGGTGGTAATGAATGAAGTTTGGTTTAGTCGGCCTGGGATTGCGTCTGTTTTAACTCCGAGCGTTGGGACTGCTCAGGAGTGGAGTACGTCTCCTGCAGTAATGATCACGCGGATGGGGGATTCTATTGGGATAACTACGCGGTGGTCAACTTCTAGCAGTCGGAAGTGGCCGTTGGGTAAGTCTGGGGTGGGCACTATGTAGGAGTCGAATGATAGGTCTTTGAAGTCTGTGTATTCGTAGCTTCAGTATCATTGGTGGTCGATGGCTTTTAGGGTGAGGTCTGGTTCATCGATTTTGTCCATTATGTAGAGGATTTGTAGGGATGGGAGGGCGAGGAGTACCAGGACGATAGCAGGTAGGATTGTCCAGATCAGCTCTACTTCTTGGGCGTCTACAGCATTGGACGAGAGTTTTTCTGTTAGTATGTGGGCTAAAAGGTAGAGAACTAGGCTGCAGATAGCTAGGGCAACGATTAGGGCGTGGTCGTGGAATTCAACGAGTTCTTCTATGATGGGTGATGAGGCGTCTTGGAATCCTAGTTGGGAGTGGTTGGCCACATGAGATGTACAGGATTTTTACCTGTGATTTAGTCTTGACAAGGCTATGTAATTGGTTTACTAACGTCTCATAAGAAAGAAGCATGAGCGGTGAATGCAGTTGGCTTGAAACCAGCATGTGAGGGTTCGATTCCTTCCTTTCTTGTACTTGGACGAAGGCCGGTTCCTCGAAAGTATGGTATGGGGGAGGGCAGCCGTGGATTCATTCAACGTTTGTGGTAGTTAGTTCTGGTTGTAGGACTTTTCGTTTGGCCGAAAAGGCTTCTCAGATGATGAATATTAGTATGATTACGGCTACTATTGAGATTAGGGAGCCGATGGAGGAAATGGTGTTTCATAGTGTGTAGGCGTCGGGATAGTCCGAGTATCGTCGGGGTATTCCTGCTAGGCCTAGGAAGTGCTGGGGGAAGAACGTTAGGTTTACTCCTGTAAATATTACCCCGAAGTGGGCTTTTGCTCATGTTTGGTGTAGGGTAAACCCAGTGAGTAGTGGGAATCAGTGAGTAAATCCTGCTAGAATGGCAAAGACGGCGCCTATGGATAGGACGTAGTGGAAGTGGGCAACTACGTAGTACGTGTCGTGCAGGGCGATGTCTAGGGAAGAGTTTGCAAGAACGATTCCTGTTAATCCTCCGATGGTAAATAGGAAGATAAATCCTAGAGCTCATAGTATTGGGGGGGTCTCATTTGATTGTTCCTCCGTGCAGGGTGGCTAGTCAGCTAAATACTTTGATTCCGGTAGGGATGGCAATGATTATAGTGGCTGATGTAAAGTAGGCTCGGGTATCAACGTCTATTCCTACTGTAAACATGTGGTGAGCTCAGACGATGAATCCTAGGAAGCCGATGGATAGTATGGCTCAGACTATTCCCATGTAGCCGAAGGGCTCCTTTTTGCCTGAGTAGTACGTGACTACGTGTGAGATGATTCCGAACCCCGGTAGGATCAGAATATAGACTTCTGGGTGTCCGAAGAATCAGAATAGGTGTTGGTACAGGATTGGGTCTCCTCTTCCAGCGGGGTCGAAGAATGTGGTGTTTAGGTTTCGATCAGTTAGTAATATTGTAATACCGGCGGCGAGTACGGGGAGTGATAGAAGGAGTAGGATGGCGGTAATTAGTACGGATCAGACAAATAGTGGGGTTTGGTATTGTGAGAGTGCGGGGGGTTTTATGTTGATGGCTGTGGTGATAAAGTTGATGGCCCCAAGGATGGAGGAGATACCGGCTAAGTGGAGTGAGAAGATAGCCAGGTCTACTGAAGCTCCGGCGTGGGCAAGGTTACCTGCTAGGGGAGGGTAGACAGTTCAGCCTGTGCCGGCGCCAGCTTCTACAGTGGATGAGGCTAGTAGGAGGAGGAATGATGGGGGGAGGAGTCAAAAGCTTATGTTGTTTATTCGCGGGAATGCTATGTCGGGGGCACCGATTATGAGGGGGACTAATCAGTTGCCGAATCCTCCGATCATGATGGGTATGACTATAAAGAAGCTTATTACAAAGGCGTGAGCGGTAACGATTACATTGTAAATTTGGTCGTCGCCTAGGAGAGTTCCTGGTTGTCCTAGTTCTGCGCGGATTAATAGGCTGAGTGCGGTGCCGACTATTCCTGCTCATGCCCCGAAGATGAGGTACAGGGTGCCAATATCCTTATGGTTAGTGGAAAATAGTCATCGGTTGATGAAGGTGACGGGTAAGATGGCTGAGTGTTGAAGCGTTAGGCTGTAGTCCTTTTTACAGAGGTTTAATTCCTCTTCTTATCGGCTCTGTAGTGAAATTCATGTTGAGTTGCAAGCTCATCGATGCGCACTAGGGTGCGTCAGGGTCTTTGTAGGCAGAAGCCAATTGGTTTAGGCATTTAGCTGTTAACTAGAGTTTTGTGGGATCGAAGCCCATCTGTCTAGGGAGGCTTTAGCTTAATTAAAGCGTCTGACTTGCATTCAGAAGATACAGGTTAATATTCTGTAAGTCTTAATGTGCAGAAACTAAGAGGGTTTAACTCTTATTTAAGGCTTTGAAGGCCTTCGGTTTGGGGTGTTATCCTAAGTTTCTAGACAATGGCATGTATTATTGGGGACAGGGGAAGTAAGAGGATTGATAGTGAGGCAAGGACCGCAGTAGGTGTGCTTGGGGCTTTGCTAGTGTATCATTGTTTTATGTGGTTAGAGGAGTTGGGGGGAAGGGTAATTGTTGAGTGGTATGCGAGGCGTAGGTAGAAGAAGAGGCTGAGCAGTGATAGCATGGCAATTGCCATGGCTGCTGGTGTTATTTCCTGTTTAGTTAGTTCTTGGATGATAAGTCACTTTGGTATAAAGCCTGTTAATGGGGGGAGGCCTGCTAGGGATAAAAGTACTAGTATTAGGGTGGCGTTTAGCACTGGGGTTTTTGTTCATGAGGTTGTGATCATGGATAGGTTAAGGACTTTGATTTTGTTAAGGGCTAGGAATACGGCTGATGTTATGATTGTGTATAGGTAGAAGGTAAGTAAGGCCAATTTGGGGCTGTAAACTAGGATGATGGCGATTCAGCCTAAGTGGGAGATGGACGAGAAGGCTAGGATTTTGCGTGTTTGTGTTTGGTTCAGTCCTATTCAGCCTCCTAGTGCTGTTGAGGCTAGGGCCATGGCGGTGAGTAGAGCTGGGTCGAGGGATTTGGATGTTAGTAGGAGCAGGGTTAGTGGGGGGAATTTTATGAGGGTCGAGAGTAGCAGGGCTGTTATTAGTGGCGATCCTTGTAGTACTTCTGGGAATCAGAAGTGAAATGGCACTAGGCCCAGTTTAATAGCGATTGCTGCTGTCAGTAGTAGACAGGAGGTTGGGTGGTTTATTTGTGTGATGTCTCATTGGCCGGTGACTCAGGCATTGGTTATGCTAGAGAATAGGACCAGGGCGGAAGCAGCTGCTTGGGTTAGGAAGTATTTCGTTGCGGCTTCTACTGCTCGTGGGTGGTGGGATTTGGCAATTAGGGGAATGATGGCTAGTGCGTTGATCTCCAGTCCTGTCCAGGCCAGAACTCAGTGGTTGCTGGAAATTGTGATTGTGGTGCCCAAGATGAGGCTGAAGGTTATGATTGGGGTCGCGTAAGGGTTCATTAGTAGAGGAGGGGGTTAAACCATCATTTTCGGGGTATGGGCCCGATAGCTTGATTAGCTGACTCTACTAGAAAATAATATAAGGGAAGTATGGAGAATTTTGATTTCTCTTGTGTGGGTTCAATTCCTACTTTTCTAAGGTCAACAGGAAATGAGAGGGCTGTTATACCTCTATGTTCACTTTATCATAGTGACCCTTTGTAGTTCAGGCACATTTCCTTATGTAAGGAGGTAGGCCTGCATAGCAGATAGGTATGCTGATGTGTCAGAGGCACAGAGCTAGTGTGAGGGGTAGGAAGTTTTTTCATAGTAGGTGCATTAGTTGGTCATATCGGAATCGTGGGTATGAAGCTCGGACCCATAAGAAACCAGAAGATAGTAGGAGGACTTTTGTGGCTAGGATGACGGGGAATAGTTCTGTGGGTGGCCCTAGGGCGCTTGGGTTTAGGAATATGATGGCTGTAAGTGTATTTATTAGCATAATGTTCGCATATTCAGCTAGGAAGAATAAGGCGAAGGGTCCTGCGGCGTATTCAACGTTAAACCCTGAGACTAGCTCAGATTCGCCCTCTGTGAGGTCAAAAGGAGCTCGGTTTGTCTCTGCTAGGGTGGATACGTATCATATTATTGCTAGGGGTCATGAGGAGAAAATGAAGTATAGAGGCTCCTGTGCGACGGCAAAGGAGCTGAGTGTGTAGCTTCCGCTTAGTATGATTATTGATAGCAGGATTATGGCCAGTGTCACTTCGTATGAAATGGTCTGTGCTACTGCCCGTAGGGCTCCGATTAGTGCGTATTTTGAGTTCGAGGCTCAGCCTGATCATAGGACTGAGTAGACGGCTAGGCTTGACATGGCTATTAGGAAGAGAACTCCGAGGTTTAGATCTGCTAGGGGAAATGGGAGTGGTAGTGGTGCTCAAGTGGTGAGGGCTAGGACAAGGGCTAGTATTGGTATCAGAATGAATAGAAGTGGGGAAGAGGTAGAGGGTCGGATGGGCTCTTTGGTAAATAGTTTCAGTCCGTCCGCAAATGGTTGAAGTAGGCCAAAAGGCCCGACAACGTTAGGGCCTTTGCGGGATTGTATGTAGCTTAGGATTTTCCGTTCTGCTAGGGTTAGGAAGGCTACGGCAATCAGGATTGGGATGATGTATAGGAGGGATATAACGAGGCAGCTTAGTGTTGTTATTTGAATCATGGGTGAAGCTAGGGAGAGGATTTGAACCTCTGGGGAAAGGGCTTAAGCCTTCTGCACTTGCCGGGCTCTGCCACTCTAGCTGGTCCTTTTCTAGGATTGAAAGTGGTGGGGGAAGGCCCTCTTCACGGTTTAGTTGGTTTCACTGCTTAGAGGGGGGGGGCGTGCTTGTGGTATTGGCCCCACTTTCCCGGTCCTTTCGTACTGGGGAGAGTGTGTCATAGATAGAAACCGACCTGGATTGCTCCGGTCTGAACTCAGATCACGTAGGACTGTTAATCGTTGAACAAACGAACCCTTAATAGCGGCTGCACCATTAGGATGTCCTGATCCAACATCGAGGTCGTAAACCCCCCTGTCGATATGGGCTCTTGAGGGGGATTGCGCTGTTATCCCTGGGGTAGCTTGGTCCATTAATCAATTATATTGGGTCTGGTCACTGTTAGCACTTTGAGGGGTAGCTCTAGGTAAAGAGGTATGGTCTTGTTTTTGGAGGATTTGTTCTCCTCCAAGGTCGCCCCAACCGAAAAATATCGACCAGGCTCTGCGATGGTAGTGGCCCCAGTGCGGTTGATTGAGGATTCGCGGTGGTCGTTGATTTTTAAGTTCCACAGGGTCTTCTCGTCTTATGTTCACATCCCCGCTTTTGCACGGGGAAATCAATTTCACTGATTATCTGTGAGAGACAGTTAAGACCTCGTTTAGCCATTCATACAAGTCTCGATTTATGGGACAATTGATTGCGCTACCTTTGCACGGTTAGGATACCGCGGCCGTTAAACCTAAGTCACCGGGCAGGCATCACCTTCAATACTTGTTTAATTTGCTGAAGGCTATGTTTTTGGTAAACAGTCGGGCCTTATTAATTTGCCGAGTTCCTTTCACAGATTTTAATCGCTCTTATAGGCGCTCCTGAGTCGGGTTAACAGGGTTAGTTAATACGTGGTCTTGTAGGGGTTTTTGTATCTGTCTAGGTCTGTTAATAATGTTTCTATGTAAGCTTGCGCCGTTAGAGGGGTGTGGCCCTGAGTTACTTATTTTAGCATTAATTCTCCTATATTCATAGGTTGACCTGTTTGTGATAAGGGAATCATCTTATTTTGGTATTTTTAGGTGGTGGAGCTTTGACGCACTCTTTTTTGATGGCTGCTTTAGGGCCCACGGTAGGATCAGTAGTAAGAATTATCCGCTAGTCGAGGTTGTGTCCTTTTTTAATGGAGCTGTCCCTCCATTAAATAGCTCTTAATCATCTCATTAGGGTTCAGGATGTCCGGTAGGGAGGATTAAGGGGGAACTTAGATTCGTTTCACAGGTAACCAGCTATCACCCAGCTCGGTTGGCTTTTCACCTCTACTGACAAGTCATCCCACTCTTTTGCAACAGAGACGGGTTCGCTCTCTTTAACTGCTTGAAAGTAGCTCGCTTGGGTTTCGGGGGGGCAAACTTTAGTTCACTTTGCTTGGTTGTTCTCGCTAAACCATGATGCAAAATGTACAAGGGTTGATCTTTGCTGTCTGTCGCTTTGATTGTTTCACTGCTATTTCATCTTTCCCTTACGGTACTGGGGTCTCTATCGCGTCTAAGTGTCTTTTCTATCGCCTATACTAAGACTGTAAAATGCTTTAGTTTAATTAGTTTAGTAAATTCTTTAGTTTTGGTGTACTATTTGTGTGGTTGAGCTAGAGGGGGGGCTTCAAGACGATCCGGTCTAGTAGATATCTTTCAGGTGTAAGCTGAGTGCTTTGGTGTTATAGCTACGTCTTGATATTCTAAGTACACCTTCCGGTACACTTACCTTGTTACGACTTACCTCATCCTCAGCGTATTTATGGTATTAGTTATGTGGGATGTGGCTTTTGAGGAGGGTGACGGGCGGTATGTACGTGCCCCAGGGCCGGCTTAAAGTAGGCTCTATTGTCCCACTTTACTGCTAAATCCGCCTTCCAGAAGTGGTTTCACGCTTCTTTCCGTGTGCCCTATGAATAGGGAATGTAGCCCATTTCTTCCACTCCATAGGCTATACCTTGACCTGTCTTATTAGCGGGGTGCTATTGTGTCCACTGTTGTGCTCTCATTCGAGGTGGGCTGGCGACGGCGGTATGTAGGCTGTGTTGGCAAGGGGTGGTTGGGTTAATCGGGGATTATCGATTGTAGAACAGGCTCCTCTAGGTGGGTTTGGGGCACCGCCAAGTCCTTAGAGTTTTAAGCGTTTGTGCTCGTAGTTCTCTGGCGGATACTTCGGTAAAGTAAGTATCAAGATTTAGGGCCAGGCATAGTGGGGTATCTAATCCCAGTTTGGGCCCTGGCTTTCGTGGGTTTAAATCAGTCGTTAGTTCCTAAGATCATCTTAATGGTGTGTTTAGGTGCATCTTGGGCTTATGACAGCTCAGTTGCATTTTGATCTTAGTTAGCTAGGATAGGCATTTTACCACTCTTTACGCCGTGTCAATAGGACGGTTGATTTGGGTTTCTTGTATGACCGCGGTGGCTGGCACAAGATTTACCAACCCTTGAAGTTAGGCTGTTGCTATAACTAAGTCAAGTTTGCACTCATTGCTTAATGTTAATTACTGCTGAATCCCCGTGGGGGCGTGGCTTAGCGAGGCGTCTTGGGCTACTACTTGGGTGTGCCTGATACCCGCTCCTCAAGGCCTGTATGGGGGTAGGTGGTCGAGGGCGTTTACACTGGGGCGCGGATACTTGCATGTATATATTTAGCAAAAACCAACCGTAAGGTTAGGACTAAGTCTTTTGTCCGCAGGCATGTTTTATGCCATCTTGGCAACTTCAGTGCCATGCTTTGTGTTAAGCTATGTGGACGGGGGTGTGGTTAGCTGATAGTTGAGTGGTGAGTGAGAGTGAAGTATATGAAATTATTGCTTGTGTTTACTATTTTTGGTACTGGAGTTTCTCTAATAAGTTTAAGTTATTTTGTATGTGTTTGTGTGTATATGTACATCGTTCCGATGATGTCATGGAAGGGATGATTAATGGAGTTTTAGAGGTAGTTTGCTGGGATTGGGCGATGAAGGTTTATGCTACATGGTGGTTAGCGAAAGTTTACTGGTTTAGTTTGTGAAGCGCAGGGGTTGCGCTTAATGATTTGTTGTTTTGTGCTATGTCCAACGAGCATTCATCCAATAGCCCCATTTAACCCGGAGGGTGGAGGTAACATTAACTGAATGTGGTCAAAGTGCATCAGTGTCAGGATGATTCCCCATATACGCCAACCGTTTCATCGAGGGACCCTTGAAATATAGGATAGGCCGTGAGGCAGGTGTGTCCAGGCTTAGATTGTGGGACCCCCGAGATCACTGGGAATAGCCACCTGTGAGGTAACCCCGGAAAAAATAAGAGGAACCAGAGGCGCCAAAAAGCTGGAACATGCCGCGATTACGCATTGAGAAGGTGAAAGTACTCACAGATGCCACTTTGAAGGGCAAGGAGGGGTGAGTGAACCCAATGGATGGCCCTGACCGAGGAACCAGAGGCGCAAAAATGTGAGGAGGGCGAGGGGTTTAGGGGGAACGTATGGGCCTGAAGCTAGTCATACCGGACATTATGTGCAACGGGTTGCTGATTTCACGTGAGGAGTACGATTAATAAATCCGTCTGATACGAACTGCATGAGATATGTGGTGGAGAGTTGTTGTTGGAGCATGTCCTGTGAGCATTCATTAAAATGGGGTCTTGTTATGCGCTTGAGTGGAGTTGTATTGGGTGTTGTGGGGTATGGTCCTAGAACATTCATGCCGGGTGGTTTGGTAGGAGTGTGTTTAAGGGTTTAATGGCCGTGTACATGTATGGGTTTAGCACCTGCTTATAAGATAGTCCGTATATAATGTATATTACTGGTACTATAGTATGTATGTATATGGGGTATATAAATTTATGCACGAATATGCATAACCAAATACCCCCGCCTCGGGGGGGGAGGGGGGGGGGGTTAAGCATAATGGCATAGATGGGGTAGAATTATTGGGGGCTTGCGGTTAGTTCCTGTAGTTGAGAACAATGGCGGCTTTTCGAGCCGCAGGCCTCGGGTAGTGTCTGGGCAGGAATAATGACTTATGTTTATGTTTTTTTTAGGGATTTGCTTTGCGGTGGGTGTTTTGGGTGTGGCGTCGAATCCTTCGCCGTATTATGGGGTTGTTGGTTTGGTGTTAGCGTCTGTGGCGGGGTGCGGGTGGTTGCTGGGCCTTGGGGTTTCGTTCGTGGCTTTAGTGCTGTTTATGGTGTATTTGGGGGGTATGCTGGTGGTGTTTGTTTATTCAGTAGCTTTAGCAGCGGAGCCTTTCCCTGGGGCTTGGGGGGATTGACGGGTGATTGGATGTGCAGTAGCGTTTGTGGCAATTGTTTTTGGGGGGTTGGTGTTTGGGGGGTTTATGGGGGCTTGGAAGTTCGGGGTTTCTACTGTGAATAATGTTGGGGTGTTTGTTGTTCGGTCGGATTTTAGTGGAGTTTCCATGTTTTATTCACATGGGGCAGGGATGTTTTTAGTGGCAGGTTGGGGGCTGTTGTTGACTTTGTTTGTTGTATTGGAGCTTGTGCGGGGGTTGTCGCGGGGTGCTATTCGGGCGGTTTAGGGGTTAGGGTCAGAGAATAGTTTATTGAAAATGCCAGCTTTGGGAGCTGGAGATAAAGGTTTGAGTCCTTTTTTTCTGAGTTTGGGGTACTCTAAGAAGTGGTAAGTCTTCAATCTTTGGTTTACAAGACCAATGTTTTTATAAACTATTAGAGTATTTAGCAGTTGAGTATTTTGTTTTCTAGGGCGCTTGCGGCGGGGAGGAGAAATAGGAGGATAGTGAAGTAGGCGATTGAAGCGAGTTGGCCGATGATGATGAATGGGTGTTCGACGGGTTGGCTTCCTACTCATGTTAGGACGAGGAGGTCGGCGACTAGTACTCAGAATAGGAGCTGGGAGAGTGGTCGGAATGTTATTGCTCGTTGTTTTGATTTGTGCAGGAATGGGATTAGGAATAGGATCAGTACGGAGGCGGCCAGTGCTAATACGCCTCCTAGTTTATTTGGGATTGAACGTAGGATGGCGTAGGCGAATAGGAAGTATCATTCTGGCTTGATGTGTGGTGGGGTTACTAGTGGGTTTGCTGGGGTGAAGTTTTCTGGGTCTCCCAGGAGGTTAACCGCTCATGCTTCTTTCTTATGAGACGTTAGTAAACCAATTACATAGCCTTGTCAAGACTAAATCACAGGTAAAAATCCTGTACATCTCATGTGGCCAACCACTCCCAACTAGGATTCCAAGACGCCTCATCACCCATCATAGAAGAACTCGTTGAATTCCACGACCACGCCCTAATCGTTGCCCTAGCTATCTGCAGCCTAGTTCTCTACCTTTTAGCCCACATACTAACAGAAAAACTCTCGTCCAATGCTGTAGACGCCCAAGAAGTAGAGCTGATCTGGACAATCCTACCTGCTATCGTCCTGGTACTCCTCGCCCTCCCATCCCTACAAATCCTCTACATAATGGACGAAATCGACGAACCAGACCTCACCCTAAAAGCCATCGGCCACTAATGATACTGAAGCTACGAATACACAGACTTCAAAGACCTATCATTCGACTCCTACATAGTGCCCACCCCAGACTTACCCAACGGCCACTTCCGACTGCTAGAAGTTGACCACCGTGTAGTTATCCCAATAGAATCCCCCATCCGCGTGATCATTACTGCAGGAGACGTACTCCACTCCTGAGCAGTCCCAACGCTCGGAGTTAAAACAGACGCAATCCCAGGCCGACTAAACCAAACTTCATTCATTACCACCCGGCCTGGGATTTTTTACGGACAATGCTCAGAAATTTGCGGGGCTAATCACAGCTACATACCCATTGTAGTAGAATCAACCCCACTCCCACATTTCGAGGCCTGATCGTCCCTTCTATCATCATCCTAATCATTAAGAAGCTATGCAACAGCACTAGCCTTTTAAGCTAGCCAAAGAGGGACTTCCCCCTCCTTAATGATATGCCACAGCTTAACCCCACACCATGATTTTCAATCATAATTATAACCTGATTAACCCTAGCACTCCTCATCCAACCAAAACTACTAGCCTTCACCACAACCAACCCCCCATCAAATAAGACCTCCCTCACTACCAAACCCACACCATGATCCTGACCATGAACCTAAGCTTCTTTGACCAATTTTCCAGCCCCAATCTATTCGGCATCCCCTTAATCCTACTATCCCTACTCTTCCCAGCCCTACTATTCCCGTCCCCAAACAACCGATGAATCAACAACCGCCTTTCTACTATCCAAACATGACTCCTTCACCTAATCACAAAACAACTAATAGTCCCACTCAACAAAAATGGCCACAAATGAGCCATAATATTTACATCCCTAATAATCATACTTCTTACAATCAACCTTCTAGGCCTCCTTCCATATACATTCACCCCAACCACCCAACTATCTATGAACATAGCCCTAGCCTTCCCACTATGGCTCGCCACACTACTAACAGGCATGTTTAACCATGTACGTGCCCCAGGGCCGGCTTAAAGTAGGCTCTATTGTCCCACTTTACTGCTAAATCCGCCTTCCAGAAGTGGTTTCACGCTTCTTTCCGTGTGCCCTATGAATAGGGAATGTAGCCCATTTCTTCCACTCCATAGGCTATACCTTGACCTGTCTTATTAGCGGGGTGCTATTGTGTCCACTGTTGTGCTCTCATTCGAGGTGGGCTGGCGACGGCGGTATGTAGGCTGTGTTGGCAAGGGGTGGTTGGGTTAATCGGGGATTATCGATTGTAGAACAGGCTCCTCTAGGTGGGTTTGGGGCACCGCCAAGTCCTTAGAGTTTTAAGCGTTTGTGCTCGTAGTTCTCTGGCGGATACTTCGGTAAAGTAAGTATCAAGATTTAGGGCCAGGCATAGTGGGGTATCTAATCCCAGTTTGGGCCCTGGCTTTCGTGGGTTTAAATCAGTCGTTAGTTCCTAAGATCATCTTAATGGTGTGTTTAGGTGCATCTTGGGCTTATGACAGCTCAGTTGCATTTTGATCTTAGTTAGCTAGGATAGGCATTTTACCACTCTTTACGCCGTGTCAATAGGACGGTTGATTTGGGTTTCTTGTATGACCGCGGTGGCTGGCACAAGATTTACCAACCCTTGAAGTTAGGCTGTTGCTATAACTAAGTCAAGTTTGCACTCATTGCTTAATGTTAATTACTGCTGAATACCCGTGGGGGCGTGGCTTAGCGAGGCGTCTTGGGCTACTACTTGGGTGTGCCTGATACCCGCTCCTCAAGGCCTGTATGGGGGTAGGTGGTCGAGGGCGTTTACACTGGGGCGCGGATACTTGCATGTATATATTTAGCAAAAACCAACCGTAAGGTTAGGACTAAGTCTTTTGTCCGCAGGCATGTTTTATGCCATCTTGGCAACTTCAGTGCCATGCTTTGTGTTAAGCTATGTGGACGGGGGTGTGGTTAGCTGATAGTTGAGTGGTGAGTGAGAGTGAAGTATATGAAATTATTGCTTGTGTTTACTATTTTTAGTACTGGAGTTTCTCTAAGTCCTAGGACTAGGAGGAAATGGTGTTTCATAGTGTGTAGGCGTCGGGATAGTCCGAGTATCGTCGGGGTATTCCTGCTAGGCCTAGGAAGTGCTGGGGGAAGAACGTTAGGTTTACTCCTGTAAATATTACCCCGAAGTGGGCTTTTGCTCATGTTTGGTGTAGGGTAAACCCAGTGAGTAGTGGGAATCAGTGAGTAAATCCTGCTAGAATGGCAAAGACGGCGCCTATGGATAGGACGTAGTGGAAGTTGGCAACTACGTAGTACGTGTCGTGCAGGGCGATGTCTAGGGAAGAGTTTGCAAGAACGATTCCTGTTAATCCTCTGATGGTAAATAGGAAGATAAATCCTAGAGCTCATAGTATTGGGGGGGGTCTCATTTGATTGTTCCTCCGTGCAGGGTGGCTAGTCAGCTAAATACTTTGATTCCGGTAGGGATGGCAATGATTATAGTGGCTGATGTAAAGTAGGCTCGGGTATCAACGTCTATTCCTACTGTAAACATGTGGTGAGCTCAGACGATGAATCCTAGGAAGCCGATGGATAGTATGGCTCAGACTATTCCCATGTAGCCGAAGGGCTCCTTTTTGCCTGAGTAGTACGTGACTACGTGTGAGATGATTCCGAACCCCGGTAGGATCAGAATATAGACTTCTGGGTGTCCGAAGAATCAGAATAGGTGTTGGTACAGGATTGGGTCTCCTCCTCCAGCGGGGTCGAAGAATGTGGTGTTTAGGTTTCGATCAGTTAGTAATATTGTAATACCGGCGGCGAGTACGGGGAGTGATAGAAGGAGTAGGATGGCGGTAATTAGTACGGATCAGACAAATAGTGGGGTTTGGTATTGTGAGAGTGCGGGGGGTTTTATGTTGATGGCTGTGGTGATAAAGTTGATGGCCCCAAGGATGGAGGAGATACCGGCTAAGTGGAGTGAGAAGATAGCCAGGTCTACTGAAGCTCCGGCGTGGGCAAGGTCACCTGCTAGGGGAGGGTAGACAGTTCAGCCTGTGCCGGCGCCAGCTTCTACAGTGGATGAGGCTAGTAGTAGGAGGAATGATGGGGGGAGGAGTCAAAAGCTTATGTTGTTTATTCGCGGGAATGCTATGTCGGGGGCACCGATTATGAGGGGGACTAATCAGTTGCCGAATCCTCCGATCATGATGGGTATGACTATAAAGAAGCTTATTACAAAGGCGTGAGCGGTAACGATTACATTGTAAATTTGGTCGTCGCCTAGGAGAGTTCCTGGTTGTCCTAGTTCTGCGCGGATTAATAGGCTGAGTGCGGTGCCGACTATTCCTGCTCATGCCCCGAAGATGAGGTACAGGGTGCCAATATCCTTATGGTTAGTGGAAAATAGTCATCGGTTGATGAAGGTGACGGGTAAGATGGCTGAGTGTTGAAGCGTTAGGCTGTAGTCCTTTTTACAGAGGTTTAATTCCTCTTCTTATCGGCTCTGTAGTGAAATTCATGTTGAGTTGCAAGCTCATCGATGCGCACTAGGGTGCGTCAGGGTCTTTGTAGGCAGAAGCCAATTGGTTTAGGCATTTAGCTGTTAACTAGAGTTTTGTGGGATCGAAGCCCATCTGTCTAGGGAGGCTTTAGCTTAATTAAAGCGTCTGACTTGCATTCAGAAGATACAGGTTAATATTCTGTAAGTCTTAATGTGCAGAAACTAAGAGGGTTTAACTCTTATTTAAGGCTTTGAAGGCCTTCGGTTTGGGGTGTTATCCTAAGTTTCTAGACAATGGCATGTATTATTGGGGACAGGGGAAGTAAGAGGATTGATAGTGAGGCAAGGACCGCAGTAGGTGTGCTTGGGGCTTTGCTAGTGTATCATTGTTTTATGTGGTTAGAGGAGTTGGGGGGAAGGGTAATTGTTGAGTGGTATGCGAGGCGTAGGTAGAAGAAGAGGCTGAGCAGTGATAGCATGGCAATTGCCATGGCTGCTGGTGTTATTTCCTGTTTAGTTAGTTCTTGGATGATAAGTCACTTTGGTATAAAGCCTGTTAATGGGGGGAGGCCTGCTAGGGATAAAAGTACTAGTATTAGGGTGGCGTTTAGCAGTGGGGTTTTTGTTCATGAGGTTGTGATCATGGATAGGTTAAGGGCTTTGATTTTGTTAAGGGCTAGGAATACGGCTGATGTTATGATTGTGTATAGGTAGAAGGTAAGTAAGGCCAATTTGGGGCTGTAAACTAGGATGATGGCGATTCAGCCTAAGTGGGAGATGGACGAGAAGGCTAGGATTTTGCGTGTTTGTGTTTGGTTCAGTCCTATTCAGCCTCCTAGTGCTGTTGAGGCTAGGGCCATGGCGGTGAGTAGAGCTGGGTCGAGGGATTTGGATGTTAGTAGGAGCAGGGTTAGTGGGGGGAATTTTATGAGGGTCGAGAGTAGCAGGGCTGTTATTAGTGGCGATCCTTGTAGTACTTCTGGGAATCAGAAGTGAAATGGCACTAGGCCCAGTTTAATAGCGATTGCTGCTGTCAGTAGTAGACAGGAGGTTGGGTGGTTTATTTGTGTGATGTCTCATTGGCCGGTGACTCAGGCATTGGTTATGCTAGAGAATAGGACCAGGGCGGAAGCAGCTGCTTGGGTTAGGAAGTATTTCGTTGCGGCTTCTACTGCTCGTGGGTGGTGGGATTTGGCAATTAGGGGAATGATGGCTAGTGCGTTGATCTCCAGTCCTGTCCAGGCCAGAACTCAGTGGTTGCTGGAAATTGTGATTGTGGTGCCCAAGATGAGGCTGAAGGTTATGATTGGGGTCGCGTAAGGGTTCATTAGTAGAGGAGGGGGTTAAACCATCATTTTCGGGGTATGGGCCCGATAGCTTGATTAGCTGACTCTACTAGAAAATAATATAAGGGAAGTATGGAGAATTTTGATTTCTCTTGTGTGGGTTCAATTCCTACTTTTCTAAGGTCAACAGGAAATGAGAGGGCTGTTATACCTCTATGTTCACTTTATCATAGTGACCCTTTGTAGTTCAGGCACATTTCCTTATGTAAGGAGGTAGGCCTGCATAGCAGATAGGTATGCTGATGTGTCAGAGGCACAGAGCTAGTGTGAGGGGTAGGAAGTTTTTTCATAGTAGGTGCATTAGTTGGTCATATCGGAATCGTGGGTATGAAGCTCGGACCCATAAGAAACCAGAAGATAGTAGGAGGACTTTTGTGGCTAGGATGACGGGGAATAGTTCTGTGGGTGGCCCTAGGGCGCTTGGGTTTAGGAATATGATGGCTGTAAGTGTATTTATTAGCATAATGTTCGCATATTCAGCTAGGAAGAATAAGGCGAAGGGTCCTGCGGCGTATTCAACGTTAAACCCTGAGACTAGCTCAGATTCACCCTCTGTGAGGTCAAAAGGAGCTCGGTTTGTCTCTGCTAGGGTGGATACGTATCATATTATTGCTAGGGGTCATGAGGAGAAAATGAAGTATAGAGGCTCCTGTGCGACGGCAAAGGAGCTGAGTGTGTAGCTTCCGCTTAGTATGATTATTGATAGCAGGATTATGGCCAGTGTCACTTCGTATGAAATGGTCTGTGCTACTGCCCGTAGGGCTCCGATTAGTGCGTATTTTGAGTTCGAGGCTCAGCCTGATCATAGGACTGAGTAGACGGCTAGGCTTGACATGGCTATTAGGAAGAGAACTCCGAGGTTTAGATCTGCTAGGGGAAATGGGAGTGGTAGTGGTGCTCAAGTGGTGAGGGCTAGGACAAGGGCTAGTATTGGTATCAGAATGAATAGAAGTGGGGAAGAGGTAGAGGGTCGGATGGGCTCTTTGGTAAATAGTTTCAGTCCGTCCGCAAATGGTTGAAGTAGGCCAAAAGGCCCGACAACGTTAGGGCCTTTGCGGGATTGTATGTAGCTTAGGATTTTCCGTTCTGCTAGGGTTAGGAAGGCTACGGCAATCAGGATTGGGATGATGTATAGGAGGGATATAACGAGGCAGCTTAGTGTTGTTATTTGAATCATGGGTGAAGCTAGGGAGAGGATTTGAACCTCTGGGGAAAGGGCTTAAGCCTTCTGCACTTGCCGGGCTCTGCCACTCTAGCTGGTCCTTTTCTAGGATTGAAAGTGGTGGGGGAAGGCCCTCTTCACGGTTTAGTTGGTTTCACTGCTTAGAGGGGGGGGGCGTGCTTGTGGTATTGGCCCCACTTTCCCGGTCCTTTCGTACTGGGGAGAGTGTGTCATAGATAGAAACCGACCTGGATTGCTCCGGTCTGAACTCAGATCACGTAGGACTGTTAATCGTTGAACAAACGAACCCTTAATAGCGGCTGCACCATTAGGATGTCCTGATCCAACATCGAGGTCGTAAACCCCCCTGTCGATATGGGCTCTTGAGGGGGATTGCGCTGTTATCCCTGGGGTAGCTTGGTCCATTAATCAATTATATTGGGTCTGGTCACTGTTAGCACTTTGAGGGGTAGCTCTAGGTAAAGAGGTATGGTCTTGTTTTTGGAGGATTTGTTCTCCTCCAAGGTCGCCCCAACCGAAAAATATCGACCAGGCTCTGCGATGGTAGTGGCCCCAGTGGGGTTGATTGAGGATTCGCGGTGGTCGTTGATTTTTAAGTTCCACAGGGTCTTCTCGTCTTATGTTCACATCCCCGCTTTTGCACGGGGAGATCAATTTCACTGATTATCTGTGAGAGACAGTTAAGACCTCGTTTAGCCATTCATACAAGTCTCGATTTATGGGACAATTGATTGCGCTACCTTTGCACGGTTAGGATACCGCGGCCGTTAAACCTAAGTCACCGGGCAGGCATCACCTTCAATACTTGTTTAATTTGCTGAAGGCTATGTTTTTGGTAAACAGTCGGGCCTTATTAATTTGCCGAGTTCCTTTCACAGATTTTAATCGCTCTTATAGGCGCTCCTGAGTCGGGTTAACAGGGTTAGTTAATACGTGGTCTTGTAGGGGTTTTTGTATCTGTCTAGGTCTGTTAATAATGTTTCTATGTAAGCTTGCGCCGTTAGAGGGGTGTGGCCCTGTACATGAGGGGCCTAGGATGATTCCTAGGATTGTTATGAGGATGGCAGCGGTTTTGGTGATAAGGGGTATGGTTATTGGGGGGGTTTTGGTTGGTGTGATGAAAGAGGTAATGATTATTCCTGCTGTAATGCTGCCTAGGGCGAGTCGGGTTAGGGGGGCGGTGATTAGTGGGTTGTTTTCGTTTATTGATACTATTGGGGGGATTCGGGTTTGTCCAGCTTGGACTAGGATGGTTATGCGGATGCTGTAGGTTGCGGTGAATGCTGTGGCTATAAGGGTTAGGAGTAGGGCTCAAGTATTTAGGTATGATGTGTTTAAGCTTTCGATGATGAGGTCTTTTGAGTAGAATCCGGCTAGGAATGGGGTTCCTATCAGCGCCAGGTTTCCGATGGTTAGGCAGGAAGTAGTGACTGGGAGTATTTTCTGTAGGCCTCCTATCTTTCGGATATCTTGTTCTCCGTTTAGGTTGTGGATGATAGACCCTGAGCATAGGAATAGTATGGCTTTAAAGAAGGCATGGGTTGAGATGTGTAGGAAGGCTAGTTGTGGGAGGTTTAGTCCGATAGTGACTATTATTAGTCCTAGTTGGCTGGATGTTGAGAAAGCAATGATTTTTTTGATGTCATTTTGGGTTAGGGCGCATGTGGCAGCAAATAGGGTTGATAGAGCACCTAGGCATAGGCAGGCAGTTAGGGCTGTCTGGTTGGTGGCTAGCAGGGGGTGCATGCGGATGAGCAGGAAGATTCCGGCTACTACTATGGTACTGGAGTGCAGTAGGGCTGACACTGGGGTGGGGCCTTCTATTGCTGCGGGCAGTCATGGGTGGAGTCCAAATTGGGCGGATTTTCCTGCGGCTGCGAGGATTAATCCTATGAGGGGGAGGATTGGGGTTTGGTGGGGGTGTACGGCTTGTTGGATCTCTCAGGTGTTGAATGTTGAAGCTAGTCATGCTATGCTCAGGATCAGTCCGATGTCTCCGATTCGGTTGTAGATTACGGCTCGTAGGGCGGCGGTGTTGGCATCTGCTCGGCCTTGTCATCAGCCGATGAGAAGGAAGGACATGATTCGTACTCCTTCCCAGCCTACGAATAGGAGGAATATGTTGTTTGCGGTTGTTAGGAGGAGTATGGCGACTAGGAATGTCAGTAGGTAGGTGAAAAATTTTGTTACGTATGGCTCTGAGGCCATGTATCATATGGCGAATTGTAGGATTGATCATGTTACAAATAGGGCGATTGGAAGAAATGTTATTGAGTATTGGTCTATTTTTAGGCTCAGGGGGATTTTAAAGTTTATAATGAATTTTCACTCCCAGTGGCAGGTGACAGATTCTACTCCCGAGTAGATGAATGCGGTTGTAGGGGCTAGGCTAATTAGGAATGCGGTTTTAACAGCGCGGGTGGTGGCTTGTGGGGTGTTTTTAAAGTTTTTAAATAGAAATGGCAGGATGATTGGGGTTAGGAGGATTGTCAGCGTGAGTAGTGTGAGGGAGTTGATTAGTAGTGTGGGGTTCACTACTTTTACTTGGATTTGCACCAAGATGGGTGGTTCCTAAGACCAGTGGATTGCTGTTATCCTTTAAAAGTAAGGGGGCTGAGGTTTTAGGCTCAGATGTAAGAGTTAGCAGCTCTTGTTGGTTAAACCCTCCCCTCGGCAGGTAAGAAGGTTTGAACTTCTATTCTTAGAATCACAGTCTAATGTTTGGTTTAAACTATACTTGCATGAGGGGATTCCGGAGATCAGTTCGGGTTTGAGGATTAGGAGGAATATTGGGATAATGTGGAGCGTTATGAGCAGGTGTTCTCGCGTGGTTGAGTTTTGCATAGATGTGATGTGGGAGGGGATTGAGCCTCGTTGGGTCATTAGTAGTATGAATAAGGTGTAGGAGGCGGTTAGTAGGGTTGCGATTCCTGTTAGGATGATCGTGAAGGCAGATCAGTTGAATAAGGTGATTATAATGGTTAGCTCTGCTATGAGGTTTGTTGTTGGGGGTAAGGCTATGTTTGTTAGATTGGCCAGCAATCATCAGGTAGCTATGAGTGGTAGGAGAGGTTGTAGGCCTCGTGTGAGTAGTAGAATTCGGCTGTGCGTACGTTCATAGTTTGTGTTGGCTAGGCAGAATAGTATGGAGGAAGTTAGTCCATGGGAAATTATTAGGATCATTGCCCCTGAGAATGATCAGTGGGTTTGGATTATTCCTGCGGCGATAACTAGGCCTATGTGGCTAACGGATGAATAAGCGATTAGTGATTTTAGGTCTGTCTGTCGTAGGCAGATTGAGCTAGTCATTAGGGCGCCTCATAGGGCCAGGGTTAGGAAGGGGTAGTGCAGGAGGTTGGACAGTGGGCCCATAAATAGAGTGACTCGTATAATTCCGTATCCTCCTAGCTTTAGTAGTAGGGCGGCGAGGAGTATTGAGCCTGCGATGGGTGCTTCTACGTGGGCTTTTGGCAGTCAGAGGTGTAGGCCGTATAGTGGGGCTTTTACTATGAATGCTATGAGCAGTGCTAGACCTGATAGTATTCCTGTCCATGAGGTGGATAGGGTTGGGTGGGTTAGTTGTAGGGTTGGCAGGTGCAGGGTGCCAATTTTCACGTATAGGTGTATGATTGTGATTAGCAGGGGTAGAGAGCTTACTGGCGTGTAGAATAGCAGGTAGATGCCAGCGCTTAGGCGTTCTGGTTGGTTCCCCCATCTGGTGATTAAGATTAGGGTGGGAATGAGGGTTGCTTCAAATGAGATGTAAAATAGTGCTAGTTCTGTGGTGGAAAAGGCTAGTAGGATGAATGGCTGGACTGCGACTAAGGTTGAGATAAAGATTCGTTTGCGTTGTAGGGGTTCTTGTTGCAGGTGGTTTTGGCTTGCTATGATTATGAGTGGGAGTAGTCAGCAGGATAGTACTAGGAGGGGGGATGAGATTTGGTCAATTCCTGTTCAGTTGGATAAAAATTTGTAGGGGTAGTAGGTTGGGATTAATCACTGTAGGCTTAGGGCAGCGATTAGGAGGCTGTATAAGGTGGTGTTAGTCCATAGAAATTTTGGTGGAGACAGCAGGGCTGTTGGAAGAAGTATGATTGTGGGTAGGATGATTTTTAGCATTGCAGGAGGTTTAGGTTGTGTAGATGGTCGGAGCCATGTGTGCGGGTGGAGGCTACTAGGATGGCCAGGCCTGTGCCCGCCTCACACGCTGAGAAGGTTAGCATGAGAATTGGTACCATGGTGAATGAGGAGACTTGGTTTTCGATGGATCATATTGATAGGCCTACGAATATCGATAATATTATGCTTTCAAGGCATAGTAGGGCGGATACTAGGTGGGTTCGGTGGAAGGCTAGCCCTAGTCCGCTGAAAATGAAGGCTGAGTAGAAGCTTAAATGTAGGGGCGACATAAGAAAGTTACAGGGTTGGCTGTAATCTGCTGGGTCGAAACCAGCTATCTTTTTGGTTAGACTAACTTTCTGTTATTCTGCTCATTCTAGGCCCCCTTGAATTCACTCGTAGGCCAGTCCGAGTGTTAGGAGAAGGAGGATCACTACAGTTCAGGTGAGGGTCATTAGGGGGGATTGGAGTTGGACGGCTCATGGCAGGGGGAGTAGGAGGGCGATTTCTAGGTCGAATAGGACGAACAGGATGGCTACTGAGGAAGAATCGGACTGAGAATGGTAATCGAGCAGATCCAAGTGGGTCGAATCCACATTCGTACGGTGAGAGTTTCTCTGAGTCGGGGTTTATTTGGGCGAGTCAGAAGTTTAATGCGGTTAGGGCGGCGCTTAGGATTGATGATAGGGCGAATATGAACATGAGTGCGTTCATTGCTCTCCTCTGGGTTTATACCAGATTCTAGAGATTGGAAGTCAATTGTAATTAATATACTAGAAGAGCAAGATCCTCATCAGTAGATGGTTATGTAGAGGAATAGTCAGATGACGTCTACGAAGTGTCAGTATCAGGCTGCTGCCTCGAATCCGAAGTGGTGGTCTGATGTAAAGTGGAACTTGATCAGTCGGAAGAGGCAGACGGTCAGGAAGGAGGATCCGATGATTACGTGGAGTCCGTGGAATCCAGTGGCAACGAAGAAGGTAGATCCGTAGACGCTATCGGCGATTGAGAATGGGGCTTCGTGGTATTCTATTGCTTGTAGGGCTGTGAAGTAGAATCCCAGGAGGATCGTTAGGGTTAGGGCGTGGATGGCGTGTTTTCGGTTTCCTTCTGTGATGCTGTGATGGGCTCACGTTACGGTAACGCCTGAGGCTAGTAGGATGGCTGTGTTTAGTAGGGGGACTTCTATCGGGTTGAGTGGTTTAATTCCTGTTGGGGGTCATTGGCCTCCTAGTTCTGGGGTTGGGGCCAGGCTCGAGTGGAAGAACGCTCAGAAGAACCCTAAGAAGAAGAATGCTTCGGATGTGATGAAAAGGATTATGCCGTATCGTAGGCCTTTTTGGACTGTGGGAGTGTGATGGCCTTGGAAGGTGCTTTCTCGTACAATGTCTCGTCATCATTGGAGTATTACTAGGAGTATTGAGATGAGGCCTAGGGTTAGTAGTATGGATGAGTTGTAGTGGAATCACATGATTAATCCTGAGGTTGTGAGTAGGGCGGCGGCTGCCCCGAAGATTGGTCAAGGGCTTGGGTCAACTATGTGGTATGAGTGTGCTTGGTGTGCCATTAGATGTTTTCTTGTAAGTATAGGCTTAGAAGGAGCACGAAGACGTAGGCCTGGATTATGGTTACTGCTACTTCTAGGATGGTTAGGAGTAGTAGGATGATTATTGTTAGGATGGATACTGCAGGAAGGGTGGGTATTAATGCAATGGAGGCTGTAGAGATGAGTTGGATGAGTAAGTGTCCTGCTGTAAGGTTGGCTGTAAGGCGGACTCCGAGGGCTAGGGGGCGGATTAGTAGGCTGGTTGTTTCGATCAGGATTAGTGCGGGGATTAGGGGTGTAGGGGTACCTTCGGGTAATAGGTGGGCTAAAGAGGCTGATGGTTGGTTTCGTAGGCCTGTTAGTAGTGTGGCGAGCCATAGTGGGAAGGCTAGGGCTATGTTCATACATAGTTGGGTGGTTGGGGTGAATGTATATGGAAGGAGGCCTAGAAGGTTGATTGTAAGAAGTATGATTATTAGGGATGTAAATATTATGGCTCATTTGTGGCCATTTTTGTTGAGTGGGACTATTAGTTGTTTTGTGATTAGGTGAAGGAGTCATGTTTGGATAGTAGAAAGGCGGTTGTTGATTCATCGGTTGTTTGGGGACGGGAATAGTAGGGCTGGGAAGAGTAGGGATAGTAGGATTAAGGGGATGCCAAATAGATTGGGGCTGGAAAATTGGTCAAAGAAGCTTAGGTTCATGGTCAGGATCATGGTGTGGGTTTGGTAGTGAGGGAGGTCTTATTTGATGGGGGGTTGGTTGTGGTGAAGGCTAGTAGTTTTGGTTGGATGAGGAGTGCTAGGGTTAATCAGGTTATAATTATGATTGAAAATCATGGTGCGGGGTTAAGCTGTGGCATATCATTAAGGAGGGGGAAGTCCCTCTTTGGCTAGCTTAAAAGGCTAGTGCTGTTGCATAGCTTCTTAATGATTAGGATGATGATAGAAGGGACGATCAGGCCTCGAAATGTGGGAGTGGGGTTGATTCTACTACAATGGGTATGTAGCTGTGATTAGCCCCGCAAATTTCTGAGCATTGTCCGTAAAAAATCCCAGGCCGGGTGGTAATGAATGAAGTTTGGTTTAGTCGGCCTGGGATTGCGTCTGTTTTAACTCCGAGCGTTGGGACTGCTCAGGAGTGGAGTACGTCTCCTGCAGTAATGATCACGCGGATGGGGGATTCTATTGGGATAACTACGCGGTGGTCAACTTCTAGCAGTCGGAAGTGGCCGTTGGGTAAGTCTGGGGTGGGCACTATGTAGGAATCGAATGATAGGTCTTTGAAGTCTGTGTATTCGTAGCTTCAGTATCATTGGTGGCCGATGGCTTTTAGGGTGAGGTCTGGTTCATCGATTTTGTCCATTATGTAGAGGATTTGTAGGGATGGGAGGGCGAGGAGTACCAGGACGATAGCAGGTAGGATTGTCCAGATCAGCTCTACTTCTTGGGCGTCTACAGCATTGGACGAGAGTTTTTCTGTTAGTATGTGGGCTAAAAGGTAGAGAACTAGGCTGCAGATAGCTAGGGCAACGATTAGGGCGTGGTCGTGGAATTCAACGAGTTCTTCTATGATGGGTGATGAGGCGTCTTGGAATCCTAGTTGGGAGTGGTTGGCCACATGAGATGTACAGGATTTTTACCTGTGATTTAGTCTTGACAAGGCTATGTAATTGGTTTACTAACGTCTCATAAGAAAGAAGCATGAGCGGTTAACCTCCTGTGAGACCCAGAAAACTTCACCCCAGCAAACCCGCTAGTAACCCCACCACACATCAAGCCAGAATGATACTTCCTATTCGCCTACGCCATCCTACGTTCAATCCCAAATAAACTAGGAGGCGTATTAGCACTGGCCGCCTCCGTACTGATCCTATTCCTAATCCCATTCCTGCACAAATCAAAACAACGAGCAATAACATTCCGACCACTCTCCCAGCTCCTATTCTGAGTACTAGTCGCCGACCTCCTCGTCCTAACATGAGTAGGAAGCCAACCCGTCGAACACCCATTCATCATCATCGGCCAACTCGCTTCAATCGCCTACTTCACTATCCTCCTATTTCTCCTCCCCGCCGCAAGCGCCCTAGAAAACAAAATACTCAACTGCTAAATACTCTAATAGTTTATAAAAACATTGGTCTTGTAAACCAAAGATTGAAGACTTACCACTTCTTAGAGTACCCCAAACTCAGAAAAAAAGGACTCAAACCTTTATCTCCAGCTCCCAAAGCTGGCATTTTCAATAAACTATTCTCTGACCCTAACCCCTAAACCGCCCGAATAGCACCCCGCGACAACCCCCGCACAAGCTCCAATACAACAAACAAAGTCAACAACAGCCCCCAACCCGCCACTAAAAACATCCCTGCCCCATGTGAATAAAACATGGAAACTCCACTAAAATCCGACCGAACAACAAACACCCCAACATTATTCACAGTAGAAACCCCGAACTTCCAAGCCCCCATAAACCCCCCAAACACCAACCCCCCAAAAACAATTGCCACAAACGCTACTGCACATCCAATCACCCGTCAATCCCCCCAAGCCCCAGGGAAAGGCTCCGCTGCTAAAGCTACTGAATAAACAAACACCACCAGCATACCCCCCAAATACACCATAAACAGCACTAAAGCCACGAACGAAACCCCAAGGCCCAGCAACCACCCGCACCCCGCCACAGACGCTAACACCAAACCAACAACCCCATAATACAGCGAAGGATTCGACGCCACACCCAAAACACCCACCGCAAAGCAAATCCCTAAAAAAAACATAAAATAAGTCATTATTCCTGCCCGGACACTACCCGAGGCCTGCGGCTCGAAAAGCCGCCATTGTTCTCAACTACAGGAACTAACCGCAAGCCCCCAATAATTCTACCCCATCTATGCCATTATGCTTAACCCCCCCCCCCTCCCCCCCCGAGGCGGGGGTATTTGGTTATGCATATTCGTGCATAAATTTATATACCCCATATACATACATACTATAGTACCAGTAATATACATTATATACGGACTATCTTATAAGCAGGTGCTAAACCCATACATGTACACGGCCATTAAACCCTTAAACACACTCCTACCAAACCACCCGGCATGAATGTTCTAGGACCATACCCCACAACACCCAATACAACTCCACTCAAGCGCATAACAAGACCCCATTTTAATGAATGCTCACAGGACATGCTCCAACAACAACTCTCCACCACATATCTCATGCAGTTCGTATCAGACGGATTTATTAATCGTACTCCTCACGTGAAATCAGCAACCCGTTGCACATAATGTCCGGTATGACTAGCTTCAGGCCCATACGTTCCCCCTAAACCCCTCGCCCTCCTCACATTTTTGCGCCTCTGGTTCCTCGGTCAGGGCCATCCATTGGGTTCACTCACCCCTCCTTGCCCTTCAAAGTGGCATCTGTGAGTACTTTCACCTTCTCAATGCGTAATCGCGGCATGTTCCAGCTTTTTGGCGCCTCTGGTTCCTCTTATTTTTTCCGGGGTTACCTCACAGGTGGCTATTCCCAGTGATCTCGGGGGTCCCACAATCTAAGCCTGGACACACCTGCCTCACGGCCTATCCTATATTTCAAGGGTCCCTCGATGAGACGGTTGGCGTATATGGGGAATCATCCTGACACTGATGCACTTTGACCACATTCAGTTAATGTTACCTCCACCCTCCGGGTTAAATGGGGCTATTGGATGAATGCTCGTTGGACATAGCACAAAACAACAAATCATTAAGCGCAACCCCTGCGCTTCACAAACTAAACCAGTAAACTTTCGCTAACCACCATGTAGCATAAACCTTCATCGCCCAATCCCAGCAAACTACCTCTAAAACTCCATTAATCATCCCTTCCATGACATCATCGGAACGATGTACATATACACACAAACACATACAAAATAACTTAAACTTATTAGAGAAACTCCAGTACTAAAAATAGTAAACACAAGCAATAATTTCATATACTTCACTCTCACTCACCACTCAACTATCAGCTAACCACACCCCCGTCCACATAGCTTAACACAAAGCATGGCACTGAAGTTGCCAAGATGGCATAAAACATGCCTGCGGACAAAAGACTTAGTCCTAACCTTACGGTTGGTTTTTGCTAAATATATACATGCAAGTATCCGCGCCCCAGTGTAAACGCCCTCGACCACCTACCCCCATACAGGCCTTGAGGAGCGGGTATCAGGCACACCCAAGTAGTAGCCCAAGACGCCTCGCTAAGCCACGCCCCCACGGGTATTCAGCAGTAATTAACATTAAGCAATGAGTGCAAACTTGACTTAGTTATAGCAACAGCCTAACTTCAAGGGTTGGTAAATCTTGTGCCAGCCACCGCGGTCATACAAGAAACCCAAATCAACCGTCCTATTGACACGGCGTAAAGAGTGGTAAAATGCCTATCCTAGCTAACTAAGATCAAAATGCAACTGAGCTGTCATAAGCCCAAGATGCACCTAAACACACCATTAAGATGATCTTAGGAACTAACGACTGATTTAAACCCACGAAAGCCAGGGCCCAAACTGGGATTAGATACCCCACTATGCCTGGCCCTAAATCTTGATACTTACTTTACCGAAGTATCCGCCAGAGAACTACGAGCACAAACGCTTAAAACTCTAAGGACTTGGCGGTGCCCCAAACCCACCTAGAGGAGCCTGTTCTACAATCGATAATCCCCGATTAACCCAACCACCCCTTGCCAACACAGCCTACATACCGCCGTCGCCAGCCCACCTCGAATGAGAGCACAACAGTGGACACAATAGCACCCCGCTAATAAGACAGGTCAAGGTATAGCCTATGGAGTGGAAGAAATGGGCTACATTCCCTATTCATAGGGCACACGGAAAGAAGCGTGAAACCACTTCTGGAAGGCGGATTTAGCAGTAAAGTGGGACAATAGAGCCTACTTTAAGCCGGCCCTGGGGCACGTACATACCGCCCGTCACCCTCCTCAAAAGCCACATCCCACATAACTAATACCATAAATACGCTGAAGATGAGGTAAGTCGTAACAAGGTAAGTGTACCGGAAGGTGTACTTAGAATATCAAGACGTAGCTATAACACCAAAGCACTCAGCTTACACCTGAAAGATATCTACTAGACCGGATCGTCTTGAAGCCCCCCCTCTAGCTCAACCACACAAATAGTACACCAAAACTAAAGAATTTACTAAACTAATTAAACTAAAGCATTTTACAGTCTTAGTATAGGCGATAGAAAAGACACTTAGACGCGATAGAGACCCCAGTACCGTAAGGGAAAGATGAAATAGCAGTGAAACAATCAAAGCGACAGACAGCAAAGATCAACCCTTGTACCTTTTGCATCATGGTTTAGCGAGAACAACCAAGCAAAGTGAACTAAAGTTTGCCCCCCCGAAACCCAAGCGAGCTACTTTCAAGCAGTTAAAGAGAGCGAACCCGTCTCTGTTGCAAAAGAGTGGGATGACTTGTCAGTAGAGGTGAAAAGCCAACCGAGCTGGGTGATAGCTGGTTACCTGTGAAACGAATCTAAGTTCCCCCTTAATCCTCCCTACCGGACATCCTGAACCCTAATGAGATGATTAAGAGCTATTTAATGGAGGGACAGCTCCATAAAAAAAGGACACAACCTCGACTAGCGGATAATTCTTACTACTGATCCTACCGTGGGCCCTAAAGCAGCCATCAAAAAAGAGTGCGTCAAAGCTCCACCACCTAAAAATACCAAAATAAGATGATTCCCTTATCACAAACAGGTCAACCTATGAATATAGGAGAATTAATGCTAAAATAAGTAACTCAGGGCCACACCCCTCTAACGGCGCAAGCTTACATAGAAACATTATTAACAGACCTAGACAGATACAAAAACCCCTACAAGACCACGTATTAGCTAACCCTGTTAACCCGACTCAGGAGCGCCTATAAGAGCGATTAAAATCTGTGAAAGGAACTCGGCAAATTAATAAGGCCCGACTGTTTACCAAAAACATAGCCTTCAGCAAATTAAACAAGTATTGAAGGTGATGCCTGCCCGGTGACTTAGGTTTAACGGCCGCGGTATCCTAACCGTGCAAAGGTAGCGCAATCAATTGTCCCATAAATCGAGACTTGTATGAATGGCTAAACGAGGTCTTAACTGTCTCTCACAGATAATCAGTGAAATTGATCTCCCCGTGCAAAAGCGGGGATGTGAACATAAGACGAGAAGACCCTGTGGAACTTAAAAATCAACGACCACCGCGAATCCTCAATCAACCCCACTGGGACCACTACCATCGCAGAGCCTGGTCGATATTTTTCGGTTGGGGCGACCTTGGAGGAGAACAAATCCTCCAAAAACAAGACCATACCTCTTTACCTAGAGCTACCCCTCAAAGTGCTAACAGTGACCAGACCCAATATAATTGATTAATGGACCAAGCTACCCCAGGGATAACAGCGCAATCCCCCTCAAGAGCCCATATCGACAGGGGGGTTTACGACCTCGATGTTGGATCAGGACATCCTAATGGTGCAGCCGCTATTAAGGGTTCGTTTGTTCAACGATTAACAGTCCTACGTGATCTGAGTTCAGACCGGAGCAATCCAGGTCGGTTTCTATCTATGACACACTCTCCCCAGTACGAAAGGACCGGGAAAGTGGGGCCAATACCACAAGCACGCCCCCCCCCCTAAGCAGTGAAACCAACTAAACCGTGAAGAGGGCCTTCCCCCACCACTTTCAATCCTAGAAAAGGACCAGCTAGAGTGGCAGAGCCCGGCAAGTGCAGAAGGCTTAAGCCCTTTCCCCAGAGGTTCAAATCCTCTCCCTAGCTTCACCCATGATTCAAATAACAACACTAAGCTGCCTCGTTATATCCCTCCTATACATCATCCCAATCCTGATTGCCGTAGCCTTCCTAACCCTAGCAGAACGGAAAATCCTAAGCTACATACAATCCCGCAAAGGCCCTAACGTTGTCGGGCCTTTTGGCCTACTTCAACCATTTGCGGACGGACTGAAACTATTTACCAAAGAGCCCATCCGACCCTCTACCTCTTCCCCACTTCTATTCATTCTGATACCAATACTAGCCCTTGTCCTAGCCCTCACCACTTGAGCACCACTACCACTCCCATTTCCCCTAGCAGATCTAAACCTCGGAGTTCTCTTCCTAATAGCCATGTCAAGCCTAGCCGTCTACTCAGTCCTATGATCAGGCTGAGCCTCGAACTCAAAATACGCACTAATCGGAGCCCTACGGGCAGTAGCACAGACCATTTCATACGAAGTGACACTGGCCATAATCCTGCTATCAATAATCATACTAAGCGGAAGCTACACACTCAGCTCCTTTGCCGTCGCACAGGAGCCTCTATACTTCATTTTCTCCTCATGACCCCTAGCAATAATATGATACGTATCCACCCTAGCAGAGACAAACCGAGCTCCTTTTGACCTCACAGAGGGTGAATCTGAGCTAGTCTCAGGGTTTAACGTTGAATACGCCGCAGGACCCTTCGCCTTATTCTTCCTAGCTGAATATGCGAACATTATGCTAATAAATACACTTACAGCCATCATATTCCTAAACCCAAGCGCCCTAGGGCCACCCACAGAACTATTCCCCGTCATCCTAGCCACAAAAGTCCTCCTACTATCTTCTGGTTTCTTATGGGTCCGAGCTTCATACCCATGATTCCGATATGACCAACTAATGCACCTACTATGAAAAAACTTCCTACCCCTCACACTAGCTCTGTGCCTCTGACACATCAGCATACCTATCTGCTATGCAGGCCTACCTCCTTACATAAGGAAATGTGCCTGAACTACAAAGGGTCACTATGATAAAGTGAACATAGAGGTATAACAGCCCTCTCATTTCCTGTTGACCTTAGAAAAGTAGGAATTGAACCCACACAAGAGAAATCAAAATTCTCCATACTTCCCTTATATTATTTTCTAGTAGAGTCAGCTAATCAAGCTATCGGGCCCATACCCCGAAAATGATGGTTTAACCCCCTCCTCTACTAATGAACCCTTACGCGACCCCAATCATAACCTTCAGCCTCATCTTGGGCACCACAATCACAATTTCCAGCAACCACTGAGTTCTGGCCTGGACAGGACTGGAGATCAACGCACTAGCCATCATTCCCCTAATTGCCAAATCCCACCACCCACGAGCAGTAGAAGCCGCAACGAAATACTTCCTAACCCAAGCAGCTGCTTCCGCCCTGGTCCTATTCTCTAGCATAACCAATGCCTGAGTCACCGGCCAATGAGACATCACACAAATAAACCACCCAACCTCCTGTCTACTACTGACAGCAGCAATCGCTATTAAACTGGGCCTAGTGCCATTTCACTTCTGATTGCCAGAAGTACTACAAGGATCGCCACTAATAACAGCCCTGCTACTCTCGACCCTCATAAAATTCCCCCCACTAACCCTGCTCCTACTAACATCCAAATCCCTTGACCCAGCTCTACTCACCGCCATGGCCCTAGCCTCAACAGCACTAGGAGGCTGAATAGGACTGAACCAAACACAAACACGCAAAATCCTAGCCTTCTCGTCCATCTCCCACTTAGGCTGAATCGCCATCATCCTAGTTTACAGCCCCAAATTGGCCTTACTTACCTTCTACCTATACACAATCATAACATCAGCCGTATTCCTAGCCCTTAACAAAATCAAAGCCCTTAACCTATCCATGATCACAACCTCATGAACAAAAACCCCAGTGCTAAACGCCACCCTAATACTAGTACTTTTATCCCTAGCAGGCCTCCCCCCATTAACAGGCTTTATACCAAAGTGACTTATCATCCAAGAACTAACTAAACAGGAAATAACACCAGCAGCCATGGCAATTGCCATGCTATCACTGCTCAGCCTCTTCTTCTACCTACGCCTCGCATACCACTCAACAATTACCCTTCCCCCCAACTCCTCTAACCACATAAAACAATGATACACTAGCAAAGCCCCAAGCACACCTACTGCGGTCCTTGCCTCACTATCAATCCTCTTACTTCCCCTGTCCCCAATAATACATGCCATTGTCTAGAAACTTAGGATAACACCCCAAACCGAAGGCCTTCAAAGCCTTAAATAAGAGTTAAACCCTCTTAGTTTCTGCACATTAAGACTTACAGAATATTAACCTGTATCTTCTGAATGCAAGTCAGACGCTTTAATTAAGCTAAAGCCTCCCTAGACAGATGGGCTTCGATCCCACAAAACTCTAGTTAACAGCTAAATGCCTAAACCAATTGGCTTCTGCCTACAAAGACCCTGACGCACCCTAGTGCGCATCGATGAGCTTGCAACTCAACATGAATTTCACTACAGAGCCGATAAGAAGAGGAATTAAACCTCTGTAAAAAGGACTACAGCCTAACGCTTCAACACTCAGCCATCTTACCCGTCACCTTCATCAACCGATGACTATTTTCCACTAACCATAAGGATATTGGCACCCTGTACCTCATCTTCGGGGCATGAGCAGGAATAGTCGGCACCGCACTCAGCCTATTAATCCGCGCAGAACTAGGACAACCAGGAACTCTCCTAGGCGACGACCAAATTTACAATGTAATCGTTACCGCTCACGCCTTTGTAATAAGCTTCTTTATAGTCATACCCATCATGATCGGAGGATTCGGCAACTGATTAGTCCCCCTCATAATCGGTGCCCCCGACATAGCATTCCCGCGAATAAACAACATAAGCTTTTGACTCCTCCCCCCATCATTCCTCCTCCTACTAGCCTCATCCGCTGTAGAAGCTGGCGCCGGCACAGGCTGAACTGTCTACCCTCCCCTAGCAGGTGACCTTGCCCACGCCGGAGCTTCAGTAGACCTGGCTATCTTCTCACTCCACTTAGCCGGTATCTCCTCCATCCTTGGGGCCATCAACTTTATCACCACAGCCATCAACATAAAACCCCCCGCACTCTCACAATACCAAACCCCACTATTTGTCTGATCCGTACTAATTACCGCCATCCTACTCCTTCTATCACTCCCCGTACTCGCCGCCGGTATTACAATATTACTAACTGATCGAAACCTAAACACCACATTCTTCGACCCCGCTGGAGGAGGAGACCCAATCCTGTACCAACACCTATTCTGATTCTTCGGACACCCAGAAGTCTATATTCTGATCCTACCGGGGTTCGGAATCATCTCACACGTAGTCACGTACTACTCAGGCAAAAAGGAGCCCTTCGGCTACATGGGAATAGTCTGAGCCATACTATCCATCGGCTTCCTAGGATTCATCGTCTGAGCTCACCACATGTTTACAGTAGGAATAGACGTTGATACCCGAGCCTACTTTACATCAGCCACTATAATCATTGCCATCCCTACCGGAATCAAAGTATTTAGCTGACTAGCCACCCTGCACGGAGGAACAATCAAATGAGACCCCCCCAATACTATGAGCTCTAGGATTTATCTTCCTATTTACCATCGGAGGATTAACAGGAATCGTTCTTGCAAACTCTTCCCTAGACATCGCCCTGCACGACACGTACTACGTAGTTGCCCACTTCCACTACGTCCTATCCATAGGCGCCGTCTTTGCCATTCTAGCAGGATTTACTCACTGATTCCCACTACTCACTGGGTTTACCCTACACCAAACATGAGCAAAAGCCCACTTCGGGGTAATATTTACAGGAGTAAACCTAACGTTCTTCCCCCAGCACTTCCTAGGCCTAGCAGGAATACCCCGACGATACTCGGACTATCCCGACGCCTACACACTATGAAACACCATTTCCTCCATCGGCTCCCTAATCTCAATAGTAGCCGTAATCATACTAATATTCATCATCTGAGAAGCCTTTTCGGCCAAACGAAAAGTCCTACAACCAGAACTAACTACCACAAACGTTGAATGAATCCACGGCTGCCCTCCACCATACCATACTTTCGAGGAACCGGCCTTCGTCCAAGTACAAGAAAGGAAGGAATCGAACCCTCACATGCTGGTTTCAAGCCAACTGCATTAACCGCTCATGCTTCTTTCTTATGAGACGTTAGTAAACCAATTACATAGCCTTGTCAAGACTAAATCACAGGTAAAAATCCTGTACATCTCATGTGGCCAACCACTCCCAACTAGGATTCCAAGACGCCTCATCACCCATCATAGAAGAACTCGTTGAATTCCACGACCACGCCCTAATCGTTGCCCTAGCTATCTGCAGCCTAGTTCTCTACCTTTTAGCCCACATACTAACAGAAAAACTCTCGTCCAATGCTGTAGACGCCCAAGAAGTAGAGCTGATCTGGACAATCCTACCTGCTATCGTCCTGGTACTCCTCGCCCTCCCATCCCTACAAATCCTCTACATAATGGACAAAATAGATGAACCAGACCTCACCCTAAAAGCCATCGGCCACCAATGATACTGAAGCTACGAATACACAGACTTCAAAGACCTATCATTCGACTCCTACATAGTGCCCACCCCAGACTTACCCAACGGCCACTTCCGACTGCTAGAAGTTGACCACCGCGTAGTTATCCCAATAGAATCCCCCATCCGCGTGATCATTACTGCAGGAGACGTACTCCACTCCTGAGCAGTCCCAACGCTCGGAGTTAAAACAGACGCAATCCCAGGCCGACTAAACCAAACTTCATTCATTACCACCCGGCCTGGGATTTTTTACGGACAATGCTCAGAAATTTGCGGGGCTAATCACAGCTACATACCCATTGTAGTAGAATCAACCCCACTCCCACATTTCGAGGCCTGATCGTCCCTTCTATCATCATCCTAATCATTAAGAAGCTATGCAACAGCACTAGCCTTTTAAGCTAGCCAAAGAGGGACTTCCCCCTCCTTAATGATATGCCACAGCTTAACCCCGCACCATGATTTTCAATCATAATTATAACCTGATTAACCCTAGCACTCCTCATCCAACCAAAACTACTAGCCTTCACCACAACCAACCCCCCATCAAATAAGACCTCCCTCACTACCAAACCCACACCATGATCCTGACCATGAACCTAAGCTTCTTTGACCAATTTTCCAGCCCCAATCTATTTGGCATCCCCTTAATCCTACTATCCCTACTCTTCCCAGCCCTACTATTCCCGTCCCCAAACAACCGATGAATCAACAACCGCCTTTCTACTATCCAAACATGACTCCTTCACCTAATCACAAAACAACTAATAGTCCCACTCAACAAAAATGGCCACAAATGAGCCATAATATTTACATCCCTAATAATCATACTTCTTACAATCAACCTTCTAGGCCTCCTTCCATATACATTCACCCCAACCACCCAACTATGTATGAACATAGCCCTAGCCTTCCCACTATGGCTCGCCACACTACTAACAGGCCTACGAAACCAACCATCAGCCTCTTTAGCCCACCTATTACCCGAAGGTACCCCTACACCCCTAATCCCCGCACTAATCCTGATCGAAACAACCAGCCTACTAATCCGCCCCCTAGCCCTCGGAGTCCGCCTTACAGCCAACCTTACAGCAGGACACTTACTCATCCAACTCATCTCTACAGCCTCCATTGCATTAATACCCACCCTTCCTGCAGTATCCATCCTAACAATAATCATCCTACTACTCCTAACCATCCTAGAAGTAGCAGTAGCCATAATCCAGGCCTACGTCTTCGTGCTCCTTCTAAGCCTATACTTACAAGAAAACATCTAATGGCACACCAAGCACACTCATACCACATAGTTGACCCAAGCCCTTGACCAATCTTCGGGGCAGCCGCCGCCCTACTCACAACCTCAGGATTAATCATGTGATTCCACTACAACTCATCCATACTACTAACCCTAGGCCTCATCTCAATACTCCTAGTAATACTCCAATGATGACGAGACATTGTACGAGAAAGCACCTTCCAAGGCCATCACACTCCCACAGTCCAAAAAGGCCTACGATACGGCATAATCCTTTTCATCACATCCGAAGCATTCTTCTTCTTAGGGTTCTTCTGAGCGTTCTTCCACTCGAGCCTGGCCCCAACCCCAGAACTAGGAGGCCAATGACCCCCAACAGGAATTAAACCACTCAACCCGATAGAAGTCCCCCTACTAAACACAGCCATCCTACTAGCCTCAGGCGTTACCGTAACGTGAGCCCATCACAGCATCACAGAAGGAAACTGAAAACACGCCATCCACGCCCTAACCCTAACGATCCTCTTGGGATTCTACTTCACAGCCCTACAAGCAATAGAATACCACGAAGCCCCATTCTCAATCGCCGATAGCGTCTACGGATCTACCTTCTTCGTTGCCACTGGATTCCACGGACTCCACGTAATCATCGGATCCTCCTTCCTGACCGTCTGCCTCTTCCGACTGATCAAGTTCCACTTTACATCAGACCACCACTTCGGATTCGAGGCAGCAGCCTGATACTGACACTTCGTAGACGTCATCTGACTATTCCTCTACATAACCATCTACTGATGAGGATCTTGCTCTTCTAGTATATTAATTACAATTGACTTCCAATCTCTAGAATCTGGTATAAACCCAGAGGAGAGCAATGAACGCACTCATGTTCATATTCGCCCTATCATCAATCCTAAGCGCCGCCCTAACCGCATTAAACTTCTGACTCGCCCAAATAAACCCCGACTCAGAGAAACTCTCACCGTACGAATGTGGATTCGACCCACTTGGATCTGCTCGATTACCATTCTCAGTCCGATTCTTCCTCAGTAGCCATCCTGTTCGTCCTATTCGACCTAGAAATCGCCCTCCTACTCCCCCTGCCATGAGCCGTCCAACTCCAATCCCCCCTAATGACCCTCACCTGAACTGTAGTGATCCTCCTTCTCCTAACACTCGGACTGGCCTACGAGTGAATTCAAGGGGGCCTAGAATGAGCAGAATAACAGAAAGTTAGTCTAACCAAAAAGATAGCTGGTTTCGACCCAGCAGATTACAGCCAACCCTGTAACTTTCTTATGTCGCCCCTACATTTAAGCTTCTACTCAGCCTTCATTTTCAGCGGACTAGGGCTAGCCTTCCACCGAACCCACCTAGTATCCGCCCTACTATGCCTTGAAAGCATAATATTATCGATATTCGTAGGCCTATCAATATGATCCATCGAAAACCAAGTCTCCTCATTCACCATGGTACCAATTCTCATGCTAACCTTCTCAGCGTGTGAGGCGGGCACAGGCCTGGCCATCCTAGTAGCCTCCACCCGCACACATGGCTCCGACCATCTACACAACCTAAACCTCCTGCAATGCTAAAAATCATCCTACCCACAATCATACTTCTTCCAACAGCCCTGCTGTCTCCACCAAAATTTCTATGGACTAACACCACCTTATACAGCCTCCTAATCGCTGCCCTAAGCCTACAGTGATTAATCCCAACCTACTACCCCTACAAATTTTTATCCAACTGAACAGGAATTGACCAAATCTCATCCCCCCTCCTAGTACTATCCTGCTGACTACTCCCACTCATAATCATAGCAAGCCAAAACCACCTGCAACAAGAACCCCTACAACGCAAACGAATCTTTATCTCAACCTTAGTCGCAGTCCAGCCATTCATCCTACTAGCCTTTTCCACCACAGAACTAGCACTATTTTACATCTCATTTGAAGCAACCCTCATTCCCACCCTAATCTTAATCACCCGATGGGGGAACCAACCAGAACGCCTAAGCGCTGGCATCTACCTGCTATTCTACACGCCAGTAAGCTCTCTACCCCTGCTAATCACAATCATACACCTATACGTGAAAATTGGCACCCTGCACCTGCCAACCCTACAACTAACCCACCCAACCCTATCCACCTCATGGACAGGAATACTATCAGGTCTAGCACTGCTCATAGCATTCATAGTAAAAGCCCCACTATACGGCCTACACCTCTGACTGCCAAAAGCCCACGTAGAAGCACCCATCGCAGGCTCAATACTCCTCGCCGCCCTACTACTAAAGCTAGGAGGATACGGAATTATACGAGTCACTCTATTTATGGGCCCACTGTCCAACCTCCTGCACTACCCCTTCCTAACCCTGGCCCTATGAGGCGCCCTAATGACTAGCTCAATCTGCCTACGACAGACAGACCTAAAATCACTAATCGCTTATTCATCCGTTAGCCACATAGGCCTAGTTATCGCCGCAGGAATAATCCAAACCCACTGATCATTCTCAGGGGCAATGATCCTAATAATTTCCCATGGACTAACTTCCTCCATACTATTCTGCCTAGCCAACACAAACTATGAACGTACGCACAGCCGAATTCTACTACTCACACGAGGCCTACAACCTCTCCTACCACTCATAGCTACCTGATGATTGCTGGCCAATCTAACAAACATAGCCTTACCCCCAACAACAAACCTCATAGCAGAGCTAACCATTATAATCACCTTATTCAACTGATCTGCCTTCACGATCATCCTAACAGGAATCGCAACCCTACTAACCGCCTCCTACACCTTATTCATACTACTAATGACCCAACGAGGCTCAATCCCCTCCCACATCACATCTATGCAAAACTCAACCACGCGAGAACACCTGCTCATAACGCTCCACATTATCCCAATATTCCTCCTAATCCTCAAACCCGAACTGATCTCCGGAATCCCCTCATGCAAGTATAGTTTAAACCAAACATTAGACTGTGATTCTAAGAATAGAAGTTCAAACCTTCTTACCTGCCGAGGGGAGGGTTTAACCAACAAGAGCTGCTAACTCTTACATCTGAGCCTAAAACCTCAGCCCCCTTACTTTTAAAGGATAACAGCAATCCACTGGTCTTAGGAACCACCCATCTTGGTGCAAATCCAAGTAAAAGTAGTGAACCCCACACTACTAATCAACTCCCTCACACTACTCACGCTGACAATCCTCCTAACCCCAATCATCCTGCCATTTCTATTTAAAAACTTTAAAAACACCCCACAAGCCACCACCCGCGCTGTTAAAACCGCATTCCTAATTAGCCTAGCCCCTACAACCGCATTCATCTACTCGGGAGTAGAATCTGTCACCTGCCACTGGGAGTGAAAATTCATTATAAACTTTAAAATCCCCCTGAGCCTAAAAATAGACCAATACTCAATAACATTTCTTCCAATCGCCCTATTTGTAACATGATCAATCCTACAATTCGCCATATGATACATGGCCTCAGAGCCATACGTAACAAAATTTTTCACCTACCTACTGACATTCCTAGTCGCCATACTCCTCCTAACAACCGCAAACAACATATTCCTCCTATTCGTAGGCTGGGAAGGAGTACGAATCATGTCCTTCCTTCTCATCGGCTGATGACAAGGCCGAGCAGATGCCAACACCGCCGCCCTACGAGCCGTAATCTACAACCGAATCGGAGACATCGGACTGATCCTGAGCATAGCATGACTAGCTTCAACATTCAACACCTGAGAGATCCAACAAGCCGTACACCCCCACCAAACCCCAATCCTCCCCCTCATAGGATTAATCCTCGCAGCCGCAGGAAAATCCGCCCAATTTGGACTCCACCCATGACTGCCCGCAGCAATAGAAGGCCCCACCCCAGTATCAGCCCTACTGCACTCCAGTACCATAGTAGTAGCCGGAATCTTCCTGCTCATCCGCATGCACCCCCTGCTAGCCACCAACCAGACAGCCCTAACTGCCTGCCTATGCCTAGGTGCTCTATCAACCCTATTCGCTGCCACATGTGCCCTAACCCAAAATGACATCAAAAAAATCATTGCTTTCTCAACATCCAGCCAACTAGGACTAATAATAGTCACTATCGGACTAAACCTCCCACAACTAGCCTTCCTACACATCTCAACCCATGCCTTCTTTAAAGCCATACTATTCCTATGCTCAGGGTCTATCATCCACAACCTAAACGGAGAACAAGATATCCGAAAGATAGGAGGCCTACAGAAAATACTCCCAGTCACTACTTCCTGCCTAACCATCGGAAACCTGGCGCTGATAGGAACCCCATTCCTAGCCGGATTCTACTCAAAAGACCTCATCATCGAAAGCTTAAACACATCATACCTAAATACTTGAGCCCTACTCCTAACCCTTATAGCCACAGCATTCACCGCAACCTACAGCATCCGCATAACCATCCTAGTCCAAGCTGGACAAACCCGAATCCCCCCAATAGTATCAATAAACGAAAACAACCCACTAATCACCGCCCCCCTAACCCGACTCGCCCTAGGCAGCATTACAGCAGGAATAATCATTACCTCTTTCATCACACCAACCAAAACCCCCCCAATAACCATACCCCTTATCACCAAAACCGCTGCCATCCTCATAACAATCCTAGGAATCATCCTAGGCCCCTCATGTACAGGGCCACACCCCTCTAACGGCGCAAGCTTACATAGAAACATTATTAACAGACCTAGACAGATACAAAAACCCCTACAAGACCACGTATTAACTAACCCTGTTAACCCGACTCAGGAGCGCCTATAAGAGCGATTAAAATCTGTGAAAGGAACTCGGCAAATTAATAAGGCCCGACTGTTTACCAAAAACATAGCCTTCAGCAAATTAAACAAGTATTGAAGGTGATGCCTGCCCGGTGACTTAGGTTTAACGGCCGCGGTATCCTAACCGTGCAAAGATAGCGCAATCAATTGTCCCATAAATCGAGACTTGTATGAATGGCTAAACGAGGTCTTAACTGTCTCTCACAGATAATCAGTGAAATTGATCTCCCCGTGCAAAAGCGGGGATGTGAACATAAGACGAGAAGACCCTGTGGAACTTAAAAATCAACGACCACCGCGAATCCTCAATCAACCCCACTGGGGCCACTACCATCGCAGAGCCTGGTCGATATTTTTCGGTTGGGGCGACCTTGGAGGAGAACAAATCCTCCAAAAACAAGACCATACCTCTTTACCTAGAGCTACCCCTCAAAGTGCTAACAGTGACCAGACCCAATATAATTGATTAATGGACCAAGCTACCCCAGGGATAACAGCGCAATCCCCCTCAAGAGCCCATATCGACAGGGGGGTTTACGACCTCGATGTTGGATCAGGACATCCTAATGGTGCAGCCGCTATTAAGGGTTCGTTTGTTCAACGATTAACAGTCCTACGTGATCTGAGTTCAGACCGGAGCAATCCAGGTCGGTTTCTATCTATGACACACTCTCCCCAGTACGAAAGGACCGGGAAAGTGGGGCCAATACCACAAGCACGCCCCCCCCCTCTAAGCAGTGAAACCAACTAAACCGTGAAGAGGGCCTTCCCCCACCACTTTCAATCCTAGAAAAGGACCAGCTAGAGTGGCAGAGCCCGGCAAGTGCAGAAGGCTTAAGCCCTTTCCCCAGAGGTTCAAATCCTCTCCCTAGCTTCACCCATGATTCAAATAACAACACTAAGCTGCCTCGTTATATCCCTCCTATACATCATCCCAATCCTGATTGCCGTAGCCTTCCTAACCCTAGTAGAACGGAAAATCCTAAGCTACATACAATCCCGCAAAGGCCCTAACGTTGTCGGGCCTTTTGGCCTACTTCAACCATTTGCGGACGGACTGAAACTATTTACCAAAGAGCCCATCCGACCCTCTACCTCTTCCCCACTTCTATTCATTCTGATACCAATACTAGCCCTTGTCCTAGCCCTCACCACTTGAGCACCACTACCACTCCCATTTCCCCTAGCAGATCTAAACCTCGGAGTTCTCTTCCTAATAGCCATGTCAAGCCTAGCCGTCTACTCAGTCCTATGATCAGGCTGAGCCTCGAACTCAAAATACGCACTAATCGGAGCCCTACGGGCAGTAGCACAGACCATTTCATACGAAGTGACACTGGCCATAATCCTGCTATCAATAATCATACTAAGCGGAAGCTACACACTCAGCTCCTTTGCCATCGCACAGGAGCCTCTATACTTCATTTTCTCCTCATGACCCCTAGCAATAATATGATACGTATCCACCCTAGCAGAGACAAACCGAGCTCCTTTTGACCTCACAGAGGGTGAATCTGAGCTAGTCTCAGGGTTTAACGTTGAATACGCCGCAGGACCCTTCGCCTTATTCTTCCTAGCTGAATATGCGAACATTATGCTAATAAATACACTTACAGCCATCATATTCCTAAACCCAAGCGCCCTAGGGCCACCCACAGAACTATTCCCCGTCATCCTAGCCACAAAAGTCCTCCTACTATCTTCTGGTTTCTTATGGGTCCGAGCTTCATACCCACGATTCCGATATGACCAACTAATGCACCTACTATGAAAAAACTTCCTACCCCTCACACTAGCTCTGTGCCTCTGACACATCAGCATACCTATCTGCTATGCAGGCCTACCTCCTTACATAAGGAAATGTGCCTGAACTACAAAGGGTCACTATGATAAAGTGAACATAGAGGTATAACAGCCCTCTCATTTCCTGTTGACCTTAGAAAAGTAGGAATTGAACCCACACAAGAGAAATCAAAATTCTCCATACTTCCCTTATATTATTTTCTAGTAGAGTCAGCTAATCAAGCTATCGGGCCCATACCCCGAAAATGATGGTTTAACCCCCTCCTCTACTAATGAACCCTTACGCGACCCCAATCATAACCTTCAGCCTCATCTTGGGCACCACAATCACAATTTCCAGCAACCACTGAGTTCTGGCCTGGACAGGACTGGAGATCAACGCACTAGCCATCATTCCCCTAATTGCCAAATCCCACCACCCACGAGCAGTAGAAGCCGCAACGAAATACTTCCTAACCCAAGCAGCTGCTTCCGCCCTGGTCCTATTCTCTAGCATAACCAATGCCTGAGTCACCGGCCAATGAGACATCACACAAATAAACCACCCAACCTCCTGTCTACTACTGACAGCAGCAATCGCTATTAAACTGGGCCTAGTGCCATTTCACTTCTGATTGCCAGAAGTACTACAAGGATCGCCACTAATAACAGCCCTGCTACTCTCGACCCTCATAAAATTCCCCCCACTAACCCTGCTCCTACTAACATCCAAATCCCTTGACCCAGCTCTACTCACCGCCATGGCCCTAGCCTCAACAGCACTAGGAGGCTGAATAGGACTGAACCAAACACAAACACGCAAAATCCTAGCCTTCTCGTCCATCTCCCACTTAGGCTGAATCGCCATCATCCTAGTTTACAGCCCCAAATTGGCCTTACTTACCTTCTACCTATACACAATCATAACATCAGCCGTATTCCTAGCCCTTAACAAAATCAAAGCCCTTAACCTATCCATGATCACAACCTCATGAACAAAAACCCCACTGCTAAACGCCACCCTAATACTAGTACTTTTATCCCTAGCAGGCCTCCCCCCATTAACAGGCTTTATACCAAAGTGACTTATCATCCAAGAACTAACTAAACAGGAAATAACACCAGCAGCCATGGCAATTGCCATGCTATCACTGCTCAGCCTCTTCTTCTACCTACGCCTCGCATACCACTCAACAATTACCCTTCCCCCCAACTCCTCTAACCACATAAAACAATGATACACTAGCAAAGCCCCAAGCACACCTACTGCGGTCCTTGCCTCACTATCAATCCTCTTACTTCCCCTGTCCCCAATAATACATGCCATTGTCTAGAAACTTAGGATAACACCCCAAACCGAAGGCCTTCAAAGCCTTAAATAAGAGTTAAACCCTCTTAGTTTCTGCACATTAAGACTTACAGAATATTAACCTGTATCTTCTGAATGCAAGTCAGACGCTTTAATTAAGCTAAAGCCTCCCTAGACAGATGGGCTTCGATCCCACAAAACTCTAGTTAACAGCTAAATGCCTAAACCAATTGGCTTCTGCCTACAAAGACCCTGACGCACCCTAGTGCGCATCGATGAGCTTGCAACTCAACATGAATTTCACTACAGAGCCGATAAGAAGAGGAATTAAACCTCTGTAAAAAGGACTACAGCCTAACGCTTCAACACTCAGCCATCTTACCCGTCACCTTCATCAACCGATGACTATTTTCCACTAACCATAAGGATATTGGCACCCTGTACCTCATCTTCGGGGCATGAGCAGGAATAGTCGGCACCGCACTCAGCCTATTAATCCGCGCAGAACTAGGACAACCAGGAACTCTCCTAGGCGACGACCAAATTTACAATGTAATCGTTACCGCTCACGCCTTTGTAATAAGCTTCTTTATAGTCATACCCATCATGATCGGAGGATTCGGCAACTGATTAGTCCCCCTCATAATCGGTGCCCCCGACATAGCATTCCCGCGAATAAACAACATAAGCTTTTGACTCCTCCCCCCATCATTCCTCCTCCTACTAGCCTCATCCACTGTAGAAGCTGGCGCCGGCACAGGCTGAACTGTCTACCCTCCCCTAGCAGGTAACCTTGCCCACGCCGGAGCTTCAGTAGACCTGGCTATCTTCTCACTCCACTTAGCCGGTATCTCCTCCATCCTTGGGGCCATCAACTTTATCACCACAGCCATCAACATAAAACCCCCCGCACTCTCACAATACCAAACCCCACTATTTGTCTGATCCGTACTAATTACCGCCATCCTACTCCTTCTATCACTCCCCGTACTCGCCGCCGGTATTACAATATTACTAACTGATCGAAACCTAAACACCACATTCTTCGACCCCGCTGGAGGAGGAGACCCAATCCTGTACCAACACCTATTCTGATTCTTCGGACACCCAGAAGTCTATATTCTGATCCTACCGGGGTTCGGAATCATCTCACACGTAGTCACATACTACTCAGGCAAAAAGGAGCCCTTCGGCTACATGGGAATAGTCTGAGCCATACTATCCATCGGCTTCCTAGGATTCATCGTCTGAGCTCACCACATGTTTACAGTAGGAATAGACGTTGATACCCGAGCCTACTTTACATCAGCCACTATAATCATTGCCATCCCTACCGGAATCAAAGTATTTAGCTGACTAGCCACCCTGCACGGAGGAACAATCAAATGAGACCCCCCCCAATACTATGAGCTCTAGGATTTATCTTCCTATTTACCATCGGAGGATTAACATGAATCGTTCTTGCAAACTCTTCCCTAGACATCGCCCTGCACGACACGTACTACGTAGTTGCCCACTTCCACTACGTCCTATCCATAGGCGCCGTCTTTGCCATTCTAGCAGGATTTACTCACTGATTCCCACTACTCACTGGGTTTACCCTACACCAAACATGAGCAAAAGCCCACTTCGGGGTAATATTTACAGGAGTAAACCTAACGTTCTTCCCCCAGCACTTCCTAGGCCTAGCAGGAATACCCCGACGATACTCGGACTATCCCGACGCCTACACACTATGAAACACCATTTCCTCCATCGGCTCCCTAATCTCAATAGTAGCCGTAATCATACTAATATTCATCATCTGAGAAGCCTTTTCGGCCAAACAAAAAGTCCTACAACCAGAACTAACTACCACAAACGTTGAATGAATCCACGGCTGCCCTCCCCCATACCATACTTTCGAGGAACCGGCCTTCGTCCAAGTACAAGAAAGGAAGGAATCGAACCCTCACATGCTGGTTTCAAGCCAACTGCATTAACCGCTCATGCTTCTTTCTTATGAGACGTTAGTAAACCAATTACATAGCCTTGTCAAGACTAAATCACAGGTAAAAATCCTGTACATCTCATGTGGCCAACCACTCCCAACTAGGATTCCAAGACGCCTCATCACCCATCATAGAAGAACTCGTTGAATTCCACGACCACGCCCTAATCGTTGCCCTAGCTATCTGCAGCCTAGTTCTCTACCTTTTAGCCCACATACTAACAGAAAAACTCTCGTCCAATGCTGTAGACGCCCAAGAAGTAGAGCTGATCTGGACAATCCTACCTGCTATCGTCCTGGTACTCCTCGCCCTCCCATCCCTACAAATCCTCTACATAATGGACAAAATAGATGAACCAGACCTCACCCTAAAAGCCATCGGCCACCAATGATACTGAAGCTACGAATACACAGACTTCAAAGACCTATCATTCGACTCCTACATAGTGCCCACCCCAGACTTACCCAACGGCCACTTCCGACTGCTAGAAGTTGACCACCGCGTAGTTATCCCAATAGAATCCCCCATCCGCGTGATCATTACTGCAGGAGACGTACTCCACTCCTGAGCAGTCCCAACGCTCGGAGTTAAAACAGACGCAATCCCAGGCCGACTAAACCATCAACAGTCCTACGTGATCTGAGTTCAGACCGGAGCAATCCAGGTCGGTTTCTATCTATGACACACTCTCCCCAGTACGAAAGGACCTGGAAAGTGGGGCCAATACCACAAGCACGCCCCCCCCCTCTAAGCAGTGAAACCAACTAAACCGTGAAGAGGGCCTTCCCCCACCACTTTCAATCCTAGAAAAGGACCAGCTAGAGTGGCAGAGCCCGGCAAGTGCAGAAGGCTTAAGCCCTTTCCCCAGAGGTTCAAATCCTCTCCCTAGCTTCACCCATGATTCAAATAACAACACTAAGCTGCCTCGTTATATCCCTCCTATACATCATCCCAATCCTGATTGCCGTAGCCTTCCTAACCCTAGTAGAACGGAAAATCCTAAGCTACATACAATCCCGCAAAGGCCCTAACGTTGTCGGGCCTTTTGGCCTACTTCAACCATTTGCGGACGGACTGAAACTATTTACCAAAGAGCCCATCCGACCCTCTACCTCTTCCCCACTTCTATTCATTCTGATACCAATACTAGCCCTTGTCCTAGCCCTCACCACTTGAGCACCACTACCACTCCCATTTCCCCTAGCAGATCTAAACCTCGGAGTTCTCTTCCTAATAGCCATGTCAAGCCTAGCCGTCTACTCAGTCCTATGATCAGGCTGAGCCTCGAACTCAAAATACGCACTAATCGGAGCCCTACGGGCAGTAGCACAGACCATTTCATACGAAGTGACACTGGCCATAATCCTGCTATCAATAATCATACTAAGCGGAAGCTACACACTCAGCTCCTTTGCCATCGCACAGGAGCCTCTATACTTCATTTTCTCCTCATGACCCCTAGCAATAATATGATACGTATCCACCCTAGCAGAGACAAACCGAGCTCCTTTTGACCTCACAGAGGGTGAATCTGAGCTAGTCTCAGGGTTTAACGTTGAATACGCCGCAGGACCCTTCGCCTTATTCTTCCTAGCTGAATATGCGAACATTATGCTAATAAATACACTTACAGCCATCATATTCCTAAACCCAAGCACCCTAGGGCCACCCACAGAACTATTCCCCGTCATCCTAGCCACAAAAGTCCTCCTACTATCTTCTGGTTTCTTATGGGTCCGAGCTTCATACCCACGATTCCGATATGACCAACTAATGCACCTACTATGAAAAAACTTCCTACCCCTCACACTAGCTCTGTGCCTCTGACACATCAGCATACCTATCTGCTATGCAGGCCTACCTCCTTACATAAGGAAATGTGCCTGAACTACAAAGGGTCACTATGATAAAGTGAACATAGAGGTATAACAGCCCTCTCATTTCCTGTTGACCTTAGAAAAGTAGGAATTGAACCCACACAAGAGAAATCAAAATTCTCCATACTTCCCTTATATTATTTTCTAGTAGAGTCAGCTAATCAAGCTATCGGGCCCATACCCCGAAAATGATGGTTTAACCCCCTCCTCTACTAATGAACCCTTACGCGACCCCAATCATAACCTTCAGCCTCATCTTGGGCACCACAATCACAATTTCCAGCAACCACTGAGTTCTGGCCTGGACAGGACTGGAGATCAACACACTAGCCATCATTCCCCTAATTCCCAAATCCCACCACCCACGAGCAGTAGAAGCCGCAACGAAATACTTCCTAACCCAAGCAGCTGCTTCCGCCCTGGTCCTATTCTCTAGCATAACCAATGCCTGAGTCACTGGCCAATGAGACATCACACAAATAAACCACCCAACCTCCTGTCTACTACTGACAGCAGCAATCGCTATTAAACTGGGCCTAGTGCCATTTCACTTCTGATTGCCAGAAGTACTACAAGGATCGCCACTAATAACAGCCCTGCTACTCTCGACCCTCATAAAATTCCCCCCACTAACCCTGCTCCTACTAATATCCAAATCCCTCGACCCAGCTCTACTCACCGCCATGGCCCTAGCCTCAACAGCACTAGGAGGCTGAATAGGACTGAACCAAACACAAACACGCAAAATCCTAGCCTTCTCGTCCATCTCCCACTTAGGCTGAATCGCCATCATCCTAGTTTACAGCCCCAAATTGGCCTTACTTACCTTCTACCTATACACAATCATAACATCAGCCGTATTCCTAGCCCTTAACAAAATCAAAGCCCTTAACCTATCCATGATCACAACCTCATGAACAAAAACCCCAGTGCTAAACGCCACCCTAATACTAGTACTTTTATCCCTAGCAGGCCTCCCCCCATTAACAGGCTTTATACCAAAGTGACTTATCATCCAAGAACTAACTAAACAGGAAATAACACCAGCAGCCATGGCAATTGCCATGCTATCACTGCTCAGCCTCTTCTTCTACCTACGCCTCGCATACCACTCAACAATTACCCTTCCCCCCAACTCCTCTAACCACATAAAACAATGATACACTAGCAAAGCCCCAAGCACACCTACTGCGGTCCTTGCCTCACTATCAATCCTCTTACTTCCCCTGTCCCCAATAATACATGCCATTGTCTAGAAACTTAGGATAACACCCCAAACCGAAGGCCTTCAAAGCCTTAAATAAGAGTTAAACCCTCTTAGTTTCTGCACATTAAGACTTACAGAATATTAACCTGTATCTTCTGAATGCAAGTCAGACGCTTTAATTAAGCTAAAGCCTCCCTAGACAGATGGGCTTCGATCCCACAAAACTCTAGTTAACAGCTAAATGCCTAAACCAATTGGCTTCTGCCTACAAAGACCCTGACGCACCCTAGTGCGCATCGATGAGCTTGCAACTCAACATGAATTTCACTACAGAGCCGATAAGAAGAGGAATTAAACCTCTGTAAAAAGGACTACAGCCTAACGCTTCAACACTCAGCCATCTTACCCGTCACCTTCATCAACCGATGACTATTTTCCACTAACCATAAGGATATTGGCACCCTGTACCTCATCTTCGGGGCATGAGCAGGAATAGTCGGCACCGCACTCAGCCTATTAATCCGCGCAGAACTAGGACAACCAGGAACTCTCCTAGGCGACGACCAAATTTACAATGTAATCGTTACCGCTCACGCCTTTGTAATAAGCTTCTTTATAGTCATACCCATCATGATCGGAGGATTCGGCAACTGATTAGTCCCCCTCATAATCGGTGCCCCCGACATAGCATTCCCGCGAATAAACAACATAAGCTTTTGACTCCTCCCCCCATCATTCCTCCTCCTACTAGCCTCATCCACTGTAGAAGCTGGCGCCGGCACAGGCTGAACTGTCTACCCTCCCCTAGCAGGTAACCTTGCCCACGCCGGAGCTTCAGTAGACCTGGCTATCTTCTCACTCCACTTAGCCGGTATCTCCTCCATCCTTGGGGCCATCAACTTTATCACCACAGCCATCAACATAAAACCCCCCGCACTCTCACAATACCAAACCCCACTATTTGTCTGATCCGTACTAATTACCGCCATCCTACTCCTTCTATCACTCCCCGTACTCGCCGCCGGTATTACAATATTACTAACTGATCGAAACCTAAACACCACATTCTTCGACCCCGCTGGAGGAGGAGACCCAATCCTGTACCAACACCTATTCTGATTCTTCGGACACCCAGAAGTCTATATTCTGATCCTACCGGGGTTCGGAATCATCTCACACGTAGTCACATACTACTCAGGCAAAAAGGAGCCCTTCGGCTACATGGGAATAGTCTGAGCCATACTATCCATCGGCTTCCTAGGATTCATCGTCTGAGCTCACCACATGTTTACAGTAGGAATAGACGTTGATACCCGAGCCTACTTTACATCAGCCACTATAATCATTGCCATCCCTACCGGAATCAAAGTATTTAGCTGACTAGCCACCCTGCACGGAGGAACAATCAAATGAGACCCCCCCCCAATCCTATGAGCTCTAGGATTTATCTTCCTATTTACCATCGGAGGATTAACAGGAATCGTTCTTGCAAACTCTTCCCTAGACATCGCCCTGCACGACACGTACTACGTAGTTGCCCACTTCCACTACGTCCTATCCATAGGCGCCGTCTTTGCCATTCTAGCAGGATTTACTCACTGATTCCCACTACTCACTGGGTTTACCCTACACCAAACATGAGCAAAAGCCCACTTCGGGGTAATATTTACAGGAGTAAACCTAACGTTCTTCCCCCAGCACTTCCTAGGCCTAGCATCCCCAGTGGTGCCAGTGCACTCTCTGGAGTCACAGCACTGCATCCCCAGTGGTGCCAGTGCAGTCTCTGGACTCACTGCAGTGCATTCTCAGTGGTGCCAGTGCACTCTCTGGACTCACTGCAGTGCATCCCCAGTGGTGCCAGTACACTCACTGGACTCACTGTACTGCATCCCCAGTGGTGCCAGTGCACTCTCTGGACTCACTAAACTGCATCACCAGTGGTGCCTCTGCACTCTCTGGACTCACTGCACTGCTTCCCCAGTGGTGCCAGTGCACTCACTGGACTCACTGCAGTGCATCCCCACTGGTGCCAGTGCACTCTCTGGGCTCACTGCACTGCATCCCCAGTGGTGCCAGTGCACTCTCTGGACTCACTGCACTGCATCCCCAGTGGTGCCTGTGCGCTCTCTGGAGTCACAGCACTGCATCCCCAGTGGTGCCAGTGCAATCTCTGGACTCACTGCACTGCACTGCATCCCCAGTGGTGCCAGTGCACTCTCTGGACTCACTTCTCTGCATTCCCAGTGGTGCCAGTGAAGTCTCTGGACTCACTGCACTGCATCCCCAGTGGTGCCAGTGCAATCTCTGGACTCACTGCAGTGCATCACCAGTGGTGCCAGTGCACTCTCTGGACTCACTGCACTGCATCCCCAGTGGTGCCAGTGCACTCTCTGGACTCACTGCAGTGCATCCCCAGTGGTGCCAGTGCACTCTCTGGACTCACTGCACTGCATCCCCAGTGGTGCAAGTGCACTCTCTCGAGTCACTGCACTACATCCCCAGTGGTACCAGTGCACTCACTGGACTCACTGTACTGCATCATCTGTGGTGCCAGTGCACTCTCTGGACTCACTGCAATAGATCCCCAGTGGTGCCAGTGCACTCTCTGGACTCACTGCACTGCATCCCCAGTGGTGCCAGTGCACTCTCTGGACTCACTGCACTGTATCCCCAGTGGTGCCAGTGCACTCACTGGATTCACTGCAGTGCATCCCCAGTGGTGCCAGTGCACTCTCTGGACTCACTGCACTGCATCCCCAGTGGTGCCAGTGCACTCTCTGGACTCACTGCACTGAAGCCCCAGTGGTGCCAGTGCACTCTCTGGAGTAACTGCAGTGCATCCCCACTGGTGCCAAAGCACTCTCTGGACTCCCGGCACCGCATCCCCAGTGGTGCCAGTGCACTCTCTGGACTCACTGCACTGCATCCCCAGTGGTGCCAGTGCACTCTCTGGAGTCACAGCACTGCATCCCCAGTGGTGCCAGTGCACTCTCTGGACTCACTGCACTGCTTCCCCAGTGGTGCCAGTGCACTCTCTGGACTCACTGCACTGCATCCCCAGTGGTTCCAGTGCACTCACTGGACTCACTGCAGTGCATCCCCACTGGTGCCAGTGCACTCTCTGGACTCACTGCACTGCATCCCCAGTGGTGCCAGTGCACTCTCTGGACTCACTGCACTGCATCCCCAGTGGTTCCAGCGCACTCTCTGGACTCACTGCACTGCATCCCCAGTGGTGCTAGTGCACTCTGTGGACTCACTGCAGTGCATCCCCAGTGGTGCCAGTGCACTCGCTGGACTCACTGAAGTGCATTCTCAGTGGTGCCAGTGCACTCTCTGGACTCACTTCAGTGCATCCCCAGTGGTGCCAGTACACTCTCTGGACTCACTGCAGTGCATCCCCAGTGGTGCCAGTGCACTCTCTGGACTCACTGCAGTGCATCCCCAGTGGAGCCAGTGCACTCTCTGGACTCACTGCAGTGCAACCGCAGTGGTGCCATTGCACTCTCTGGACTCACTGCACTGCATCTCCAGTGGTGCCAGTGCACTCTCTGGACTCACTGCACTGCATCCCCAGTGCTGCCAGTGCACTCTCTTGAGTCACTGCACTGCATCCCCTGTGGTGCCAGAGCACTCTCTGGACTCACAGCAGTGCATCACCAGTGGTGCCAGTGCACTCTCTGGACTCACTGCACTGCATCCCCAGTGGTGCCAGTGCACTCTCTGGACTCACTGCACTGCATCCCCAGTGGTGCTAGTGCACTGTGTGGACTCACTGTACTGCATCCCCAGTGGTGCCAGTGCGCTCTCTGGACTCACTGCAGTGCATCCCCAGTGGTGCCAGTGCACTCTCTGGACTCACTGCACTGCATCCCCAGTGGTGCTAGTGCACTGTGTGGACTCACTGTACTGCATCCCCAGTGGTGCCAGTGCACTCTCAGGACTCACTGCACTGCATCCCCAGTGGTGCCAGTGCACTCTCTGGACTCACTGCACTGCATCCCCAGTAGTGACAGTGCACTCTCTGGACTCACTGCAGTGTTTCCCCAGTGGTGCCAGTGCACTCTCTGGACTCACAGCAGTGCATCCCCAGTGGTGCCAGTGCACTCTCTGGACTCACTGCACTGCATCCCCAGTGGTGCCAGTGCACTCACTGGATTCACTGCACTGCATCCCCAGTGGTGCCAGTGCACTCTCTGGACTCACTGCACTGCATCCCCAGTGGTGCCAGTGCACTCTGTGGACTCACTGTACTGCATCCCCAGTGTTGACAGTGCACTCTCTGGACTCACTACAGTGCATCCCCAGTGGTGCCAGTGCACTCTCTGGACTCACTGCAGTGCATCCCCACTGGTGCCAGTGCACTCTCTGGACTCACTGTACTGCATCCCCAGTGGTGCAAGTGCAGTCTCTGGAGTAACTGCAGTGCATCCCCACTGGTGCCAAAGCACTCTCTGGACTCACTGCAGTGCATCCCCAGTGGTGCCACTGCACTCTCTGTACTCACTGCAGTGCATCCCCAGTGGTGCCAGTGCACTCTCTGGACTCATTGAAGTGCATTCTCAGTGGTGCCAGTGCACTCTCTGGACTCACTGCAGTGCATCCGCAGTGGTGCCAGTACACTCACTGGACTCACTGCACTGCATCCCCAGTGGTGCCAGTGCACTCTCTGGACTCACTGCAGTGCATTCCCAGTAGTGCCACTGCACTCTCTGGACTCACTGCACTGCTTCCCCAGTGGTGCCAGTGCACTCACTGGACTCACTGCAGTGCATCCCCACTGGTGCCAGTGCACTCTCTGGGCTCACTGCAGTGCATCCCCAGTGGTGCCAGTGCACTCTCTGGACTCACTGCACTGCATCCCCAGTGGAGCCAGTGCGCTCTCTGGAGTCACAGCACTGCATCCCCAGTGGTGCCAGTGCAATCTCTGGAGTCACTGCACTGCATCCCCAGTGGTGCCAGTGCACTCTCTGGACTCACTGCACTGCATCCCCGGTGGTGCCAGTGCACTCTCTGGAGTAACTACACTGCATCCCCATTGCTGCCAAAGCACTCTCTGGACTCCCAGCACTGCATCCGCAGTGGTGCCAGTGCACTCTCTGGACTCACTGCACTGCATGCCCAGTGGTGCCAGTGCACTCTCTGGACTCACTGTACTGCATACCCACTGGTGCCAGTGCACTCTGTGGACTCACTGCAGTGCATCCCCAGTGGTGCCAGTGCACTCTCTGGACTCACTGCACTGCATGCCCAGTGGTGCCAGTGCACTCTCTGGACTCCCAGCACTGCATCCCCATTGGTGCCAAAGCACTCTCTGGACTCCCAGCACCGCATCCCCAGTGGTGCCACTGCACTCTCTGGACTCACTGTACTGCATCCCCAGTGGTGACAGTGCACTCTCTGGACTCACTGCACTGCATCCCCAGTGGTGCCAGTGCACTCTCTGGACTCACTGCAGTGCATCCCCAGTGGTGCCAGTGCACTCTCTGGACTCACTGCACTGAAGCCCCAGTGGTGCCAGTGCACTCTCTGGACTCACTGCACTGCATCCCCAGTGGTGCCAGTGCACTCTCTGGACTCACTGCACTGCATCCCCAGTGGTGCCAGTGCACCCTCTGGACTCACTGCAGGGCATCCCCAGTGGTGCCAGTGCACTGTCTGGACTCACTGCAGTGCATCCCCAGTGGTGCCAGTGCACTCACTGGACTCACTGTACTGCACCCAAAGTGGTGCCAGTGCACTCACTGGACTGACTGCACTGCATCCCCAGTGGTGCCAGTGCACTCTCTGGACTCACTGCACTGCATCCCCACTGGTGCCAGTGTACTCTCTGGACTCACTGCACCGCATCCCCAGTGTTCCCAGTGCACTCACTGGACTCACTGGACACATCCCCAGTGGTGCCAGTGCACTCTCTGGACTCACTGCAGTGCATCCCCTGTGGTGCCAGTGCACTCTCTGGACTCACTGCACTGCACCCCACTGGTGCCAGTGTACTCTCTGGACTCTCTGCAGTGCATCCCCAGTGGTGCCAGTGCACTCTCTGGACTCACTGCACTGCATCCCCAGTGGTGCCAGTGCACTCTCTGGACTCACTGAAGTGCATCCCCAGTTGTGCCAGTGCACTCTCTGGACTCACTGCACTGCATCCCCAGTGGTGCCAGTGCAATCTCTGGACTCACTGTAGTGCATCCCCAGTGGTGCCAGTGCACTCTCTGGACTCACTGCAGTGCATCCCCAGTGGTGCCAGTGCACTCTCTGGACTCACTGTACTGCATCACCAGTGGTGCCAGTGCACTCTCTGGACTCACTGCAGTGCATTCCCAGTGGTGCCAGTGCACTCTTTGGACTCACTGCACTGCAGCCCCATTGGTGCCAGTGCACTCTCTGGACTCACTGCACTGCATCACAGGTGGTGCCAGTGCACTCTCTGGACTCACTGCACTGCATCCCCAGTGGTGCCAGTGCACTCTCTGGACTCACTGCACTGCATCCCCAGTGGTGCCAGTGCACTCTCTGCACTCACTTCTCTGCATTCCCAGTGGTGCCAGTGAAGTCTCTGGACTCACTGCACTGCATCCCCAGTGGTGCCAGTGCACTCTCTGGACTCACTGCACTGCATCCCCAGTGGTGCCAGTGTACTCTCAGGACTCACTGCACTGCATCCCCAGTGGTGCAAGTGCACTCTCTCGAGTCACTGCACTACATCCCCAGTGGTGCCAGTGCACTCACTGGACTCACTGTACTGCATCATCTGTGGTGCCAGTGCACTCTCTGGACTCACTGCAATGCATCCCCAGTGGTGCCAGTGCACTCTCTGGACTCACTGCACTGCATCCCCAGTGGTGCCAGTGCACTCTCTGGACTCACTGCACTGTATCCCCAGTGGTGTCAGTGCACTCACTGGATTCACTGCACTGCATCCCCAGTGCTGCCAGTGCACTCTCTGGACTCACTGCACTGCATCCCCAGTGGTGCCAGTGCACTCTGTGGACTCACTGCACTGCATCCCCAGTGGTGACAGTGCACTCTCTGGACTCACTGCAGTGCATCCCCAGTGGTGACAGTGCACTCTCTGGACTCACTGCAGTGCATCCCCAGTGGTGCCAGTGCACTCTCTGGACTCACTGCACTGCATCCCCAGTGGAGCCAGTGCAGTCTCTGGAGTAACTGCAGTGCATCCCCAGTGGTGCCAGTGCACTTTCTGGAGTCACAGCACTGCATCCCCAGTGGTGCCAGTGCACTCTCTGGACTCACTGAAGTGCATCCCCAGTGGTGCCAGTGCACTCTCTGGACTCACTGAAGTGCATTCTCAGTGGTGCCAGTGCACTCTCTGGACTCACTGCAGTGCATCCCCAGTGGTGCCAGTACACTCACTGGACTCACTGCACTGCATGCCCAGTGGTGCCAGTGCACTCTCTGGACTCCCAGCACTGCATCCCCATTGGTGCCAAAGCACTCTCTGGACTCCCAGCACCGCATCCCCAGTGGTGCCACTGCACTCTCTGGACTCACTGTACTGCATCCCCAGTGGTGACAGTGCACTCTCTGGACTCACTGCACTGCATCCCCAGTGGTGCCAGTGCACTCTCTGGACTCACTGCAGTGCATCCCCAGTGGTGCCAGTGCACTCTCTGGACTCACTGCACTGAAGCCCCAGTGGTGCCAGTGCACTCTCTGGACTCACTGCACTGCATCCCCAGTGGTGCCAGTGCACTCTCTGGACTCACTGCACTGCATCCCCAGTGGTGCCAGTGCACTCTCTGGACTCACTGCAGGGCATCCCCAGTGGTGCCAGTGCACTGTCTGGACTCACTGCAGTGCATCCCCAGTGGTGCCAGTGCACTCACTGGACTCACTGTACTGCACCCAAAGTGGTGCCAGTGCACTCACTGGACTGACTGCACTGCATCCCCAGTGGTGCCAGTGCACTCTCTGGACTCACTGCACTGCATCCCCACTGGTGCCAGTGTACTCTCTGGACTCACTGCACCGCATCCCCAGTGTTCCCAGTGCACTCACTGGACTCACTGGACACATCCCCAGTGGTGCCAGTGCACTCTCTGGACTCACTGCAGTGCATCCCCTGTGGTGCCAGTGCACTCTCTGGACTCACTGCACTGCACCCCACTGGTGCCAGTGTACTCTCTGGACTCTCTGCAGTGCATCCCCAGTGGTGCCAGTGCACTCTCTGGACTCACTGCACTGCATCCCCAGTGGTGCCAGTGCACTCTCTGGACTCACTGAAGTGCATCCCCAGTTGTGCCAGTGCACTCTCTGGACTCACTGCACTGCATCCCCAGTGGTGCCAGTGCAATCTCTGGACTCACTGTAGTGCATCCCCAGTGGTGCCAGTGCACTCTCTGGACTCACTGCAGTGCATCCCCAGTGGTGCCAGTGCACTCTCTGGACTCACTGTACTGCATCACCAGTGGTGCCAGTGCACTCTCTGGACTCACTGCAGTGCATTCCCAGTGGTGCCAGTGCACTCTTTGGACTCACTGCACTGCAGCCCCATTGGTGCCAGTGCACTCTCTGGACTCACTGCACTGCATCACAGGTGGTGCCAGTGCACTCTCTGGACTCACTGCACTGCATCCCCAGTGGTGCCAGTGCACTCTCTGGACTCACTGCACTGCATCCCCAGTGGTGCCAGTGCACTCTCTGCACTCACTTCTCTGCATTCCCAGTGGTGCCAGTGAAGTCTCTGGACTCACTGCACTGCATCCCCAGTGGTGCCAGTGCACTCTCTGGACTCACTGCACTGCATCCCCAGTGGTGCCAGTGTACTCTCAGGACTCACTGCACTGCATCCCCAGTGGTGCAAGTGCACTCTCTCGAGTCACTGCACTACATCCCCAGTGGTGCCAGTGCACTCACTGGACTCACTGTACTGCATCATCTGTGGTGCCAGTGCACTCTCTGGACTCACTGCAATGCATCCCCAGTGGTGCCAGTGCACTCTCTGGACTCACTGCACTGCATCCCCAGTGGTGCCAGTGCACTCTCTGGACTCACTGCACTGTATCCCCAGTGGTGTCAGTGCACTCACTGGATTCACTGCACTGCATCCCCAGTGCTGCCAGTGCACTCTCTGGACTCACTGCACTGCATCCCCAGTGGTGCCAGTGCACTCTGTGGACTCACTGCACTGCATCCCCAGTGGTGACAGTGCACTCTCTGGACTCACTGCAGTGCATCCCAAGTGCTGACAGTGCACTCTCTGGACTCACTGCAGTGCATCCCCAGTGGTGCCAGTGCACTCTCTGGACTCACTGCACTGCATCCCCAGTGGAGCCAGTGCAGTCTCTGGAGTAACTGCAGTGCATCCCCAGTGGTGCCAGTGCACTTTCTGGAGTCACAGCACTGCATCCCCAGTGGTGCCAGTGCACTCTCTGGACTCACTGAAGTGCATCCCCAGTGGTGCCAGTGCACTCTCTGGACTCACTGAAGTGCATTCTCAGTGGTGCCAGTGCACTCTCTGGACTCACTGCAGTGCATCCCCAGTGGTGCCAGTACACTCACTGGACTCACTGCACTGCATCCCCAGTGGTGCCAGTGCACTCTCTGGACTCACTAAACTGCATCACCAGTGGTGCCTCTGCACTCTCTGGACTCACTGCACTGCTTCCCCAGTGGTGCCAGTGCACTCACTGGACTCACTGCAGTGCATCCCCACTGGTGCCAGTGCACTCTCTGGGCTCACTGCAGTGCATCCCCAGTGGTGCCTGTGCGCTCTCTGGAGTCACAGCACTGCATCCCCAGTGGTGCCAGTGCAATCTCTGGACTCACTGCACTGCATCCCCAGTGGTGCCAGTGCACTCTCTGGACTCACTGAAGTGCATTCTCAGTGGTGCCAGTGCACTCTCTGGACTCACTGCACTGCATCCCCAGTGGTGCCAGTGCACTCTCTGGACTCACTGAACTGCATCCCCAGTGGTGCCAGTGCACTCTCTGGACTCACTGCACTCCATCCCCAGTGCTGCCAGTGCACTCTCTGGACTCACTGCACTGCATCCCTAGTGGTGCCACTGCACTCTCTGGACTCACTGCACTGCTTCCCCAGTGGTGCCAGTGCACTCTCTGGACTCACTGCACTGCATCCCCAGTGGTGCCAGTGCACTCACTGGACTCACTGCAGTGCATCCCCACTGGTGCCAGTGCACTCTCTGGACTCACTGCACTGCATCCCCATTGGTGCCAGTGCACTCTCTGGACTCACTGCACTGCATCCCCAGTGGTTCCAGCGCACTCTCTGGACTCACTGCAGTGCATCCCCAGTGGTGCTAGTGCACTCTGTGGACTCACTGCAGTGCATCCCCAGTGGTGCCAGTGCACTCTCTGGACTCACTGAAGTGCATCCCCAGTGGTGCCAGTGCACTCTCTGCACTCACTTCAGTGCATCCCCAGTGGTGCCAGAGCACTCTCTGGACTCACTGCAGTGCATCCCCAGTGGTGCCAGTGCAATCTCTGGACTCACTGCAGTGCATCCCCAATGGAGCCAGTGCACTCTCTGGACTCACTGCAGTGCATCCGCAGTGGTGCCATTGCACTCTCTGGACTCACTGCACTGCATCTCCAGTGGTGCCAGTGCACTCTCTGGACTCACTGCACTGCATCCCCATTGCTGCCAGTGCACTCTCTGGACTCACTGCACTGCATCCCCAGTGGTGCTAGTGCACTGTGTGGACTCACTGTACTGCATCCCCAGTGGTGCCAGTGCGCTCTCTGGACTCACTGAAGTGCATCCCCAGTGGTGCTAGTGCACTCTGTGGACTCACTGCAGTGCATCCCCAGTGGTGCCAGTGCACTCTCTGGACTCACTGAAGTGCATTCTCAGTGGTGCCAGTGCACTCTCTGGACTCACTTCAGTGCATCCCCAGTGGTGCCAGAGCACTCTCTGGACTCACTGCAGTGCATCCCCAGTGGTGCCAGTGCACTCTCTGGACTCACTGCAGTGCATCCCCAGTGGAGCCAGTGCACTCTCTGGACTCACTTCAGTGCATCCCCTGTGGTGCCAGAGCACTCTCTGGACTCACAGCAGTGCATCCCCAGTGGTGCCAGTGCACTCTCTGGACTCACTGCAGTGCATCCCCAGTGGTGCCAGTGCACTCTCTGGACTCACTGCACTGCATCCCCAGTGGTGCCAGTGCACTGTGTGGACTCACTGTACTGCATCCCCAGTGGTGCCAGTGCGCTCTCTGGACTCACTGCACTGCATCCCCAGTGGTGCCAGTGCAGTCTCTGGACTCACTGCAGTGCATCCCCAGTGGTGCCAGTGCACTCTCTGGACTCACTGCACTGCATCCCCAGTAGTGACAGTGCACTCTCTGGACTCACTGCAGTGCATCCCCAGTGGTGCCAGTGCACTCTCTGGACTCACTGCACTGCATCCCCAGTAGTGCCAGTGCACTCTCTGGACTCACTGCACTGCATCCCCAGTGGTGCCAGTGCACTCACTGGATTCACTGCACTGCATCCCCAGTGGTGCCAGTGCACTCTCTGGACTCACTGCAATGCATCCCCAGTGGTGCCAGTGCACTCTGTGGACTCACTGTACTGCATCCCCAGTGGTGACAGTGCACTGTCTGGACTCACTGCAGTGCATCCTCAGTGGTGCCAGTGCACTCTCTGGACTCACTGCAGTGCATCCCCAGTGGTGCCAGTGCACTCTCTGGACTCACTGCACTGCATCCCCAGTGGTGCCAGTGCAGTCTCTGGACTCACTGCAGTGCATCCCCACTGGTGCCAGTGTACTCTCTGGACTCATTGAAGTGCATTCTCAATGGTGCCAGTGCACTCTCTGGACTCACTGCAGTGCATCCCCAGTGGTGCCAGTACACTCACTGGACTCACTGCACTGCATCCCCAGTGGTGCCAGTGCACTGTGTGGACTCACTGTACTGCATCCCCAGTGGTGCCAGTGCGCTCTCTGGACTCACTGCACTGCATCCCCAGTGGTGCCAGTGCAGTCTCTGGACTCACTGCAGTGCATCCCCAGTGGTGCCAGTGCACTCTCTGGACTCACTGCACTGCATCCCCAGTGGTGCCAGTGCACTCTCTGGACTCACTGTACTGCATCCCCAGTGGTGCCAGTCCACTCTCTGGACTCACTGAAGTGCATTCTCAGTGGTGCCAGTGCACTCTCTGGACTCACTGCAGTGCATCCCCATTGGTGCCAGTACACTCACTGGACTCACTGCACTGCATCCCCAGTGGTGCCAGTGCACTCTCTGGACTCACTAAACTGCATCCCCAGTGGTGCCAGTGCACTCTCTGGACTCGCGTCACTGCATCCCCAGTGGTGCCAGTGCACTCTCTCGAGTCACTGCACTACATCCCCAGTGGTACCAGTGCACTCACTGGACTCACTGTACTGCATCCTCTGTGGTGCCAGTGCACTCTCTGGACTCACTGCAATAGATCCCCAGTGGTGCCAGTGCACTCTCTGGACTCACTGCACTGCATCCCCAGTGGTGCCAGTGCACTCTCTGGACTCACTGCACTGTATCCCCAGTGGTGCCAGTGCACTCACTGGATTCACTGCACTGCATCCCCAGTGGTGCCAGTGCACTCTCTGGACTCACTGCACTGCATCCCCAGTGGTGCCAGTGCACTCTCTGGACTCACTGCACTGAAGCCCCAGTGGTGCCAGTGCACTCTCTGGACTCACTGCAGTGCATCCCCACTGGTGCCAAAGCACTCTCTGGACTCCCGGCACCGCATCCCCAGTGGTGCCAGTGCACTCTCTGGACTCACTGCACTGCATCCCCAGTGGTGCCAGTGCACTCTCTGGAGTCACAGCACTGCATCCCCAGTGGTGCCAGTGCACTCTCTGGACTCACTGAACTACATCCCCAGTGGTGCCAGTGCACTCTGTGGACTCACTGTACTGCATCCCCAGTGGTGACAGTGCACTCTCTGGACTCACTGCAGTGCATCCCCAGTGGTGCCAGTGCACTCTCTGGACTCACTGCAGTGCATCCCCACTGGTGCCAGTGCACTCTCTGGACTCACTGCACTGCATCCCCAGTGGTGCCAGTGCAGTCTCTGGACTCACTGCAGTGCATCCCCACTGGTGCCAGTGTACTCTCTGGACTCATTGAAGTGCATTCTCAATGGTGCCAGTGCACTCTCTGGACTCACTGCAGTGCATCCCCAGTGGTGCCAGTACACTCACTGGACTCACTGCACTGCATCCCCAGTGGTGCCAGTGCACTCTCTGGACTCACTGTACTGCATCCCCAGTGGTGCCAGTGCACTCTCTGGACTCACTGCACTGCATCCCCAGTGGTGCCAGTGCACTCTCTGGACTCACTGTACTGCATCCCCAGTGGTGCCAGTCCACTCTCTGGACTCACTGAAGTGCATTCTCAGTGGTGCCAGTGCACTCTCTGGACTCACTGCAGTGCATCCCCATTGGTGCCAGTACACTCACTGGACTCACTGCACTGCATCCCCAGTGGTGCCAGTGCACTCTCTGGACTCACTAAACTGCATCACCAGTGGTGCCAGTGCACTCTCTGGACTCGCGTCACTGCATCCCCAGTGGTGCCAGTGCACTCTCTCGAGTCACTGCACTACATCCCCAGTGGTACCAGTGCACTCACTGGACTCACTGTACTGCATCCTCTGTGGTGCCAGTGCACTCTCTGGACTCACTGCAATAGATCCCCAGTGGTGCCAGTGCACTCTCTGGACTCACTGCACTGCATCCCCAGTGGTGCCAGTGCACTCTCTGGACTCACTGCACTGTATCCCCAGTGGTGCCAGTGCACTCACTGGATTCACTGCAGGGCATCCCCAGTGGTGCCAGTGCACTCTCTGGACTCACTGCACTGCATCCCCAGTGGTGCCAGTGCACTCTCTGGACTCACTGCACTGAAGCCCCAGTGGTGCCAGTGCACTCTCTGGAGTAACTGCAGTGCATCCCCACTGGTGCCAAAGCACTCTCTGGACTCCCGGCACCGCATCCCCAGTGGTGCCAGTGCACTCTCTGGACTCACTGCACTGCATCCCCAGTGGTGCCAGTGCACTCTCTGGAGTCACAGCACTGCATCCCCAGTGGTGCCAGTGCACTCTCTGGACTCACTGAACTACATCCCCAGTGGTGCCTGTGCACTCTCTGGACTCACTGCACTTCATCCCCAGTGGTGCCAGTGCACTCTCTGGACTCACTGCACTGCATCTCCAATGGTGCCACTGCACTCTCTGGACTCACTGCACTGTTTCCCCAGTGGTGCCAGTGCACTCTCTGGACTCACTGCACTGCATCCCCAGTGGTGCCAGTGCACTCACTGGACTCACTGCAGTGCATCCCCACTGGTGCCAGTGCACTCTCTGGACTCACTGCACTGCATCCCCAGTGGTGCCAGTGCACTCTCTGGACTCACTGCACTGCATCCCCAGTGGTTCCAGCGCACTCTCTGGACTCACTGCACTGCATCCCCAGTGGTGCTAGTGCACTCTGTGGACTCACTGCAGTGCATCCCCAGTGGTGCCAGTGCACTCGCTGGACTCACTGAAGTGCATTCTCAGTGGTGCCAGTGCACTCTCTGGACTCACTTCAGTGCATCCCCAGTGGTGCCAGTACACTCTCTGGACTCACTGCAGTGCATCCCCAGTGGTGCCAGTGCACTCTCTGGACTCACTGCAGTGCATCCCCAGTGGAGCCAGTGCACTCTCTGGACTCACTGCAGTGCAACCGCAGTGGTGCCATTGCACTCTCTGGACTCACTGCACTGCATCTCCAGTGGTGCCAGTGCACTCTCTGGACTCACTGCACTGCATCCCCAGTGCTGCCAGTGCACTCTCTTGAGTCACTGCACTGCATCCCCTGTGGTGCAAGAGCACTCTCTGGACTCACAGCAGTGCATCACCAGTGGTGCCAGTGCACTCTCTGGACTCACTGCACTGCATCCCCAGTGGTGCCAGTGCACTCTCTGGACTCACTGCACTGCATCCCCAGTGGTGCTAGTGCACTGTGTGGACTCACTGTACTGCATCCCCAGTGGTGCCAGTACGCTCTCTGGACTCACTGCAGTGCATCCCCAGTGGTGCCAGTGCACTCTCTGGACTCACTGCACTGCATCCCCAGTGGTGCTAGTGCACTGTGTGGACTCACTGTACTGCATCCCCAGTGGTGCCAGTGCACTCTCAGGACTCACTGCACTGCATCCCCAGTGGTGCCAGTGCACTCTCTGGACTCACTGCACTGCATCCCCAGTAGTGACAGTGCACTCTCTGGACTCACTGCAGTGTTTCCCCAGTGGTGCCAGTGCACTCTCTGGACTCACAGCAGTGCATCCCCAGTGGTGCCAGTGCACTCTCTGGACTCACTGCACTGCATCCCCAGTGGTGCCAGTGCACTCACTGGATTCACTGCACTGCATCCCCAGTGGTGCCAGTGCACTCTCTGGACTCACTGCACTGCATCCCCAGTGGTGCCAGTGCACTCTGTGGACTCACTGTACTGCATCCCCAGTGGTGACAGTGCACTCTCTGGACTCACTACAGTGCATCCCCAGTGGTGCCAGTGCACTCTCTGGACTCACTGCAGTGCATCCCCACCGGTGCCAGTGCACTCTCTGGACTCACTGTACTGCATCCCCAGTGGTTCCAGTGCAGTCTCTGGAGTAACTGCAGTGCATCCCCACTGGTGCCAAAGCACTCTCTGGACTCACTGCAGTGCATCCCCAGTGGTGCCACTGCACTCTCTGGACTCACTGCAGTGCATCCCCAGTGGTGCCAGTGCACTCTCTGGACTCATTGAAGTGCATTCTCAGTGGTGCCAGTGCACTCTCTGGACTCACTGCAGTGCATCCGCAGTGGTGCCAGTACACTCACTGGACTCACTGCACTGCATCCCCAGTGGTGCCAGTGCACTCTCTGGACTCACTGCAGTGCATTCCCAGTAGTGCCACTGCACTCTCTGGACTCACTGCACTGCTTCCCCAGTGGTGCGAGTGCACTCACTGGACTCACTGCACTGCATCCCCACTGGTGCCAGTGCACTCTCTGGACTCACTGCACTGCATCCCCAGTGGAGCCAGTGCGCTCTCTGGAGTCACAGCACTGCATCCCCAGTGGTGCCAGTGCAATCTCTGGAGTCACTGCACTGCATCCCCAGTGGTGCCAGTGCACTCTCTGGACTCACTGCACTGCATCCCCGGTGGTGCCAGTGCACTCTCTGGAGTAACTACACTGCATCCCCATTGCTGCCAAAGCACTCTCTGGACTCCCAGCACCGCATCCGCAGTGGTGCCAGTGCACTCTCTGGACTCACTGCACTGCATGTCCAGTGGTGCCAGTGCACTCTCTGGACTCACTGTACTGCATACCCACTGGTGCCAGTGCACTCTGTGGACTCACTGCAGTGCATCCCCAGTGGTGCCAGTGCACTCTCTGGACTCACTGCACTGCATGCCCAGTGGTGCCAGTGCACTCTCTGGACTCCCAGCACTGCATCCCCATTGGTGCCAAAGCACTCTCTGGACTCCCAGCACCGCATCCCCAGTGGTGCCACTGCACTCTCTGGACTCACTGCAGTGCATCCCCAGTGGTGCCAGTGCACTCTCTGGACTCACTGCAGTGCATCCCCAGTGGTGCCAGTGCACTCTCTGGACTCACTGTACTGCACCCAAAGTGGTGCCAGTGCACTCACTGGACTCACTGCACTGCATCCCCAGTGGTGCCAGTGCACTCTCTGGACTCACTGCACTGCATCCCCACTGGTGCCAGTGTACTCTCTGGACTCACTGCACTGCATCCCCAGTGTTCCCAGTGCACTCACTGGACTCACTGGACACATCCCCAGTGGTGCCAGTGCACTCTCTGGACTCACTGCAGTGCATCCCCTGTGGTGCCAGTGCACTCTCTGGACTCACTGCACTGCACCCCACTGGTGCCAGTGTACTCTCTGGACTCACTGCAGTGCATCCCCAGTGGTGCCAGTGCACTCTCTGGACTCACTGCACTGCATCCCCAGTGGTGCCAGTGCAATCTCTGGACTCACTGTAGTGCATCCCCAGTGGTGCCAGTGCACTCTCTGGACTCACTGCAGTGCATCCCCAGTGGTGCCAGTGCACTCTCTGGACTCACTGTACTGCATCACCAGTGGTGCCAGTGCACTCTCTGGACTCACTGCAGTGCATTCCCAGTGGTGCCAGTGCACTCTTTGGACTCACTGCACTGCAGCCCCATTGGTGCCAGTGCACTCTCTGGACTCACTGCACTGCATCACAGGTGGTGCCAGTGCACTCTCTGGACTCACTGCACTGCATCCCCAGTGGTGCCAGTGCACTCTCTGGACTCACTGCACTGCATCCCCAGTGGTGCCAGTGCACTCTCTGCACTCACTTCTCTGCATTCCCAGTGGTGCTAGTGAAGTCTCTGGACTCACTGCACTGCATCCCCAGTGGTGCCAGTGCACTCTCTGGACTCACTGCACTGCATCCCCAGTGGTGCCAGTGTACTCTCAGGACTCACTGCACTGCATCCCCAGTGGTGCAAGTGCACTCTCTCGAGTCACTGCACTACATCCCCAGTGGTGCCAGTGCACTCACTGGACTCACTGTACTGCATCATCTGTGGTGCCAGTGCACTCTCTGGACTCACTGCAATGCATCCCCAGTGGTGCCAGTGCACTCTCTGGACTCACTGCACTGCATCACCAGTGGTGCCAGTGCACTCTCTGGACTCACTGCACTGTATCCCCAGTGGTGCCAGTGCACTCACTGGATTCACTGCACTGCATCCCCAGTGCTGCCAGTGCACTCTCTGGACTCACTGCACTGCATCCCCAGTGGTGCCAGTGCACTCTGTGGACTCACTGCACTGCATCCCCAGTGGTGACAGTGCACTCTCTGGACTCACTGCAGTGCATCCCCAGTGGTGACAGTGCACTCTCTGGACTCACTGCAGTGCATCCCCAGTGGTGCCAGTGCACTCTCTGGACTCACTGCACTGCATCCCCAGTGGAGCCAGTGCAGTCTCTGGAGTAACTGCAGTGCATCCCCAGTGGTGCCAGTGCACTCTCTGGAGTCACAGCACTGCATCCCCAGTGGTGCCAGTGCACTCTCTGGACTCACTGAAGTGCATCCCCAGTGGTGCCAGTGCACTCTCTGGACTCAGTGAAGTGCATTCTCAGTGGTGCCAGTGCACTCTCTGGACTCACTGCAGTGCATCCCCAGTGGTGCCAGTACACTCACTGGACTCACTGCACTGCATCCCCAGTGGTGCCAGTGCACTCTCTGGACTCACTAAACTGCATCACCAGTGGTGCCTCTGCACTCTCTGGACTCACTGCACTGCTTCCCCAGTGGTGCCAGTGCACTCACTGGACTCACTGCAGTGCATCCCCACTGGTGCCAGTGCACTCTCTGGGCTCACTGCAGTGCATCCCCAGTGGTGCCTGTGCGCTCTCTGGACTCACAGCACTGCATCCCCAGTGGTGCCAGTGCAATCTCTGGACTCACTGCACTGCATCCCCAGTGGTGCCAGTGCACTCTCTGGACTCACTGAAGTGCATCCCCAGTGGTGCCAGTGCACTCTCTGGACTCACTGCACTGCATCCCCAGTGCTGCCAGTGCACTCTCTGGACTCACTGCACTGCATCCCTAGTGGTGCCACTGCACTCTCTGGACTCACTGCACTGCTTCCCCAGTGGTGCCAGTGCACTCTCTGGACTCACTGCACTGCATCCCCAGTGGTGCCAGTGCACTCACTGGACTCACTGCAGTGCATCCCCACTGGTGCCAGTGCACTCTCTGGACTCACTGCAGTGCATCCCCAGTGGTGCCAGTGCACTCTCTGGACTCACTGCACTGCATCCCCAGTGGTTCCAGCGCACTCTCTGGACTCACTGCAGTGCATCCCCAGTGGTGCTAGTGCACTCTGTGGACTCACTGCAGTGCATCCCCAGTGGTGCCAGTGCACTCTCTGGACTCACTGAAGTGCATTCTCAGTGGTGCCAGTGCACTCTCTGGACTCACTTCAGTGCATCCCCAGTGGTGCCAGAGCACTCTCTGGACTCACTGCAGTGCATCCCCAGTGGTGCCAGTGCAATCTCTGGACTCACTGCAGTGCATCCCCAGTGGAGCCAGTGCACTCTCTGGACTCACTGCAGTGCATCCGCAGTGGTGCCATTGCACTCTCTGGACTCACTGCACTGCATCTCCAGTGGTGCCAGTGCACTCTCTGGACTCACTGCACTGCATCCCCATTGCTGCCAGTGCACTCTCTGGACTCACTGCACTGCATCCCCAGTGGTGCTAGTGCACTGTGTGGACTCACTGTACTGCATCCCCAGTGGTGCCAGTGCGCTCTCTGGACTCACTGCACTGCATCCCCAGTGGTGCTAGTGCACTCTGTGGACTCACTGCAGTGCATCCCCAGTGGTGCCAGTGCACTCTCTGGACTCACTGAAGTGCATTCTCAGTGGTGCCAGTGCACTCTCTGGACTCACTTCAGTGCATCCCCAGTGGTGCCAGAGCACTCTCTGGACTCACTGCAGTGCATCCCCAGTGGTGCCAGTGCACTCTCTGGACTCACTGCAGTGCATCCCCAGTGGAGCCAGTGCACTCTCTGGACTCACTTCAGTGCATCCCCTGTGGTGCCAGAGCACTCTCTGGACTCACAGCAGTGCATCACCAGTGGTGCCAGTGCACTCTCTGGACTCACTGCAGTGCATCCCCAGTGGTGCCAGTGCACTCTCTGGACTCACTGCACTGCATCCCCAGTGGTGCTAGTGCACTCTGTGGACTCACTGTACTGCATCCCCAGTGGTGCCAGTGCGCTCTCTGGACTCACTGCAGTGCATCCCCAGTGGTGCCAGTGCACTCTCTGGACTCACTGCACTGCATCCCCAGTAGTGACAGTGCACTCTCTGGATTCACTGCAGTGCATCCCCAGTGGTGCCAGTGCACTCTCTGGACTCACTGCACTGCATCCCCAGTAGTGCCAGTGCACTCTCTGGACTCACTGCACTGCATCCCCAGTGGTGCCAGTTAACTCACTGGATTCACTGCACTGCATCCCCAGTGGTGCCAGTGCACTCTCTGGACTCACTGCAATGCATCCCCAGTGGTGCCAGTGCACTCTGTGGACTCACTGTACTGCATCCCCAGTGGTGACAGTGCACTCTCTGGACTCACTGCAGTGCATCCCCAGTGGTGCCAGTGCACTCTCTGGACTCACTGCAGTGCATCCCCACTGGTGCCAGTGCACTCTCTGGACTCACTGCACTGCATCCCCAGTGGTGCCAGTGCAGTCTCTGGACTCACTGCAGTGCATCCCCACTGGTGCCAGTGTACTCTCTGGACTCATTGAAGTGCATTCTCAATGGTGCCAGTGCACTCTCTGGACTCACTGCAGTGCATCCCCAGTGGTGCCAGTACACTCACTGGACTCACTGCACTGCATCCCCAGTGGTGCCAGTGCACTCTCTGGACTCACTGCACTGCATCCCCAGTGGTGCCAGTGCACTCTCTGGACTCACTGCACTGCATCCCCAGTGGTGCCAGTGCACTCTCTGGACTCACTGTGCTGCATCCCCAGTGGTGCCAGTCCACTCTCTGGACTCACTGAAGTGCATTCTCAGTGGTGCCAGTGCACTCTCTGGACTCACTGCAGTGCATCCCCATTGGTGCCAGTACACTCACTGGACTCACTGCACTGCATCCCCAGTGGTGCCAGTGCACTCTCTGGACTCACTAAATTGCATCCCCAGTGGTGCCAGTGCACTCTCTGGACTCGCGTCACTGCATCCCCAGTGGTGCCAGTGCACTCTCTGGACTCACTGTACTGCATCCCCAGTGGTGACAGTGCACTCTCTGGACTCACTGCACTGCATCCCCAGTGGTGCCAGTGCACTCTCTGGACTCACTGCAGTGCATCCCCAGTGGTGCCAGTGCACTCTCTGGACTCACTGCACTGAAGCCCCAGTGGTGCCAGTGCACTCTCTGGACTCACTGCAGTGCATCCCCAGTGGTGCCAGTGCACTCTCTGGACTCACTGCACTGCATCCCCAGTGGTGCCAGTGCACTCTCTGGACTCACTGCAGGGCATCCCCAGTGGTGCCAGTGCACTGTCTGGACTCACTGCAGTGCATCCCCAGTGGTGCCAGTGCACTCACTGGACTCACTGTACTGCACCCAAAGTGGTGCCAGTGCACTCACTGGACTGACTGCACTGCATCCCCTGTGGTGCCAGTGCACTCTCTGGACTCACTGCAGTGCATCCCCACTGGTGCCAGTGTACTCTCTGGACTCACTGCAGTGCATCCCCAGTGGTGCCAGTGCACTCTCTGGACTCACTGCACTGCATCCCCACTGGTGCCAGTGCACTCTCTGGACTCACTGCACTGCATCCCCAGTGGTGCCAGTGCACTCTCTGGACTCACTGCACTGTATCCCCAGTGGTGCCAGTGCACTCACTGGATTCACTGCACTGCATCCCCAGTGCTGCCAGTGCACTCTCTGGACTCACTGCACTGCATCCCCAGTGGTGCCAGTGCACTCTGTGGACTCACTGCACTGCATCCCCAGTGGTGACAGTGCACTCTCTGGACTCACTGCAGTGCATCCCCAGTGGTGACAGTGCACTCTCTGGACTCACTGCAGTGCATCCCCAGTGGTGCCAGTGCACTCTCTGGACTCACTGCACTGCATCCCCAGTGGAGCCAGTGCAGTCTCTGGAGTAACTGCAGTGCATCCCCAGTGGTGCCAGTGCACTCTCTGGAGTCACAGCACTGCATCCACAGTGGTGCCAGTGCACTCTCTGGACTCACTGAAGTGCATCCCCAGTGGTGCCAGTGCACTCTCTGGACTCACTGAAGTGCATTCTCAGTGGTGCCAGTGCACTCTCTGGACTCACTGCAGTGCATCCCCAGTGGTGCCAGTACACTCACTGGACTCACTGCACTGCATCCCCAGTGGTGCCAGTGCACTCTCTGGACTCACTAAACTTCATCACCAGTGGTGGCTCTGCACTCTCTGGACTCACTGCACTGCTTCCCCAGTGGTGCCAGTGCACTCACTGGACTCACTGCAGTGCATCCCCACTGGTGCCAGTGCACTCTCTGGGCTCACTGCAGTGCATCCCCAGTGGTGCCTGTGCGCTCTCTGGAGTCACAGCACTGCATCCCCAGTGGTGCCAGTGCAATCTCTGGACTCACTGCACTGCATCCCCAGTGGTGCCAGTGCACTCTCTGGACTCACTGAAGTGCATTCTCAGTGGTGCCAGTGCACTCTCTGGACTCACTGCACTGCATCCCCAGTGGTGCCAGTGCACTCTCTGGACTCACTGAACTGCATCCCCAGTGGTGCCAGTGCACTCTCTGGACTCACTGCACTGCATCCCCAGTGCTGCCAGTGCACTCTCTGGACTCACTGCACTGCATCCCTAGTGGTGCCACTGCACTCTCTGGACTCACTGCACTGCTTCCCCAGTGGTGCCAGTGCACTCTCTGGACTCACTGCACTGCATCCCCAGTGGTGCCAGTGCACTCACTGGACTCACTGCAGTGCATCCCCACTGGTGCCAGTGCACTCTCTGGACTCACTGCACTGCATCTCCATTGGTGCCAGTGCACTCTCTGGACTCACTGCACTGCATCCCCAGTGGTTCCAGCGCACTCTCTGGACTCACTGCAGTGCATCCCCAGTGGTGCTAGTGCACTCTGTGGACTCACTGCAGTGCATCCCCAGTGGTGCCAGTGCACTCTCTGGACTCACTGAAGTGCATTCTCAGTGGTGCCAGTGCACTCTCTGGACTCACTTCAGTGCATCCCCAGTGGTGCCAGAGCACTCTCTGGACTCACTGCAGTGCATCCCCAGTGGTGCCAGTGCAATCTCTGGACTCACTGCAGTGCATCCCCAGTGGAGCCAGTGCACTCTCTGGACTCACTGCAGTGCATCCGCAGTGGTGCCATTCCACTCTCTGGACTCACTGCACTGCATCTCCAGTGGTGCCAGTGCACTCTCTGGACTCACTGCACTGCATCCCCATTGCTGCCAGTGCACTCTCTGGACTCACTGCACTGCATCCCCAGTGGTGCTAGTGCACTGTGTGGACTCACTGTACTGCATCCCCAGTGGTGCCAGTGCGCTCTCTGGACTCACTGCACTGCATCCCCAGTGGTGCTAGTGCACTCTGTGGACTCACTGCAGTGCATCCCCAGTGGTGCCAGTGCACTCTCTGGACTCACTGAAGTGCATTCTCAGTGGTGCCAGTGCACTCTCTGGACTCACTGAAGTGCATCCCCAGTGGTGCCAGAGCACTCTCTGGACTCACTGCAGTGCATCCCCAGTGGTGCCAGTGCACTCTCTGGACTCACTGCAGTGCATCCCCAGTGGAGCCAGTGCACTCTCTGGACTCACTTCAGTGCATCCCCTGTGGTGCCAGAGCACTCTCTGGACTCACAGCAGTGCATCACCAGTGGTGCCAGTGCACTCTCTGGACTCACTGCAGTGCATCCCCAGTGGTGCCAGTGCACTCTCTGGACTCACTGCACTGCATCCCCAGTGGTGCTAGTGCACTCTGTGGACTCACTGTACTGCATCCCCAGTGGTGCCAGTGCGCTCTCTGGACTCACTGCAGTGCATCCCCAGTGGTGCCAGTGCACTCTCTGGACTCACTGCACTGCATCCCCAGTAGTGACAGTGCACTCTCTGGACTCACTGCAGTGCATCCCCAGTGGTGCCAGTGCACTCTCTGGACTCACTGCACTGCATCCCCAGTAGTGCCAGTGCACTCTCTGGACTCACTGCACTGCATCCCCAGTGGTGCCAGTGCACTCACTGGATTCACTGCACTGCATCCCCAGTGGTGCCAGTGCACTCTCTGGACTCACTGCAATGCATCCCCAGTGGTGCCAGTGCACTCTGTGGACTCACTGTACTGCATCCCCAGTGGTGACAGTGCACTCTCTGGACTCACTGCAGTGCATCCCCAGTGGTGCCAGTGCACTCTCTGGACTCACTGCAGTGCATCCCCACTGGTGCCAGTGCACTCTCTGGACTCACTGCACTGCATCCCCAGTGGTGCCAGTGCAGTCTCTGGACTCACTGCAGTGCATCCCCACTGGTGCCAGTGTACTCTCTGGACTCATTGAAGTGCATTCTCAATGGTGCCAGTGCACTCTCTGGACTCACTGCAGTGCATCCCCAGTGGTGCCAGTACACTCACTGGACTCACTGCACTGCATCCCCAGTGGTGCCAGTGCACTCTCTGGACTCACTGCACTGCATCCCCAGTGGTGCCAGTGCACTCTCTGGACTCACTGCACTGCATCCCCAGTGGTGCCAGTGCACTCTCTGGACTCACTGTGCTGCATCCCCAGTGGTGCCAGTCCACTCTCTGGACTCACTGAAGTGCATTCTCAGTGGTGCCAGTGCACTCTCTGGACTCACTGCAGTGCATCCCCATTGGTGCCAGTACACTCACTGGACTCACTGCACTGCATCCCCAGTGGTGCCAGTGCACTCTCTGGACTCACTAAATTGCATCCCCAGTGGTGCCAGTGCACTCTCTGGACTCGCGTCACTGCATCCCCAGTGGTGACAGTGCACTCTCTGGACTCACTGCACTGCATCCCCAGTGGTGCCAGTGCACTCTCTGGACTCACTGCAGTGCATCCCCAGTGGTGCCAGTGCACTCTCTGGACTCACTGCACTGAAGCCCCAGTGGTGCCAGTGCACTCTCTGGACTCACTGCAGTGCATCCCCAGTGGTGCCAGTGCACTCTCTGGACTCACTGCACTGCATCCCCAGTGGTGCCAGTGCACTCTCTGGACTCACTGCAGGGCATCCCCAGTGGTGCCAGTGCACTGTCTGGACTCACTGCAGTGCATCCCCAGTGGTGCCAGTGCACTCACTGGACTCACTGTACTGCACCCAAAGTGGTGCCAGTGCACTCACTGGACTGACTGCACTGCATCCCCTGTGGTGCCAGTGCACTCTCTGGACTCACTGAAGTGCATCCCCAGTGGTGCCAGTGCACTCTCTGGACTCACTGCAGTGCATCCCCAGTGGTGCCAGTGCACTCTCTGGACTCACTGTACTGCATCACCAGTGGTGCCATTGCACTCTCTGGACTCACTGCAGTGCATTCCCAGTGGTGCCAGTGCACTCTTTGGACTCACTGCACTGCAGCCCCATTGGTGCCAGTGCACTCTCTGGACTCACTGCACTGCATCACAGGTGGTGCCAGTGCACTCTCTGGACTCACTGCACTGCATCCCCAGTGGTGCCAGTGCACTCTCTGGGCTCACTGCAGTGCATCCCCAGTGGTGACAGTGCACTCTCTGGACTCACTGCACTGCATCCCCAGTGGTGCCAGTGCACTCTCTGGACTCACTGCACTGCATCCCCAGTGGAGCCAGTGCAGTCTCTGGAGTAACTGCAGTGCATCCCCAGTGGTGCCAGTGCACTCTCTGGAGTCACAGCACTGCATCCCCAGTGGTGCCAGTGCACTCTCTGGACTCACTGAAGTGCATCCCCAGTGGTGCCAGTGCACTCTCTGGACTCACTGAAGTGCATTCTCAGTGGTGCCAGTGCACTCTCTGGACTCACTGCAGTGCATCCCCAGTGGTGCCAGTACACTCACTGGACTCACTGCACTGCATCCCCAGTGGTGCCAGTGCACTCTCTGGACTCACTAAACTGCATCACCAGTGGTGCCTCTGCACTCTCTGGACTCACTGCACTGCTTCCCCAGTGGTGCCAGTGCACTCACTGGACTCACTGCAGTGCATCCCCACTGGTGCCAGTGCACTCTCTGGGCTCACTGCAGTGCATCCCCAGTGGTGCCTGTGCGCTCTCTGGAGTCACAGCACTGCATCCCCAGTGGTGCCAGTGCAATCTCTGGACTCACTGCACTGCATCCCCAGTGGTGCCAGTGCACTCTCTGGACTCACTGAAGTGCATTCTCAGTGGTGCCAGTGCACTCTCTGGACTCACTGCAGTGCATCCCCAGTGGTGCCAGTGCACTCTCTGGACTCACTGAACTGCATCCCCAGTGGTGCCAGTGCACTCTCTGGACTCACTGCACTGCTTCCCCAGTGGTGCCAGTGCACTCTCTGGACTCACTGCACTGCATCCCCAGTGGTGCCAGTGCACTCACTGGACTCACTGCAGTGCATCCCCACTGGTGCCAGTGCACTCTCTGGACTCACTGCACTGCATCCCCATTGGTGCCAGTGCACTCTCTGGACTCACTGCACTGCATCTCCAGTGGTTCCAGCGCACTCTCTGGACTCACTGCACTGCATCCCCAGTGGTGCTAGTGCACTCTGTGGACTCACTGCAGTGCATCCCCAGTGGTGCCAGTGCACTCTCTGGACTCACTGAAGTGCATCCCCAGTGGTGCCAGTGCACTCTCTGGACTCACTTCAGTGCATCCCCAGTGGTGCCAGTGCACTCTCTGGACTCACTGCACTGCTTCCCCAGTGGTGCCAGTGCACTCTCTGGACTCACTGCAGTGCATCCCCAGTGGTGCCAGTGCACTCTCTGGACTCACTGCACTGCATCCCCAGTGGTGCTAGTGCACTGTGTGGACTCACTGTACTGCATCCCCAGTGGTGCCAGTGCGCTCTCTGGACTCACTGCACTGCATCCCCAGTGGTGCCAGTGCAGTCTCTGGACTCACTGCAGGGCATCCCCAGTGGTGCCAGTGCACTCTCTGGACTCACTGCACTGCATCCCCAGTAGTGACAGTACACTCTCTGGACTCACTGCAGTGCATCCCCAGTGGTGCCAGTGCACTCTCTGGACTCACTGCACTGCATCCCCAGTAGTGCCAGTGCACTCTCTGGACTCACTGCACTGCATCCCCAGTGGTGCCAGTGCACTCACTGGATTCACTGCACTGCATCCCCAGTGGTGCCAGTGCACTCTCTGGACTCACTGCAATGCATCCCCAGTGGTGCCAGTGCACTCTGTGGACTCACTGTACTGCATCCCCAGTGGTGCCAGTGCACTCTCTGGACTCACTGCAGTGCATCCCGACTGGTGCCAGTGCACTCTCTGGACTCACTGCACTGCATCCCCAGTGGTGCCAGTGCAGTCTCTGGACTCACTGCAGTGCATCCCCACTGGTGCCAGTGTACTCTCTGGACTCATTGAAGTGCATTCTCAATGGTGCCAGTGCACTCTCTGGACTCACTGCAGTGCATCCCCAGTGGTGCCAGTACACTCACTGGACTCACTGCACTGCATCCCCAGTGGTGCCAGTGCACTCTCTGGACTCACTGCACTGCATCCCCAGTGGTGCCAGTGCACTCTCTGGACTCACTGCACTGCATCCCCAGTGGTGCCAGTGCACTCTCTGGACTCACTGTACTGCATCCCCAGTGGTGCCAGTCCACTCTCTGGACTCACTGAAGTGCATTCTCAGTGGTGCCAGTGCACTCTCTGGACTCACTGCAGTGCATCCCCATTGGTGCCAGTACACTCACTGGACTCACTGCACTGCATCCCCAGTGGTGCCAGTGCACTCTCTGGACTCACTAAACTGCATCCCCAGTGGTGCCAGTGCACTCTCTGGACTCGCGTCACTGCATCCCCAGTGGTGCCAGTGCACTCTCTGGACTCGCGTCACTGCATCCCCAGTGGTGCCAGTGCACTCTCTGGACTCACTGAAGTGCATCCCCAGTGGTGCCAGTGCACTCTCTGGACTCACTGCAGTGCATTCCCGGTGGTGCCAGTGCACTCTGGACTCATTGCACTGCATACCCAGTGGTGCCAGTGCACTCTCTGGACTCACTGTACTGCATCCCCAGTGGTGCCAGTGCACTCTCTGTTCTCACTGCGCTGCATCCCCAGTGGTGCCAGTACACTCACTGGATTCACTGCACTGCATCCCTATTGGTGCCAGGGCACTCTCTGCAGACACTGCAGTGCATCCCCAAAGGTGACAGTGCACTCTCTGGACTCACTGCACTGCATCCCCAGTGGTGCCAGTGCACTCTCTGGACTCACTGCACTACTCCAGCCGCGGCAGCCGCTCCAAACGCGGCAGGCGCTCCAACCGCGGCAACCGCTCCAGTCGTGGCAGCCGCTCCACTCGGTAGCGGCTGGAGCGGCTGCCGCGGCTAGAGCGGCTGGAGCGGCTGCCGCGGCTGGAGCTCCTGCCGCGTTTGGAGCAGTTACCGCGGCTGGAGCGGCTGGAGCGGCTGGCGCGGCTGGAGCGGCTGCCGCGGCTGGAGGGGCTACCGCGGCTGGAGCGGTTGACGCGGCTGGAGCGGAAACCGAGGCTGGAGCGCCACTCTCTGGACTCACTGCACTGCATCACCAGTGGTGCCAGTGCACTCACTGGACTCACTGCACTGCATCCCCAGTGGCGCTAGTGCACTCTCTGGACTCACTGCAGTGCATCCCCATTGGTGCCAGTGCACTCTCTGGACACACTGAAGTGCATTTTCAGTGGTGGCAGTGCACTCTCTGGACTCACTGGAGTGCATCACCTGTGGTGCCAGTGCACTCTCTGGACTCACTGCACTGCATCCCCAGTGCTGCCAGTGCACTCTCTGGACTCACTGCACTGCATCCCCAGTGGTGCCAGTGCACTCTCTGGACTCACTGCAGGGCATCCCCAGTGGTGCCAGTGCACTCTCTGGACTCAGTGCACTGCATCCCCAGTGGTGCCAGTGCGCTCTCTGGACTCACTGCAGGGCATCCCCAGTGGTGCCAGTGCACTCTCTGGACTCACTGCACTGCATCCCCTGTCCTGCCAGTGCACTCTCTTGACTCACTGCACTGCATCCCCAGTGGTGCCAGTGTACTCTCTGGACTCAATGAAGTGCATCCCCAGTGGTGCCAGTACACTCACTGGACTGACTGAAGTGCATCCCCAGTGGTGTCAGTGCACTCTCTGCAGTCACTGCACTGCATCCCCAGTGGTGCCAGTGCACTCCCTGGACTCACTGCACTGCTACAGCCGCGGCAGCCGCTCTAGCCGCGGTAGCCCTCCAGCCGTGGCAGCCGCTCCACTCGGTAGCGGCTGGAGCGGCTGCCGCGGCTGGAGCGGCTGGAGCTGCTTCCGCGGCTGGAGCGGCTGCCGCGGATGGAGGGGCTGGAGCGGCTGCCGCGGATGGAGAGGCTGCCGCGGCTGGAGGGGCTGGAGCAGCTGCCGCGGCTGGAGCGGCTGGAGCGGCTGCCGCGGCTGGAGCGTCTGCCGCGGCTGGAGGGGCTACCGCGGGGTTGACTCGGCTGGAGCGGATGCCGAGGCTGCCGCGGCACTCTCTGGACTCACTGAAATGCATTCCCACTGCTGCCAGTGCACTCTGTGGACTCACTGCACTGCATCCCCAGTGGTGCCAAAGCACTCTCTGGACTCCAGGCATCGCATCCCCAGTGGTGTCAGTGCACTCTCTGGACTCCCGGCACCGTATCCCCAGTGGTGCCAGTGCATTCTCTGGACTCACGGCACTGCATCCCCAGTGGTGCCAGTGCAGCCTCTGCAGTCACTGTAGTGCATTCCCAGTGTTGCCGGGGCACTCTCTGGACTCACAGCACTGCATGCCCAGTGGTGCCAGTGCACTCTGTGGACTCACTGCATTGCATCCCCAGTGGTGCCAGTGCACTCTCTGGACTCACTGCAGTGCATCCCCAGTGGTGCCAGTACACTCTCTGGACTCACTGCACTGCATCCCCAATGGTGCCAGTGCACTCTCTTTACTCACTGCACTGCATCCCCAGTGGAGCCAGTGCACTCTCTGGACTCACTGCACTGCTCCAGCCGCGGCAGCCTCTCCAGCCGCACCAGCACCGGCATCCGCTCCAGCCTCGGCATCCGCACCAGCCGCGGCAGCCGCGGCAGCCACTCCAGCCGCGGCAGCCGCTCCAGCCGCTCCAGCCGCGGCATTCGCTCCAGCCGCTCCAGCCGCGGCAGCCGCTCCAACCGCGGCAGCCGCTCCAGCCGCGGCAGCCGCTCCAGCCGCTCCAGCAGCGGCAGCCGCTCCAGCCGCTACCGAGTGGATCGGCTGCCACGGCTGGAGGGCTACCGCGGCTGGAGCGGCTGCCGCGGCTGGAGCAGTGCAGTGAGTACAGGGAGTGCAAAGGCACCAGTGGGGATGGAGTGCAGCGAGTCCAAAGACTTCACTGTCACCACTGGGAATGCAGTGCAGTGAGTCCAGAGAGTGCACTGGCAGCACTGGGGATGCCCTGCAGTGAGTCCAGAGAGTGCACTGGCCCCAATGGGGATGCACTACAGTGAGTCCAGGGATAGCACTGGCACCACTGGGGATGCAGTGCAGTGAGTCCAGAGAGTGCACTGGCACCACTGGGGATGCCCTGCAGTGAGCCCAGAGAGTGCACTGGCACCACTGGGGATGCAGTGCAGTGAGTCCAGTGAGTGCACTGGCACCACTGGGGATGCACTGCAGTGAGTCCAGAGAGTGCACTGGCACCACTGAGAATGCACTTCAGTGAGTCCAGAGAGTGCACTGGCACCACTGGGGATGCACTGCAGTGAGTCCAGAGAGTGCACTGGCACCACTGGGGATGCACTACAGTGAGTCAAGGGATAGCACTGGCACCACTGGGGATGCAGTGCAGTGAGTCCAGAGAGTGCACTAGCACCACTGGGGATGCAGTGCAGTGAGTCCAGAGAGTGCACTGGCTCCACTGAGAATGCACTTCAGTGAGTCCAGAGAGTGCACTGGCACCACTGGGGATGCAGTGCAGTGAGTCAAGAGAGTGCACTGGCAGGACTGGGGATGCAGTGCAGTGAGTCCAGAGAGTGCACTGGCACCACTGGGGATGCCCTGCAGTGAGTCCAGAGAGTGCACTGGCAGCAATGGGGATGCAGTGCAGTGAGTCCAGAGAGTGCACTGGCACCACTGGGGATGCCCTGCAGTGAGTCCAGAGAGCGCACTGGCACCACAGGGGATGCCCTGCAGTGAGTCCAGAGAGTGCACTGGCACCACTGGGGATGCAGTGCAGTGACTCCAGAGAGTGCACTGGCACCACTGGGGATGCAGTGCAGTGAGTCCAGAGAGTGCACTGGCACCACAGGTGATGCACTCCAGTGAGTCCAGAGAGTGCACTTGCACCACTGGGGATGCACTGCAGTGAGTCCAGAGAGGGCACTGGCACCACTGGGGATGCACTGCAGTGAGTCCAGAGATTGCACTAGCGCCACTGGGGATGCAGTGCAGTGAGTCCAGAGAGTGCACTGGCACCACTGGGGATGCACTGCAGTGAGTCCAGTGATTGCACTGGCACCACTGGTGATGCAGTGTAGTGAGTCCAGAGAGTGGCGCTCCAGCCTCGGTTTCCGCTCCTGCCGCGTCAACCGCTCCAGCCGCGGTAGCCCCTGCAGCCGCGGCAGACGCTCTAGACGCTCCAACCGCGTCAGCCTCTCCAGCCGCGTTAGCCCCTCCAGCCGCGGCAGCCGCTCCAGCCGCGGCAGCCGCTCCAGCCGCTCCAGCCGCGGTAACCGCTCCAAACGCGGCAGGAGCTCCATCCGCGGCAGCCGCTCCAGCCGCTCTAGCCGCGGCAGCCGCTCCAGCCGCTACCGAGTGGAGCGGCTGCCACGGCTGGAGCGGTTGCCGCGGTTGGAGAGTCTGCCGCGTATGCCGCGGACGGAGCGGCTGCCGCGGCTGGAGCGGCTGCCGCGGCTGCCGCGGCTGCCGAGGCTGGAGGGCTACCGCGGCTGGAGCGACTGCCGCGGCTGGAGGAGTGCAGTGAGTCCAGAGAGTGCACTGGCACCACTGGGGATGCAGTGCAGTGAGTCCAGAGAGTGCACTGTCAACTTTGGGGATTAACTGCAGTGTCTGCAGAGAGTGCCCTAGGGATGCAGTGCAGTGAGTCCAGAGAGTGCACTGGCACCACTGGGGATGCAGTGCAGTGAGTCCAGAGAGTTCACTGGCACCACTGGAGATGCACTTCAGTGAGTGCAGAGACTGCACTGGCACCACTGGGGATGCCCTGCAGTGAGTCCAGTGAGTGTACTGGCACCACTGGGGATGCAGCGCAGTGAGTCCAGAGAGTGCACTGGCAGCACTGGGGATGCAGTGCAGTGAGTCCAGAGAGTGCACTGGCACCACTGTGGATGCAGTGCAGTGAGTCCAGAGAGAGCACTGGCACCACTGGGGATGCAGTGCAGTGAGTCCAGAGAGTGCACTGGCACCACTAGGGATGCACTGCAGTGAGTCCAGAGAGTGCACTGGCACCACTGGGGATGCACTGCAGTGAGTCCAGAGAGTGCACTGGCAGCACTCGGGATGCAGTGCAGTGAGTCCAGAGAGTGCACTGGCACCACTGGGGATGCATTGACGCGAGTCCAGAGAGTGCACTGGAACCACTGGGGATGCGGTGGCGAGAGTCCAGAGAGTGCTTTGGCACCACTGGTGATGCAGTACAGTGAGTCCAGAGAGTGCACTGGCACCACTGGGGATGCAGCGCAGTGACTCTAGAGAGTGCACTGGCACCACTGGGGATGCGGTGCAGTGAGTCCAGAGAGTGCACTGGCACCACTCAGGGTGCAGTGCGGTGAGTCCAGAGAGTGCACTAGCACCACTGGGGATGCACTGCAGTGAGTCCAGAGAGTGCACTGGCACCACCGGTAATGCACTGCAGTGAGTCCAGAGAGTGCACTGGCACCACTGGGGATGCACTTCAGTGAGTCCAGAGAGTGCACTGGCACCACTGGGGATGCAGTGACGCGAGTCCAGAGAGTGCACTGGCACAACTGGGGCTGCAGCGCAGTGACTCTAGACAGTGCACTGGCACCACTGCGGATGCGGTGCAGTGAGTCCAGAGAGTGCACTGGCACCACAGGTGATGCAGTGCAGTGAGTCCAGAGAGTGCACTGGCACCACAGTTGATGCACTCCAGTGAGTCCAGAGAGTGCACTTGCACCACGGGGGATGCAGTGCAATGACGCCAGAGAGTGCACTGGCAGCATTGGGGTGCAGTGCAGTGAGTCCAGAGAGTGCACTGGCACCACTGGGGATGCACTGCAGTGAGTCCTGAGAGTACACTGGCTCCACCAGGGATGCCCTGCAGTGAGTCCAGAGAGTGCACTGGCAGCACTGGGGACGCAGTGCAGTGAGTCCAGAGAGTGCACTGGCACCACTGGGGATGCACTGCAGTCACTCCAGAGAGTGCACTGGCACCACTGGGGATGCGGTGCAGTGAGTCCAGAGAGTGCACTGGCACCACTGGGGATGCAGTGCAGTGAGTCCAGAGAGTGCACTGGAACGACTGGGGATGCGGTGGCGGGAGTCCAGAGAGTGCTTTGGCACCACTGGGGATGCAGTACAGTGACTCCAGAGAGTGCACTGGCACCACTGGGGATGCAGCGCAGTGACTCTAGAGAGTGCACTGGCACCACTGGGGATGCAGTGCAGTGAGTCCAGAGAGTGCACTGGCACCACTCAGGGTGCAGTGCTGTGAGTCCAGAGAGTGCACTGGCACCACTGGGGATGCACTGCAGTCACTCCAGAGAGTGCACTGGCACCACTGGGGATGCACTGCAGTGAGTCCAGAGAGTGCACTGGCACAACTGGGGATGCAGCGCAGTGACTCTAGAGAGTGCACTGGCACCACTGCGGATGCGGTGCAGTGAGTCCAGACAGTGCACTGGCACCACAGGTGATGCAGTGCAGTGAGTCCAGAGAGTGCACTGGCAGCACTGGGGATGCAGTGCAGTGAGTCCAGAGAGTGCACTGGCACCACAGGTGATGCACTCCAGTGAGTCCAGAGAGTGCACTTGCACCACGGGGGATGCAGTGCAGTGAGTCCAGAGAGTGCACTGGCACCACTGGGGATGCACTGCAGTGAGTCCTGAGAGTACACTGGCTCCACCGGGGATGCCCTGCAGTGAGTCCAGAGAGTGCACTGGCAGCACTGGGGATGCAGTGCAGTGAGTCCAGAGAGTGCACTGGCACCACTGGGGATGCACTGCAGTGAGTCCAGAGAGTGCACTGGCACCACTGGGGATGCCCTGCAGTGAGTCCAGAGAGTGCACTGGCACCACTGGGGATGCACTACAGTGAGTCCAGGGATAGCACTGGCACCACTGGGGATGCAATGCAGTGAGTCCATAGAGTGCTCTGGCACCACTGGGGATGCCCTGCAGTGAGCCCAGAGAGTGCACTGGCACCACTGGGGATGCAGTGCAGTGAGTCCAGTGAGTGCACTGGCACCACTGGGGATGCACTGTAGTGAGTCCAGAGAGTGCACTGGCACCACAGAGAATGCACTTCAGTGAGTCCAGAGAGTGCACTGGCACCACTGGGGATGCAGTGCAGTGAGTCCAGAGAGTGCACTGGCACCACTGGGGATGCACTGCAGTGAGTCCAGAGAGTGCACTGGCACCACTGGGGATGCAGTGCAGTGAGTCCAGAGAGTGCACTGGCACCACTGGGGATGCAGTACAGTGAGTCCAGAGAGTGCACTGGCACCACTGGGGATGTAGTGCAGTGACTAGAGAGTGCACTGGAACCACTGGGGATGGAGTGCCGCGAGTCCAGAGAGTGCACTGGCTCCACTGGGGATGCGGTGCCGGAGGTTAGAGAGTGCATTGGCACCACTGGGGATGCAGTGCAGTGACTCCAGAGAGTGCACTGGCACCACTGGGGATGCACTGCAGTGAGCCCAGAGAGTGCACTGGCACCACTGGGTATGCGGTGCCGGGAGTCCAGAGAGTGCTTTGGCACCGCTGGGGATGCACTGCAGTTACTCCAGAGAGTGCACAGGCACCAATGGGGATGCACATCAGTGAGTCCAGAGAGTGCACTGGCACCACTGGGGATGCAGTGCAGCAAGTCCAGAGAGTTCACTGGCACCACTGGGGATGCAGTGCAGTGAGTCCAGTTAGTGTACTGGCACCACTGGGGATGCACTGCAGTGAGTCCAGAGAGTGCATTGGCACCACTTGGGATGCACTGCAGTGAGTCCAGAGAGTGCACTTGCACCACTGGGGATGCAGTGCAGTGAGTCCACAGAGTGCACTGGCACCACTGGGGATGCAGTGCAGTGAGTCCACAGAGTGCACTGGCACCACTGGGGATGCACTGCAGTGAGTCCAGAGAGTGCACTGGCACCACTGGAGATGCAGTGCAGTGAGTCCAGAGAGTGCACTAGCACCACTGGCGATGCAGTGCAGTCAGTCCAGTGAGTGTACTGGCACCACGGGGGATGCACTTCAGTGAGTCCAGAGAGTGCACTGGCACCACTGGGGATGCACTGCAGTGAGTCCACAGAGTGCACGGGCTACACTGGGGATGCAGTGCAGTGAGTCCAGTGAGTGTACTGGCACCACTGGGGATGCACTGCAGTGAGTCCAGAGAGTGCATTGGCACCACTTGGGATGCACTGCAGTGAGTCCAGAGAGTGCACTTGCACCACTGGGGATGCAGTACAGTGAGTCCAGAGAGTGCACTGACACCACTGTGGATGCAGTGCGGTGAGTCCACAGAGTGCACTGGCACCAATGGGGATGCACAGCAGTGAGTCCACAGAGTGCACTGGCACCACTGGGGATGCAGTGCAGTGAGTCCAGAGAGTGCACTGGCACCATTGGAGATGCAGTGCAGTGAGTCCAGAGAGTGCACTGGCACCACTGGGGATGCAGTGCAGTGAGTCCAGAGAGTGCACTGGCACCACTGGGGATGCACTGCAGTGAGTCCAGAGAGTTCACTGGCACCACTGGAGATGCACTTCAGTGAGTGCAGAGAAGGCACTGGCACCACTGGGGATGCAGTGCAGTGTGTCCAGTGAGTGTACTGGCACCACTGGGGATGCACTGCAGTGAGTCCAGAGAGTGCATTGGCACCACTTGGGATGCACTGCAGTGAGTCCAGAGAGTGCACTTGCACCACTGGGGATGCAGTGCAGTGAGTCCAGAGAGAGCCCTGGCACCACTGGGGATGCAGTGCAGTGAGTCCAGAGAGTGCACTGGCACCATTGGAGATGCAGTGCAGTGAGTCCAGAGAGTGCACTGGCACCACTGGGGATGCAGTGCAGTGAGTCCAGAGAGTGCACTGGCACCACTGGGGATGCAGTGCAGTGAGTCCAGAGAGTGCACTGGCACCACTGGGGATGCACTGCAGTGAGTCCAGAGAGTTCACTGGCACCACTGGAGATGCACTTCAGTGAGTGCAGAGACTGCACTGGCACCACTGGGGATGCAGTGCAGTGAGTCCAGTGAGTGTACTGGCACCACTGGGGATGCAGTGCAGTGAGTCCAGAGAGTGCATTGGCACCACTTGGGATGCACTGCAGTGAGTCCAGAGAGTGCACTTGTACCACTGGGGATGCAGTGCAGTGAGTCCAGAGAGCGCACTGGCACCACTGGGGATGCAGTGCAGTGAGTCCAGAGCGTGCACTGGCACCAATGGGGATGCACAGCAGTGAGTCCACAGAGTGCACTGGCACCACTGGGGATGCAGTGCAGTGAGTCCATAGAGTGCACTGGCACCACTGGGGATGCAGTACAGTGAGTCCAGAGAGTGCACTGGCACCACTGGGGATGCACAGCAGTGAGTCCAGAGAGTGCATTGGCACCACTGGGGATGCAGTGCAGTGAGTCCAGAGAGTGCACTGGCACCATTGGAGATGCAGTGCAGTGAGTCCAGAGAGTGCACTGGCACCACTGGGGATGCAGTGTAGTGAGTCCAGAGAGTGCACTGGCACCACTGGGGATGCAGTGCAGTGAGTCCAGAGAGTGCACTGGCACCACTGGGGATGCACTGCAGTGAGTCCAGAGAGTTCACTGGCACCACTGGGGATGCACTTCAGTGAGTGCAGAGACTGCACTGGCACCACTGGGGATGCAGTGCAGTGAGTCCAGTGAGTGTACTGGCACCACTGGGGATGCACTGCAGTGAGTCCAGAGAGTGCATTGGCACCACTTGGGATGCACTGCAGTGAGTCCAGAGAGTGCACTTGCACCACTGGGGATGCAGTGCAGTGAGTCCAGAGAGTGCACTGGCACCACTGGGGATGCAGTGCAGTGAGTCCAGAGAGTGCACTGGCACCAATGGGGATGCACAGCAGTGAGTCCACAGAGTGCACTGGCACCACTGGGGATGCAGTACAGTGAGTCCAGAGAGTGCACTGGCACCACTGGGGATGCACTGCAGTGAGTCCAGAGAGTGCTCTGGCACCACTGGCGATGCAGTGCAGTGAGTCCAGAGAGTGCACTAGCACCACTGGGGATGCAGTGCAGTCAGTCCAGTGAGTGTACTGGCACCACTGGGGATGCACTGCAGTGAGTCCAGAGAGTGCACTGGCACCACTGTGAATGCACTGCAGTGAGTCCACAGAGTGCACTGGCACCACTGGGGATGCAGTGCAGTGAGTCCAGAGAGTGCACTGGCACCACTGGGGATGCACTACAGTGAGTCCAGAGAGTGCACGGGCTCCACTGGGGATGCACTGCAGTGAGTCCACAGAGTGCACTGGCACCACTGGGGATGCAGTGCAGTGAGTCCAGAGAGTGCACTGGCTCCACTGGGGATGCAGTGCAGTGAGTCCAGAGAGTGCTCTGGCACCACTGGGGATGCAGTGCAGTGAGTCCACAGAGTGCACTAGCACCACTGGGGATGCAGTGCAGTGAGTCCAGAGAGTGCACTGGCACCACTGGGGATGCAGTGCAGTGAGTCCAGAGTGTGCACTGGCACCACTGGGAATGCAGTGCACTGTGTCCAGAGATCGCACTGGCACCACGGGGGATGCACTTCAGTGAGTCCAGAGAGTGCACTGGCACCACTGGGGATGCACTGCAGTGAGTCCAGAGAGTACACTGGCTCCACCAGGGATGCCCTGCAGTGAGTCCAGAGAGTGCACTGGCACCACTGGGGATGCACTGCAGTGAGTCCAGAGAGTGCACTGGCACCACTGGTGATGCACTGCAGTGAGTCCAGAGAGTGCACTGGCACCACTGAGAATGCCCTTCAGTGAGTCCAGAGAGTGCACTGGCACCACTGGGGATGCACTGCAGTGAGTCCAGAGTGTGCACTGGCACCACTGGGAATGCAGTGCAGTGTGTCCAGAGATCGCACTGGCACCACGGGGGATGCACTTCAGTGAGTCCAGAGAGTGCACTGGCACCACTGGGGATGCACTGCAGTGAGTCCTGAGAGTACACTGGCTCCACCAGGGATGCCCTGCAGTGAGTCCAGAGAGTGCACTGGCACCACTGAGAATGCACTTCAGTGTGTCCAGAGATCGCACTGGCACCACGGGGGATGCACTTCAGTGAGTCCACAGAGTGCACTAGCACCACTGGGGATGCAGTGAGTCCAGAGAGTGTACTGGCACCACTGGGGATGCACTGCAGTGAGTCCAGAGAGTGCACTGGCACCACTGAGAATGCACTTCAGTGAGTCCAGAGAGCGCACTGGCACCACTGGGGATGCAGTGCAGTGAGTCCAGAGAGTGCATTGGCACCACTGAGAATGCACTTCAGTGAGTCCAAAGAGTGCACTGGCACCACTGGGGATGCACTGCAGTGAGTCCAGAGAGTGCACTAGCACCACTGGGAATGTAGTGCAGTGAATCCAGTGAGTGCACTGGCACCAGTGGGGATGCACTGCAGTGAGTCCAGAGAGTGCACTGGCACCACTGGGGATGCACTGCAGTGAGCCCAGAGAGTGCACTGGCACCACTGGAGATGCAGTACAGTGAGTCCAGTGAATGCACTGGCAACACTGGGGATGCAGTGCAGTGAGTCCAGAGAGTGCACTGGCACCACTGGTGATGCAGTATAGTGAGTCCAGTGAGTGCACTGGAACCACTGGGGATGCAGTGCAGTGAGTCCAGAGAGTGCACTGGCACCACTGGGGATGCAGTACAGTGAGTCCAGTGAATGCACTGGCAACACTGGGGATGCAGTGCAGTGAGTCCAGAGAGTGCACTGGCACCACTGGTGATGCAGTATAGTGAGTCCAGTGAGTGCACTGGAACCACTGGGGATGCAGTGCAGTGAGTCCAGAGAGTGCACTGGCACCACTGGGGATGCAGTACAGTGAGTCCAGTGAATGCACTGGCACCACTTGGGATGCACTGCAGTGAGTCCAGAGAGTGCACTTGTACCACTGGGGATGCAGTGCAGTGAGTCCAGAGAGCGCACTGGCACCACTGGGGATGCAGTGCAGTGAGTCCAGAGCGTGCACTGGCACCAATGGGGATGCACAGCAGTGAGTCCACAGAGTGCACTGGCACCACTGGGGATGCAGTGCAGTGAGTCCATAGAGTGCACTGGCACCACTGGGGATGCAGTACAGTGAGTCCAGAGAGTGCACTGGCACCACTGGGGATGCACAGCAGTGAGTCCAGAGAGTGCATTGGCACCACTGGGGATGCAGTGCAGTGAGTCCAGAGAGTGCACTGGCACCATTGGAGATGCAGTGCAGTGAGTCCAGAGAGTGCACTGGCACCACTGGGGATGCAGTGTAGTGAGTCCAGAGAGTGCACTGGCACCACTGGGGATGCAGTGCAGTGAGTCCAGAGAGTGCACTGGCACCACTGGGGATGCACTGCAGTGAGTCCAGAGAGTTCACTGGCACCACTGGGGATGCACTTCAGTGAGTGCAGAGACTGCACTGGCACCACTGGGGATGCAGTGCAGTGAGTCCAGTGAGTGTACTGGCACCACTGGGGATGCACTGCAGTGAGTCCAGAGAGTGCATTGGCACCACTTGGGATGCACTGCAGTGAGTCCAGAGAGTGCACTTGCACCACTGGTGATGCAGTGCAGTGAGTCCAGAGAGTGCACTGGCACCACTGGGGATGCAGTGCAGTGAGTCCAGAGAGTGCACTGGCACCAATGGGGATGCACAGCAGTGAGTCCACAGAGTGCACTGGCACCACTGGGGATGCAGTACAGTGAGTCCAGAGAGTGCACTGGCACCACTGGGGATGCACTGCAGTGAGTCCAGAGAGTGCTCTGGCACCACTGGCGATGCAGTGCAGTGAGTCCAGAGAGTGCACTAGCACCACTGGGGATGCAGTGCAGTCAGTCCAGTGAGTGTACTGGCACCACTGGGGATGCACTGCAGTGAGTCCAGAGAGTGCACTGGCACCACTGTGAATGCACTGCAGTGAGTCCACAGAGTGCACTGGCACCACTGGGGATGCAGTGCAGTGAGTCCAGAGAGTGCACTGGCACCACTGGGGATGCACTACAGTGAGTCCAGAGAGTGCACGGGCTCCACTGGGGATGCACTGCAGTGAGTCCACAGAGTGCACTGGCACCACTGGGGATGCAGTGCAGTGAGTCCAGAGAGTGCACTGGCTCCACTGGGGATGCAGTGCAGTGAGTCCAGAGAGTGCTCTGGCACCACTGGGGATGCAGTGCAGTGAGTCCACAGAGTGCACTAGCACCACTGGGGATGCAGTGCAGTGAGTCCAGAGAGTGCACTGGCACCACTGGGGATGCAGTGCAGTGAGTCCAGAGTGTGCACTGGCACCACTGGGAATGCAGTGCACTGTGTCCAGAGATCGCACTGGCACCACGGGGGATGCACTTCAGTGAGTCCAGAGAGTGCACTGGCACCACTGGGGATGCACTGCAGTGAGTCCAGAGAGTACACTGGCTCCACCAGGGATGCCCTGCAGTGAGTCCAGAGAGTGCACTGGCACCACTGGGGATGCACTGCAGTGAGTCCAGAGAGTGCACTGGCACCACTGGTGATGCACTGCAGTGAGTCCAGAGAGTGCACTGGCACCACTGAGAATGCCCTTCAGTGAGTCCAGAGAGTGCACTGGCACCACTGGGGATGCACTGCAGTGAGTCCAGAGTGTGCACTGGCACCACTGGGAATGCAGTGCAGTGTGTCCAGAGATCGCACTGGCACCACGGGGGATGCACTTCAGTGAGTCCAGAGAGTGCACTGGCACCACTGGGGATGCACTGCAGTGAGTCCTGAGAGTACACTGGCTCCACCAGGGATGCCCTGCAGTGAGTCCAGAGAGTGCACTGGCACCACTGAGAATGCACTTCAGTGTGTCCAGAGATCGCACTGGCACCACGGGGGATGCACTTCAGTGAGTCCACAGAGTGCACTAGCACCACTGGGGATGCAGTGAGTCCAGAGAGTGTACTGGCACCACTGGGGATACACTGCAGTGAGTCCAGAGAGTGCACTGGCACCACTGAGAATGCACTTCAGTGAGTCCAGAGAGCGCACTGGCACCACTGGGGATGCAGTGCAGTGAGTCCAGAGAGTGCATTGGCACCACTGAGAATGCACTTCAGTGAGTCCAAAGAGTGCACTGGCACCACTGGGGATGCACTGCAGTGAGTCCAGAGAGTGCACTAGCACCACTGGGAATGTAGTGCAGTGAATCCAGTGAGTGCACTGGCACCAGTGGGGATGCACTGCAGTGAGTCCAGAGAGTGCACTGGCACCACTGGGGATGCACTGCAGTGAGCCCAGAGAGTGCACTGGCACCACTGGAGATGCAGTACAGTGAGTCCAGTGAATGCACTGGCAACACTGGGGATGCAGTGCAGTGAGTCCAGAGAGTGCACTGGCACCACTGGTGATGCAGTATAGTGAGTCCAGTGAGTGCACTGGAACCACTGGGGATGCAGTGCAGTGAGTCCAGAGAGTGCACTGGCACCACTGGGGATGCAGTACAGTGAGTCCAGTGAATGCACTGGCAACACTGGGGATGCAGTGCAGTGAGTCCAGAGAGTGCACTGGCACCACTGGTGATGCAGTATAGTGAGTCCAGTGAGTGCACTGGAACCACTGGGGATGCAGTGCAGTGAGTCCAGAGAGTGCACTGGCACCACTGGGGATGCAGTGCAGTGAGTCCAGAGAGTGCACTGGCACCACTGGGGATGCAGTGCAGTGAGTCCAGAGAGTGCACTGGCACCACTGGGGATGCACTGCAGTGAGTCCAGAGAGTTCACTGGCACCACTGGGGATGCACTTCAGTGAGTGCAGAGACTGCACTGGCACCACTGGGGATGCAGTGCAGTGAGTCCAGTGAGTGTACTGGCACCACTGGGGATGCACTGCAGTGAGTCCAGAGAGTGCATTGGCACCACTTGGGATGCACTGCAGTGAGTCCAGAGAGTGCACTTGCACCACTGGGGATGCAGTGCAGTGAGTCCAGAGAGTGCACTGGCACCACTGGGGATGCACTGCAGTGAGTCCAGAGAGTGCACTGGCACCAATGGGGATGCACAGCAGTGAGTCCACAGAGTGCACTGGCACCACTGGGGATGCAGTACAGTGAGTCCAGAGAGTGCACTGGCACCACTGGGGATGCACTGCAGTGAGTCCAGAGAGTGCTCTGGCACCACTGGCGATGCAGTGCAGTGAGTCCAGAGAGTGCACTAGCACCACTGGGGATGCAGTGCAGTCAGTCCAGTGAGTGTACTGGCACCACTGGGGATGCACTGCAGTGAGTCCAGAGAGTGCACTGGCACCACTGTGAATGCACTGCAGTGAGTCCACAGAGTGCACTGGCACCACTGGGGATGCAGTGCAGTGAGTCCAGAGAGTGCACTGGCACCACTGGGGATGCACTACAGTGAGTCCAGAGAGTGCACGGGCTCCACTGGGGATGCACTGCAGTGAGTCCACAGAGTGCACTGGCACCACTGGGGATGCAGTGCAGTGAGTCCAGAGAGTGCACTGGCTTCACTGGGGATGCAGTGCAGTGAGTCCAGAGAGTGCTCTGGCACCACTGGGGATGCAGTGCAGTGAGTCCAGAGAGTGCACTGGCAACACTGGGGATGCACTGCAGTGAGTCCAGAGTGTGCACTGGCACCACTGGGAATGCAGTGCAGTGTGTCCAGAGATCGCACTGGCACCACGGGGGATGCACTTCAGTGAGTCCAGAGAGTGCACTGGCACCACTGGGGATGCACTGCAGTGAGTCCTGAGAGTACACTGGCTCCACCAGGGATGCCCTGCAGTGAGTCCAGAGAGTGCACTGGCACCACTGGGGATGCACTGCAGTGAGTCCAGAGAGTGCACTGGCACCACTGGGGATGCACTGCAGTGAGTCCTGAGAGTACACTGGCTCCACAAGGGATGCCTTGCAGTGAGTCCAGAGAGTGCACTGGCAGCACTGGGGATGCAGTGCGGTGAGTCCAGAGAGTGCACTGGCACCACTGGTGATGCACTGCAGTGAGTCCAGAGAGTGCACTGGCACCACTGAGAATGCCCTTCAGTGAGTCCAGAGAGTGCACTGGCACCACTGGGGATGCACTGCAGTGAGTCCACAGAGTGCACTAGCACCACTGGGGATGCAGTGAGTCCAGAGAGTGTACTGGCACCACTGGGGATGCACTGCAGTGAGTCCAGAGAGTGCACTGGCACCACTGAGAATGCACTTCAGTGAGTCCAGAGAGCGCACTGGCACCACTGGGGATTCAGGGCAGTGAGTCCAGAGAGTGCACTGGCACCACTGAGAATGCACTTCAGTGAGTCCAAAGAGTGCACTGGCACCACTGGGGATGCACTGCAGTGAGTCCAGAGAGTGCACTAGCACCACTGGGAATGTAGTGCAGTGAATCCAGTGAGTGCACTGGCACCAGTGGGGATGCACTGCAGTGAGTCCAGAGAGTGCACTGGCACCACTGGGGATGCACTGCAGTGAGCCCAGAGAGTGCACTGGCACCACAGGAGATGCAGTACAGTGAGTCCAGTGAATGCACTGGCACCACTGGGGATGCAGTGCAGTGAGTCCAGAGAGTGCACTGGCACCACTGGTGATGCAGTATAGTGAGTCCAGTGAGTGCACTGGCACCACTGGAGATGCAGTACAGTGAGTCCAGTGAATGCACTGGAACCACTGGGGATGCAGTGCAGTGAGTCCAGAGAGTGCACTGGCACCACTGGGGATGCAGTGCAGTGAGTCCAGAGAGTGCACTGGCACCACTGATGATGCAGTACAGTGAGTCCAGTGAGTGCACTGGCACCACTGGGGATGTAGTGCAGTGACTCGAGAGAGTGCACTGGCACCACTGGGGATGCACTGCAGTGACTCCAGAGAGTGCACTGGCACCACTGGGGATGCAGTGCAGTGAGTCCAGAGAGTGCATTGGCACCACTGGTGATGCAGTGCAGTGAGTCCAGAGAGTGCACTGGCACCACTGGGGATGCACTGCAGTGAGTCCACAGAGTGCACTGGTACCACTGGGGATGCAGTGCAGTGAGTCCAGAGAGTGCACTGGCACCAATGCGGATGCACTGCAGTGAGTCCAGAGAGTGCACTGGCACCACTGGGGATGCAGTGCAGTGAGTCCAGAGAGTGCACTGGCACCACTGGGGATGCACTGCAGTGAGTCCAGAGAGTGCACTGGCAGCACTGGGGATGCAGTGCAGTGAGTCCAGAGAGTGCACTGGCACCACTGGGGATGCACTGCAGTGAGTCCAGAGAGCGCACTGGCACCACTGGGGATGCACTGCAGTGAGTCCACAGAGTGCACTGGCACCACTGAGAATGCACTTCAGTGAGTCCAGAGAGTGCACTGGTACCACTGGGGATGCACTGCAGTGAGTCCAGAGAGTGCACTGGCACCACTGCGGATGCACTGCAGTGAGTCCAGAGAGTGCTCTGGCACCACTGGGGATGCAGTGCAGTGAGTCCAGAGAGTGCATTGGCACCACGGGGGATGCACTGCAGTGAGTCCAGAGAGTGCACTGGCACCACTGGTGATGCACTGCAGTGAGTCCAGAGAGTGCACTGGCACCACTGGGGATGCGGTGCGGTGAGTCCAGAGAGTGCACTGGCACCACTGGGGATGCAGTGCAGTCAGTCCAGTGAGTGTACTGGCACCACTGGGGATGCACTGCAGTGAGTCCAGAGAGTGCACTGGCACCACTGAGAATGCCCTTCAGTGAGTCCAGAGAGTGCACTGGCACCACTGGGGATGCACTGCAGTGAGTCCACAGAGTGCACTAGCACTACTGGGGATGCAGTGAGTCCAGAGAGTGTACTGGCACCACTGGGGATGCACTGCAGTGAGTCCAGAGAGTGCACTGGCACCACTGAGAATGCACTTCAGTGAGTCCAGAGAGCGCACTGGCACCACTGGGGATGCAGTGCAGTGAGTCCAGAGAGTGCATTGGCACCACTGAGAATGCACTTCAGTGAGTCCAAAGAGTGCACTGGCACCACTGGGGATGCACTGCAGTGAGTCCAGAGAGTGCACTAGCACCACTGGGAATGTAGTGCAGTGAATCCAGTGAGTGCACTGGCACCAGTGGGGATGCACTGCAGTGAGTCCAGAGAGTGCACTGGCACCACTGGGGATGCACTGCAGTGAGCCCAGAGAGTGCACTGGCACCACTGGAGATGCAGTACAGTGAGTCCAGTGAATGCACTGGCAACACTGGGGATGCAGTGCAGTGAGTCCAGAGAGTGCACTGGCACCACTGGTGATGCAGTATAGTGAGTCCAGTGAGTGCACTGGAACCACTGGGGATGCAGTGCAGTGAGTCCAGAGAGTGCACTGGCACCACTGGGGATGCAGTACAGTGAGTCCAGTGAATGCACTGGCAACACTGGGGATGCAGTGCAGTGAGTCCAGAGAGTGCACTGGCACCACTGGTGATGCAGTATAGTGAGTCCAGTGAGTGCACTGGAACCACTGGGGATGCAGTGCAGTGAGTCCAGAGAGTGCACTGGCACCACTGGGGATGCAGTGCAGTGAGTCCAGAGAGTGCACTGGCACCACTGGGGATGCAGTGCAGTGAGTCCAGAGAGTGCACTGGCACCACTGGGGATGCACTGCAGTGAGTCCAGAGAGTTCACTGGCACCACTGGGGATGCACTTCAGTGAGTGCAGAGACTGCACTGGCACCACTGGGGATGCAGTGCAGTGAGTCCAGTGAGTGTACTGGCACCACTGGGGATGCACTGCAGTGAGTCCAGAGAGTGCATTGGCACCACTTGGGATGCACTGCAGTGAGTCCAGAGAGTGCACTTGCACCACTGGGGATGCAGTGCAGTGAGTCCAGAGAGTGCACTGGCACCACTGGGGATGCACTGCAGTGAGTCCAGAGAGTGCACTGGCACCAATGGGGATGCACAGCAGTGAGTCCACAGAGTGCACTGGCACCACTGGGGATGCAGTACAGTGAGTCCAGAGAGTGCACTGGCACCACTGGGGATGCACTGCAGTGAGTCCAGAGAGTGCTCTGGCACCACTGGCGATGCAGTGCAGTGAGTCCAGAGAGTGCACTAGCACCACTGGGGATGCAGTGCAGTCAGTCCAGTGAGTGTACTGGCACCACTGGGGATGCACTGCAGTGAGTCCAGAGAGTGCACTGGCACCACTGTGAATGCACTGCAGTGAGTCCACAGAGTGCACTGGCACCACTGGGGATGCAGTGCAGTGAGTCCAGAGAGTGCACTGGCACCACTGGGGATGCACTACAGTGAGTCCAGAGAGTGCACGGGCTCCACTGGGGATGCACTGCAGTGAGTCCACAGAGTGCACTGGCACCACTGGGGATGCAGTGCAGTGAGTCCAGAGAGTGCACTGGTTTCACTGGGGATGCAGTGCAGTGAGTCCAGAGAGTGCTCTGGCACCACTGGGGATGCAGTGCAGTGAGTCCAGAGAGTGCACTGGCAACACTGGGGATGCACTGCAGTGAGTCCAGAGTGTGCACTGGCACCACTGGGAATGCAGTGCAGTGTGTCCAGAGATCGCACTGGCACCACGGGGGATGCACTTCAGTGAGTCCAGAGAGTGCACTGGCACCACTGGGGATGCACTGCAGTGAGTCCTGAGAGTACACTGGCTCCACCAGGGATGCCCTGCAGTGAGTCCAGAGAGTGCACTGGCACCACTGGGGATGCACTGCAGTGAGTCCAGAGAGTGCACTGGCACCACTGGGGATGCACTGCAGTGAGTCCTGAGAGTACACTGGCTCCACAAGGGATGCCTTGCAGTGAGTCCAGAGAGTGCACTGGCAGCACTGGGGATGCAGTGCGGTGAGTCCAGAGAGTGCACTGGCACCACTGGTGATGCACTGCAGTGAGTCCAGAGAGTGCACTGGCACCACTGAGAATGCCCTTCAGTGAGTCCAGAGAGTGCACTGGCACCACTGGGGATGCACTGCAGTGAGTCCACAGAGTGCACTAGCACCACTGGGGATGCAGTGAGTCCAGAGAGTGTACTGGCACCACTGGGGATGCACTGCAGTGAGTCCAGAGAGTGCACTGGCACCACTGAGAATGCACTTCAGTGAGTCCAGAGAGCGCACTGGCACCACTGGGGATGCAGTGCAGTGAGTCCAGAGAGTGCACTGGCACCACTGAGAATGCACTTCAGTGAGTCCAAAGAGTGCACTGGCACCACTGGGGATGCACTGCAGTGAGTCCAGAGAGTGCACTAGCACCACTGGGAATGTAGTGCAGTGAATCCAGTGAGTGCACTGGCACCAGTGGGGATGCACTGCAGTGAGTCCAGAGAGTGCACTGGCACCACTGGGGATGCACTGCAGTGAGCCCAGAGAGTGCACTGGCACCACAGGAGATGCAGTACAGTGAGTCCAGTGAATGCACTGGCACCACTGGGGATGCAGTGCAGTGAGTCCAGAGAGTGCACTGGCACCACTGGTGATGCAGTATAGTGAGTCCAGTGAGTGCACTGGCACCACTGGAGATGCAGTACAGTGAGTCCAGTGAATGCACTGGAACCACTGGGGATGCAGTGCAGTGAGTCCAGAGAGTGCACTGGCACCACTGGGGATGCAGTGCAGTGAGTCCAGAGAGTGCACTGGCACCACTGATGATGCAGTACAGTGAGTCCAGTGAGTGCACTGGCACCACTGGGGATGTAGTGCAGTGACTCGAGAGAGTGCACTGGCACCACTGGGGATGCACTGCAGTGACTCCAGAGAGTGCACTGGCACCACTGGGGATGCAGTGCAGTGAGTCCAGAGAGTGCATTGGCACCACTGGTGATGCAGTGCAGTGAGTCCAGAGAGTGCACTGGCACCACTGCGGATGCACTGCAGTGAGTCCAGAGAGTGCTCTGGCACCACTGGGGATGCAGTGCAGTGAGTCCAGAGAGTGCATTGGCACCACGGGGGATGCACTGCAGTGAGTCCAGAGAGTGCACTGGCACCACTGGTGATGCACTGCAGTGAGTCCAGAGAGTGCACTGGCACCACTGGGGATGCGGTGCGGTGAGTCCAGAGAGTGCACTGGCACCACTGGGGATGCAGTGCAGTCAGTCCAGTGAGTGTACTGGCACCACTGGGGATGCACTGCAGTGAGTCCAGAGAGTGCACTGGCACCACTGAGAATGCCCTTCAGTGAGTCCAGAGAGTGCACTGGCACCACTGGGGATGCACTGCAGTGAGTCCACAGAGTGCACTAGCACCACTGGGGATGCAGTGAGTCCAGAGAGTGTACTGGCACCACTGGGGATGCACTGCAGTGAGTCCAGAGAGTGCACTGGCACCACTGAGAATGCACTTCAGTGACTCCAGAGAGCGCACTGGCACCACTGGGGATGCAGTGCAGTGAGTCCAGAGAGTGCATTGGCACCACTGAGAATGCACTTCAGTGAGTCCAAAGAGTGCACTGGCACCACTGGGGATGCACTGCAGTGAGTCCAGAGAGTGCACTAGCACCACTGGGAATGTAGTGCAGTGAATCCAGTGAGTGCACTGGCACCAGTGGGGATGCACTGCAGTGAGTCCAGAGAGTGCACTGGCACCACTGGGGATGCACTGCAGTGAGCCCAGAGAGTGCACTGGCACCACTGGAGATGCAGTACAGTGAGTCCAGTGAATGCACTGGCAACACTGGGGATGCAGTGCAGTGAGTCCAGAGAGTGCACTGGCACCACTGGTGATGCAGTATAGTGAGTCCAGTGAGTGCACTGGAACCACTGGGGATGCAGTGCAGTGAGTCCAGAGAGTGCACTGGCACCACTGGGGATGCAGTACAGTGAGTCCAGTGAATGCACTGGCAACACTGGGGATGCAGTGCAGTGAGTCCAGAGAGTGCACTGGCACCACTGGTGATGCAGTATAGTGAGTCCAGTGAGTGCACTGGAACCACTGGGGATGCAGTGCAGTGAGTCCAGAGAGTGCACTGGCACCACTGGGGATGCAGTGCAGTGAGTCCAGAGAGTGCACTGGCACCACTGGGGATGCAGTGCAGTGAGTCCAGAGAGTGCACTGGCACCACTGGGGATGCACTGCAGTGAGTCCAGAGAGTTCACTGGCACCACTGGGGATGCACTTCAGTGAGTGCAGAGACTGCACTGGCACCACTGGGGATGCAGTGCAGTGAGTCCAGTGAGTGTACTGGCACCACTGGGGATGCACTGCAGTGAGTCCAGAGAGTGCATTGGCACCACTTGGGATGCACTGCAGTGAGTCCAGAGAGTGCACTTGCACCACTGGGGATGCAGTGCAGTGAGTCCAGAGAGTGCACTGGCACCACTGGGGATGCACTGCAGTGAGTCCAGAGAGTGCACTGGCACCAATGGGGATGCACAGCAGTGAGTCCACAGAGTGCACTGGCACCACTGGGGATGCAGTACAGTGAGTCCAGAGAGTGCACTGGCACCACTGGGGATGCACTGCAGTGAGTCCAGAGAGTGCTCTGGCACCACTGGCGATGCAGTGCAGTGAGTCCAGAGAGTGCACTAGCACCACTGGGGATGCAGTGCAGTCAGTCCAGTGAGTGTACTGGCACCACTGGGGATGCACTGCAGTGAGTCCAGAGAGTGCACTGGCACCACTGTGAATGCACTGCAGTGAGTCCACAGAGTGCACTGGCACCACTGGGGATGCAGTGCAGTGAGTCCAGAGAGTGCACTGGCACCACTGGGGATGCACTACAGTGAGTCCAGAGAGTGCACGGGCTCCACTGGGGATGCACTGCAGTGAGTCCACAGAGTGCACTGGCACCACTGGGGATGCAGTGCAGTGAGTCCAGAGAGTGCACTGGCTTCACTGGGGATGCAGTGCAGTGAGTCCAGAGAGTGCTCTGGCACCACTGGGGATGCAGTGCAGTGAGTCCAGAGAGTGCACTGGCAACACTGGGGATGCACTGCAGTGAGTCCAGAGTGTGCACTGGCACCACTGGGAATGCAGTGCAGTGTGTCCAGAGATCGCACTGGCACCACGGGGGATGCACTTCAGTGAGTCCAGAGAGTGCACTGGCACCACTGGGGATGCACTGCAGTGAGTCCTGAGAGTACACTGGCTCCACCAGGGATGCCCTGCAGTGAGTCCAGAGAGTGCACTGGCACCACTGGGGATGCACTGCAGTGAGTCCAGAGAGTGCACTGGCACCACTGGGGATGCACTGCAGTGAGTCCTGAGAGTACACTGGCTCCACAAGGGATGCCTTGCAGTGAGTCCAGAGAGTGCACTGGCAGCACTGGGGATGCAGTGCGGTGAGTCCAGAGAGTGCACTGGCACCACTGGTGATGCACTGCAGTGAGTCCAGAGAGTGCACTGGCACCACTGAGAATGCCCTTCAGTGAGTCCAGAGAGTGCACTGGCACCACTGGGGATGCACTGCAGTGAGTCCACAGAGTGCACTAGCACCACTGGGGATGCAGTGAGTCCAGAGAGTGTACTGGCACCACTGGGGATGCACTGCAGTGAGTCCAGAGAGTGCACTGGCACCACTGAGAATGCACTTCAGTGAGTCCAGAGAGCGCACTGGCACCACTGGGGATGCAGTGCAGTGAGTCCAGAGAGTGCACTGGCACCACTGAGAATGCACTTCAGTGAGTCCAAAGAGTGCACTGGCACCACTGGGGATGCACTGCAGTGAGTCCAGAGAGTGCACTAGCACCACTGGGAATGTAGTGCAGTGAATCCAGTGAGTGCACTGGCACCAGTGGGGATGCACTGCAGTGAGTCCAGAGAGTGCACTGGCACCACTGGGGATGCACTGCAGTGAGCCCAGAGAGTGCACTGGCACCACAGGAGATGCAGTACAGTGAGTCCAGTGAATGCACTGGCACCACTGGGGATGCAGTGCAGTGAGTCCAGAGAGTGCACTGGCACCACTGGTGATGCAGTATAGTGAGTCCAGTGAGTGCACTGGCACCACTGGAGATGCAGTACAGTGAGTCCAGTGAATGCACTGGAACCACTGGGGATGCAGTGCAGTGAGTCCAGAGAGTGCACTGGCACCACTGGGGATGCAGTGCAGTGAGTCCAGAGAGTGCACTGGCACCACTGATGATGCAGTACAGTGAGTCCAGTGAGTGCACTGGCACCACTGGGGATGTAGTGCAGTGACTCGAGAGAGTGCACTGGCACCACTGGGGATGCACTGCAGTGACTCCAGAGAGTGCACTGGCACCACTGGGGATGCAGTGCAGTGAGTCCAGAGAGTGCATTGGCACCACTGGTGATGCAGTGCAGTGAGTCCAGAGAGTGCACTGGCACCACTGGGGATGCACTGCAGTGAGTCCACAGAGTGCACTGGTACCACTGGGGATGCAGTGCAGTGAGTCCAGAGAGTGCACTGGCACCAATGCGGATGCACTGCAGTGAGTCCAGAGAGTGCACTGGCACCACTGGGGATGCAGTGCAGTGAGTCCAGAGAGTGCACTGGCACCACTGGGGATGCACTGCAGTGAGTCCAGAGAGTGCACTGGCAGCACTGGGGATGCAGTGCAGTGAGTCCAGAGAGTGCACTGGCACCACTGGGGATGCACTGCAGTGAGTCCAGAGAGCGCACTGGCACCACTGGGGATGCACTGCAGTGAGTCCACAGAGTGCACTGGCACCACTGAGAATGCACTTCAGTGAGTCCAGAGAGTGCACTGGTACCACTGGGGATGCACTGCAGTGAGTCCAGAGAGTGCACTGGCACCACTGCGGATGCACTGCAGTGAGTCCAGAGAGTGCTCTGGCACCACTGGGGATGCAGTGCAGTGAGTCCAGAGAGTGCATTGGCACCACGGGGGATGCACTGCAGTGAGTCCAGAGAGTGCACTGGCACCACTGGTGATGCACTGCAGTGAGTCCAGAGAGTGCACTGGCACCACTGGGGATGCGGTGCGGTGAGTCCAGAGAGTGCACTGGCACCACTGGGGATGCAGTGCAGTCAGTCCAGTGAGTGTACTGGCACCACTGGGGATGCACTGCAGTGAGTCCAGAGAGTGCACTGGCACCACTGAGAATGCCCTTCAGTGAGTCCAGAGAGTGCACTGGCACCACTGGGGATGCACTGCAGTGAGTCCACAGAGTGCACTAGCACCACTGGGGATGCAGTGCCGTGACTCCAGAGAGTGCACTGGCACCACTGGGGATGCACTTCAGTGAGTCCAGAGAGTGCACTGGCACCACTGGGGATGCAGTGCAGTGAGTCCAGAGAGTGCATTGGCACCACTGGGGATGCAGTGCAGTGAGTCCAGAGAGTGCACTGGCACCACTGGGGATGCAGTGCAGTGACTCCAGAGAGTGCACTGGCACCACTGGGGATGCACTGCAGTGAGTCCAGAGAGTGCACTGGCACCACAGGGGATGCAGTGCAGTGAGTCCAGAGAGTGCACTGGCACCACTGGGGATGCAGTGCAGTGAGTCCAGAGGGTGCACTGGCAGCACTGGGGATGCAGTGCAGTGAGTCCAGAGAGTGCACTGGCACCACTGGGGATGCACTGCAGTGAGTCCAGAGAGCGCACTGGCACCACTGGGGATGCACTGCAGTGAGTCCACAGAGTGCACTGGCACCACTGAGAATGCACTTCAGTGAGTCCAGAGAGTGCACTGGTACCACTGGGGATGCACTGCAGTGAGTCCAGAGAGTGCATTGGCACCACTTGGGATGCAGTACAGTGAGTCCAGAGAGTGCACTGGCACCAATGGGGATGCACAGCAGTGAGTCCACAGAGTGCACTGGCACCACTGGGGATGCAGTGCAGTGAGTCCAGAGAGTGCACTGGCACCACTGGGGATGCAGTGCAGTGAGTCCAGAGAGTGCACTGGCACCACTGGGGATGCACAGCAGTGAGTCCAGAGAGTGCATTGGCACCACTGGGGATGCAGTGCAGTGAGCCCAGAGAGTGCACTGGCACCATTGGAGATGCAGTGCAGTGAGTCCAGAGAGTGCACTGGTACCACTGGGGATGCAGTGCAGTGAGTCCAGAGAGTGCACTGGCACCACTGTGGATGCACTGCAGTGAGTCCAGAGAGTTCACTGGCACCACTGGAGATGCACTTCAGTGAGTGCAGAGACTGCACTGGCACCACTGGGGATGCAGTGCAGTGAGTCCAGTGAGTGTACTGGCACCACTGGGGATGCACTGCAGTGAGTCCAGAGAGTGCATTGGCACCACTTGGGATGCAATGCAGTGAGTCCAGAGAGTGCACTTGCACCACTGGGGATGCAGTGCAGTGAGTCCAGAGAGTGCACTGGCACCACTGGGGATGCAGTGCAGTGAGTCTAGAGAGTGCACTGGCACCATTGGAGATGCAGTGCAGTGAGTCCAGAAAGTGCACTGGCACCACTGGGGATGCAGTGCAGTGAGTCCAGAGAGTGCACTGGCACCACTGGGGATGCAGTGCAGTGAGTCCAGAGAGTGCACTGGCACCACTGGGGATGCACTGCAGTGAGTCCAGAGAGTTCACTGGCACACTGGGGATGCACTTCAGTGAGTGCAGAGACTGCACTGGCACCACTGGGGATGCAGTGCAGTGAGTCCAGTGAGTGTACTGGCACCACTGGGGATGCACTGCAGTGAGTCCAGAGAGTGCATTGGCACCACTTGGGATGCACTGCAGTGAGTCCAGAGAGTGCACTTGCACCACTGGGGATGCAGTGCAGTGAGTCCAGAGAGTGCACTGGCACCACTGGGGATGCAGTGCAGTGAGTCCAGAGAGTGCACTGGCACCAATGGGGATGCACAGCAGTGAGTCCACAGAGTGCACTGGCACCACTGGGGATGCAGTGCAGCGAGTCCAGAGAGTGCACTGGCACCAATGGGGATGCACAGCAGTGAGTCCACAGAGTGCACTGGCACCACTGGGGATGCAGTACAGTGAGTCCAGAGAGTGCACTGGCACCACTGGGGATGCAGTGCAGTCAGTCCAGTGAGTGTACTGGCACCACTGGGGATGCACTGCAGTGAGTCCAGAGAGTGCACTGGCACCACTGAGAATGCACTTCAGTGAGTCCAGAGAGTGCACTGGCACCACTGGGGATGCACTGCAGTGAGTCCACAGAGTGCACTGGCACCACTGGGGATGCAGTGCAGTGAGTCCAGAGAGTGCACTGACACCACTGGGGATGCACTTCAGTGAGTCCAGAGAGTGCACGGGCTCCACTGGGGATGCACTGCAGTGAGTCCACAGAGTGCACTGGCACCACTGGGGATGCAGTGCAGTGAGTCCAGAGAGTGCACTGGCTCCACTAGGGATGCAGTGCAGTGAGTCCAGAGAGTGCTCTGGCACCACTGGGGATGCAGTGCAGTGAGTCCACAGAGTGCACTAGCACCACTGGGGATGCAGTGCAGTGAGTCCAGAGAGTGCACTGGCAACACTGGGGATGCACTGCAGTGAGTCCAGAGAGTGCACTGGCACCACTGGGGATGCAGTGCAGTGAGTCCAGAGAGTGCAGTGGCACCACTGGGGATGCAGTGCAGTGAGTCCAGAGACTTCACTGGCACCACTGGGAATGCAGAGAAGTGAGTGCAGAGAGTGCACTGGCACCACTGGGGATGCAGTGCAGTGAGTCCAGAGAGTGCACTGGCACCACTCGGGATGCAGTGCAGTGAGTCCAGAGTGTGCACTGGCACCACTGGGAATGCAGTGCAGTGTGTCCAGAGATCGCACTGGCACCACGGGGGATGCACTTCAGTGAGTCCAGAGAGTGCACTGGCACCACTGGGGATGCACTGCAGTGAGTCCAGAGAGTGCACTGGCACCACTGGGGATGCACTGCAGTGAGTCCATAGAGTGCACTGGCACCACTGGGGATGCACTGCAGTGAGTCCAGAGAGTGCACTGGCACCAGAGGGAATGCACTGCAGTGAGTCCAGTGAGTGCACTGGCACCACTGGGGATGCAGTGCAGTGAGTGCAGGGAGTGCACTGGCACCACTGGGGATGCAGTGCAGTGAGTCCAGAGAGTGCAGTGGCACCACTGGGGATGCAGTGCAGTGAGTCCAGAGAGTGCACAGGCAGCACTGGGGATGCAGTGCAGTGAGTCCAGAGAGTGCTCTGGCACCACTGGGGATGCAGTGCAGTGAGTCCAGAGAGTGCACTGGCACCACTGGGGATGCAGTGCAGTGAGTCCAGAGAGTGCACTGGCACCACTGGTGATGCACTGCAGTTACTCGAGAGAGTGCACTGGCACCACGGGGGATGCGGTGCGGTGAGTCCAGAGAGTGCACTGGCACCACTGGTGATGCACTGCAGTGAGTCCAGAGAGTGCACTGGCACCACTGAGAATGCCCTTCAGTGAGTCCAGAGAGTGCACTGGCACCACTGGGGATGCACTGCAGTGAGTCCACAGAGTGCACTAGCACCACTGGGGATGCAGTGAGTCCAGAGAGTGTACTGGCACCACTGGGGATGCACTGCAGTGAATCCAGAGAGTGCACTGGCACCACTGAGAATGCACTTCAGTGAGTCCAGAGAGCGCACTGGCAACACTGGGGATGCAGTGCAGTGAGTCCAGAGAGTGCACTGGCACCACTGATAATGCACTTCAGTGAGTCCAGAGAGCGCACTGGCACCACTGGGGATGCAGTGCAGTGAGTCCAGAGACTGCACTGGCACCACTGAGAATGCACTTCAGTGAGTCCAAGGAGTGCACTGGCACCACTGGGGATGCACTGCAGTGAGTCCAGAGAGTGCACTAGCACCACTGGGAATGTAGTGCAGTGAATCCAGTGAGTGCACTGGCACCAGTGGGGATGCACTGCAGTGAGTCCAGAGAGTGCACTGGCACCACTGGGGATGCACTGCAGTGAGCCCAGAGAGTGCACTGTCACCACTGGAGATGCAGTACAGTGAGTCCAGTGAATGCACTGGCAACACTGGGGATGCAGTGCAGTGAGTCCAGAGAGTGCACTGGCACCACTGGTGATGCAGTATAGTTCGTCCAGTGAGTGCACTGGAACCACTGGGGATGCAGTGCAGTGAGTCCAGAGAGTGCACTGGCACCACTGGGGATGCAGTGCAGTGAGTCCAGAGAGTGCACTGGCACCACTGATGATGCAGTACAGTGAGTCCAGTGAGTGCACTGGCACCACTGGGGATGTAGTGCAGTGACTCGAGAGAGTGCACTGGCACCACTGGGGATGCACTGCAGTGAGTCCAGAGAGTGCACTGGCAGCACTGGGGATGCACTGCAGTGACTCCAGAGAGTGCACTGGCACCACTGGGCATGCAGTGCAGTGAGTCCAGAGAGTGCATTGGCACCACTGGTGATGCAGTGCAGTGAGTCCAGAGAGTGCACTGGCACCACTGGGGATGCAGTGCAGTGAGTCCAGAGAGTGCACTGGCACCACTGGGGATGCACTGCAGTGAGTCCAGAGAGTGCACTGGCAGCACTGGGGATGCAGTGCAGTGAGTCCAGAGAGTGCACTGGCACCACTGGGGATGCACTGCAGTGAGTCCAGAGAGCGCACTGGCACCACTGGGGATGCACTGCAGTGAGTCCACAGAGTGCACTGGCACCACTGAGAATGCACTTCAGTGAGTCCAGAGAGTGCACTGGTACCACTGGGGATGCACTGCAGTGAGTCCAGAGAGTGCACTGGCACCACTGGGGATGCAGTGCAGTGAATCCAGTGAGTGCACTGGCACCACTGGGGATGCACTGCAGTGAGTCAAGAGAGTGCACTGGCACCACTGGGGATGCGGTGCCGGGAATCCAGAGAGTGCACTGGCACCACTGGGGATGCAGTGCAGTGAGTCCAGAGGGTGCACTGGCACCACTGGGGATGCAGTGCAGTGAGTCCAGAGAGTGCACTGGCACCACTGGGGATGCACTGCAGTGAGTCCAGAGAGTGCTCTGGCACCACTGGGGATGCAGTGCAGTGAGTCAAGAGAGTGCACTGGCACCACTGGGGATGCGGTGCCGGGAGTCCAGAGAGTGCACTGGCACCACTGGGGATGCAGTGCAGTGAGTCCAGAGAGTGCACTGGCACCACTGGGGATGCAGTGCAGTGAGTCCAGAGAGTGCACTGGCACCACTGGAGATGCACTGCAGTGAGTCCAGAGAGTGCTCTGGCACCACTGGGGATGCAGTGCAGTGAGTCCAGAGAGTGCACTGGCACCACTGGGGATGCAGTGCAGTGAGTTCAGAGAGTGCACTGGCACCACTGGTGATGCACTGCAGTTACTCCAGAGAGTGCACTGGCACCACTGGGGATGCGGTGCGGTGAGTCCAGAGAGTGCACTGGCACCACTGGGGATGCAGTGCAGTCAGTCCAGTGAGTGTACTGGCACCACTGGGGATGCACTGCAGTGAGTCCAGAGAGTGCACTGGCACCACTGAGAATGCCCTTCAGTGAGTCCAGAGAGTGCACTGGCACCACTGGGGATGCACTGCAGTGAGTCCACAGAGTGCACTAGCACAACTGGGGATGCAGTGCCGTGACTCCAGAGAGTGCACTGGCACCACTGGGGATGCAGTACAGTGAGTCCAGAGAGTGCACTGGCACCACTGGGGATGCAGTGCAGTGAGTCCAGAGAGTGCATTGGCACCACGGGGGATGCAGTGCAGTGAGTCCAGAGAGTGCACTGGCACCACTGGGGATGCACTGCAGTGAGTCCAGAGAGTGCACTGGTACCACTGGGGATGCAGTGCAGTGAGTCGAGAGAGTGCACTGGCACCACTGGGGATGCACTGCAGTGAGTCCAGAGAGTGCACTGGCACCACAGGGGATGCAGTGCAGTGAGTCCAGAGAGTGCACTGGCACCACTGGGGATGCAGTGCAGTGAGTCCAGAGGGTGCACTGGCAGCACTGGGGATGCAGTGCAGTGAGTCCAGAGAGTGCACTGGCACCACTGGGGATGCACTGCAGTGAGTCCAGAGAGCGCACTGGCACCACTGGGGATGCACTGCAGTGAGTCCACAGAGTGCACTGGCACCACTGAGAATGCACTTCAGTGAGTCCAGAGAGTGCACTGGTACCACTGGGGATGCACTGCAGTGAGTCCAGAGAGTGCATTGGCACCACTTGGGATGCAGTACAGTGAGTCCAGAGAGTGCACTGGCACCAATGGGGATGCAGTGCAGTGAGTCCAGAGAGTGCACTGGCACCACTGGGGCTGCAGTGCAGTGAGTCCAGAGAGTGCACTGGCACCACTGGGGATGCACTACAGTGAGTCCAGAGAGTGCACTGGCACCACTGGGGATGCACAGCAGTGAGTCCAGAGAGTGCATTGGCACCACTGGGGATGCAGTGCAGTGAGTCCAGAGAGTGCACTGGCACCATTGGAGATGCAGTGCAGTGAGTCCAGAGAGTGCACTGGCACCACTGGGGATGCAGTGCAGTGAGTCCAGAGAGTGCACTGGCACCACTGGGGATGCACTGCAGTGAGTCCAGAGAGGTCACTGGCACCACTGGAGATGCACTTCAGTGAGTGCAGAGACTGCACTGGCACCACTGGGGATGCAGTGCAGTGAGTCCAGTGAGTGTACTGGCACCACTGGGGATGCACTGCAGTGAGTCCAGAGAGTGCATTGGCACCACTTGGGATGCAATGCAGTGAGTCCAGAGAGTGCACTGGCACCACTGGGGATGCAGTGCAGTGAGTCCAGAGAGTGCACTGGCACCACTGGGGATGCAGTGCAGTGAGTCTAGAGAGTGCACTGGCACCATTGGAGATGCAGTGCAGTGAGTCCAGAGAGTGCACTGGCAGCACTGGGGATGCAGTGCAGTGAGTCCAGAGAGTGCACTGGCACCACTGGGGATGCAGTGCAGTGAGTCCAGAGAGTGCACTGGCACCACTGGTGATGCACTGCAGTTACTCCAGAGAGTGCACTGGCACCACTGGGGATGCGGTGCGGTGAGTCCAGAGAGTGCACTGGCACCACTGGGGATGCAGTGCAGTCAGTCCAGTGAGTGTACTGGCACCACTGGGGATGCACTGCAGTGAGTCCAGAGAGTGCACTGGCACCACTGAGAATGCCCTTCAGTGAGTCCAGAGAGTGCACTGGCACCACTGGGGATGCACTGCAGTGAGTCCACAGAGTGCACTAGCACAACTGGGGATGCAGTGCCGTGACTCCAGAGAGTGCACTGGCACCACTGGGGATGCAGTACAGTGAGTCCAGAGAGTGCACTGGCACCACTGGGGATGCAGTGCAGTGAGTCCAGAGAGTGCATTGGCACCACGGGGGATGCAGTGCAGTGAGTCCAGAGAGTGCACTGGCACCACTGGGGATGCACTGCAGTGAGTCCAGAGAGTGCACTGGTACCACTGGGGATGCAGTGCAGTGAGTCCAGAGAGTGCACTGGCACCACTGGGGATGCACTGCAGTGAGTCCAGAGAGTGCACTGGCACCACAGGGGATGCAGTGCAGTGAGTCCAGAGAGTGCACTGGCACCACTGGGGATGCAGTGCAGTGAGTCCAGAGGGTGCACTGGCAGCACTGGGGATGCAGTGCAGTGAGTCCAGAGAGTGCACTGGCACCACTGGGGATGCACTGCAGTGAGTCCAGAGAGCGCACTGGCACCACTGGGGATGCACTGCAGTGAGTCCACAGAGTGCACTGGCACCACTGAGAATGCACTTCAGTGAGTCCAGAGAGTGCACTGGTACCACTGGGGATGCACTGCAGTGAGTCCAGAGAGTGCATTGGCACCACTTGGGATGCAGTACAGTGAGTCCAGAGAGTGCACTGGCACCAATGGGGATGCAGTGCAGTGAGTCCAGAGAGTGCACTGGCACCACTGGGGCTGCAGTGCAGTGAGTCCAGAGAGTGCACTGGCACCACTGGGGATGCACTGCAGTGAGTCCAGAGAGTGCACTGGCACCACTGGGGATGCACAGCAGTGAGTCCAGAGAGTGCATTGGCACCACTGGGGATGCAGTGCAGTGAGTCCAGAGAGTGCACTGGCACCATTGGAGATGCAGTGCAGTGAGTCCAGAGAGTGCACTGGCACCACTGGGGATGCAGTGCAGTGAGTCCAGAGAGTGCACTGGCACCACTGGGGATGCACTGCAGTGAGTCCAGAGAGGTCACTGGCACCACTGGAGATGCACTTCAGTGAGTGCAGAGACTGCACTGGCACCACTGGGGATGCAGTGCAGTGAGTCCAGTGAGTGTACTGGCACCACTGGGGATGCACTGCAGTGAGTCCAGAGAGTGCATTGGCACCACTTGGGATGCAATGCAGTGAGTCCAGAGAGTGCACTGGCACCACTGGGGATGCAGTGCAGTGAGTCCAGAGAGTGCACTGGCACCACTGGGGATGCAGTGCAGTGAGTCTAGAGAGTGCACTGGCACCATTGGAGATGCAGTGCAGTGAGTCCAGAGAGTGCACTGGCACCACTGGGGATGCACTGCAGTGAGTCCAGAGAGTTCACTGGCACCACTGGGGATGCACTTCAGTGAGTGCAGAGACTGCACTGGCACCACTGGGGATGCAGTGCAGTGAGTCCAGTGAGTGTACTGGCACCACTGGGGATGCACTGCAGTGAGTCCAGAGAGTGCATTGGCACCACTTGGGATGCACTGCAGTGAGTCCAGAGAGTGCACTTGCACCACTGGGGATGCAGTGCAGTGAGTCCAGAGAGTGCACTGGCACCACTGGGGATGCAGTGCAGTGAGTCCAGAGAGTGCACTGGCACCAATGAGGATGCACAGCAGTGAGTCCACAGAGTGCACTGGCACCACTGGGGATGCAGTACAGTGAGTCCAGAGAGTGCACTGGCACCACTGGGGATGCAGTGCAGTGAGTCCAGAGAGTGCTCTGACACCACTGGCGATGCAGTGCAGTGAGTCCAGAGAGTGCACTGGCACCACTGGGGATGCAGTGCAGTCAGTCCAGTGAGTGTACTGGCACCACTGGGGATGCACTGCAGTGAGTCCAGAGAGTGCACTGGCACCACTGAGAATGCACTTCAGTGAGTCCAGAGAGTGCACTGGCACCACTGGGGATGCACTGCAGTGAGTCCACAGAGTGCACTGGCACCACTGGGGATGCAGTGCAGTGAGTCCAGAGAGTGCACTGGCACCACTGGGGATGCACTTCAGTGAGTCCAGAGAGTGCACGGGCTCCACTGGGGATGCACTGCAGTGAGTCCACAGAGTGCACTGGCACCACTGGGGATGCAGTGCAGTGAGTCCAGAGAGTGCACTGGCTCCACTGGGGATGCAGTGCAGTGAGTCCAGAGAGTGCTCTGGCACCACTGGGGATGCACTGCAGTGAGTCCACAGAGTGCACTAGCACCACTGGGGATGCAGTGCAGTGAGTCCAGAGAGTGCACTGGCAACACTGGGGATGCACTGCAGTGAGTCCAGAGAGTGCACTGGCACCACTGGGGATGCAGTGCAGTGAGTCGAGAGAGTGCAGTGGCACCACTGGGGATGCAGTGCAGTGAGTCCAGAGACTTCACTGGCACCACTGGGAATGCAGAGAAGTGAGTGCAGAGAGTGCACTGGCACCACTGGGGATGCAGTGCAGTGAGTCCAGAGAGTGCACTGGCACCACTCGGGATGCAGTGCAGTGAGTCCAGAGTGTGCACTGGCACCACCGGGAATGCAGTGCAGTGTGTCCAGAGATCGCACTGGCACCACGGGGGATGCACTTCAGTGAGTCCAGAGAGTGCACTGGTACCACTGGGGATGCACTGCAGTGAGTCCAGAGAGTGCACTGGCACCACTGGGGATGCACTGCAGTGAGTCCAGAGAGTGCACTGGCACCACTGGGGATGCAGTGCAGTGAGTCCAGAGGGTGCACTGGCACCACTGGGGATGCAGTGCAGTGAGTCCAGAGAGTGCACTGGCACCACTGGGGATGCACTGCAGTGAGTCCAGAGAGTGCTCTGGCACCACTGGGGATGCAGTGCAGTGAGTCAAGAGAGTGCACTGGCACCACTGGGGATGCGGTGCCGGGAGTCCAGAGAGTGCACTGGCACCACTGGGGATGCAGTGCAGTGAGTCCAGAGAGTGCACTGGCACCACTGGGGATGCAGTGCAGTGAGTCCAGAGAGTGCACTGGCACCACTGGGGATGCACTGCAGTGAGTCCAGAGAGTGCTCTGGCACCACTGGGGATGCAGTGCAGTGAGTCCAGAGAGTGCACTGGCACCACTGGGGATGCAGTGCAGTGAGTCCAGAGAGTGCACTGGCACCACTGGTGATGCACTGCAGTTACTCCAGAGAGTGCACTGGCACCACTGGGGATGCGGTGCGGTGAGTCCAGAGAGTGCACTGGCACCACTGGAGATGCAGTGCAGTCAGTCCAGTGAGTGTACTGGCACCACTGGGGATGCAGTGCAGTGAGTCCAGAGAGTGCACTGGCACCACTGAGAATGCCCTTCAGTGAGTCCAGAGAGTGCACTGGCACCACTGGGGATGCACTGCAGTGAGTCCACAGAGTGCACTAGCACAACTGGGGATGCAGTGCCGTGACTCCAGAGAGTGCACTGGCACCACTGGGGATGCAGTACAGTGAGTCCAGAGAGTGCACTGGCACCACTGGGGATGCAGTGCAGTGAGTCCAGAGAGTGCATTGGCACCACGGGGGATGCAGTGCAGTGAGTCCAGAGAGTGCACTGGCACCACTGGGGATGCACTGCAGTGAGTCCAGAGAGTGCACTGGTACCACTGGGGATGCAGTGCAGTGAGTCCAGAGAGTGCACTGGCACCACTGGGGATGCACTGCAGTGAGTCCAGAGAGTGCACTGGCACCACAGGGGATGCAGTGCAGTGAGTCCAGAGAGTGCACTGGCACCACTGGGGATGCAGTGCAGTGAGTCCAGAGGGTGCACTTGCAGCACTGGGGATGCAGTGCAGTGAGTCCAGAGAGTGCACTGGCACCACTGGGGATGCACTGCAGTGAGTCCAGAGAGCGCACTGGCACCACTGGGGATGCACTGCAGTGAGTCCACAGAGTGCACTGGCACCACTGAGAATGCACTTCAGTGAGTCCAGAGAGTGCACTGGTACCACTGGGGATGCACTGCAGTGAGTCCAGAGAGTGCATTGGCACCACTTGGGATGCAGTACAGTGAGTCCAGAGAGTGCACTGGCACCAATGGGGATGCAGTGCAGTGAGTCCAGAGAGTGCACTGGCACCACTGGGGCTGCAGTGCAGTGAGTCCAGAGAGTGCACTGGCACCACTGGGGATGCACTACAGTGAGTCCAGAGAGTGCACTGGCACCACTGGGGATGCACTTCAGTGAGTGCAGAGACTGCACTGGCACCACTGGGGATGCAGTGCAGTGAGTCCAGTGAGTGTACTGGCACCACTGGGGATGCACTGCAGTGAGTCCAGAGAGTGCATTGGCACCACTTGGGATGCAATGCAGTGAGTCCAGAGAGTGCACTGGCACCACTGGGGATGCAGTGCAGTGAGTCCAGAGAGTGCACTGGCACCACTGGGGATGCAGTGCAGTGAGTCTAGAGAGTGCATTGGCACCACTTGGGATGCAATGCAGTGAGTCCAGAGAGTGCACTGGCACCACTGGGGATGCAGTGCAGTGAGTCCAGAGAGTGCACTGGCACCACTGGGGATGCAGTGCAGTGAGTCTAGAGAGTGCACTGGCACCATTGGAGATGCAGTGCAGTGAGTCCAGAGAGTGCACTGGCACCACTGGGGATGCACTGCAGTGAGTCCAGAGAGTTCACTGGCACCACTGGGGATGCACTTCAGTGAGTGCAGAGACTGCACTGGCACCACTGGGGATGCAGTGCAGTGAGTCCAGTGAGTGTACTGGCACCACTGGGGATGCACTGCAGTGAGTCCAGAGAGTGCATTGGCACCACTTGGGATGCAGTGCAGTGAGTCCAGAGAGTGCACTTGCACCACTGGGGATGCAGTGCAGTGAGTCCAGAGAGTGCACTGGCACCACTGGGGATGCAGTGCAGTGAGTCCAGAGAGTGCACTGGCACCAATGAGGATGCACAGCAGTGAGTCCACAGAGTGCACTGGCACCACTGGGGATGCAGTACAGTGAGTCCAGAGAGTGCACTGGCACCACTGGGGATGCAGTGCAGTGAGTCCAGAGAGTGCTCTGACACCACTGGCGATGCAGTGCAGTGAGTCCAGAGAGTGCACTGGCACCACTGGGGATGCAGTGCAGTCAGTCCAGTGAGTGTACTGGCACCACTGGGGATGCACTGCAGTGAGTCCAGAGAGTGCACTGGCACCACTGAGAATGCACTTCAGTGAGTCCAGAGAGTGCACTGGCACCACTGGGGATGCACTGCAGTGAGTCCACAGAGTGCACTGGCACCACTGGGGATGCAGTGCAGTGAGTCCAGAGAGTGCACTGGCACCACTGGGGATGCACTTCAGTGAGTCCAGAGAGTGCACGGGCTCCACTGGGGATGCACTGCAGTGAGTCCACAGAGTGCACTGGCACCACTGGGGATGCAGTGCAGTGAGTCCAGAGAGTGCACTGGCTCCACTGGGGATGCAGTGCAGTGAGTCCAGAGAGTGCTCTGGCACCACTGGGGATGCACTGCAGTGAGTCCACAGAGTGCACTAGCACCACTGGGGATGCAGTGCAGTGAGTCCAGAGAGTGCACTGGCAACACTGGGGATGCACTGCAGTGAGTCCAGAGAGTGCACTGGCACCACTGGGGATGCAGTGCAGTGAGTCGAGAGAGTGCAGTGCCACCACTGGGGATGCAGTGCAGTGAGTCCAGAGACTTCACTGGCACCACTGGGAATGCAGAGAAGTGAGTGCAGAGAGTGCACTGGCACCACTGGGGATGCAGTGCAGTGAGTCCAGAGAGTGCACTGGCACCACTCGGGATGCAGTGCAGTGAGTCCAGAGTGTGCACTGGCACCACCGGGAATGCAGTGCAGTGTGTCCAGAGATCGCACTGGCACCACGGGGGATGCACTTCAGTGAGTCCAGAGAGTGCACTGGTACCACTGGGGATGCACTGCAGTGAGTCCAGAGAGTGCACTGGCACCACTGGGGATGCACTGCAGTGAGTCCAGAGAGTGCACTGGCACCACTGGGGATGCAGTGCAGTGAGTCCAGAGGGTGCACTGGCACCACTGGGGATGCAGTGCAGTGAGTCCAGAGAGTGCACTGGCACCACTGGGGATGCACTGCAGTGAGTCCAGAGAGTGCTCTGGCACCACTGGGGATGCAGTGCAGTGAGTCAAGAGAGTGCACTGGCACCACTGGGGATGCGGTGCCGGGAGTCCAGAGAGTGCACTGGCACCACTGGGGATGCAGTGCAGTGAGTCCAGAGAGTGCACTGGCACCACTGGGGATGCAGTGCAGTGAGTCCAGAGAGTGCACTGGCACCACTGGGGATGCACTGCAGTGAGTCCAGAGAGTGCTCTGGCACCACTGGGGATGCAGTGCAGTGAGTCCAGAGAGTGCACTGGCACCACTGGGGATGCAGTGCAGTGAGTCCAGAGAGTGCACTGGCACCACTGGTGATGCACTGCAGTTACTCCAGAGAGTGCACTGGCACCACTGGGGATGCGGTGCGGTGAGTCCAGAGAGTGCACTGGCACCACTGGAGATGCAGTGCAGTCAGTCCAGTGAGTGTACTGGCACCACTGGGGATGCAGTGCAGTGAGTCCAGAGAGTGCACTGGCACCACTGAGAATGCCCTTCAGTGAGTCCAGAGAGTGCACTGGCACCACTGGGGATGCACTGCAGTGAGTCCACAGAGTGCACTAGCACAACTGGGGATGCAGTGCCGTGACTCCAGAGAGTGCACTGGCACCACTGGGGATGCAGTACAGTGAGTCCAGAGAGTGCACTGGCACCACTGGGGATGCAGTGCAGTGAGTCCAGAGAGTGCATTGGCACCACGGGGGATGCAGTGCAGTGAGTCCAGAGAGTGCACTGGCACCACTGGGGATGCACTGCAGTGAGTCCAGAGAGTGCACTGGTACCACTGGGGATGCAGTGCAGTGAGTCCAGAGAGTGCACTGGCACCACTGGGGATGCACTGCAGTGAGTCCAGAGAGTGCACTGGCACCACAGGGGATGCAGTGCAGTGAGTCCAGAGAGTGCACTGGCACCACTGGGGATGCAGTGCAGTGAGTCCAGAGGGTGCACTTGCAGCACTGGGGATGCAGTGCAGTGAGTCCAGAGAGTGCACTGGCACCACTGGGGATGCACTGCAGTGAGTCCAGAGAGCGCACTGGCACCACTGGGGATGCACTGCAGTGAGTCCACAGAGTGCACTGGCACCACTGAGAATGCACTTCAGTGAGTCCAGAGAGTGCACTGGTACCACTGGGGATGCACTGCAGTGAGTCCAGAGAGTGCATTGGCACCACTTGGGATGCAGTACAGTGAGTCCAGAGAGTGCACTGGCACCAATGGGGATGCAGTGCAGTGAGTCCAGAGAGTGCACTGGCACCACTGGGGCTGCAGTGCAGTGAGTCCAGAGAGTGCACTGGCACCACTGGGGATGCACTACAGTGAGTCCAGAGAGTGCACTGGCACCACTGGGGATGCACAGCAGTGAGTCCAGAGAGTGCATTGGCACCACTGGGGATGCAGTGCAGTGAGTCCAGAGAGTGCACTGGCACCATTGGAGATGCAGTGCAGTGAGTCCAGAGAGTGCACTGGCACCACTGGGGATGCAGTGCAGTGAGTCCAGAGAGTGCACTGGCACCACTGGGGATGCACTGCAGTGAGTCCAGAGAGGTCACTGGCACCACTGGAGATGCACTTCAGTGAGTGCAGAGACTGCACTGGCACCACTGGGGATGCAGTGCAGTGAGTCCAGTGAGTGTACTGGCACCACTGGGGATGCACTGCAGTGAGTCCAGAGAGTGCATTGGCACCACTTGGGATGCAATGCAGTGAGTCCAGAGAGTGCACTGGCACCACTGGGGATGCAGTGCAGTGAGTCCAGAGAGTGCACTGGCACCACTGGGGATGCACTGCAGTGAGTCCAGAGAGTGCACTGGCACCACTGAGAATGCACTTCAGTGAGTCCAGAGAGTGCACTGGCACCACTGGGGATGCAGTACAGTGAGTCCAGAGAGTGCACTGGCACCACTGGGGATGCAGTGCAGTCAGTCCAGTGAGTGTACTGGCACCACTGGGGATGCACTGCAGTGAGTCCAGAGAGTGCACTGGCACCACTGAGAATGCACTTCAGTGAGTCCAGAGAGTGCACTGGCACCACTGGGGATGCACTGCAGTGAGTCCACAGAGTGCACTGGCACCACTGGGGATGCAGTGCAGTGAGTCCAGAGAGTGCACTGGCACCACTGGGGATGCACTTCAGTGAGTCCAGAGAGTGCACGGGCTCCACTGGGGATGCACTGCAGTGAGTCCACAGAGTGCACTGGCACCACTGGGGATGCAGTGCAGTGAGTCCAGAGAGTGCACTGGCTCCACTGGGGATGCAGTGCAGTGAGTCCAGAGAGTGCTCTGGCACCACTGGGGATGCAGTGCAGTGAGTCCACAGAGTGCACTAGCACCACTGGGGATGCAGTGCAGTGAGTCCAGAGAGTGCACTGGCAACACTGGGGATGCACTGCAGTGAGTCCAGAGAGTGCACTGGCACCACTGGGGATGCAGTGCAGTGAGTCGAGAGAGTGCAGTGGCACCACTGGGGATGCAGTGCAGTGAGTCCAGAGACTTCACTGGCACCACTGGGAATGCAGAGAAGTGAGTGCAGAGAGTGCACTGGCACCACTGGGGATGCAGTGCAGTGAGTCCAGAGAGTGCACTGGCACCACTCGGGATGCAGTGCAGTGAGTCCGGAGTGTGCACTGGCACCACCGGGAATGCAGTGCAGTGTGTCCAGAGATCGCACTGGCACCACGGGGGATGCACTTCAGTGAGTCCAGAGAGTGCACTGGTACCACTGGGGATGCACTGCAGTGAGTCCAGAGAGTGCACTGGCACCACTGGGGATGCACTGCAGTGAGTCCAGAGAGTGCACTGGCACCACTGGGGATGCACTGCAGTGAGTCCAGAGAGTGCACTGGCACCAGAGGGAATGCACTGCAGTGAGTCCAGTGAGTGCACTGGCACCACTGGGGATGCAGTGCAGTGAGTCCAGAGAGTGCACTGGCACCACTGGGGATGCACTGCGGTGAGTCCAGAGAGTGCACTGGCAGCACTGGGGATGCAGTGCAGTGAGTCCAGAGAGTGCACAGGCAGCACTGGGGATGCAGTGCAGTGAGTCCAGAGAGTGCTCTGGCACCACTGGGGATGCAGTGCAGTGAGTCCAGAGAGTGCACTGGCACCACTGGGGATGCGGTCGGTGAGTCCAGAGAGTGCACTGACACCACTGGTGATGCACTGCAGTGAGTCCAGAGAGTGCACTGGCACCACTGAGAATGCCCTTCAGTGAGTCCAGAGAGTGCACTGGCACCACTGGGGATGCACTGCAGTGAGTCCACAGAGTGCACTAGCACCACTGGGGATGCAGTGAGTCCAGAGAGTGCACTGGCACCACTGGGGATGCACTGCAGTGAGTCCAGAGAGTGCACTGGCACCACTGAGAATGCACTTCAGTGAGTCCAGAGAGCGCACTGGCACCACTGGGGATGCAGTGCAGTGAGTCCAGAGAGTGCACTGGCACCACTGAGAATGCACTTCAGTGAGTCCAAAGAGTGCACTGGCACCACTGGGGATGCACTGCAGTGAGTCCAGAGAGTACACTAGCACCACTGGGAATGTAGTGCAGTGAATCCAGTGAGTGCACTGGCACCAGTGGGGATGCACTGCAGTGAGTCCAGAGAGTGCACTGGCACCACTGGGGATGCACTGCAGTGAGCCCAGAGAGTGCACTGGCACCACTGGAGATGCAGTACAGTGAGTCCAGTGAATGCACTGGCAACACTGGGGATGCAGTGCAGTGAGTCCAGAGAGTGCACTGGCACCACTGGTGATGCAGTATAGTTCGTCCAGTGAGTGCACTGGAACCACTGGGGATGCAGTGCAGTGAGTCCAGAGAGTGCACTGGCACCACTGGGGATGCAGTGCAGTGAGTCCAGAGAGTGCACTGGCACCACTGATGATGCAGTACAGTGAGTCCAGTGAGTGCACTGGCACCACTGGGGATGTAGTGCAGTGACTCGAGAGAGTGCACTGGCACCACTGGGGATGCACTGCAGTGACTCGAGAGAGTGCACTGGCACCACTGGGGATGCACTGCAGTGAGTCCAGAGAGTGCATTGGCACCACTGGGGATGCAGTGCAGTGAGTCCAGAGAGTGCACTGGCACCACTGGGGATGCACTGCAGTGAGTCCACAGAGTGCACTGGTACCACTGGGGATGCAGTGCAGTGAGTCCAGAGAGTGCACTGGCACCACTGGGGATGCACTGCAGTGAGTCCAGAGAGTGCACTGGCACCACTGGGGATGCAGTGCAGTGAGTCCAGAGAGTGCACTGGCACCACTGGGGATGCACTGCGGTGAGTCCAGAGAGTGCACTGGCAGCACTGGGGATGCAGTGCAGTGAGTCCAGAGAGTGCACTGGCACCACTGGGGATGCACTGCAGTGAGTCCAGAGAGCGCACTGGCACCACTGGGGATGCACTGCAGTGAGTGCAGAGAGTGCACTGGCACCACTGAGAATGCACTTCAGTGAGTCCAGAGAGTGCACTGGTACCACTGGGGATGCACTGCAGTGAGTCCAGAGAGTGCACTGGCACCACTGGGGATGCAGTGCAGTGAATCCAGTGAGTGCACTGGCACCACTGGGGATGCACTGCAGTGAGTCAAGAGAGTGCACTGGCACCACTGGGGATGCGGTGCCGGGAGTCCAGAGAGTGCACTGGCACCACTGGGGATGCAGTGCAGTGAGTCCAGAGAGTGCACTGGCACCACTGGGGATGCAGTGCAGTGAGTCCAGAGAGTGCACTGGCACCACTGGGGATGCACTGCAGTGAGTCCAGAGAGTGCTCTGGCACCACTGGGGATGCAGTGCAGTGAGTCAAGAGAGTGCACTGGCACCACTGGGGATGCGGTGCCGGGAGTCCAGAGAGTGCACTGGCACCACTGGGGATGCAGTGCAGTGAGTCCAGAGAGTGCACTGGCACCACTGGGGATGCAGTGCAGTGAGTCCAGAGAGTGCACTGGCACCACTGGGGATGCACTGCTGTGAGTCCAGAGAGTGCTCTGGCACCACTGGGGATGCAGTGCAGTGAGTCGAGAGAGTGCAGTGGCACCACTGGGGATGCAGTGCAGTGAGTCCAGAGACTTCACTGGCACCACTGGGAATGCAGAGAAGTGAGTGCAGAGAGTGCACTGGCACCACTGGGGATGCAGTGCAGTGAGTCCAGAGAGTGCACTGGCACCACTCGGGATGCAGTGCAGTGAGTCCAGAGTGTGCTCTGGCACCACTGGGGATGCACTGCAGTGAGTCCAGAGAGTGCACTGGCACCACTGGGGATGCGGTGCGGTGAGTCCAGAGAGTGCACTGGCACCACTGGTGATGCACTGCAGTGAGTCCAGAGAGTGCACTGGCACCACTGAGAATGCCCTTCAGTGAGTCCAGAGAGTGCACTGGCACCACTGGGGATGCACTGCAGTGAGTCCACAGAGTGCACTAGCACCACTGGGGATGCAGTGAGTCCAGAGAGTGCACTGGCACCACTGGGGATGCACTGCAGTGAGTCCAGAGAGTGCACTGGCACCACTGAGAATGCACTTCAGTGAGTCCAGAGAGCGCACTGGCACCACTGGGGATGCAGTGCAGTGAGTCCAGAGAGTGCACTGGCACCACTGAGAATGCACTTCAGTGAGTCCAAAGAGTGCACTGGCACCACTGGGGATGCACTGCAGTGAGTCCAGAGAGTGCACTAGCACCACTGGGAATGTAGTGCAGTGAATCCAGTGAGTGCACTGGCACCAGTGGGGATGCACTGCAGTGAGTCCAGAGAGTGCACTGGCACCACTGGGGATGCACTGCAGTGAGCCCAGAGAGTGCACTGGCACCACTGGAGATGCAGTACAGTGAGTCCAGTGAATGCACTGGCAACACTGGGGATGCAGTGCAGTGAGTCCAGAGAGTGCACTGGCACCACTGGTGATGCAGTATAGTTCGTCCAGTGAGTGCACTGGAACCACTGGGGATGCAGTGCAGTGAGTCCAGAGAGTGCACTGGCACCACTGGGGATGCAGTGCAGTGAGTCCAGAGAGTGCACTGGCACCACTGATGATGCAGTACAGTGAGTCCAGTGAGTGCACTGGCACCACTGGGGATGCACTGCAGTGACTCGAGAGAGTGCACTGGCACCACTGGGGATGCACTGCAGTGACTCCAGAGAGTGCACTGGCACCACTGGGGATGCACTGCAGTGAGTCCAGAGAGTGCATTGGCACCACTGGTGATGCAGTGCAGTGAGTCCAGAGAGTGCACTGGCACCACTGGGGATGCACTGCAGTGAGTCCACAGAGTGCACTGGTACCACTGGGGATGCAGTGCAGTGAGTCCAGAGAGTGCACTGGCACCAATGGGGATGCACTGCAGTGAGTCCAGAGAGTGCACTGGCACCACTGGGGATGCAGTGCAGTGAGTCCAGAGAGTGCACTGGCACCACTGGGGATGCACTGCGGTGAGTCCAGAGAGTGCACTGGCAGCACTGGGGATGCAGTGCAGTGAGTCCAGAGAGTGCACTGGCACCACTGGGGATGCACTGCAGTGAGTCCAGAGAGCGCACTGGCACCACTGGGGATGCACTGCAGTGAGTCCACAGAGCGCACTGGCACTACTGAGAATGCACTTCAGTGAGTCCAGAGAGTGCACTGGTACCACTGGGGATGCACTGCAGTGAGTCCAGAGAGTGCACTGGCACCACTGGGGATGCAGTGCAGTTAATCCAGTGAGTGCACTGGCACCACTGGGGATGCACTGCAGTGAGTCAAGAGAGTGCACTGGCACCACTGGGGATGCGGTGCCGGGAGTCCAGAGAGTGCACTGGCACCACTGGGAAGCAGTGCAGTGAGTCCAGAGAGTGCACTGGCACCACTGGGGATGCAGTGCAGTGAGTCCAGAGAGTGCACTGGCACCACTGGGGATGCACTGCAGTGAGTCCAGAGAGTGCTCTGGCACCACTGGGGATGCAGTGCAGTGAGTCAAGAGAGTGCACTGGCACCACTGGGGATGCGGTGCGGTGAGTCCAGAGAGTGCACTGGCACCACTGGGGATGCAGTGCAGTGAGTCCAGAGAGTGCACTGGCACCACTGGGGATGCAGTGCAGTGAGTCCAGAGAGTGCACTGGCACCACTGGGGATGCACTGCTGTGAGTCCAGAGAGTGCTCTGGCACCACTGGGGATGCAGTGCAGTGAGTCCAGAGAGTGCACTGGCACCACTGGGGATGCAGTGCAGTCAGTCCAGAGAGTGCACTGGCACCACTGGTGATGCACTGCAGTTACTCCAGAGAGTGCACTGGCACCACTGGGGATGCGGTGCGGTGAGTCCAGAGAGTGCACTGGCACCACTGGGGATGCAGTGCAGTCAGTCCAGTGAGTGTACTGGCACCACTGGGGATGCACTGCAGTGAGTCCAGAGAGTGCACTGGCACCACTGAGAATGCCCTTCAGTGAGTCCAGAGAGTGCACTGGCACCACTGGGGATGCACTGCAGTGAGTCCACAGAGTGCACTAGCACAACTGGGGATGCAGTGCAGTGACTCCAGAGAGTGCACTGGCACCACTGGGGATGCACTTCAGTGAGTCCAGAGTGCACTGGCACCACTGGGGATGCAGTGCAGTGAGTCCAGAGAGTGCATTGGCACCACTGGGGATGCAGTGCAGTGAGTCCAGACAGTGCACTGGCACCACTGGGGATGCACTGCAGTGAGTCCAGAGAGTGCACTGGCACCACTGGGGATGCACTGCAGTGAGTCCAGAGAGTGCACTGGCACCACTGGGGATGCACTGCAGTGAGTCCAGAGAGTGCACTGGCACCACTGGGGATGCAGTGCAGTGAGTCCAGAGAGTGCACTGGCACCACTGGGGATGCAGTGCAGTGAGTCCAGAGGGTGCACTGGCAGCACTGGGGATGCAGTGCAGTGAGTCCAGAGAGTGCACTGGCACCACTGGGGATGCACTGCAATGAGTCCAGAGAGCGCACTGGCACCACTGGGGATGCACTGCAGTGAGTCCACAGAGTGCACTGGCACCACTGAGAATGCACTTCAGTGAGTCCAGAGAGTGCACTGGTACCACTGGGGATGCACTGCAGTGAGTCCAGAGAGTGCATTGGCACCACTTGGGATGCAGTACAGTGAGTCCAGAGAGTGCACTGGCACCAATGGGGATGCACAGCAGTGAGTCCACAGAGTGCACTGGCACCACTGGGGATGCAGTGCAGTGAGTCCACAGAGTGCACTGGCACCACTGAGAATGCACTTCAGTGAGTCCAGAGAGTGCACTGGTACCACTGGGGATGCACTGCAGTGAGTCCAGAGAGTGCACTGGCACCACTGGGGATGCAGTGCAGTGAATCCAGTGAGTGCACTGGCACCACTGGGGATGCACTGCAGTGAGTCAAGAGAGTGCACTGGCACCACTGGGGATGCGGTGCCGGGAGTCCAGAGAGTGCACTGGCACCACTGGGGATGCAGTGCAGTGAGTCCAGAGAGTGCACTGGCACCACTGGGGATGCAGTGCAGTGAGTCCAGAGAGTGCACTGGCACCACTGGGGATGCACTGCAGTGAGTCCAGAGAGTGCACTGGCACCACTGGGGATGCGGTGCCGGGAGTCCAGAGAGTGCACTGGCACCACTGGGGATGCAGTGCAGTGAGTCCAGAGAGTGCACTGGCACCACTGGGGATGCAGTGCAGTGAGTCCAGAGAGTGCACTGGCACCACTGGGGATGCACTGCTGTGAGTCCAGAGAGTGCTCTGGCACCACTGGGGATGCAGTGCAGTGAGTCCAGAGAGTGCACTGGCACCACTGGGGATGCAGTGCAGTGAGTCCAGAGAGTGCACTGGCACCACTGGTGATGCACTGCAGTTACTCCAGAGAGTGCACTGGCACCACTGGGGATGCGGTGCGGTGAGTCCAGAGAGTGCACTGGCACCACTGGGGATGCAGTGCAGTCAGTCCAGTGAGTGTACTGGCACCACTGGGGATGCACTGCAGTGAGTCCAGAGAGTGCACTGGCACCACTGAGAATGCCCTTCAGTGAGTCCAGAGAGTGCACTGGCACCACTGGGGATGCACTGCAGTGAGTCCACAGAGTGCACTAGCACAACTGGGGATGCAGTGCAGTGACTCCAGAGAGTGCACTGGCACCACTGGGGATGCACTTCAGTGAGTCCAGAGAGTGCACTGGCACCACTGGGGATGCAGTGCAGTGAGTCCAGAGAGTGCATTGGCACCACTGGGGATGCAGTGCAGTGAGTCCAGAGAGTGCACTGGCACCACTGGGGATGCACTGCAGTGAGTCCAGAGAGTGCACTGGCACCACTGGGGATGCACTGCAGTGAGTCCAGAGAGTGCACTGGCACCACTGGGGATGCACTGCAGTGAGTCCAGAGAGTGCACTGGCACCACTGGGGATGCAGTGCAGTGAGTCCAGAGAGTGCACTGGCACCACTGGGGATGCAGTGCAGTGAGTCCAGAGGGTGCACTGGCAGCACTGGGGATGCAGTGCAGTGAGTCCAGAGAGTGCACTGGCACCACTGGGGATGCACTGCAATGAGTCCAGAGAGCGCACTGGCACCACTGGGGATGCACTGCAGTGAGTCCACAGAGTGCACTGGCACCACTGAGAATGCACTTCAGTGAGTCCAGAGAGTGCACTGGTACCACTGGGGATGCACTGCAGTGAGTCCAGAGAGTGCATTGGCACCACTTGGGATGCAGTACAGTGAGTCCAGAGAGTGCACTGGCACCAATGGGGATGCACAGCAGTGAGTCCACAGAGTGCACTGGCACCACTGGGGATGCAGTGCAGTGAGTCCAGAGAGTGCACTGGCACCACTGGGGATGCAGTACAGTGAGTCCAGAGAGTGCACTGGCACCACTGGGGATGCACAGCAGTGAGTCCAGAGAGTTCATTGGCACCACTGGGGATGCAGTGCAGTGAGTCCAGAGAGTGCACTGGCACCATTGGAGATGCAGTGCAGTGAGTCCAGAGAGTGCACTGGCACCACTGGGGATGCAGTGCAGTGAGTCCAGAGAGTGCACTGGCACCACTGGGGATGCACTGCAGTGAGTCCAGAGAGTTCACTGGCACCACTGGAGATGCACTTCAGTGAGTGCAGAGACTGCACTGGCACCACTGGGGATGCAGTGCAGTGAGTCCAGTGAGTGTACTGGCACCACTGGGGATGCACTGCAGTGAGTCCAGAGAGTGCATTGGCACCACTTGGGATGCAATGCAGTGAGTCCAGAGAGTGCACTGGCACCACTGGGGATGCAGTGCAGTGAGTCCAGAGAGTGCACTGGCACCACTGGGGATGCAGTGCAGTGAGTCTAGAGAGTGCACTGGCACCATTGGAGATGCAGTGCAGTGAGTCCAGAAAGTGCACTGGCACCACTGGGGATGCACTGCAGTGAGTCCAGAGAGTGCATTGGCACCACTGGGGATGCAGTGCAGTGAGTCCAGAGAGTGCACTGGCACCACTGGGGATGCACTGCAGTGAGTCCAGAGAGTTCACTGGCACCACTGGGGATGCACTTCAGTGAGTGCAGAGACTGCACTGGCACCACTGGGGATGCAGTGCAGTGAGTCCAGTGAGTGTACTGGCACCACTGGGGATGCACTGCAGTGAGTCCAGAGAGTGCAATGGCACCACTTGGGATGCACTGCAGTGAGTCCAGAGAGTGCACTTGCACCACTGGGGATGCAGTGCAGTGAGTCCAGAGAGTGCACTGGCACCACTGGGGATGCACTGCAATGAGTCCAGAGAGCGCACTGGCACCACTGGGGATGCACTGCAGTGAGTCCACAGAGTGCACTGGCACCACTGAGAATGCACTTCAGTGAGTCCAGAGAGTGCACTGGTACCACTGGGGATGCACTGCAGTGAGTCCAGAGAGTGCATTGGCACCACTTGGGATGCAGTACAGTGAGTCCAGAGAGTGCACTGGCACCAATGGGGATGCACAGCAGTGAGTCCACAGAGTGCACTGGCACCACTGGGGATGCAGTGCAGTGAGTCCAGAGAGTGCACTGGCACCACTGGGGATGCAGTACAGTGAGTCCAGAGAGTGCACTGGCACCACTGGGGATGCACAGCAGTGAGTCCAGAGAGTGCATTGGCACCACTGGGGATGCAGTGCAGTGAGTCCAGAGAGTGCACTGGCACCATTGGAGATGCAGTGCAGTGAGTCCAGAGAGTGCACTGGCACCACTGGGGATGCAGTGCAGTGAGTCCAGAGAGTGCACTGGCACCACTGGGGATGCACTGCAGTGAGTCCAGAGAGTTCACTGGCACCACTGGAGATGCACTTCAGTGAGTGCAGAGACTGCACTGGCACCACTGGGGATGCAGTGCAGTGAGTCCAGTGAGTGTACTGGCACCACTGGGGATGCACTGCAGTGAGTCCAGAGAGTGCATTGGCACCACTTGGGATGCAATGCAGTGAGTCCAGAGAGTGCACTTCCACCACTGGGGATGCAGTGCAGTGAGTCCAGAGAGTGCACTGGCACCACTGGGGATGCAGTGCAGTGAGTCTAGAGAGTGCACTGGCACCATTGGAGATGCAGTGCAGTGAGTCCAGAAAGTGCACTGGCACCACTGGGGATGCAGTGCAGTGAGTCCAGAGAGTGCACTGGCACCACTGGGGATGCAGTGCAGTGAGTCCAGAGAGTGCACTGGCACCACTGGGGATGCACTGCAGTGAGTCCAGAGAGTTCACTGGCACCACTGGGGATGCACTTCAGTGAGTGCAGAGACTGCACTGGCACCACTGGGGATGCACTGCAGTGAGTCCAGTGAGTGTACTGGCACCACTGGGGATGCACTGCAGTGAGTCCAGAGAGTGCAATGGCACCACTTGGGATGCACTGCAGTGAGTCCAGAGAGTGCACTTGCACCACTGGGGATGCAGTGCAGTGAGTCCAGAGAGTGCACTGGCACCACTGGGGATGCACTTCAGTGAGTCCAGAGAGTGCACTGGCACCAATGGGGATGCACAGCAGTGAGTCCACAGAGTGCACTGGCACCACTGGGGATGCAGTACAGTGAGTCCAGAGAGTGCACTGGCACCACTGGGGATGCAGTGCAGTGAGTCCAGAGAGTGCTCTGGCACCACTGGGGATGCAGTGCAGTGAGTCCAGAGAGTGCACTGGCACCACTGGGGATGCAGTGCAGTCAGTCCAGTGAGTGTACTGGCACCACTGGGGATGCACTGCAGTGAGTCCAGAGAGTGCACTGGCACCACTGAGAATGCACTTCAGTGAGTCCAGAGAGTGCACTGGCACCACTGGGGATGCAGTGCAGTGAGTCCAGTGAGTGCACTGGCACCACTGGGGATGCAGTGCAGTGAGTCCAGAGAGTGCACTGGCACCACTGGGGATGCACTTCAGTGAGTCCAGAGAGTGCACGGGCTCCACTGGGGATGCACTGCAGTGAGTCCAGAGAGTGCACTGGCACCACTGGGTATGCAGTGCAGTGAGTCCAGAGAGTGCACTGGCTCCACTGGGGATGCACTGCAGTGAGTCCAGAGAGTGCTCTGGCACCACTGGGGATGCAGTGCAGTGAGTCCACAGAGTGCACTAGCACCACTGGGGATGCAATGCAGTGAGTCCAGAGAGTGCACTGGCAACACTGGGGATGCACTGCAGTGAGTCCAGAGAGTGCACTGGCACCACTGGGGATGCAGTGCAGTGAGTCCAGAGAGTGCAGTGGCACCACTGGGGATGCAGTGCAGTGAGTCCAGAGACTTCACTGGCACCACTGGGAATGCAGAGAAGTGAGTGCAGAGAGTGCACTGGCACCACTGGGGATGCAGTGCAGTGAGTCCAGAGAGTGCACTGGCACCACTCGGGATGCAGTGCAGTGAGTCCAGAGAGTGCACTGGCACCACTGGTGATGCACTGCAGTTACTCCAGAGAGTGCACTGGCACCACTGGGGATGCGGTGCGGTGAGTCCAGAGAGTGCACTGGCACCACTGGTGATGCACTGCAGTGAGTCCAGAGAGTGCACTGGCACCACTGAGAATGCCCTTCAGTGAGTCCAGAGAGTGCACTGGCACCACTGGGGATGCACTGCAGTGAGTCCAGAGAGTGCACTAGCACCACTGGGGATGCAGTGCAGTGAGTCCAGAGAGTGTACTGGCACCACTGGGGATGCACTGCAGTGAGTCCAGAGAGTGCACTGGCACCACTGAGAATGCACTTCAGTGAGTCCAGAGAGCGCACTGGCACCACTGGGGATGCAGTGCAGTGAGTCCAGAGAGTGCACTGGCACCACTGGGGATGCACTGCAGTGAGTCCAGAGAGTGCACTGGCAGCACTGGGGATGCAGTGCAGTGAGTCCAGAGAGTGCACTGGCACCACTGGGGATGCACTGCAGTGAGTCCAGAGAGCGCACTGGCACCACTGGGGTTGCACTGCAGTGAGTCCACAGAGTGCACTGGCACCACTGAGAATGCATTTCAGTGAGTCCAGAGAGTGCACTGGTACCACTGGGGATGCACTGCAGTGAGTCCAGAGAGTGCACTGGCACCACTGGGGATGCAGTGCAGTGAATCCAGAGAGTGCACTGGCACCACTGGGGATGCACTGCAGTGAGTCCAGAGAGTGCACTGGCACCAGAGGGATGCGGTGCCGGGAGTCCAGAGAGTGCACTGGCACCACTGGGGATGCAGTGCAGTGAGTCCAGAGAGTGCACTGGCACCACTGGGGATGCAGTGCAGTGAGTCCAGAGAGTGCACTGGCACCACTGGGGATGCACTGCAGTGAGTCCAGAGAGTGCTCTGGCACCACTGGGGATGCAGTGCAGTGAGTCCAGAGAGTGCACTGGCACCACTGGGGATGCAGTGCAGTGAGTCCAGAGAGTGCACTGGCACCACTGGTGATGCACTGCAGTTACTCCAGAGAGTGCACTAGCACCACTGGGGATGCGGTGCTGTGAGTCCAGAGAGTGCACTGGCACCACTGGGGATGCAGTGCAGTCAGTCCAGTGAGTGTACTGGCACCACTGGGGATGCACTGCAGTGAGTCCAGAGAGTGCACTGGCACCACTGAGAATGCCCTTCAGTGAGTCCAGAGAGTGCACTGGCACCACTGGGGATGCAGTGCAGTGAGTCCAGAGAGTGCATTGGCACCACTGGGGATGCAGTGCAGTGAGTCCAGAGAGTGCACTGGCACCACTGGGGATGCACTGCAGTGAGTCCACAGAGTGCACTGGCACCACTGGCGATGCACTGCAGTGAGTCCAGAGAGTGCTCTGGCACCACTGGGGATGCAGTGCAGTGAGTCCAGAGAGTGCACTGGCACCACAGGGGATGCAGTGCAGTGAGTCCAGAGAGTGCACTGGCACCACTGGTGATGCACTGCAGTTACTCCAGAGAGTGCACTGGCACCACTGGGGATGCGGTGCGGTGAGTCCAGAGAGTGCACTGGCACCACTGGGGATGCAGTGCAGTCAGTCCAGTGAGTGTACTGGCACCACTGGGGATGCACTGCAGTGAGTCAAGAGAGTGCACTGGCACCACTGGGGATGCACTGCAGTGAGGCCAGAGAGTGCACTGGCACCACTGGGGATTCGGTGCCGGGAGTCCAGAGAGTGCACTGGCACCACTGGGGATGCAGTGCAGTGAGTCCAGAGAGTGCACTGGCACCACTGGGGATGCACTGCAGTGAGTCCAGAGAGTGCTCTGGCACCACTGGGGATGCACTGCAGTGAGTCCAGAGAGTGCTCTGGCACCACTGGGGATGCAGTGTAGTGAGTCCAGAGAGTGCACTGGCACCACTGGGGATGCAGTGCAGTGAGTCCAGAGAGTGCACTGGCACCACTGGGGATGCACTGCAGTGAGTCCAGAGAGTGCACGCGCTCCACTGAGGATGCGGTGCAGTGAGTCCAGAGAGTGCATTGGCACCACAGGGGATGCACTGCAGTGACTCGAGAGAGTGCACTGGCACCACTGGGGATGCACTGCAGTGACTCCAGAGAGTGCACTGGCACCACTGGGGATGCACTGCAGTGAGTCCAGAGAGTGCATTGGCACCACTGGTGATGCAGTGCAGTGAGTCCAGAGAGTGCACTGGCACCACTGGGGATGCACTGCAGTGAGTCCACAGAGTGCACTGGTACCACTGGGGATGCAGTGCAGTGAGTCCAGAGAGTGCACTGGCACCAATGGGGATGCACTGCAGTGAGTCCAGAGAGTGCACTGGCACCACTGGGGATGCAGTGCAGTGAGTCCAGAGAGTGCACTGGCACCACTGGGGATGCACTGCGGTGAGTCCAGAGAGTGCACTGGCAGCACTGGGGATGCAGTGCAGTGAGTCCAGAGAGTGCACTGGCACCACTGGGGATGCACTGCAGTGAGTCCAGAGAGCGCACTGGCACCACTGGGGATGCACTGCAGTGAGTCCACAGAGTGCACTGGCACCACTGAGAATGCACTTCAGTGAGTCCAGAGAGTGCACTGGTACCACTGGGGATGCACTGCAGTGAGTCCAGAGAGTGCACTGGCACCACTGGGGATGCAGTGCAGTGAATCCAGTGAGTGCACTGGCACCACTGGGGATGCACTGCAGTGAGTCAAGAGAGTGCACTGGCACCACTGGGGATGCGGTGCCGGGAGTCCAGAGAGTGCACTGGCACCACTGGGGATGCAGTGCAGTGAGTCCAGAGAGTGCACTGGCACCACTGGGGATGCAGTGCAGTGAGTCCAGAGAGTGCACTGGCACCACTGGGGATGCACTGCAGTGAGTCCAGAGAGTGCTCTGGCACCACTGGGGATGCAGTGCAGTGAGTCAAGAGAGTGCACTGGCACCACTGGGGATGCGGTGCCGGGAGTCCAGAGAGTGCACTGGCACCACTGGGGATGCAGTGCAGTGAGTCCAGAGAGTGCACTGGCACCACTGGGGATGCAGTGCAGTGAGTCCAGAGAGTGCACTGGCACCACTGGGGATGCACTGCTGTGAGTCCAGAGAGTGCTCTGGCACCACTGGGGATGCAGTGCAGTGAGTCCAGAGAGTGCACTGGCACCACTGGTGATGCACTGCAGTTACTCCAGAGAGTGCACTGGCACCACTGGGGATGCGGTGCGGTGAGTCCAGAGAGTGCACTGGCACCACTGGGGATGCAGTGCAGTCAGTCCAGTGAGTGTACTGGCACCACTGGGGATGCACTGCAGTGAGTCCAGAGAGTGCACTGGCACCACTGAGAATGCCCTTCAGTGAGTCCAGAGAGTGCACTGGCACCACTGGGGATGCACTGCAGTGAGTCCACAGAGTGCACTAGCACAGCTGGGGATGCAGTGCAGTGACTCCAGAGAGTGCACTGGCACCACTGGGGATGCACTTCAGTGAGTCCAGAGAGTGCACTGGCACCACTGGGGATGCAGTGCAGTCAGTCCAGTGAGTGTACTGGCACCACTGGGGATGCACTGCAGTGAGTCCAGAGAGTGCACTGGCACCACTGAGAATGCCCTTCAGTGAGTCCAGAGAGTGCACTGGCACCACTGGGGATGCACTGCAGTGAGTCCACAGAGTGCACTAGCACAGCTGGGGATGCAGTGCAGTGACTCCAGAGAGTGCACTGGCACCACTGGGGATGCACTTCAGTGAGTCCAGAGAGTGCACTGGCACCACTGGGGATGCACTTCAGTGAGTCCAGAGAGTGCACTGGCACCACTGGGGATGCAGTGCAGTGAGTCCAGAGAGTGCATTGGCACCACTGGGGATGCAGTGCAGTGAGTCCAGAGAGTGCACTGGCACCACTGGGGATGCACTGCAGTGAGTCCAGAGAGTGCACTGGCACCACTGAGAATGCCCTTCAGTGAGTGCAGAGAGTGCACTGGCACCACTGGGGATGCAGTGCAGTGAGTCCAGAGAGTGCACTGGCACCACTCGGGATGCAGTGCAGTGAGTCCAGAGTGTGCTCTGGCACCACTGGGGATGCACTGCAGTGAGTCCAGAGAGTGCACTGGCACCACTGGGGATGCGGTGCGGTGAGTCCAGAGAGTGCACTGGCACCACTGGTGATGCACTGCAGTGAGTCCAGAGAGTGCACTGGCACCACTGAGAATGCCCTTCAGTGAGTCCAGAGAGTGCACTGGCACCACTGGGGATGCACTGCAGTGAGTCCACAGAGTGCACTAGCACCACTGGGGATGCAGTGAGTCCAGAGAGTGCACTGGCACCACTGGGGATGCACTGCAGTGAGTCCAGAGAGTGCACTGGCACCACTGAGAATGCACTTCAGTGAGTCCAGAGAGCGCACTGGCACCACTGGGGATGCAGTGCAGTGAGTCCAGAGAGTGCACTGGCACCACTGAGAATGCACTTCAGTGAGTCCAAAGAGTGCACTGGCACCACTGGGGATGCACTGCAGTGAGTCCAGAGAGTGCACTAGCACCACTGGGAATGTAGTGCAGTGAATCCAGTGAGTGCACTGGCACCAGTGGGGATGCACTGCAGTGAGTCCAGAGAGTGCACTGGCACCACTGGGGATGCACTGCAGTGAGCCCAGAGATTGCACTGGCACCACTGGAGATGCAGTACAGTGAGTCCAGTGAATGCACTGGCAACACTGGGGATGCAGTGCAGTGAGTCCAGAGAGTGCACTGGCACCACTGGTGATGCAGTATAGTTCGTCCAGTGAGTGCACTGGAACCACTGGGGATGCAGTGCAGTGAGTCCAGAGAGTGCACTGGCACCACTGGGGATGCAGTGCAGTGAGTCCAGAGAGTGCACTGGCACCACTGATGATGCAGTACAGTGAGTCCAGTGAGTGCACTGGCACCACTGGGGATGTAGTGCAGTGACTCGAGAGAGTGCACTGGCACCACTGGGGATGCACTGCAGTGACTCGAGAGAGTGCACTGGCACCACTGGGGATGCAGTGCAGTGAGTCCAGAGAGTGCACTGGCACCACTGGGGATGCACTGCAGTGAGTCCAGAGAGTGCATTGGCACCACTGGTGATGCAGTGCAGTGAGTCCAGAGAGTGCACTGGCACCACTGGGGATGCACTGCAGTGAGTCCACAGAGTGCACTGGTACCACTGGGGATGCAGTGCAGTGAGTCCAGAGAGTGCACTGGCACCAATGGGGATGCACTGCAGTCAGTCCAGAGAGTGCACTGGCACCACTGGGGATGCAGTGCAGTGAGTCCAGAGAGTGCACTGGCACCACTGGGGATGCACTGCGGTGAGTCCAGAGAGTGCACTGGCAGCACTGGGGATGCAGTGCAGTGAGTCCAGAGAGTGCACTGGCACCACTGGGGATGCACTGCAGTGAGTCCAGAGAGCGCACTGGCACCACTGGGGATGCACTGCAGTGAGTCCACAGAGCGCACTGGCACTACTGAGAATGCACTTCAGTGAGTCCAGAGAGTGCACTGGTACCACTGGGGATGCACTGCAGTGAGTCCAGAGAGTGCACTGGCACCACTGGGGATGCAGTGCAGTGAATCCAGTGAGTGCACTGGCACCACTGGGGATGCACTGCAGTGAGTCAAGAGAGTGCACTGGCACCACTGGGGATGCGGTGCCGGGAGTCCAGAGAGTGCACTGGCACCACTGGGAAGCAGTGCAGTGAGTCCAGAGAGTGCACTGGCACCACTGGGGATGCAGTGCAGTGAGTCCAGAGAGTGCACTGGCACCACTGGGGATGCACTGCAGTGAGTCCAGAGAGTGCTCTGGCACCACTGGGGATGCAGTGCAGTGAGTCAAGAGAGTGCACTGGCACCACTGGGGATGCGGTGCCGGGAGTCCAGAGAGTACACTGGCACCACTGGGGATGCAGTGCAGTGAGTCCAGAGAGTGCACTGGCACCACTGGGGATGCAGTGCAGTGAGTCCAGAGAGTGCACTGGCACCACTGGGGATGCACTGCTGTGAGTCCAGAGAGTGCTCTGGCACCACTGGGGATGCAGTGCAGTGAGTCCAGAGAGTGCACTGGCACCACTGGGGATGCAGTGCAGTCAGTCCAGAGAGTGCACTGGCACCACTGGTGATGCACTGCAGTTATTCCAGAGAGTGCACTGGCACCACTGGGGATGCGGTGCGGTGAGTCCAGAGAGTGCACTGGCACCACTGGGGATGCAGTGCAGTCAGTCCAGTGAGTGTACTGGCACCACTGGGGATGCACTGCAGTGAGTCCAGAGAGTGCACTGGCACCACTGAGAATGCCCTTCAGTGAGTCCAGAGAGTGCACTGGCACCACTGGGGATGCACTGCAGTGAGTCCACAGAGTGCACTAGCACAACTGGGGATGCAGTGCAGTGACTCCAGAGAGTGCACTGGCACCACTGGGGATGCACTTCAGTGAGTCCAGAGAGTGCACTGGCACCACTGGGGATGCAGTGCAGTGAGTCCAGAGAGTGCATTGGCACCACTGGGGATGCAGTGCAGTGAGTCCAGAGAGTGCACTGGCACCACTGGGGATGCACTGCAGTGAGTCCAGAGAGTGCACTGGCACCACTGGGGATGCACTGCAGTGAGTCCAGAGAGTGCACTGGCACCACTGGGGATGCACTGCAGTGAGTCCAGAGAGTGCACTGGCACCACTGGGGATGCAGTGCAGTGAGTCCAGAGAGTGCACTGGCACCACTGGGGATGCAGTGCAGTGAGTCCAGAGGGTGCACTGGCAGCACTGGGGATGCAGTGCAGTGAGTCCAGAGAGTGCACTGGCACCACTGGGGATGCACTGCAATGAGTCCAGAGAGCGCACTGGCACCACTGGGGATGCACTGCAGTGAGTCCACAGAGTGCACTGGCACCACTGAGAATGCACTTCAGTGAGTCCAGAGAGTGCACTGGTACCACTGGGGATGCACTGCAGTGAGTCCAGAGAGTGCATTGGCACCACTTGGGATGCAGTACAGTGAGTCCAGAGAGTGCACTGGCACCAATGGGGATGCACAGCAGTGAGTCCACAGAGTGCACTGGCACCACTGGGGATGCAGTGCAGTGAGTCCACAGAGTGCACTGGCACCAATGGGGATGCACTGCAGTGAGTCCAGAGAGTGCACTGGTACCACTGGGGATGCACTGCAGTGAGTCCAGAGAGTGCACTGGCACCACTGGGGATGCAGTGCAGTGAATCCAGTGAGTGCACTGGCACCACTGGGGATGCACTGCAGTGAGTCAAGAGAGTGCACTGGCACCACTGGGGATGCGGTGCCGGGAGTCCAGAGAGTGCACTGGCACCACTGGGGATGCAGTGCAGTGAGTCCAGAGAGTGCACTGGCACCACTGGGGATGCAGTGCAGTGAGTCCAGAGAGTGCACTGGCACCACTGGGGATGCACTGCAGTGAGTCCAGAGAGTGCACTGGCACCACTGGGGATGCGGTGCCGGGAGTCCAGAGAGTGCACTGGCACCACTGGGGATGCAGTGCAGTGAGTCCAGAGAGTGCACTGGCACCACTGGGGATGCAGTGCAGTGAGTCCAGAGAGTGCACTGGCACCACTGGGGATGCACTGCTGTGAGTCCAGAGAGTGCTCTGGCACCACTGGGGATGCAGTGCAGTGAGTCCAGAGAGTGCACTGGCACCACTGGGGATGCAGTGCAGTGAGTCCAGAGAGTGCACTGGCACCACTGGTGATGCACTGCAGTTACTCCAGAGAGTGCACTGGCACCACTGGGGATGCGGTGCGGTGAGTCCAGAGAGTGCACTGGCACCACTGGGGATGCAGTGCAGTCAGTCCAGTGAGTGTACTGGCACCACTGGGGATGCACTGCAGTGAGTCCAGAGAGTGCACTGGCACCACTGAGAATGCCCTTCAGTGAGTCCAGAGAGTGCACTGGCACCACTGGGGATGCACTGCAGTGAGTCCACAGAGTGCACTAGCACAACTGGGGATGCAGTGCAGTGACTCCAGAGAGTGCACTGGCACCACTGGGGATGCACTTCAGTGAGTCCAGAGAGTGCACTGGCACCACTGGGGATGCAGTGCAGTGAGTCCAGAGAGTGCATTGGCACCACTGGGGATGCAGTGCAGTGAGTCCAGAGAGTGCACTGGCACCACTGGGGATGCACTGCAGTGAGTCCAGAGAGTGCACTGGCACCACTGGGGATGCACTGCAGTGAGTCCAGAGAGTGCACTGGCACCACTGGGGATGCACTGCAGTGAGTCCAGAGAGTTTACTGGCACCACTGGGGATGCAGTGCAGTGAGTCCAGAGAGTGCACTGGCACCACTGGGGATGCAGTGCAGTGAGTCCAGAGGGTGCACTGGCAGCACTGGGGATGCAGTGCAGTGAGTCCAGAGAGTGCACTGGCACCACTGGGGATGCACTGCAATGAGTCCAGAGAGCGCACTGGCACCACTGGGGATGCACTGCAGTGAGTCCACAGAGTGCACTGGCACCACTGAGAATGCACTTCAGTGAGTCCAGAGAGTGCACTGGTACCACTGGGGATGCACTGCAGTGAGTCCAGAGAGTGCATTGGCACCACTTGGGATGCAGTACAGTGAGTCCAGAGAGTGCACTGGCACCAATGGGGATGCACAGCAGTGAGTCCACAGAGTGCACTGGCACCACTGGGGATGCAGTGCAGTGAGTCCAGAGAGTGCACTGGCACCACTGGGGATGCAGTACAGTGAGTCCAGAGAGTGCACTGGCACCACTGGGGATGCACAGCAGTGAGTCCAGAGAGTGCATTGGCACCACTGGGGATGCAGTGCAGTGAGTCCAGAGAGTGCACTGGCACCATTGGAGATGCAGTGCAGTGAGTCCAGAGAGTGCACTGGCACCACTGGGGATGCAGTGCAGTGAGTCCAGAGAGTGCACTGGCACCACTGGGGATGCACTGCAGTGAGTCCAGAGAGTTCACTGGCACCACTGGAGATGCACTTCAGTGAGTGCAGAGACTGCACTGGCACCACTGGGGATGCAGTGCAGTGAGTCCAGTGAGTGTACTGGCACCACTGGGGATGCACTGCAGTGAGTCCAGAGAGTGCATTGGCACCACTTGGGATGCAATGCAGTGAGTCCAGAGAGTGCACTTGCACCACTGGGGATGCAGTGCAGTGAGTCCAGAGAGTGCACTGGCACCACTGGGGATGCAGTGCAGTGAGTCTAGAGAGTGCACTGGCACCATTGGAGATGCAGTGCAGTGAGTCCAGAAAGTGCACTGGCACCACTGGGGATGCAGTGCAGTGAGTCCAGAGAGTGCATTGGCACCACTGGGGATGCAGTGCAGTGAGTCCAGAGAGTGCACTGGCACCACTGGGGATGCACTGCAGTGAGTCCAGAGAGTTCACTGGCACCACTGGGGATGCACTTCAGTGAGTGCAGAGACTGCACTGGCACCACTGGGGATGCAGTGCAGTGAGTCCAGTGAGTGTACTGGCACCACTGGGGATGCACTGCAGTGAGTCCAGAGAGTGCAATGGCACCACTTGGGATGCACTGCAGTGAGTCCAGAGAGTGCACTTGCACCACTGGGGATGCAGTGCAGTGAGTCCAGAGAGTGCACTGGCACCACTGGGGATGCACTGCAATGAGTCCAGAGAGCGCACTGGCACCACTGGGGATGCACTGCAGTGAGTCCACAGAGTGCACTGGCACCACTGAGAATGCACTTCAGTGAGTCCAGAGAGTGCACTGGTACCACTGGGGATGCACTGCAGTGAGTCCAGAGAGTGCATTGGCACCACTTGGGATGCAGTACAGTGAGTCCAGAGAGTGCACTGGCACCAATGGGGATGCACAGCAGTGAGTCCACAGAGTGCACTGGCACCACTGGGGATGCAGTGCAGTGAGTCCAGAGAGTGCACTGGCACCACTGGGGATGCACTGCAGTGAGTCCAGAGAGTGCACTGGCACCACTGGGGATGCACAGCAGTGAGTCCAGAGAGTGCATTGGCACCACTGGGGATGCAGTGCAGTGAGTCCAGAGAGTGCACTGGCACCATTGGAGATGCAGTGCAGTGAGTCCAGAGAGTGCACTGGCACCACTGGGGATGCAGTGCAGTGAGTCCAGAGAGTGCACTGGCACCACTGGGGATGCACTGCAGTGAGTCCAGAGAGTTCACTGGCACCACTGGAGATGCACTTCAGTGAGTGCAGAGACTGCACTGGCACCACTGGGGATGCAGTGCAGTGAGTCCAGTGAGTGTACTGGCACCACTGGGGATGCACTGCAGTGAGTCCAGAGAGTGCATTGGCACCACTTGGGATGCAATGCAGTGAGTCCAGAGAGTGCACTTGCACCACTGGGGATGCAGTGCAGTGAGTCCAGAGAGTGCACTGGCACCACTGGGGATGCAGTGCAGTGAGTCTAGAGAGTGCACTGGCACCATTGGAGATGCAGTGCAGTGAGTCCAGAAAGTGCACTGGCACCACTGGGGATGCAGTGCAGTGAGTCCAGAGAGTGCACTGGCACCACTGGGGATGCAGTGCAGTGAGTCCAGAGAGTGCACTGGCACCACTGGGGATGCACTGCAGTGAGTCCAGAGAGTTCACTGGCACCACTGGGGATGCACTTCAGTGAGTGCAGAGACTGCACTGGCACCACTGGGGATGCAGTGCAGTGAGTCCAGTGAGTGTACTGGCACCACTGTGGATGCACTGCAGTGAGTCCAGAGAGTGCAATGGCACCACTTGGGATGCACTGCAGTGAGTCCAGAGAGTGCACTTGCACCACTGGGGATGCAGTGCAGTGAGTCCAGAGAGTGCACTGGCACCACTGGGGATGCACTTCAGTGAGTCCAGAGAGTGCACTGGCACCAATGGGGATGCACAGCAGTGAGTCCACAGAGTGCACTGGCACCACTGGGGATGCAGTACAGTGAGTCCAGAGAGTGCACTGGCACCACTGGGGATGCAGTGCAGTGAGTCCAGAGAGTGCTCTGGCACCACTGGAGATGCAGTGCAGTGAGTCCAGAGAGTGCACTGGCACCACTGGGGATGCAGTGCAGTCAGTCCAGTGAGTGTACTGGCACCACTGGGGATGCACTGCAGTGAGTCCAGAGAGTGCACTGGCACCACTGAGAATGCACTTCAGTGAGTCCAGAGAGTGCACTGGCACCACTGGGGATGCACTGCAGTGAGTCCACAGAGTGCACTGGCACCACTGGGGATGCAGTGCAGTGAGTCCAGAGAGTGCACTGGCACCACTGGGGATGCACTTCAGTGAGTCCAGAGAGTGCACGGGCTCCACTGGGGATGCACTGCAGTGAGTCCAGAGAGTGCACTGGCACCACTGGGTATGCAGTGCAGTGAGTCCAGAGAGTGCACTGGCTCCACTGGGGATGCACTGCAGTGAGTCCAGAGAGTGCTCTGGCACCACTGGGGATGCAGTGCAGTGAGTCCACAGAGTGCACTAGCACCACTGGGGATGCAATGCAGTGAGTCCAGAGAGTGCACTGGCAACACTGGGGATGCACTGCAGTGAGTCCAGAGAGTGCACTGGCACCACTGGGGATGCAGTGCAGTGAGTCCAGAGAGTGCAGTGGCACCACTGGGGATGCAGTGCAGTGAGTCCAGAGACTTCACTGGCACCACTGGGAATGCAGAGAAGTGAGTGCAGAGAGTGCACTGGCACCACTGGGGATGCAGTGCAGTGAGTCCAGAGAGTGCACTGGCACCACTGGGGATGCAGTGCAGTGAGTCCAGAGAGTGCACTGGCACCACTGGTGATGCACTGCAGTTACTCCAGAGAGTGCACTGGCACCACTGGGGATGCGGTGCGGTGAGTCCAGAGAGTGCACTGGCACCACTGGTGATGCACTGCAGTGAGTCCAGAGAGTGCACTGGCACCACTGAGAATGCCCTTCAGTGAGTCCAGAGAGTGCACTGGCACCACTGGGGATGCACTGCAGTGAGTCCACAGAGTGCACTAGCACCACTGGGGATGCAGTGCAGTGAGTCCAGAGAGTGTACTGGCACCACTGGGGATGCACTGCAGTGAGTCCAGAGAGTGCACTGGCACCACTGAGAATGCACTTCAGTGAGTCCAGAGAGCGCACTGGCACCACTGGGGATGCAGTGCAGTGAGTACAGAGAGTGTACTGGCACCACTGGGGATGCACTGCAGTGAGTCCAGAGAGTGCACTGGCAGCACTGGGGATGCAGTGCAGTGAGTCCAGAGAGTGCACTGGCACCACTGGGGATGCACTGCAGTGAGTCCAGAGAGCGCACTGGCACCACTGGGGTTGCACTGCAGTGAGTCCACAGAGTGCACTGGCACCACTGAGAATGCATTTCAGTGAGTCCAGAGAGTGCACTGGTACCACTGGGGATGCACTGCAGTGAGTCCAGAGAGTGCACTGGCACCACTGGGGATGCAGTGCAGTGAATCCAGAGAGTGCACTGGCACCACTGGGGATGCACTGCAGTGAGTCCAGAGAGTGCACTGGCACCAGAGGGATGCGGTGCCGGGAGTCCAGAGAGTGCACTGGCACCACTGGGGATGCAGTGCAGTGAGTCCAGAGAGTGCACTGGCACCACTGGGGATGCAGTGCAGTGAGTCCAGAGAGTGCACTGGCACCACTGGGGATGCACTGCAGTGAGTCCAGAGAGTGCTCTGGCACCACTGGGGATGCAGTGCAGTGAGTCCAGAGAGTGCACTGGCACCACTGGGGATGCAGTGCAGTGAGTCCAGAGAGTGCACTGGCACCACTGGTGATGCACTGCAGTTACTCCAGAGAGTGCACTAGCACCACTGGGGATGCGGTGCTGTGAGTCCAGAGAGTGCACTGGCACCACTGGGGATGCAGTGCAGTCAGTCCAGTGAGTGTACTGGCACCACTGGGGATGCACTGCAGTGAGTCCAGAGAGTGCACTGGCACCACTGAGAATGCCCTTCAGTGAGTCCAGAGAGTGCACTGGCACCACTGGGGATGCAGTGCAGTGAGTCCAGAGAGTGCATTGGCACCACTGGGGATGCAGTGCAGTGAGTCCAGAGAGTGCACTGGCACCACTGGGGATGCACTGCAGTGAGTCCACAGAGTGCACTGGCACCACTGGCGATGCACTGCAGTGAGTCCAGAGAGTGCTCTGGCACCACTGGGGATGCAGTGCAGTGAGTCCAGAGAGTGCACTGGCACCACAGGGGATGCAGTGCAGTGAGTCCAGAGAGTGCACTGGCACCACTGGTGATGCACTGCAGTTACTCCAGAGAGTGCACTGGCACCACTGGGGATGCGGTGCGGTGAGTCCAGAGAGTGCACTGGCACCACTGGGGATGCAGTGCAGTCAGTCCAGTGAGTGTACTGGCACCACTGGGGATGCACTGCAGTGAGTCAAGAGAGTGCACTGGCACCACTGGGGATGCACTGCAGTGAGGCCAGAGAGTGCACTGGCACCACTGGGGATTCGGTGCCGGGAGTCCAGAGAGTGCACTGGCACCACTGGGGATGCAGTGCAGTGAGTCCAGAGAGTGCACTGGCACCACTGGGGATGCACTGCAGTGAGTCCAGAGAGTGCTCTGGCACCACTGGGGATGCACTGCAGTGAGTCCAGAGAGTGCTCTGGCACCACTGGGGATGCAGTGCAGTGAGTCCAGAGAGTGCACTGGCACCACTGGGGATGCAGTGCAGTGAGTCCAGAGAGTGCACTGGCACCACTGGGGATGCACTGCAGTGAGTCCAGAGAGTGCACGCGCTCCACTGAGGATGCGGTGCAGTGAGTCCAGAGAGTGCATTGGCACCACAGGGGATGCACTGCAGTGACTCGAGAGAGTGCACTGGCACCACTGGTGATGCAGTATAGTTCGTCCAGTGAGTGCACTGGAACCACTGGGGATGCAGTGCAGTGAGTCCAGAGAGTGCACTGGCACCACTGGGGATGCAGTGCAGTGAGTCCAGAGAGTGCACTGGCACCACTGATGATGCAGTACAGTGAGTCCAGTGAGTGCACTGGCACCACTGGGGATGTAGTGCAGTGACTCGAGAGAGTGCACTGGCACCACTGGGGATGCACTGCAGTGACTCGAGAGAGTGCACTGGCACCACTGGGGATGCACTGCAGTGACTCCAGAGAGTGCACTGGCACCACTGGGGATGCACTGCAGTGAGTCCAGAGAGTGCATTGGCACCACTGGTGATGCAGTGCAGTGAGTCCAGAGAGTGCACTGGCACCACTGGGGATGCACTGCAGTGAGTCCACAGAGTGCACTGGTACCACTGGGGATGCAGTGCAGTGAGTCCAGAGAGTGCACTGGCACCAATGGGGATGCACTGCAGTCAGTCCAGAGAGTGCACTGGCACCACTGGGGATGCAGTGCAGTGAGTCCAGAGAGTGCACTGGCACCACTGGGGATGCACTGCGGTGAGTCCAGAGAGTGCACTGGCAGCACTGGGGATGCAGTGCAGTGAGTCCAGAGAGTGCACTGGCACCACTGGGGATGCACTGCAGTGAGTCCAGAGAGCGCACTGGCACCACTGGGGATGCACTGCAGTGAGTCCACAGAGCGCACTGGCACTACTGAGAATGCACTTCAGTGAGTCCAGAGAGTGCACTGGTACCACTGGGGATGCACTGCAGTGAGTCCAGAGAGTGCACTGGCACCACTGGGGATGCAGTGCAGTGAATCCAGTGAGTGCACTGGCACCACTGGGGATGCACTGCAGTGAGTCAAGAGAGTGCACTGGCACCACTGGGGATGCGGTGCCGGGAGTCCAGAGAGTGCACTGGCACCACTGGGAAGCAGTGCAGTGAGTCCAGAGAGTGCACTGGCACCACTGGGGATGCAGTGCAGTGAGTCCAGAGAGTGCACTGGCACCACTGGGGATGCACTGCAGTGAGTCCAGAGAGTGCTCTGGCACCACTGGGGATGCAGTGCAGTGAGTCAAGAGAGTGCACTGGCACCACTGGGGATGCGGTGCCGGGAGTCCAGAGAGTACACTGGCACCACTGGGGATGCAGTGCAGTGAGTCCAGAGAGTGCACTGGCACCACTGGGGATGCAGTGCAGTGAGTCCAGAGAGTGCACTGGCACCACTGGGGATGCACTGCTGTGAGTCCAGAGAGTGCTCTGGCACCACTGGGGATGCAGTGCAGTGAGTCCAGAGAGTGCACTGGCACCACTGGGGATGCAGTGCAGTCAGTCCAGAGAGTGCACTGGCACCACTGGTGATGCACTGCAGTTACTCCAGAGAGTGCACTGGCACCACTGGGGATGCGGTGCGGTGAGTCCAGAGAGTGCACTGGCACCACTGGGGATGCAGTGCAGTCAGTCCAGTGAGTGTACTGGCACCACTGGGGATGCACTGCAGTGAGTCCAGAGAGTGCACTGGCACCACTGAGAATGCCCTTCAGTGAGTCCAGAGAGTGCACTGGCACCACTGGGGATGCACTGCAGTGAGTCCACAGAGTGCACTAGCACAACTGGGGATGCAGTGCAGTGACTCCAGAGAGTGCACTGGCACCACTGGGGATGCACTTCAGTGAGTCCAGAGAGTGCACTGGCACCACTGGGGATGCAGTGCAGTGAGTCCAGAGAGTGCATTGGCACCACTGGGGATGCAGTGCAGTGAGTCCAGAGAGTGCACTGGCACCACTGGGGATGCACTGCAGTGAGTCCAGAGAGTGCACTGGCACCACTGGGGATGCACTGCAGTGAGTCCAGAGAGTGCACTGGCACCACTGGGGATGCACTGCAGTGAGTCCAGAGAGTGCACTGGCACCACTGGGGATGCAGTGCAGTGAGTCCAGAGAGTGCACTGGCACCACTGGGGATGCAGTGCAGTGAGTCCAGAGGGTGCACTGGCAGCACTGGGGATGCAGTGCAGTGAGTCCAGAGAGTGCACTGGCACCACTGGGGATGCACTGCAATGAGTCCAGAGAGCGCACTGGCACCACTGGGGATGCACTGCAGTGAGTCCACAGAGTGCACTGGCACCACTGAGAATGCACTTCAGTGAGTCCAGAGAGTGCACTGGTACCACTGGGGATGCACTGCAGTGAGTCCAGAGAGTGCATTGGCACCACTTGGGATGCAGTACAGTGAGTCCAGAGAGTGCACTGGCACCAATGGGGATGCACAGCAGTGAGTCCACAGAGTGCACTGGCACCACTGGGGATGCAGTGCAGTGAGTCCACAGAGTGCACTGGCACCAATGGGGATGCACTGCAGTGAGTCCAGAGAGTGCACTGGTACCACTGGGGATGCACTGCAGTGAGTCCAGAGAGTGCACTGGCACCACTGGGGATGCAGTGCAGTGAATCCAGTGAGTGCACTGGCACCACTGGGGATGCACTGCAGTGAGTCAAGAGAGTGCACTGGCACCACTGGGGATGCGGTGCCGGGAGTCCAGAGAGTGCACTGGCACCACTGGGGATGCAGTGCAGTGAGTCCAGAGAGTGCACTGGCACCACTGGGGATGCAGTGCAGTGAGTCCAGAGAGTGCACTGGCACCACTGGGGATGCACTGCAGTGAGTCCAGAGAGTGCACTGGCACCACTGGGGATGCGGTGCCGGGAGTCCAGAGAGTGCACTGGCACCACTGGGGATGCAGTGCAGTGAGTCCAGAGAGTGCACTGGCACCACTGGGGATGCAGTGCAGTGAGTCCAGAGAGTGCACTGGCACCACTGGGGATGCACTGCTGTGAGTCCAGAGAGTGCTCTGGCACCACTGGGGATGCAGTGCAGTGAGTCCAGAGAGTGCACTGGCACCACTGGGGATGCAGTGCAGTGAGTCCAGAGAGTGCACTGGCACCACTGGTGATGCACTGCAGTTACTCCAGAGAGTGCACTGGCACCACTGGGGATGCGGTGCGGTGAGTCCAGAGAGTGCACTGGCACCACTGGGGATGCAGTGCAGTCAGTCCAGTGAGTGTACTGGCACCACTGGGGATGCACTGCAGTGAGTCCAGAGAGTGCACTGGCACCACTGAGAATGCCCTTCAGTGAGTCCAGAGAGTGCACTGGCACCACTGGGGATGCACTGCAGTGAGTCCACAGAGTGCACTAGCACAACTGGGGATGCAGTGCAGTGACTCCAGAGAGTGCACTGGCACCACTGGGGATGCACTTCAGTGAGTCCAGAGAGTGCACTGGCACCACTGGGGATGCAGTGCAGTGAGTCCAGAGAGTGCATTGGCACCACTGGGGATGCAGTGCAGTGAGTCCAGAGAGTGCACTGGCACCACTGGGGATGCACTGCAGTGAGTCCAGAGAGTGCACTGGCACCACTGGGGATGCACTGCAGTGAGTCCAGAGAGTGCACTGGCACCACTGGGGATGCACTGCAGTGAGTCCAGAGAGTGCACTGGCACCACTGGGGATGCAGTGCAGTGAGTCCAGAGAGTGCACTGGCACCACTGGGGATGCAGTGCAGTGAGTCCAGAGGGTGCACTGGCAGCACTGGGGATGCAGTGCAGTGAGTCCAGAGAGTGCACTGGCACCACTGGGGATGCACTGCAATGAGTCCAGAGAGCGCACTGGCACCACTGGGGATGCACTGCAGTGAGTCCACAGAGTGCACTGGCACCACTGAGAATGCACTTCAGTGAGTCCAGAGAGTGCACTGGTACCACTGGGGATGCACTGCAGTGAGTCCAGAGAGTGCATTGGCACCACTTGGGATGCAGTACAGTGAGTCCAGAGAGTGCACTGGCACCAATGGGGATGCACAGCAGTGAGTCCACAGAGTGCACTGGCACCACTGGGGATGCAGTGCAGTGAGTCCAGAGAGTGCACTGGCACCACTGGGGATGCAGTACAGTGAGTCCAGAGAGTGCACTGGCACCACTGGGGATGCACAGCAGTGAGTCCAGAGAGTGCATTGGCACCACTGGGGATGCAGTGCAGTGAGTCCAGAGAGTGCACTGGCACCATTGGAGATGCAGTGCAGTGAGTCCAGAGAGTGCACTGGCACCACTGGGGATGCAGTGCAGTGAGTCCAGAGAGTGCACTGGCACCACTGGGGATGCACTGCAGTGAGTCCAGAGAGTTCACTGGCACCACTGGAGATGCACTTCAGTGAGTGCAGAGACTGCACTGGCACCACTGGGGATGCAGTGCAGTGAGTCCAGTGAGTGTACTGGCACCACTGGGGATGCACTGCAGTGAGTCCAGAGAGTGCATTGGCACCACTTGGGATGCAATGCAGTGAGTCCAGAGAGTGCACTTGCACCACTGGGGATGCAGTGCAGTGAGTCCAGAGAGTGCACTGGCACCACTGGGGATGCAGTGCAGTGAGTCTAGAGAGTGCACTGGCACCATTGGAGATGCAGTGCAGTGAGTCCAGAAAGTGCACTGGCACCACTGGGGATGCAGTGCAGTGAGTCCAGAGAGTGCATTGGCACCACTGGGGATGCAGTGCAGTGAGTCCAGAGAGTGCACTGGCACCACTGGGGATGCACTGCAGTGAGTCCAGAGAGTTCACTGGCACCACTGGGGATGCACTTCAGTGAGTGCAGAGACTGCACTGGCACCACTGGGGATGCTGTGCAGTGAGTCCAGTGAGTGTACTGGCACCACTGGGGATGCACTGCAGTGAGTCCAGAGAGTGCAATGGCACCACTTGGGATGCACTGCAGTGAGTCCAGAGAGTGCACTTGCACCACTGGGGATGCAGTGCAGTGAGTCCAGAGAGTGCACTGGCACCACTGGGGATGCACTGCAATGAGTCCAGAGAGCGCACTGGCACCACTGGGGATGCACTGCAGTGAGTCCACAGAGTGCACTGGCACCACTGAGAATGCACTTCAGTGAGTCCAGAGAGTGCACTGGTACCACTGGGGATGCACTGCAGTGAGTCCAGAGAGTGCATTGGCACCACTTGGGATGCAGTACAGTGAGTCCAGAGAGTGCACTGGCACCAATGGGGATGCACAGCAGTGAGTCCACAGAGTGCACTGGCACCACTGGGGATGCAGTGCAGTGAGTCCAGAGAGTGCACTGGCACCACTGGGGATGCACTGCAGTGAGTCCAGAGAGTGCACTGGCACCACTGGGGATGCACAGCAGTGAGTCCAGAGAGTGCATTGGCACCACTGGGGATGCAGTGCAGTGAGTCCAGAGAGTGCACTGGCACCATTGGAGATGCAGTGCAGTGAGTCCAGAGAGTGCACTGGCACCACTGGGGATGCAGTGCAGTGAGTCCAGAGAGTGCACTGGCACCACTGGGGATGCACTGCAGTGAGTCCAGAGAGTTCACTGGCACCACTGGAGATGCACTTCAGTGAGTGCAGAGACTGCACTGGCACCACTGGGGATGCAGTGCAGTGAGTCCAGTGAGTGTACTGGCACCACTGGGGATGCACTGCAGTGAGTCCAGAGAGTGCATTGGCACCACTTGGGATGCAATGCAGTGAGTCCAGAGAGTGCACTTGCACCACTGGGGATGCAGTGCAGTGAGTCCAGAGAGTGCACTGGCACCACTGGGGATGCAGTGCAGTGAGTCTAGAGAGTGCACTGGCACCATTGGAGATGCAGTGCAGTGAGTCCAGAAAGTGCACTGGCACCACTGGGGATGCAGTGCAGTGAGTCCAGAGAGTGCACTGGCACCACTGGGGATGCAGTGCAGTGAGTCCAGAGAGTGCACTGGCACCACTGGGGATGCACTGCAGTGAGTCCAGAGAGTTCACTGGCACCACTGGGGATGCACTTCAGTGAGTGCAGAGACTGCACTGGCACCACTGGGGATGCAGTGCAGTGAGTCCAGTGAGTGTACTGGCACCACTGTGGATGCACTGCAGTGAGTCCAGAGAGTGCAATGGCACCACTTGGGATGCACTGCAGTGAGTCCAGAGAGTGCACTTGCACCACTGGGGATGCAGTGCAGTGAGTCCAGAGAGTGCACTGGCACCACTGGGGATGCACTTCAGTGAGTCCAGAGAGTGCACTGGCACCAATGGGGATGCACAGCAGTGAGTCCACAGAGTGCACTGGCACCACTGGGGATGCAGTACAGTGAGTCCAGAGAGTGCACTGGCACCACTGGGGATGCAGTGCAGTGAGTCCAGAGAGTGCTCTGGCACCACTGGGGATGCAGTGCAGTGAGTCCAGAGAGTGCACTGGCACCACTGGGGATGCAGTGCAGTCAGTCCAGTGAGTGTACTGGCACCACTGGGGATGCACTGCAGTGAGTCCAGAGAGTGCACTGGCACCACTGAGAATGCACTTCAGTGAGTCCAGAGAGTGCACTGGCACCACTGGGGATGCACTGCAGTGAGTCCACAGAGTGCACTGGCACCACTGGGGATGCAGTGCAGTGAGTCCAGAGAGTGCACTGGCACCACTGGGGATGCACTTCAGTGAGTCCAGAGAGTGCACGGGCTCCACTGGGGATGCACTGCAGTGAGTCCAGAGAGTGCACTGGCACCACTGGGTATGCAGTGCAGTGAGTCCAGAGAGTGCACTGGCTCCACTGGGGATGCACTGCAGTGAGTCCAGAGAGTGCTCTGGCACCACTGGGGATGCAGTGCAGTGAGTCCACAGAGTGCACTAGCACCACTGGGGATGCAATGCAGTGAGTCCAGAGAGTGCACTGGCAACACTGGGGATGCACTGCAGTGAGTCCAGAGAGTGCACTGGCACCACTGGGGATGCAGTGCAGTGAGTCCAGAGAGTGCAGTGGCACCACTGGGGATGCAGTGCAGTGAGTCCAGAGACTTCACTGGCACCACTGGGAATGCAGAGAAGTGAGTGCAGAGAGTGCACTGGCACCACTGGGGATGCAGTGCAGTGAGTCCAGAGAGTGCACTGGCACCACTCGGGATGCAGTGCAGTGAGTCCAGAGAGTGCACTGGCACCACTGGTGATGCACTGCAGTTACTCCAGAGAGTGCACTGGCACCACTGGGGATGCGGTGCGGTGAGTCCAGAGAGTGCACTGGCACCACTGGTGATGCACTGCAGTGAGTCCAGAGAGTGCACTGGCACCACTGAGAATGCCCTTCAGTGAGTCCAGAGAGTGCACTGGCACCACTGGGGATGCACTGCAGTGAGTCCACAGAGTGCACTAGCACCACTGGGGATGCAGTGCAGTGAGTCCAGAGAGTGTACTGGCACCACTGGGGATGCACTGCAGTGAGTCCAGAGAGTGCACTGGCACCACTGAGAATGCACTTCAGTGAGTCCAGAGAGCGCACTGGCACCACTGGGGATGCAGTGCAGTGAGTCCAGAGAGTGCACTGGCACCACTGGGGATGCACTGCAGTGAGTCCAGAGAGTGCACTGGCAGCACTGGGGATGCAGTGCAGTGAGTCCAGAGAGTGCACTGGCACCACTGGGGATGCACTGCAGTGAGTCCAGAGAGCGCACTGGCACCACTGGGGTTGCACTGCAGTGAGTCCACAGAGTGCACTGGCACCACTGAGAATGCATTTCAGTGAGTCCAGAGAGTGCACTGGTACCACTGGGGATGCACTGCAGTGAGTCCAGAGAGTGCACTGGCACCACTGGGGATGCAGTGCAGTGAATCCAGAGAGTGCACTGGCACCACTGGGGATGCACTGCAGTGAGTCCAGAGAGTGCACTGGCACCAGAGGGATGCGGTGCCGGGAGTCCAGAGAGTGCACTGGCACCACTGGGGATGCAGTGCAGTGAGTCCAGAGAGTGCACTGGCACCACTGGGGATGCAGTGCAGTGAGTCCAGAGAGTGCACTGGCACCACTGGGGATGCACTGCAGTGAGTCCAGAGAGTGCTCTGGCACCACTGGGGATGCAGTGCAGTGAGTCCAGAGAGTGCACTGGCACCACTGGGGATGCAGTGCAGTGAGTCCAGAGAGTGCACTGGCACCACTGGTGATGCACTGCAGTTACTCCAGAGAGTGCACTAGCACCACTGGGGATGCGGTGCTGTGAGTCCAGAGAGTGCACTGGCACCACTGGGGATGCAGTGCAGTCAGTCCAGTGAGTGTACTGGCACCACTGGGGATGCACTGCAGTGAGTCCAGAGAGTGCACTGGCACCACTGAGAATGCCCTTCAGTGAGTCCAGAGAGTGCACTGGCACCACTGGGGATGCAGTGCAGTGAGTCCAGAGAGTGCATTGGCACCACTGGGGATGCAGTGCAGTGAGTCCAGAGAGTGCACTGGCACCACTGGGGATGCACTGCAGTGAGTCCACAGAGTGCACTGGCACCACTGGCGATGCACTGCAGTGAGTCCAGAGAGTGCTCTGGCACCACTGGGGATGCAGTGCAGTGAGTCCAGAGAGTGCACTGGCACCACAGGGGATGCAGTGCAGTGAGTCCAGAGAGTGCACTGGCACCACTGGTGATGCACTGCAGTTACTCCAGAGAGTGCACTGGCACCACTGGGGATGCGGTGCGGTGAGTCCAGAGAGTGCACTGGCACCACTGGGGATGCAGTGCAGTCAGTCCAGTGAGTGTACTGGCACCACTGGGGATGCACTGCAGTGAGTCAAGAGAGTGCACTGGCACCACTGGGGATGCACTGCAGTGAGGCCAGAGAGTGCACTGGCACCACTGGGGATTCGGTGCCGGGAGTCCAGAGAGTGCACTGGCACCACTGGGGATGCAGTGCAGTGAGTCCAGAGAGTGCACTGGCACCACTGGGGATGCACTGCAGTGAGTCCAGAGAGTGCTCTGGCACCACTGGGGATGCACTGCAGTGAGTCCAGAGAGTGCTCTGGCACCACTGGGGATGCAGTGCAGTGAGTCCAGAGAGTGCACTGGCACCACTGGGGATGCAGTGCAGTGAGTCCAGAGAGTGCACTGGCACCACTGGGGATGCACTGCAGTGAGTCCAGAGAGTGCACGCGCTCCACTGAGGATGCGGTGCAGTGAGTCCAGAGAGTGCATTGGCACCACAGGGGATGCACTGCAGTGACTCGAGAGAGTGCACTGGCACCACTGGGGATGCACTGCAGTGACTCCAGAGAGTGCACTGGCACCACTGGGGATGCACTGCAGTGAGTCCAGAGAGTGCATTGGCACCACTGGTGATGCAGTGCAGTGAGTCCAGAGAGTGCACTGGCACCACTGGGGATGCACTGCAGTGAGTCCACAGAGTGCACTGGTACCACTGGGGATGCAGTGCAGTGAGTCCAGAGAGTGCACTGGCACCAATGGGGATGCACTGCAGTGAGTCCAGAGAGTGCACTGGCACCACTGGGGATGCAGTGCAGTGAGTCCAGAGAGTGCACTGGCACCACTGGGGATGCACTGCAGTGAGTCCAGAGAGCGCACTGGCACCACTGGGGATGCACTGCAGTGAGTCCACAGAGTGCACTGGCACCACTGAGAATGCACTTCAGTGAGTCCAGAGAGTGCACTGGTACCACTGGGGATGCACTGCAGTGAGTCCAGAGAGTGCACTGGCACCACTGGGGATGCAGTGCAGTGAATCCAGTGAGTGCACTGGCACCACTGGGGATGCACTGCAGTGAGTCAAGAGAGTGCACTGGCACCACTGGGGATGCGGTGCCGGGAGTCCAGAGAGTGCACTGGCACCACTGGGGATGCAGTGCAGTGAGTCCAGAGAGTGCACTGGCACCACTGGGGATGCAGTGCAGTGAGTCCAGAGAGTGCACTGGCACCACTGGGGATGCACTGCAGTGAGTCCAGAGAGTGCTCTGGCACCACTGGGGATGCAGTGCAGTGAGTCAAGAGAGTGCACTGGCACCACTGGGGATGCGGTGCCGGGAGTCCAGAGAGTGCACTGGCACCACTGGGGATGCAGTGCAGTGAGTCCAGAGAGTGCACTGGCACCACTGGGGATGCAGTGCAGTGAGTCCAGAGAGTGCACTGGCACCACTGGGGATGCACTGCTGTGAGTCCAGAGAGTGCTCTGGCACCACTGGCGATGCAGTGCAGTGAGTCCAGAGAGTGCACTGGCACCACTGGGGATGCAGTGCAGTGAGTCCAGAGAGTGCACTGGCACCACTGGTGATGCACTGCAGTTACTCCAGAGAGTGCACTGGCACCACTGGGGATGCGGTGCGGTGAGTCCAGAGAGTGCACTGGCACCACTGGGGATGCAGTGCAGTCAGTCCAGTGAGTGTACTGGCACCACTGGGGATGCACTGCAGTGAGTCCAGAGAGTGCACTGGCACCACTGAGAATGCCCTTCAGTGAGTCCAGAGAGTGCACTGGCACCACTGGGGATGCACTGCAGTGAGTCCACAGAGTGCACTAGCACAGCTGGGGATGCAGTGCAGTGACTCCAGAGAGTGCACTGGCACCACTGGGGATGCACTTCAGTGAGTCCAGAGAGTGCACTGGCACCACTGGGGATGCAGTGCAGTGAGTCCAGAGAGTGCATTGGCACCACTGGGGATGCAGTGCAGTGAGTCCAGAGAGTGCACTGGCACCACTGGGGATGCACTGCAGTGAGTCCAGAGAGTGCACTGGCACCACTGGGGATGCACTGCAGTGAGTCCAGAGAGTGCACTGGCACCACTGGGGATGCACTGCAGTGAGTCCAGAGAGTGCTCTGGCACCACTGGGGATGCAGTGCAGTGAGTCCAGAGAGTGCACTGGCACCACTGGGGATGCAGTGCAGTGAGTCCAGAGGGTGCACTGGCAGCACTGGGGATGCAGTGCAGTGAGTCCAGAGAGTGCACTGGCACCACTGGGGATGCACTGCAATGAGTCCAGAGAGCGCACTGGCACCACTGGGGATGCACTGCAGTGAGTCCACAGAGTGCACTGGCACCACTGAGAATGCACTTCAGTGAGTCCAGAGAGTGCACTGGTACCACTGGGGATGCACTGCAGTGAGTCCAGAGAGTGCATTGGCACCACTTGGGATGCAGTACAGTGAGTCCAGAGAGTGCACTGGCACCAATGGGGATGCACAGCAGTGAGTCCACAGAGTGCACTGGCACCACTGGGGATGCAGTGCAGTGAGTCCACAGAGTGCACTGGCACCACTGAGAATGCACTTCAGTGAGTCCAGAGAGTGCACTGGTACCACTGGGGATGCACTGCAGTGAGTCCAGAGAGTGCACTGGCACCACTGGGGATGCAGTGCAGTGAATCCAGTGAGTGCACTGGCACCACTGGGGATGCACTGCAGTGAGTCAAGAGAGTGCACTGGCACCACTGGGGATGCGGTGCCGGGAGTCCAGAGAGTGCACTGGCACCACTGGGGATGCACTGCAGTGAGTCCAGAGAGTGCACTGGCACCACTGGGGATGCAGTGCAGTGAGTCCAGAGAGTGCACTGGCACCACTGGGGATGCACTGCAGTGAGTCCAGAGAGTGCACTGGCACCACTGGGGATGCGGTGCTGGGAGTCCAGAGAGTGCACTGGCACCACTGGGGATGCAGTGCAGTGAGTCCAGAGAGTGCACTGGCACCACTGGGGATGCAGTGCAGTGAGTCCAGAGAGTGCACTGGCACCACTGGGGATGCACTGCTGTGAGTCCAGAGAGTGCTCTGGCACCACTGGGGATGCAGTGCAGTGAGTCCAGAGAGTGCACTGGCACCACTGGGGATGCAGTGCAGTGAGTCCAGAGAGTGCACTGGCACCACTGGTGATGCACTGCAGTTACTCCAGAGAGTGCACTGGCACCACTGGGGATGCGGTGCGGTGAGTCCAGAGAGTGCACTGGCACCACTGGGGATGCAGTGCAGTCAGTCCAGTGAGTGTACTGGCACCACTGGGGATGCACTGCAGTGAGTCCAGAGAGTGCACTGGCACCACTGGGGATGCACTGCAGTGAGTCCACAGAGTGCACTAGCACAACTGGGGATGCAGTGCAGTGACTCCAGAGAGTGCACTGGCACCACTGGGGATGCACTTCAGTGAGTCCAGAGAGTGCACTGGCACCACTGGGGATGCACTGCAGTGAGTCCAGAGAGTGCATTGGCACCACTGGGGATGCAATGCAGTGAGTCCAGAGAGTGCACTGGCACCACTGGGGATGCACTGCAGTGAGTCCAGAGAGTGCACTGGCACCACTGGGGATGCACTGCAGTGAGTCCAGAGAGTGCACTGGCACCACTGGGGATGCAGTGCAGTGAGTCCAGAGAGTGCACTGGCACCACTGGGGATGCAGTGCAGTGAGTCCAGAGGGTGCACTGGCAGCACTGGGGATGCAGTGCAGTGAGTCCAGAGAGTGCACTGGCACCACTGGGGATGCGGTGCCGGGAGTCCAGAGAGTGCACTGGCACCACTGGGGATGCACTGCAGTGAGTCCAGAGAGTGCACTGGCACCACTGGGGATGCAGTGCAGTGAGTCCAGAGAGTGCACTGGCACCACTGGGGATGCACTGCTGTGAGTCCAGAGAGTGCTCTGGCACCACTGGGGATGCAGTGCAGTGAGTCCAGAGAGTGCACTGGCACCACTGGGGATGCAGTGCAGTGAGTCCAGAGAGTGCACTGGCACCACTGGTGATGCACTGCAGTTACTCCAGAGAGTGCACTGGCACCACTGGGGATGCGGTGCGGTGAGTCCAGAGAGTGCACTGGCACCACTGGGGATGCAGTGCAGTCAGTCCAGTGAGTGTACTGGCACCACTGGGGATGCACTGCAGTGAGTCCAGAGAGTGCACTGGCACCACTGGGGATGCACTGCAGTGAGTCCACAGAGTGCACTAGCACAACTGGGGATGCAGTGCAGTGACTCCAGAGAGTGCACTGGCACCACTGGGGATGCAGTGCAGTGAGTCCAGAGAGTGCACTGGCACCACTGGGGATGCACTGCAGTGAGTCCAGAGAGTGCATTGGCACCACTGGGGATGCAGTGCAGTGAGTCCAGAGAGTGCACTGGCACCACTGGGGATGCACTGCAGTGAGTCCAGAGAGTGCACTGGCACCACTGGGGATGCACTGCAGTGAGTCCAGAGAGTGCACTGGCACCACTGGGGATGCAGTGCAGTGAGTCCAGAGAGTGCACTGGCACCACTGGGGATGCAGTGCAGTGAGTCCAGAGGGTGCACTGGCAGCACTGGGGATGCAGTGCAGTGAGTCCAGAGAGTGCACTGGCACCACTGGGGATGCACTGCAATGAGTCCAGAGAGCGCACTGGCACCACTGGGGATGCACTGCAGTGAGTCCACAGAGTGCACTGGCACCACTGAGAATGCACTTCAGTGAGTCCAGAGAGTGCACTGGCACCAATGGGGATGCACAGCAGTGAGTCCACAGAGTGCACTGGCACCACTGGGGATGCAGTGCAGTGAGTCCAGAGAGTGCACTGGCACCACTGGGGATGCAGTACAGTGAGTCCAGAGAGTGCACTGGCACCACTGGGGATGCACAGCAGTGAGTCCAGAGAGTGCATTGGCACCACTGGGGATGCAGTGCAGTGAGTCCAGAGAGTGCACTGGCACCATTGGAGATGCAGTGCAGTGAGTCCAGAGAGTGCACTGGCACCACTGGGGATGCAGTGCAGTGAGTCCAGAGAGTGCACTGGCACCACTGGGGATGCCCTGCAGTGAGTCCAGAGAGTTCACTGGCACCACTGGAGATGCACTTCAGTGAGTGCAGAGACTGCACTGGCACCACTGGGGATGCAGTGCAGTGAGTCCAGTGAGTGTACTGGCACCACTGGGGATGCACTGCAGTGAGTCCAGAGAGTGCATTGGCACCACTTGGGATGCAATGCAGTGAGTCCAGAGAGTGCACTTGCACCACTGGGGATGCAGTGCAGTGAGTCCAGAGAGTGCACTGGCACCACTGGGGATGCAGTGCAGTGAGTCTAGAGAGTGCACTGGCACCATTGGAGATGCAGTGCAGTGAGTCCAGAAAGTGCACTGGCACCACTGGGGATGCAGTGCAGTGAGTCCAGAGAGTGCACTGGCACCACTGGGGATGCAGTGCAGTGAGTCCAGAGAGTGCACTGGCACCACTGGGGATGCACTGCAGTGAGTCCAGAGAGTTCACTGGCACCACTGGGGATGCACTTCAGTGAGTGCAGAGACTGCACTGGCACCACTGGGGATGCAGTGCAGTGAGTCCAGTGAGTGTACTGGCACCACTGGGGATGCACTGCAGTGAGTCCAGAGAGTGCAATGGCACCACTTGGGATGCACTGCAGTGAGTCCAGAGAGTGCACTTGCACCACTGGGGATGCAGTGCAGTGAGTCCAGAGAGTGCACTGGCACCACTGGGGATGCACTGCAATGAGTCCAGAGAGCGCACTGGCACCACTGGGGATGCACTGCAGTGAGTCCACAGAGTGCACTGGCACCACTGAGAATGCACTTCAGTGAGTCCAGAGAGTGCACTGGTACCACTGGGGATGCACTGCAGTGAGTCCAGAGAGTGCATTGGCACCACTTGGGATGCAGTACAGTGAGTCCAGAGAGTGCACTGGCACCAATGGGGATGCACAGCAGTGAGTCCACAGAGTGCACTGGCACCACTGGGGATGCAGTGCAGTGAGTCCAGAGAGTGCACTGGCACCACTGGGGATGCAGTACAGTGAGTCCAGAGAGTGCACTGGCACCACTGGGGATGCACAGCAGTGAGTCCAGAGAGTGCATTGGCACCACTGGGGATGCAGTGCAGTGAGTCCAGAGAGTGCACTGGCACCATTGGAGATGCAGTGCAGTGAGTCCAGAGAGTGCACTGGCACCACTGGGGATGCAGTGCAGTGAGTCCAGAGAGTGCACTGGCACCACTGGGGATGCACTGCAGTGAGTCCAGAGAGTTCACTGGCACCACTGGAGATGCACTTCAGTGAGTGCAGAGACTGCACTGGCACCACTGGGGATGCAGTGCAGTGAGTCCAGTGAGTGTACTGGCACCACTGGGGATGCACTGCAGTGAGTCCAGAGAGTGCATTGGCACCACTTGGGATGCAATGCAGTGAGTCCAGAGAGTGCACTTGCACCACTGGGGATGAAGTGCAGTGAGTCCAGAGAGTGCACTGGCACCACTGGGGATGCAGTGCAGTGAGTCTAGAGAGTGCACTGGCACCATTGGAGATGCAGTGCAGTGAGTCCAGAAAGTGCACTGGCACCACTGGGGATGCAGTGCAGTGAGTCCAGAGAGTGCACTGGCACCACTGGGGATGCAGTGCAGTGAGTCCAGAGAGTGCACTGGCACCACTGGGGATGCACTGCAGTGAGTCCAGAGAGTTCACTGGCACCACTGGGGATGCACTTCAGTGAGTGCAGAGACTGCACTGGCACCACTGGGGATGCAGTGCAGTGAGTCCAGTGAGTGTACTGGCACCACTGGGGATGCACTGCAGTGAGTCCAGAGAGTGCAATGGCACCACTTGGGATGCACTGCAGTGAGTCCAGAGAGTGCACTTGCACCACTGGGGATGCAGTGCAGTGAGTCCAGAGAGTGCACTGGCACCACTGGGGATGCACTTCAGTGGGTCCAGAGAGTGCACTGGCACCAATGGGGATGCACAGCAGTGAGTCCACAGAGTGCACTGGCACCACTGGGGATGCAGTACAGTGAGTCCAGAGAGTGCACTGGCACCACTGGGGATGCAGTGCAGTGAGTCCAGAGAGTGCTCTGGCACCACTGGCGATGCAGTACAGTGAGTCCAGAGAGTGCACTGGCACCACTGGGGATGCAGTGCAGTCAGTCCAGTGAGTGTACTGGCACCACTGGGGATGCACTGCAGTGAGTCCAGAGAGTGCACTGGCACCACTGAGAATGCACTTCAGTGAGTCCAGAGAGTGCACTGGCACCACTGGGGATGCACTGCAGTGAGTCCACAGAGTGCACTGGCACCACTGGGGATGCAGTGCAGTGAGTCCAGAGAGTGCACTGGCACCACTGGGGATGCACTTCAGTGAGTCCAGAGAGTGCACGGGCTCCACTGGGGATGCACTGCAGTGAGTCCAGAGAGTGCACTGGCACCACTGGGTATGCAGTGCAGTGAGTCCAGAGAGTGCACTGGCTCCACTGGGGATGCACTGCAGTGAGTCCAGAGAGTGCTCTGGCACCACTGGGGATGCAGTGCAGTGAGTCCACAGAGTGCACTAGCACCACTGGGGATGCAATGCAGTGAGTCCAGAGAGTGCACTGGCAACACTGGGGATGCACTGCAGTGAGTCCAGAGAGTGCACTGGCACCACTGGGGATGCAGTGCAGTGAGTCCAGAGAGTGCAGTGGCACCACTGGGGATGCAGTGCAGTGAGTCCAGAGACTTCACTGGCACCACTGGGAATGCAGAGAAGTGAGTGCAGAGAGTGCACTGGCACCACTGGGGATGCAGTGCAGTGAGTCCAGAGAGTGCACTGGCACCACTCGGGATGCAGTGCAGTGAGTCCAGAGAGTGCACTGGCACCACTGGTGATGCACTGCAGTTACTCCAGAGAGTGCACTGGCACCACTGGGGATGCGGTGCGGTGAGTCCAGAGAGTGCACTGGCACCACTGGTGATGCACTGCAGTGAGTCCAGAGAGTGCACTGGCACCACTGAGAATGCCCTTCAGTGAGTCCAGAGAGTGCACTGGCACCACTGGGGATGCACTGCAGTGAGTCCACAGAGTGCACTAGCACCACTGGGGATGCAGTGCAGTGAGTCCAGAGAGTGTACTGGCACCACTGGGGATGCACTGCAGTGAGTCCAGAGAGTGCACTGGCACCACTGAGAATGCACTTCAGTGAGTCCAGAGAGCGCACTGGCACCACTGGGGATGCAGTGCAGTGAGTCCAGAGAGTGCACTGGCACCACTGGGGATGCACTGCAGTGAGTCCAGAGAGTGCACTGGCAGCACTGGGGATGCAGTGCAGTGAGTCCAGAGAGTGCACTGGCACCACTGGGGATGCACTGCAGTGAGTCCAGAGAGCGCACTGGCACCACTGGGGTTGCACTGCAGTGAGTCCACAGAGTGCACTGGCACCACTGAGAATGCACTTCAGTGAGTCCAGAGAGTGCACTGGTACCACTGGGGATGCACTGCAGTGAGTCCAGAGAGTGCACTGGCACCACTGGGGATGCAGTGCAGTGAATCCAGAGAGTGCACTGGCACCACTGGGGATGCACTGCAGTGAGTCCAGAGAGTGCACTGGCACCAGAGGGATGCGGTGCCGGGGGTCCAGAGAGTGCACTGGCACCACTGGGGATGCAGTGCAGTGAGTCCAGAGAGTGCACTGGCACCACTGGGGATGCAGTGCAGTGAGTCCAGAGAGTGCACTGGCACCACTGGGGATGCACTGCAGTGAGTCCAGAGAGTGCTCTGGCACCACTGGGGATGCAGTGCAGTGAGTCCAGAGAGTGCACTGGCACCACTGGGGATGCAGTGCAGTGAGTCCAGAGAGTGCACTGGCACCACTTGTGATGCACTGCAGTTACTCCAGAGAGTGCACTAGCACCACTGGGGATGCGGTGCTGTGAGTCCAGAGAGTGCACTGGCACCACTGGGGATGCAGTGCAGTCAGTCCAGTGAGTGTACTGGCACCACTGGGGATGCACTGCAGTGAGTCCAGAGAGTGCACTGGCACCACTGAGAATGCCCTTCAGTGAGTCCAGAGAGTGCACTGGCACCACTGGGGATGCAGTGCAGTGAGTCCAGAGAGTGCATTGGCACCACTGGGGATGCAGTGCAGTGAGTCCAGAGAGTGCACTGGCACCACTGGGGATGCACTGCAGTGAGTCCACAGAGTGCACTGGCACCACTGGCGATGCACTGCAGTGAGTCCAGAGAGTGCTCTGGCACCACTGGGGATGCAGTGCAGTGAGTCCAGAGAGTGCACTGGCACCACAGGGGATGCAGTGCAGTGAGTCCAGAGAGTGCACTGGCACCACTGGTTATGCACTGCAGTTACTCCAGAGAGTGCACTGGCACCACTGGGGATGCGGTGCGGTGAGTCCAGAGAGTGCACTGGCACCACTGGGGATGCAGTGCAGTCAGTCCAGTGAGTGTACTGGCACCACTGGGGATGCACTGCAGTGAGTCAAGAGAGTGCACTGGCACCACTGGGGATGCACTGCAGTGAGGCCAGAGAGTGCACTGGCACCACTGGGGATTCGGTGCCGGGAGTCCAGAGAGTGCACTGGCACCACTGGGGATGCAGTGCAGTGAGTCCAGAGAGTGCACTGGCACCACTGGGGATGCACTGCAGTGAGTCCAGAGAGTGCTCTGGCACCACTGGGGATGCACTGCAGTGAGTCCAGAGAGTGCTCTGGCACCACTGGGGATGCAGTGCAGTGAGTCCAGAGAGTGCACTGGCACCACTGGGGATGCAGTGCAGTGAGTCCAGAGAGTGCACTGGCACCACTGGGGATGCACTGCAGTGAGTCCAGAGAGTGCACGCGCTCCACTGAGGATGCGGTGCAGTGAGTCCAGAGGGTGCATTGGCACCACTGGGGATGCAGTGCAGTGAGTCCAGAGAGTGCACTGGCACCACTGGGGATGCACTGCAGTGAGTCCACAGAGTGCACGGGTACCACTGGGGATGCAGTGCAGTGAGTCCAGAGAGTGCACTGGCACCACTGGGGATGCACTGCAGTGAGTCCAGAGAGTGCACTGGCACCACTGGGGATGCAGTGCAGTGAGTCCAGAGAGTGCACTGGCACCACCGGGGATGCAGTGCAGTGACTCCAGAGAGTGCACTGGCAGCACTGGGGATGCAGTGCAGTGAGTCCAGAGAGTGCACTGGCACCACTGGGGATGCGGTGCAGTGAGTCCAGAGAGCGCACTGGCACCACTGGGGATGCACTGCAGTGAGTCCACAGAGTGCACTGGCACCACTGAGAATGCACTTCAGTGAGTCCAGAGAGTGCACTGGTACCACTGGGGATGCACTGCAGTGAGTCCAGAGAGTGCACTAGCACCACTGGGGATGCAGTGCAGTGAATCCGGTGAGTGCACTGGCACCACTGGGGATGCAGTGCAGTGAGTCAAGAGAGTGCACTGGCACCACTGTGGATGCACTGCAGTGAGCCCAGAGAGTGCACTGGCACCACTGGGGATGCGGTGCCGGGAGTCCAGAGAGTGCACTGGCACCACTGGGGATGCAGTGCAGTGAGTCCAGAGAGTGCACTGGCACCACTGGGGATGCAGTGCACTGAGTCCAGAGAGTGCACTGGCACCACTGGGGATGCAGTGCAGTGAGTCCAGAGAGTGCTCTGGCACCACTGGGGATGCAGTGCAGTGAGTCCAGAGAGTGCACTGGCACCACTGGGGATGCAGTGCAGTGAGTCCAGAGAGTGCACTGGCACCACTGGTGATGCACAGCAGTTACTCCAGAGAGTGCACTGGCACCACTGGGGATGCGGTGCGGTGAGTCCAGAGAGTGCACTGGCACCACTGGGGATGCAGTGCAGTCAGTCCAGTGAGTGTACTGGCACCACTGGGGATGCACTGCAGTGAGTCCAGAGAGTGCACTGGCACCACTGAGAATGCCCTTCAGTGAGTCCAGAGAGTGCACTGGCACCACTGGGGATGCACTGCAGTGAGTCCACAGAGTGCACTAGCACCACTGGGGATGCAGTGCAGTGAGTCCAGAGAGTGCACTGGCACCACTGGGGATGCACTTCAGTGAGTCCAGAGAGTGCACGCGCTCCACTGGGGATGCAGTACAGTGAGTCCAGAGAGTGCACTGGCACCACTGGGGATGCATGCAGTGAGTCCAGAGAGTGCACTGGCAGCACAGAGGATGCAGTGCAGTGAGTCCAGAGAGTGCTCTGGCACCACTGGGGATGCAGTGCAGTGAGTCCAGAGAGTGCACTGGCACCACTGGGGATGCACTGCAGTGAGTCCAGAGAGTGCACTGGCACCACTGGGGATGCACTTCAGTGAGTCCAGAGAGTGCACTGGCACCACTGGGGATGCACTGCAGTGAGTCCAGAGAGTGCACTGGCACCACTGGGGATGCACTGCAGTGAGTCCAGAGAGTGCACTGGCACCACTGGGGATGCAGTGCAGTGAGTCCAGAGAGTGCACTGGCACCAGAGGGAATGCACGGCAGTGAGTCCAGTGAGTGCACTGGCACCACTGGGGATGCAGTGCAGTGAGTGCAGAGAGTGCACTGGCACCACTGGACATGCAGTGCAGTGAGTCCAGAGAGTGCAGTGGCACCACTGGGGATGCAGTGCAATGAGTCCAGAGAGCGCACTGGCAGCACTGGGGATGCAGTGCAGTGAGTCCAGAGAGTGCACTGGCACCACTGGGGATGCACTGCAGTGAGTCCAGAGAGTGCACTGGCACCACTGGGGATGCAGTGCAGTGAGTCCAGAGAGTGCTCTGGCACCACTGGGGATGCACTGAAGTGAGTCCAGAGAGTGCACTGGCACCACTGGGGATGCAGTGCAGTGAGTCCAGAGACTGCACTGGCAACACTGGGGTTTCAGTGCAGTGAGTCCAGAGAGTGCACTGGCACCACTGGGGATGCAGTGCAGTGAGTCCAGAGTGTGCACTGGCACGACTGGGAATGCAGTGCAGTGAGTCCAGAGATTGCACTGGCACCACATGGTGATGCACTTCAGTGAGTCCAGAGAGTGCACTGGCACCACAGGTGATGCACTGCAGTGAGTCCAGAGAGTGCACTGGCACCACTGGGGATGCAGTGCAGTGAGTCCAGAGAGTGCACTGGCACCACTGGGGATGCACTGCAGTGAGTCCAGAGAGTGCACTGGCACCAGAGGGAATGCACTGCAGTGAGTCCAGTGAGTGCACTGGCACCACTGGGTATGCATTGCAGTGAGTGCAGAGAGTGCACTGGCACAACTGGGGATGCAGTGCAGTGAGTCCAGAGAGTGCAGTGACACCACTGGGGATGCAGTGCAGTGAGTCCAGAGAGTGCACAGGCAGCACTGGGGATGCAGTGCAGTGAGTCCAGAGAGTGCACTGGCACCACTGGGGATGCAGTGCAGTGAGTCCAGAGAGTGCACTGGCACCACTGGGGATGCAGTGCAGTGAGTCCAGTGAGTGTACTGGCACCACTGGGGATGCACTGCAGTGAGTCCAGAGAGTGCACTGGCACCACTGAGAATGCACTTCAGTGAGTCCAGAGAGTGCACTGGCACCACTGGGGATGCAGTGCAGTGAGTCCAGAGAGTGCACTGGCACCACTGAGAATGCACTTCAGTGAGTCCAAAGAGTGCACTGGCACCACTGGGGATGCACTGCAGTGAGTCCAGAGAGTGCACTAGCACCACTGGGAATGCAGTACAGTGAGTCCAGTGAGTGCACTGGCACCACTGGGGATGCACTGCAGTCACTCCAGAGAGTGCAGTGGCACCACTGATGATGCAGTACAGTGAGTCCAGTGAGCGCACTGGCACCACTGGGGATGTAGTGCAGTGACTCGAGAGAGTGCACTGGCACCACTGGGGATGCAGTGCAGTGAGTCCAGAGAGTGCACTGGCACCACTTGGGATGCAGTGCAGTGAGTCCAGAGAGTGCACTGGCACCACTGGGGATGCAGTGCAGTGAGTCCAGAGAGTGCATTGGCACCACTGGGGATGCAGTGCAGTGAGTCCAGAGAGTGCACTGGCACCACTGGGGATGCACTGCTGTGAGTCCAGAGAGTGCACTGGCAGCAGTGGGGATGCACTGCTGTGAGTCCAGAGAGTGCACTGGCAGCAGTGGGGATGCACTGCAGTGAGTCCAGAGAGTGCACTGGCACCACTGGGGATGCACTGCAGTGAGTCCAGAGAGTGCACTGGCACCAATGGGGATGCACTGCAGTGAGTCCAGAGAGTGCACTGGCACCACTGGGGATGCACTGCAGTGAGTCCAGAGAGTTCACTGGCACCACTGGGTATGCAGTGCAGTGAGTCCAGAGAGTGCACTGGCAGCACTGGGGATGCAGTGCAGTGAGTCCAGAGAGTGCACTGGCACCACTGGGGATGCACTGCAGTGAGTCCAGAGAGCGCACTGGCAGCACTGGGGATGCACTGCAGTGAGTCCAGAGAGTGCACTAGCACCACTGGGGAATGCAGTGCAGTGAGTCCAGTGAGTACACTGGCACCACTGGGGATGCAGTGCAGTGAGTCAAGAGAGTGCACTGGCACCACTGGGGATGCACTGCAGTGAGCCCAGAGAGTGCACTGGCACCACTGGGGATGCGGTGCCAGGAGTCCAGAGAGTGCTTTGGCACCACTGGGGATGCACTGCAGTTACTCCAGAGAGTGCACTGGCAACACTGGGGATGCAGTACAGTGAGTCCAGAGAGTGCACTGGCACCACTGGGGATGCACTGCAGTGAGTCCAGAGAGTGCACTGGCACCACTCAGGGTGCAGTGCGGTGAGTCCAGAGAATGCACTGGCACCACTGGGGATGCAGTGCAGTGAGTCCAGAGAGTGCACTGGCTCCACTGGGGATGCAGTGCAGTCAGTCCTGTGAGTGTACTGGCACCACTGGGGATGCAGTGCAGTGAGTCCAGAGAGTGCACTGGCACCACTGGGGATGCACTGCAGTGAGTCCAGAGAGTGCACTGGCACCAACGGGGATGCACTGCAGTGACTACAGAGAGTGCACGGGCTGTACTGGGGATGCAGTGCAGTGAGTCCAGAGAGTGCACTGACACCACTGGGGATGCACTGCACTGAGCCCAGAGAGTGCACTGGAACCACTGGGGATGCGGTGCCGGGAGTCCAGAGAGTGCTTTGGCACCACTGGGGATGCACTGCAGTTACTCCAGAGAGTGCACTGGCAACACTGGGGATGCAGTACAGTGAGTCCAGAGAGTGCACTGGCACCACTGGGGATGCACTGCAGTGAGTCCAGAGAGTGCACTGGCACCACTCAGGGTGCAGTGCGGTGAGTCCAGAGAATGCACTGGCACCAATGGGGATGCAGTGCAGTGAGTCCAGAGAGCGCACTGGCTCCACTGGGGATGCAGTGCAGTCAGTCCTGTGAGTGTACTGGCACCACTGGGGATGCAGTGCAGTGAGTCCAGAGAGTGCACTGGCACCACTGAGAATGCACTTCAGTGAGTCCAGAGAGTGCACTGGCACCACTGGGGATGCACTGCAGTGAGTCCAGAGAGTGCACTGGCACCAACGGGGATGCACTGCAGTGAGTCCAGAGAGTGCACTGGCACCACTGGGGATGCACTGCAGTGAGTCCAGAGAATGCACTGGCACCACTGGGGATGCAGTGCAGTGAGTCCAGAGAGTGCACTGGCACCACTGGGGATGCAGTGCAGTGAGTCCAGAGAGTGCACTGGCACCAGAGGGAATGCACTGCAGTGAGTCCAGTGAGTGCACTGGCACCACTGTGGATGCACTGCAGTGAGTCCAGAGAGTGCACTGGCACCACTGGGGATGCAGTGCAGTGAGTCCAGAGAGTGCACTGGCACCACTGGGGATGCACTTCAGTGACTCCAGAGAGTGCACTGGCACCACTGGGGATGCAGTGCAGTGAGTCCAAAGACTTCATTGGCAAAACTGGGGATGCAGTGCAGTGAGTCCAGAGAGTGCACTGGCACCACTGGGGATGCAGTGCAGTGAGTCCAGAGATTGCACTGGCACCACCGGGGCTGCAGTGCAGTGAGTCCAGAGAGTGCACTGGCACCACTGGGGATGCACTGCAGTGAGTCCAGAGAGTGCACTGGCACCACTGGTGATGCAGTACAGTGAGTCCAGAGAGTGCACTGGCACCACTGGGGATGCACTGCAGTGAGTCCAGAGAGTGCACTGGCACCACTGGGGATGCACTACAGTGAGTCCAGAGATTGCACTGGCACCACTGGGGATGCAGTGCACTGAGTCCAGAGAGTGCACTGGCACCACTGGGGATGCAGTGCATTGAGTCCAGAGAGTGCACTGGCACAACTGGGGATGCACTTCAATGAGTCCAGAGAGTGCACTGACACCACTGGGGATGCAGTGCAGTGAGTCCAGAGAGTGCACTGGCACCACTGGGGATGCAGTGCAGTGAGTCCAGAGAGTGCTCTGGCACCACTGGGGATGCACTGCAGTGAGTCCAGAGAGTACACTGGCACCACTGGGGATGCAGTGCAGTGAGTCCAGAGAGTTCACTGGCACCACTGGGGATGCAGTCCAGTGAGTCCAGTGAGTGCACTGGCACCACTGGGGATGCAGTGCAGTCAGTCCAATGAGTGCACTGGTACCACTGGGGGTGCAGTGCAGTGAGTCCAGAGAGTGCACTGGCAACACTGGGGATGCACTGCAGTGAGTCCAGACAGTGCACTGGCACCACTGGGGATGCAGTGCAGTGAATCCAGAGACTGCACTGGCACCACTGGGGATGCAGTGCAGTGAGACCAGAGAGTGCACTGGCACCACTGGGGATGCACTGCAGTGAGTCCAGAGAGTGCACTGGCACCACTGGGGATGCACTGCAGTTAGTCCAGAGAGCGCACTGCCACCACTGGGGATGCAGTACAGTGAGTCCACATAGTGCACTGGCACCAGTGGGGATGCAGTACAGTGAGTCCAGAGAGTGCACTGGCACCACTGGACATGCAGTGCAGTGAGTCCATAGAGTGCACTGGCACCACTGGGGATGCACTTCAGTGACTCCACAGAGTGCACTGGCACCACTGGGGATGCAGTGCAGTGAGTCCAAAGACTTCACTGGCACCACTGGGGATGCAGTGCAGTGAGTCCAGAGAGTGCACTGGCACCACTGGGGATGCAGTGAAGTGAGTGCAGAGAGTGCACTGGCACCACTGGGGATGCACTGCAGTGAGTCCAGAGAGTGCACTAGCACCACTGGGGATGCAGTGCAGTGAATTCTGTGAGTACACTGGCACCACTGGGGATGCAGAGCAGTGAGTCCAGAGAGCTCACTGGCACCACTGGGGATGCAGTGCAGTGAGTCCAGAGAGTGCACTGGCACCACTGGAGATGCAGTACAGTGAGTCCAGTGAATGCACTGGAACCACTGGGGATGCAGTGCAGTGAGTCCAGAGAGTGCACTGGCACCACTGGTGATGCAGTACAGTGAGTCCAGTGAGTGCACTGGTACCACTGGGGATGCAGTGCAGTGAGTCCAGAGAGTGCACTGGCACCACTGGGGATGCAGTGAAGTGAGTCCAGAGAGTGCACTGGCACCACCGATGATGCAGTACAGTGAGTCCAGTGAGTGCACTGGTACTACTGGGGTTGTAGTGCAGTGACTCGAGAGAGTGCACTGGCACCACTGGGGATGCAGTGCAGTGAGTCCAGAGAGTGCACTGGCACCACTGGGGATGCTCTGCAGTGAGTCCAGAGAGTGCACTGGCAGCAGTGGGGATGCAGTGCAGTGAGTCCAGAGAGTGCACTGGCACCACTGGGGATGCAGTGCAGTGAGTCCAGAGACTTCACTGGCACCACTGGGAATGCAGTGCAGTGAGTCCAGAGAGTGCACTGGCACCACTGGGGATGCAGTGCAGTGAGTCCAGAGAGTGCACTGGCACCACTGGGGATGCAGTGCAGTGAGTCCAGACAGTGCACTGGCACCACTTGGGATGCACTGCAGTGAGTCCAGAGAGTGCACTGGCACCACTGGGGATGCAGTGCAGTGAGTCCAGAGAGTGCACTGGCACCACTGGGGATGCAGTGCAGTGAGTCCAGAGAGTGCACTGGCACCACTGGGGATGCAGTGCAGTGAGTCCAGAGAGTGCACTGGCACCACTGGGGATGCACTTCAGTGAGTCCAGAGAGTGCACTGGCACCACTGGGGATGCAGTGCAGTGAGTCCAGAGAGTGCATTGGCACCACTGGGGATGCAGTGCAGTGAGTCCAGAGAGTGCACTGGCACCACTGGGGATGCACTGCAGTGAGTCCACAGAGTGCACTGGTACCACTGGGGATGCAGTGCAGTGAGTCCAGAGAGTGCACTGGCACCACTGGGGATGCACTGCAGTGAGTCCAGAGAGTGCACTGGCACCACTGGGGATGCACTGCAGTGAGTCCAGAGAGTGCACTGGCACCACTGGGGATGCACTTCAGTGAGTCCAGAGAGTGCACTGGCACCACTGGGGATGCAGTGCAGTGAGTCCAGAGAGTGCACTGGCACCACTGGGGATGCACTGCAGTGAGTCCAGAGAGCGCACTGGCACCACTGGGGATGCACTGCAGTGAGTCCACAGAGTGCACTGGCACCACTGAGAATGCACTTCAGTGAGTCCAGAGAGTGCACTGGTACCACTGGGGATGCACTGCAGTGAGTCCAGAGAGTGCACTAGCACCACTGGGGATGCAGTGCAGTGAATCCAGTGAGTGCACTGGCACCACTGGGGATGCAGTGCAGTGAGTCAAGAGAGTGCACTGGCACCACTGGGGATGCACTGCAGTGAGCCCAGAGAGTGCACTGGCACCACTGGGGATGCGGTGCCGGGAGTCCAGAGAGTGCACTGGCACCACTGGGGATGCAGTGCAGTGAGTCCAGAGAGTGCACTGGCACCACTGGGGATGCAGTGCAGTGAGTCCAGAGAGTGCACTGGCACCACTGGGGATGCACTGCAGTGAGTCCAGAGAGTGCTCTGGCACCACTGGGGATGCAGTGCAGTGAGTCCAGAGAGTGCACTGGCACCACTGGGGATGCAGTGCAGTGAGTCCAGAGAGTGCACTGGCACCACTGGTGATGCACTGCAGTTACTCCAGAGAGTGCACTGGCACCACTGGGGATGCGGTGCGGTGAGTCCAGAGAGTGCACTGGCACCACTGGGGATGCAGTGCAGTCAGTCCAGTGAGTGTACTGGCACCACTGGGGATGCACTGCAGTGAGTCCAGAGAGTGCACTGGCACCACTGAGAATGCCCTTCAGTGAGTCCAGAGAGTGCACTGGCACCACTGGGGATGCACTGCAGTGAGTCCACAGAGTGCACTAGCACCACTGGGGATGCAGTGCAGTGACTCCAGAGAGTGCACTGGCACCACTGGGGATGCACTTCAGTGAGTCCAGAGAGTGCACTGGCACCACTGGGGATGCAGTGCAGTGAGTCCAGAGAGTGCACTGGCACCACTGGGGATGCAGTGCAGTGAGTCCAGAGAGTGCACTGGCACCACTGGGGATGCACTGCAGTGAGTCCACAGAGTGCACTGGTACCACTGGGGATGCAGTGCAGTGAGTCCAGAGAGTGCACTGGCACCACTGGAGATGCACTGCAGTGAGTCCAGAGAGTGCACTGGCACCACTGGGGATGCCCTGCAGTGAGTCCAGAGAGTGCACTGGCACCACTGGGGATGCAGTGCAGTGAGTCCAGAGAGTGCACTGGCACCACTGGGGATGCAGTGCAGTGAGTCCAGAGAGTGCACTGGCAACACTGGGGATGCACTGCAGTGAGTCCAGAGAGCGCACTGGCACCACTGGGGATGCACTGCAGTGAGTCCACAGAGTGCACTGGCACCACTGAGAATGCATTTCAGTGAGTCCAGAGAGTGCACTGGTACCACTGGGGATGCACTGCAGTGAGTCCAGAGAGTGCACTAGCTCCACTGGGGATGCAGTGCAGTGAATCCAGTGAGTGCACTGGCACCACTGGGGATGCACTGCAGTGAGTCAAGAGAGTGCACTGGCACCACTGGGGATGCACTGCAGTGAGCCCAGAGAGTGCACTGGCACCACTGGGGATGCGGTGCCGGGAGTCCAGAGAGTGCACTGGCACCACTGGGGATGCAGTGCAGTGAGTCCAGAGAGTGCACTGGCACCACTGGGGATGCAGTGCAGTGAGTCCAGAGAGTGCACTGGCACCACTGGGGATGCACTGCAGTGAGTCCAGAGAGTGCTCTGGCACCACTGGGGATGCAGTGCAGTGAGTCCAGAGAGTGCACTGGCACCACTGGGGATGCAGTGCAGTGAGTCCAGAGAGTGCACTGGCACCACTGGTGATGCACTGCAGTTACTCCAGAGAGTGCACTGGCACCACTGGGGATGCGGTGCGGTGAGTCCAGAGAGTGCACTGGCACCACTGGGGATGCACTGCAGTCAGTCCAGTGAGTGTACTGGCACCACTGGCGATGCACTGCAGTGAGTCCAGAGAGTGCACTGGCACCACTGGGGATGCACTGCAGTGAGTCCAGAGAGTGCACTAGCACCACTGGGGATGCACTGCAGTGAGTCCAGAGAGTGCACTGGCAAAACTGGGGATGCACTGCAGTGAGTCCAGAGAGTGCACGCCCTCCACTCAGGGTGCAGTGCGGTGAGTCCAGAGAATGCAATGGCACCAATGGTGATGCAGTGCAGTGAGTCCAGAGAGCGCACTGGCTCCACTGGGGATGCAGTGCAGTCAGTCCTGTGAGTGTACTGGCACCACTGGGGATGCAGTGCAGTGAGTCCAGAGAGTGCACTGGCACCACTGAGAATGCACTTCAGTGAGTCCAGAGAGTGCACTGGCACCACTGGGGATGCACTGCAGTGAGTCCAGAGAGTGCACTGGCACCAACGGGGATGCACTGCAGTGAGTCCAGAGAGTGCACGGGCTCTACTGGGGATGCAGTGCAGTGAGTACAGAGAGTGCACTGACGCCACTGGGGATGCACTGCAGTGAGCCCAAGGAGTGCACTGGCACCACTGGGGATGCGGTGCCGGGATTCCAGAGAGTGCTTTGGCACCACTGGGGATGCACTGCAGTTACTCCAGAGAGTGCACTGGCAACACTGGGGATGCAGTACAGTGAGTCCAGAGAGTGCACTGGCACCACTGGGGATGCACTGCAGTGAGTCCAGAGAGTGCACTGGCACCACTCAGGGTGCAGTGAGGTGAGTCCAGAGAATGCACTGGCACCAATGGGGATGCAGTGCAGTGAGTCCAGAGAGCGCACTGGCTCCACTGGGGATGCAGTGCAGTCAGTCCTGTGAGTGTACTGGCACCACTGGGGATGCAGTGCAGTGAGTCCAGAGAGTGCACTGGCACCACTGAGAATGCACTTCAGTGAGTCCAGAGAGTGCACTGGCACCACTGGGGATGCACTGCAGTGAGTCCAGAGAGTGCACTGGCACCACTGGGGATGCACTGCAGTGAGTCCAGAGAGTGCACTGGCACCACTGGGGATGCACTTCAGTGAGTCCAGAGAGTGCACTGGCACCACTGGTGATGCACTGCAGTGAGTCCAGAGAATGCACTGGCACCACTGGGGATGCAGTGCAGTTGGTCCAGAGAGTGCACTGGCACCACTGGGGATGCAGTGCAGTGAGTCCAGAGAGTGCACTGGCACCAGAGGGAATGCACTGCAGTGAGTCCAGTGAGTGCACTGGCACCACTGGGGATGCACTGCAGTGAGTCCAGAGAGTGCACTGGCACCACTGGGGATGCAGTGCAGTGAGTCCAGAGAGTGCACTGGCACCACTGGGGATGCACTGCAGTGAGTCCAGAGAGTGCACTGGCACCACTGGAGATGCACTGCAGTGAGTCCAGAGAGTGCACTGGCACCACTGGGGATGCAGTACAGTGAGTCCACAGAGTGCACTGGTACCAGTGGGGATGCAGTACAGTGAGTCCAGAGAGTGCAGCGGCACCACTGGGCATGCATTGCAGTGAGTCCAGAGAGTGCACTGGCACCACTGGGGATGCACTTCAGTGACTCCAGAGAGTGCACTGGCACCACTGGGGATGCAGTGCAGTGAGTCCAAAGACTTCACTGGCAAAACTGGGGATGCAGTGCAGTGAGTCCAGAGAGTGCACTGGCACCACTGGGGATGCAGTGCAGTGAGTCCAGAGATTGCACTGGCACCACCGGGGCTGCAGTGCAGTGAGTCCAGAGAGTGCACTGGCACCACTGGGGATGCACTGCAGTGAGTTCAGAGAGTGCACTGGCACCACTGGTGATGCAGTACAGTGAGTCCAGAGAGTGCACTGGCACCACTGGGGATGCACTGCAGTGAGTCCAGAGAGTGCACTGGCACCACTGGGGATACACTACAGTGAGTCCAGAGATTGCACTGGCACCACTGGGGATGCAGTGCACTGAGTCCAGAGAGTGCACTGGCACCACTGGGGATGCAGTGCAGTGAGTCCAGAGAGTGCACTGGCACAACTGGGGATGCACTTCAATGAGTCCAGAGAGTGCACTGACACCACTGGGGATGCAGTGCAGTGAGTCCAGAGAGTGCACTGGCACCACTGGGGATGCAGTGCAGTGAGTCCAGAGAGTGCACTGGCACCACTGGGGATGCACTGCAGTGAGTCCAGAGAGTACACTGGCACCACTGGGGATGCAGTGCAGTGAGTCCAGAGAGTTCACTGGCACCACTGGGGATGCAGTCCAGTGAGTCCAGTGAGTGCACTGGCACCACTGGGGATGCAGTGCAGTGACTGCAGGGAGTACACTGGCACCACCGGGGATTCACTGCAGTGAGTCCAGAGAGTGCACTGGCACCACCTGTGATGCAGTGCAGTGAGTCCAGTGAGTGCACTGGCACCACTGGGGATGCAGTGCTGTGACTCCAGAGAGTGCACTGGCACCACTGGGGATGCAGTGCAGTGAGTCCAGAGAGTGCACTGGCAGCACTGGGGATGCAGTGCAGTGAGTCCAGAGAGCGCACTGGCACCACTGGGGATGCAGTGCAGTGAGTCCAGAGAGTGCACTGGCACCACTGGGGATGCACTCAAGTGAGTCCAGAGAGTGCACTGGCACCACTGGGGATGCAGTGCAGTGAGTCCAGAGAGTGCATTGGCACCACTGGGGATGCAGTGCAGTGAGTCCAGAGAGTGCACTGGCACCACTGGGGATGCACTGCAGTGAGTCCACAGAGTGCACTGGTACCACTGGGGATGCACTGCAGTGAGTCCAGAGAGTGCACTGGCACCACTGGGGATGCACTGCAGTGAGTCCAGAGAGTGCACTGGCACCACTGGGGATGCAGTGCAGTGAGTCCAGAGAGTGCACTGGCAGCACTGGGGATGCAGTGCAGTGAGTCCAGAGAGTGCACTGGCACCACTGGGGATGCACTGCAGTGAGTCCAGAGAGCGCACTGGCACCACTGGGGATGCACTGCAGTGAGTCCACAGAGTGCACTGGCACCACTGAGAATGCACTTCAGTGAGTCCAGAGAGTGCACTGGTACCACTGGGGATGCACTGCAGTGAGTCCAGAGAGTGCACTAGCACCACTGGGGATGCAGTGCAGTGAATCCAGTGAGTGCACTGGCACCACTGGGGATGCAGTGCAGTGAGTCAAGAGAGTGCACTGGCACCACTGGGGATGCACTGCAGTGAGCCCAGAGAGTGCACTGGCACCACTGGGGATGCGGTGCCGGGAGTCCAGAGAGTGCACTGGCACCACTGGGGATGCAGTGCAGTGAGTCCAGAGAGTGCACTGGCACCACTGGGGATGCACTGCAGTGAGTCCAGAGAGTGCTCTGGCACCACTGGGGATGCAGTGCAGTGAGTCCAGAGAGTGCACTGGCACCACTGGGGATGCAGTGCAGTGAGTCCAGAGAGTGCACTGGCACCACTGGGGATGCACTGCAGTGAGTCCAGAGAGTGCACTGGTACCACTGGGGATGCAGTGCAGTGAGTCCAGAGAGTGCACTGGCACCACTGGGGATGCACTGCAGTGAGTCCACAGAGTGCACTGGCACCACTGAGAATGCACTTCAGTGAGTCCAGAGAGTGCACTGGTACCACTGGGGATGCACTGCACTGAGTCCAGAGAGTGCACTGGCACCACTGGGGATGCAGTGCAGTGAATCCAGTGAGTGCACTGGCACCACTGGGGATGCAGTGCAGTGAGTCAAGAGAGTGCACTGGCACCACTGGGGATGCACTGCAGTGAGCCCAGAGAGTGCACTGGCACCACTGGGGATGCGGTGCCGGGATACCAGAGAGTGCACTGGCACCACTGGGGATGCAGTGCAGTGAGTCCAGAGAGTGCACTGGCACCACTGGGGATGCAGTGCAGTGAGTCCAGAGAGTGCACTGGCACCACTGGGGATGCACTGCAGTGAGTCCAGAGAGTGCTCTGGCACCACTGGGGATGCAGTGCAGTGAGTCCAGAGAGTGCACTGGCACCACTGGGGATGCAGTGCAGTGAGTCCAGAGAGTGCACTGGCACCACTGGTGATGCACTGCAGTTACTCCAGAGAGTGCACTGGCACCAGTGGGGATGCGGTGCGGTGAGTCCAGAGAGTGCACTGGCACCACTGGGGATGCACTGCAGTCAGTCCAGTGAGTGTACTGGCACCACTGGGGATGCACTGCAGTGAGTCCAGAGAGTGCACTGGCACCACTGAGAATGCCCTTCAGTGAGTCCAGAGAGTGCACTGGCACCACTGGGGATGCACTGCAGTGAGTCCACAGAGTGCACTAGCACCACTGGGGATGCAGTGCAGTGAGTCCAGAGAGTGCACTGGCACCACTGGGGATGCACTTCAGTGAGTCCAGAGAGTGCACGCGCTCCACTGAGGATGCAGTACAGTGAGTCCAGAGAGTGCACTGGCACCACTGGGGATGCAGTGCAGTGAGTCCAGAGAGTGCACTGGCAGCACAGAGGATGCAGTGCAGTGAGTCCAGAGAGTGCTCTGGCACCACTGGGGATGCAGTGCAGTGAGTCCAGAGAGTGCACTGGCACCACTGGGGATGCAGTGCAGTGAGTCCAGAGAGTGCACTGGCACCACTGGGGATGCACTTCAGTGAGTCCAGAGAGTGCACTGGCACCACTGGTGATGCACTGCAGTGAGTCCAGAGAGTGCACTGGCACCACTGGGGATGCACTGCAGTGAGTCCAGAGAGTGCACTGGCACCACTGGGGATGCAGTGCAGTGAGTCCAGAGAGTGCACTGGCACCAGAGGGAATGCACTGCAGTGAGTCCAGTGAGTGCACTGGCACCACTGGGGATGCAGTGCAGTGAGTCCAGAGAGTGCACTGGCACCACTGGGGATGCAGTGCAGTGAGTCCAGAGAGTGCACTGGCACCAGAGGGAATGCAGTGCAGTGAGTCCAGAGAGTGCACTGGCACCACTGGGGATGCAGTGCAGTGAGTCCAGAGAGTGCAGTGGCACCACTGGGGATGCAGTGCAGTGAGTCCAGAGAGTGCACTGGCAGCACTGGGGATGCAGTTCAGTGACTCGAGAGAGTGCACTGGCACCACTGGGGATGCAGTGCAGTGAGTCCAGAGAGTGCACTGGCACCACTGGGGCTGCAGTGCAGTGAGTCCAGAGAGTGCACTGGCACCACTGGGGATGCAGTGCCGTGAGTCCAGAGAGTGCACTGGCAACACTGGGGTTGCAGTGCAGTGAGTCCAGAGAGTGCACTGGCACCACTGGGGATGCAGTGCAGTGAGTCCAGAGTGTGCACTGGCACGACTGGGAATGCAGTGCAGTGAGTCCAGAGAGTGCACTGGCACCACTGGGGATGCAGTGCAGTGAGTCCAGAGAGTGCACTGGCACCACAGGTGATGCACTGCAGTGAGTCCAGAGAGTGCACTGGCACCACTGGGGATGCAGTGCAGTGAGTCCAGAGAGTGCACTGGCACCACTGGGGATGCACTGCAGTGAGTCCAGAGAGTGCACTGGCACCAGAGGGAATGCACTGCAGTGAGTCCAGTGAGTGTACCGGCACCACTGGGGATGCAGTGCAGTGAGTGCAGAGAGTGCACTGGCACAACTGGGGATACAGTGCAGTGAGTCCAGAGAGTGCAGTGACACCACTGGGGATGCAGTGCAGTGTTCCAGAGAGTGCACAGGCAGCACTGGGGATGCAGTGCAGTGAGTCCAGAGAGTGCACTGGCACCACTGGGGATGCAGTGCAGTGAGTCCAGAGAGTGTACTGGCACCACTGGGGATGCACTGCAGTGAGTCCAGAGAGTGCACTGGCACCACTGAGAATGCACTTCAGTGAGTCCAGAGAGTGCACTGGCACCACTGGGGATGCAGTGCAGTGAGTCCAGAGAGTGCACTGGCACCACTGAGAATGCACTTCAGTGAGTCCAAAGAGTGCACTGGCACCACTGGGGATGCACTGCAGTCACTCCAGAGAGTGCACTGGCACTACTGGGGATGCGGTGCAGTGAATCCAGTGAGTGCACTGGCACAACTGGGGATGCACTGCAGTGAGTCCAGAGAGTGCACTGGCACCACTGGGGATGCACTGCAGTGAGCCCAGAGAGTGCACTGGCACCACTGGAGATGCAGTACAGTGAGTCCAGTGAATGCACTGGCAACACTGGGGATGCAGTGCAGTGAGTCCAGAGAGTGCACTGGCACCACTGGTGATGCAGTATAGTGAGTCCAGTGAGTGCACTGGCACCACTGGGGATGCAGTGCAGTGAGTCCAGAGAGTGCACTGGCACCACTGGGGATGCACTGCAGTGAGTCCAGAGAGTGCACTGGCACCACTGATGATGCAGTACAGTGAGTCCAGTGAGTGCACTGGACCACTGGGGATGTAGTGCAGTGACTCGAGAGAGTGCACTGGCACCACTGGGGATGCACTGCAGTGAGTCCACAGAGTGCACTGGTACCACTGGGGATGCAGTGCAGTGAGTCCAGAGAGTGCACTGGCACCACTGGGGATGCACTGCAGTGAGTCCAGAGAGTGCACTGGCACCACTGGGGATGCACTGCAGTGAGTCCAGAGAGTGCACTGGCACCACTGGGGATGCAGTGCAGTGAGTCCAGAGAGTGCACTGGCAGCACTGGGGATGCAGTGCAGTGAGTCCATAGAGTGCACTGGCACCACTGGGGATGCACTGCAGTGAGTCCAGAGAGCGCACTGGCACCACTGGGGATGCACTGCAGTGAGTCCACAGAGTGCACTGGCACCACGGAGAATGCACTTCAGTGAGTCCAGAGAGTGCACTGACACCACTGGGGATGCACTGCAGTGAGTCCAGAGAGTGCACTAGCACCACTGGGGATGCAGTGCAGTGAATCCAGTGAGTGCACTGGCACCACTGGGGATGCAGTGCAGTGAGTCAAGAGAGTGCACTGGCACCACTGGGGATGCAGTGCAGTGAGTCAAGAGAGTGCACTGGCACCACTGGGGATGCACTGCAGTGAGCCCAGAGAGTGCACTGGCACCACTGGGGATTCGGTGCCGGGAGTCCAGAGAGTGCACTGGCACCACTGGGGATGCAGTGCAGTGAGTCCAGAGAGTGCACTGGCACCACTGGGGATGCACTGCAGTGAGTCCAGAGAATGCTCTGGCACCACTGAGGATGCAGTGCAGTGAGTCCAGAGAGTGCTCTGGCACCACTGGGGATGCAGTGCAGTGAGTCCAGAGAGTGCACTGGCACCACTGGGGATGCAGTGCAGTGAGTCCAGAGAGTGCACTGGCACCACTGGTGATGCAATGCAGTTACTCCAGAGAGTGCACTGGCACCACTGGGGATGCGGTTCAGTGAGTCCAGAGAGTGCATTGGCACCACTGGGGATGCAGTGCAGTGAGTCCAGAGAGTGCACTGGCACCACTGGGGATGCACTGCAGTGAGTCCACAGAGTGCACTGGTACCACTGGGGATGCAGTGCAGTGAGTCCAGAGAGTGCACTGGCACCACTGGGGATGCACTGCAGTGAGTCCAGAGAGTGCACTGGCACCACTGGGGATGCAGTGCAGTGAGTCCAGAGAGTGCACTGGCACCACTGGGGATGCAGTGCAGTGACTCCAGAGAGTGCACTGGCAGCACTGGGGATGCAGTGCAGTGAGTCCAGAGAGTGCACTGGCACCACTGGGGATGCGGTGCCGGGAGTCCAGAGAGCGCACTGGCACCACTGGGGATGCACTGCAGTGAGTCCACAGAGTGCACTGGCACCACTGAGAATGCACTTCAGTGAGTCCAGAGAGTGCACTGGTACCACTGGGGATGCACTGCAGTGAGTCCAGAGAGTGCACTAGCACCACTGGGGATGCAGTGCAGTAAATCCAGTGAGTGCACTGGCACCACTGGGGATGCAGTGCAGTGAGTCAAGAGAGTGCACTGGTACCACTGGGGATGCACTGCAGTGAGCCCAGAGAGTGCACTGGCACCACTGGGGATGCGGTGCCGGGAGTCCAGAGAGTGCACTGGCACCACTGGGGATGCAGTGCAGTGAGTCCAGAGAGTGCACTGGCACCACTGGGGATGCAGTGCAGTGAGTCCAGAGAGTGCACTGGCACCACTGGGGATGCAGTGCAGTGAGTCCAGAGAGTGCTCTGGCACCACTGAGGATGCAGTGCAGTGAGTCCAGAGAGTGCACTGGCACCACTGGGGATGCAGTGCAGTGAGTCCAGAGAGTGCACTGACACCACTGGTGATGCACTGCAGCTACTCCAGAGAGTGCACTGGCACCACAGGGGATGCGGTGCGGTGAGTCCAGAGAGTGCACTGGCACCACTGGGGATTCAGTGCAGTGAGTCCAGTGAGTGTACTGGCACCACTGGGGATGCACTGCAGTGAGTCCACAGAGTGCACTGGCACCACTGAGAATGCCCTTCAGTGAGTCCAGAGAGTGCACTGGCACCACTGGGGATGCACTGCAGTGAGTCCACAGAGTGCACTAGCACCACTGGGGATGCAGTGCAGTGAGTCCAGAGAGTGCACTGGCACCACTGGGGATGCACTTCAGTGAGTCCAGAGAGTGCACGCGCTCCACTGGTGATGCAGTACAGTGAGTCCAGAGAGTGCACTGGCACCACTGGGGATGCAGTGCAGTGAGTCCAGAGAGTGCACTGGCAGCACAGAGGATGCAGTGCAGTGAGTCCAGAGAGTGCTCTGGCACCACTGGGGATGCAGTGCAGTGAGTCCAGAGAGTGCACTGGCACCACTGGGGATGCACTTCAGTGAGTCCAGAGAGTGCACTGGCACCACTGGGGATGCACTGCAGTGAGTCCAGAGAGTGCACTGGCACCACTGGGGATGCACTGCAGTGAGTCCAGAGAGTGCACTGGCACCACTGGGGATGCAGTGCAGTGAGTCCAGAGAGTGCACTGGCACCAGAGGGAATGCACGGCAGTGAGGACAGTGAGTGCACTGGCACCACTGGGGATGCAGTGCAGTGAGTCCAGAGAGTGCACTGGCACCACTGGACATGCAGTGCAGTGAGTCCAGAGAGTGCAGTGGCACCACTGGGGATGCAGTGCAGTGAGTCCAGAGAGTGCACTGGCACCACTGGGGATGCAGTGCAGTGAGTCCAGAGAGTGCACTGGCACCACTGGGGCTGCAGTGCAGTGAGTCCAGAGAGTGCACTGGCACCACTGGGGATGCAGTGCAGTGAGTCCAGAGAGTGCTCTGGCACCACTGGGGATGCACTGAAGTGAGTCCAGAGAGTGCACTGGCACCACTGGGGATGCAGTGCAGTGAGTCCAGAGAGTGCACTGGCAACACTGGGGTTGCAGTGCAGTGAGTCCAGAGAGTGCACTGGCACCACTGGGGATGCAGTGCAGTGAGTCCAGAGTGTGCACTGGCACGACTGGGAATGCAGTGCAGTGAGTCCAGAGATTGCACTGGCACCACTGGGGATGCACTTCAGTGAGTCCAGAGAGTGCACTGGCACCACAGGTGATGCACTGCAGTGAGTCCAGAGAGTGCACTGGCACCACTGGGGATGCAGTGCAGTGAGTCCAGAGAGTGCACTGGCACCACTGGGGATGCACTGCAGTGAGTCCAGAGAGTGCACTGGCACCAGAGGGAATGCACTGCAGTGAGTCCAGTGAGTGCACTGGCACCACTGGGTATGCAGTGCAGTGAGTGCAGAGAGTGCACTGGCACAACTGGGGATGCAGTGCAGTGAGTCCAGAGAGTGCAGTGACACCACTGGGGATGCAGTGCAGTGAGTCCAGAGAGTGCACAGGCAGCACTGGGGATGCAGTGCAGTGAGTCCAGAGAGTGCACTGGCACCACTGGGGATGCAGTGCAGTGAGTCCAGAGAGTGCACTGGCACCACTGGGGATGCAGTGCAGTGAGTCCAGTGAGTGTACTGGCACCACTGGGGATGCACTGCAGTGAGTCCAGAGAGTGCACTGGCACCACTGAGAATGCCCTTCAGTGAGTCCAGAGAGTGCACTGGCACCACTGGGGATGCAGTGCAGTGAGTCCAGAGAGTGCACTGGCACCACTGAGAATGCACTTCAGTGAGTCCAAAGAGTGCACTGGCACCACTGGGGATGCACTGCAGTGAGTCCAGAGAGTGCACTAGCACCACTGGGAATGCAGTACAGTGAGTCCAGTGAGTGCACTGGCACCACTGGGGATGTAGTGCAGTGACTCGAGAGAGTGCACTGGCACCACTGGGGATGCAGTGCAGTGAGTCCAGAGAGTGCACTGGTACCACTTGGGATGCAGTGCAGTGAGTCCAGTGAGTGCACTGGCACCACTGGGGATGCAGTGCAGTGAGTCCAGAGAGTGCATTGGCACCACTGGGTATGCAGTGCAGTGAGTCCAGAGAGTGCACTGGCACCACTGGGGATGCACTGCAGTCACTCCAGAGAGTGCACTGGCACCACTGATGATGCAGAACAGTGAGTCCAGTGAGCGCACTGGCACCACTGGGGATGTAGTGCAGTGACTCGAGAGAGTGCACTGGCACCACTGGGGATGCAGTGCAGTGAGTCCAGAGAGTGCATTGGCACCACTGGGTATGCAGTGAGTCCAGAGAGTGCACTGGCACCACTGGGGATGCACTGCAGTCACTCCAGAGAGTGCACTGGCACCACTGATGATGCAGTACAGTGAGTCCAGTGAGCGCACTGGCACCACTGGGGATGTAGTGCAGTGACTGCAGACAGTGCACTGGCACCACTGGGGATGCAGTGCAGTGAGTCCAGAGAGTGCACTGGCACCACTGGCGATGCACTGCAGTGAGTCCAGAGAGTGCATTGGCACCACTAGGGATGCAGTGCAGTGAGTCCAGAGAGTGCACTGGCACCACTGGGGATGCACTGCTGTGAGTCCAGAGAGTGCACTGGCACCACTGGGGATGCACTGCAGTGAGTCCAGAGAGTGCAGTGGCACCACTGGGGATGCAGTGCAGTGAGTCCAGAGAGTGCACTGGCACCACTGGGGATGCGGTGCAGTGAGTCCAGTGAGTGCACTGGCACCACTGGGGATGCAGTGCAGTGAGTCCAGAGAGTGCACTGGCAGCACTGGGGATGCAGTGCAGTGAGTCCAGAGAGTGCACTGGCACCACTGGGGATGCGGTGCAGTGAGTCCAGTGAGTGCACTGGCACCACTGGGGATGCAGTGCAGTGAGTCCAGAGAGTGCACTGGCAGCACTGGGGATGCAGTGCAGTGAGTCCAGAGAGTGCACTGGCACCACTGGGGATGCACTGCAGTGAGTCCAGAGAGCGCACTGGCACCACTGGGGATGCACTGCAGTGAGTCCACAGAGTGCACTGGAACCACTGAGAATGCACTTCAGTGAGTCCAGAGAGTGCACTGGCACCACTGGGGATGCACTGCAGTGAGTCCAGAGAGTGCACTAGCACCACTGGGGAATGCAGTGCAGTGAGTCCAGTGAGTACACTGGCACCACTGGGGATGCAGTGCAGTGAGTCAAGAGAGTGCACTGGCACCACTGGGGATGCACTGCAGTGAGCCCAGAGAGTGCACTGGCACCACTGGGGATGCGGTGCCGGGAGTCCAGAGAGTGCTTTGGCACCACTGGGGATGCACTGCAGTTACTCCAGAGAGTGCACTGGCACCACTGGGGATGCACTGCAGTGAGTCCAGAGAGTGCACTGGCACCACTGGGGATGCACTGCAGTGAGTCCAGAGAGTGCACTGGCACCACTCAGGGTGCAGTGCGGTGAGTCCAGAGAATGCACTGGCACCAATGGGGATGCAGTGCAGTGAGTCCAGAGATCGCTCTGGCTCCACTGGGGATGCAGTGCAGTCAGTCCTGTGAGTGTACTGGCACCACTGGGGATGCACTGCAGTGAGTCCAGAGAGTGCACTGGCACCAACGGGGATGCACTGCAGTGAGTCCAGAGAGTGCACTGGCACCACTGGGGATGCACTTCAGTGAGTCCAGAGAGTGCACGGGCTCCACTGGGGATGCAGTGCAGTGAGTCCAGAGAGTGCACTGGCACCACTGGGGATGCAGTGCAGTGAGTCCAGAGAGTGCACTGACACCACTGGGGATGCACTGCAGTGAGTCCAGAGAGTGCACTGGCACCACTCAGGGTGCAGTGCGGTGAGTCCAGAGAATGCACTGGCACCAATGGGGATGCAGTGCAGTGAGTCCAGAGAGCGCACTGGCTCCACTGGGGATGCAGTGCAGTCAGTACTGTGAGTGTACTGGCACCACTGGGGATGCAGTGCAGTGAGTCCAGAGAGTGCACTGGCACCACTGAGAATGCACTTCAGTGAGTCCAGAGAGTGCACTGGCACCACTGGGGATGCACTGCAGTGAGTCCAGAGAGTGCACTGGCACCAACGGGGATGCAGTGCAGTGAGTCCAGAGAGTGCACTGGCACCACTGGGGATGCACTTCAGTGAGTCCAGAGAGTGCACGGGCTCCACTGGGGATGCAGTGCAGTGAGTCCAGAGAGTGCACTGGCACCACTGGGGATGCAGTGCAGTGAGTCCAGAGAGTGCACTGACACCACTGGGGATGCAGTGCAGTGAGTCCACAGAGTGCACTGGCACCACTGGGGATGCAGTGCAGTGAGTCCAGAGAGTGCACTGGCACCACTGGGGATGCAGTGTAGTGAGTGCAGAGAGTGCACTGTGAACACTGGGGATGCAGTGCAGTGAGTCCAGAGAGTGCAATGGCACCACTGGGGATGCAGTGCAGTGAGTCCAGAGTGTGCACTGGCACCACTGGGGATGCACTGCAGTGAGTCCAGAGAGTGCACTGGCACCACAGGGGATGCACCTCAGTGAGTCCAGAGAGTGCACTGGCACCACTGGGGATGCACTGCCGTGAGTCCAGAGAATGCACTGGCACCACTGGGGATGCAGTGCAGTGAGTCCAGAGAGTGCACTGGCACCACTGGGGATGCAGTGAAGTGAGTCCAGAGAGTGCACTGGCACCAGAGGGAATGCACTGCAGTGAGTCCAGTGAGTGCACTGGCACCACTGGGGATGCACTGCAGTGAGTCCAGAGAGTGCACTGGCACCACTGGGGATGCAGTGCAGTGAGTGCAGAGAGTGCACTGGCACCACTGGGGATGCACTGCAGTGAGTCCAGAGAGTGCACTGGCACCACTGGGGATGCACTGCAGTGAGTCCAGAGAGTGCACTGGCACCACTGGGGATGCAGTACAGTGAGTCCACAGAGTGCACTGGTACCAGTGGGGATGCAGTACAGTGAGTCCAGAGAGTGCAGTGGCACCACTGGGGATGCAGTGCAGTGAGTCCACAGAGTGCACTGGCACCACTGGGGATGCACTTCAGTGACTCCAGAGAGTGCACTGGCACCACTGGGGATGCAGTGCAGTGAGTCCAAAGACTTCACTGGCAAAACTGGGGATGCAGTGCAGTGAGTCCAGAGAGTGCACTGGCACCACTGGGGATGCACTGCAGTGAGTCCAGAGATTGCACTGGCACCACCGGGTCTGCAGTGCAGTGAGTCCAGAGAGTGCACTGGCACCACTGGGGATGCACTGCAGTGAGTCCAGAGAGTGCACTGGCACCACTGGTGATGCAGTATAGTGAGTCCAGAGAGTGCACTGGCACCACTGGGGATGCACTGCAGTGAGTCCAGAGAGTGCACTGGCACCACTGGGGATGCACTACAGTGAGTCCAGAGATTGCACTGGCACCACTGGGGATGCAGTGCACTGAGTCCAGAGAGTGCACTGGCACCACTGGGGATGCAGTGCATTGAGTCCAGAGAGTGCACTGGCACCACTGGGGATGCACTACAGTGAGTCCAGAGATTGCACTGGCACCACTGGGGATGCAGTGCACTGAGTCCAGAGAGTGCACTGGCACCACTGGGGTTGCACTACAGTGAGTCCAGAGAGTGCACTGACACCACTGGGGATGCAGTGCAGTGAGTCCAGAGAGTGCACTGGCACCACTGGGGATGCAGTGCAGTGAGTCCAGAGAGTGCTCTGGCACCACTGGGGATGCACTGCAGTGAGTCCAGAGAGTACACTGGCACCACTGGGGATGCAGTGCAGTGAGTCCAGAGAGTTCACTGGCACCACTGGGGATGCAGTCCAGTGAGTCCAGTGAGTGCACTGGCACCACTGGGGATGCAGTGCAGTGACTGCAGAGAGTACACTGGCACCACCGGGGATTCACTGCAGTGAGTCCAGAGAGTGCACTGGCACCACCTGTGATGCAGTGCAGTGAGTCCAGTGAGTGCACTGGCACAACTGGGGATGCAGTGCTGTGACTCCAGAGAGCGCACTGGCACCACTGGGGATGCACTGCAGTGAGTCCAGAGAGTGCACTGGCACCACTGGGGATGCACTGCAGTGAGTCCAGAGAGTGCACTGGCACCACTGGGGATGCACTGCAGTGAGTCCAGAGAGTGCACTGGCACCACTGGGGATGCAGTGCAGTGAGTCCAGTGAGTGTACTGGCACCACTGGGGATGCACTTCAGTGAGCCCAGAGAGTGCACTGGCACCACTGAGAATGCACTTCAGTGAGTCCAGAGAGTGCACTGGCACCACTGGGGATGCACTGCAGTGAGTCCAGAGAGTGCACTGGTACCACTGGGCCTGCAGTGCAGTGAGTCCAGAGAGTGCAGAGGCACCACTGGGGATGCAGTGAAGTGAGTCCAGAGAGTGCACTGGCACCACCGATGATGCAGTACAGTGAGTCCAGTGAGTGCACTGGCACTACTGGGGATGTAGTGCAGTGACTCGAGAGAGTGCACTGGCACCACTGGGGATGCAGTGCAGTGAGTCCAGAGAGTGCACTGGCACCACTGGGGATGCACTGCAGTGAGTCCAGAGAGTGCACTGGCACCACTGGGGATGCACTACAGTGAGTCCAGAGATTGCACTGGCACCACTGGGGATGCAGTGCAGTGAGTCCAGAGAGTGCACTGGCACCACTGGTGATGCAGTTTAGTGAGTCCAGAGAGTGCACTGGCACCACTGGGGATGCAGTGCAGTGAGTCCAGAGAGTGTACTGACACCACTGGGGATGCGGTTCAGTGAGTCCAGAGAGTGCACTGGCACCACTGGGGATGCAGTGCAGTGAGTCCAGAGAGTGCTCTGGCACCACTGGGGATGCACTGCAGTGAGTCCAGAGACTGCACTGGCACCACTGGGGATGCAGTGCAGTGAGTCCAGAGAGTGCACTGGCACCACTGGGGATGCAGTGCAGTGAGTCCAGAGAGTGCACTGGCACCACTGGTGATGCAGTCCAGTGAGTCCAGTGAATGCACTGGCACCACTGGGGATGCTGTGCAGTGAGTGCAGAGAGTGCACTGGCACCACCTGTGATGCAGTACAGTGTGTCCAGTGAGTGCACTGGCACCACTGGGGATGCAGTGCTGTGACTCCGGAGAGCGCACTGGCACCACTGGGGATGCAGTGCAGTCAGTCCAGTGAGTGCACTGGCACCACTGGGGATGCAATTCAGTGAGTGCAGAGAGTGCAATGGCACCAATGGGGATGCACTTCAGTGAGTCCAGAGAGTGCACTGGCACCACTGGGGATGCAGTGCAGTGAGTCCAGAGATTGCACTGGCACCACTGGGGATGCAGTGCTGTGACTCCAGAGAGCGCACTGGCACCACTGGGGATGCAGTGCAGTGAGTCCAGAGAGTGCACTGGCACCACTGGGGATGCACTGCAGTGAGTCCAGAGAGTGCACTGGCACCACTGGGGATGCAGTGCAGTGAGTCCAGAGAGTGCACTGGCTCCACTGGGGCTGCAGTGCAGTGAGTCCAGAGAGTGCACTGGCACCACTGGGGATGCACTGCAGTGAGTCCAGAGATTGCACTGGCACCACTGGGGATGCAGTGCAGTGAGTCCAGAGAGTGCACTGGCACCACTGGGGATGCACTGCAGTGAGTGCAGAGAGTGCACTGGCACCACTGGGGATGCACTTCAGTGAGTTCAGAGAGTGCACTTGCACCACTGGGGATGGGTTTCAAGCCAACTGCATTAACCGCTCATGCTTCTTTCTTATGAGACGTTAGTAAACCAATTACATAGCCTTGTCAAGACTAAATCACAGGTAAAAATCCTGTACATCTCATGTGGCCAACCACTCCCAACTAGGATTCCAAGAACCAGGAGGTTCGGTGAAAATAGGGCTAGTGCTATTAGAGGGGTGATTATTAGGGTAAGCCCTAAGCTGTCTTTAATGGAGCAGTATGGGTGGAATTGGATTTTGTCGCAGTCTGATACGATTCCTAGTGGGTTATTTGAGCCTGATTCGTGTAGGAAGGTTAGGTGGACTAGGGTGATTCCTGCAATTAGGAAGGGCAGTAGGAAGTGGATGGCGAAGAATCGGGTTAAGGTTGGATTGTCTACTGAGAATCCTCCTCAGGCTCATTCTACTAGAGTTTGCCCAATGTACGGGATGGCTGAGAATAGGTTGGTGATTACGGTGGCCCCTCAGAATGACATTTGTCCTCATGGTAGGACATACCCTACGAAGGCAGTTGCTATTAGGGTGAGTAGGAGGATTACTCCTGTGTTTCAGGTTTGTTTGTATAGGTAGGAGCCGTAGTAGAGGCCTCGTCCGATGTGTAAGTAGATGCAGATAAAGAAGAGCGAAGCACCGTTGGCGTGGAGGTTGCGGATGAGCCATCCGTACTGGACGTCTCGGCATGTGTGAGCTACTGAGGAGAAGGCGAGTGAAGTGTCTGCGGTGTAGTGTATGGCTAGTAGCAGGCCTGTTAGGATTTGTGTGGCTAAGCAGATGGCTAGAAGGGAGCCGAAGTTTCATCAGGCAGAGATGTTGGAGGGGGCGGGTAGGTCTATTAGGGAGTTGTTGATTATTTTTAGTAGGGGATGGGATTTGCGGATGTTAGGGGCCATTAGTGAGTCTGTGTGTTATTAGGATTATTACCAGGATGGAGAGGGCGAAGGATCCTAGGTAGGCCTTAATTAGCCCTGTGTGTATTGAGGTTGCGGCTTTGCTTGCGGCTACTTGTAGTTCAGCAAGGCCCTCTGGCCCTATTTTTTTGAGTCAGGAGAGGTCGATCAAGTGTAGGGCAATGTTTTGTCCCTTTTCTAGTAGGTTTTTGGAGAAGAATCGGTGTACTAGGGGGTTGAAGTACCCTAATGCAGAGGAGAAGTTTATGAGGGGGTTTGGTTTGGGGTGAGTGAGGGTGTGTGTTATGTTCGATAGTTCTAGGGCTAGGATGATTCCTAGGATTGTTATGAGGATGGCAGCGGTTTTGGTGATAAGGGGTATGGTTATTGGGGGGGTTTTGGTTGGTGTGATGAAAGAGGTAATGATTATTCCTGCTGTAATGCTGCCTAGGGCGAGTCGGGTTAGGGGGGCGGTGATTAGTGGGTTGTTTTCGTTTATTGATACTATTGGGGGGATTCGGGTTTGTCCAGCTTGGACTAGGATGGTTATGCGGATGCTGTAGGTTGCGGTGAATGCTGTGGCTATAAGGGTTAGGAGTAGGGCTCAAGTATTTAGGTATGATGTGTTTAAGCTTTCGATGATGAGGTCTTTTGAGTAGAATCCGGCTAGGAATGGGGTTCCTATCAGCGCCAGGTTTCCGATGGTTAGGCAGGAAGTAGTGACTGGGAGTATTTTCTGTAGGCCTCCTATCTTTCGGATATCTTGTTCTCCGTTTAGGTTGTGGATGATAGACCCTGAGCATAGGAATAGTATGGCTTTAAAGAAGGCATGGGTTGAGATGTGTAGGAAGGCTAGTTGTGGGAGGTTTAGTCCGATAGTGACTATTATTAGTCCTAGTTGGCTGGATGTTGAGAAAGCAATGATTTTTTTGATGTCATTTTGGGTTAGGGCGCATGTGGCAGCGAATAGGGTTGATAGAGCACCTAGGCATAGGCAGGCAGTTAGGGCTGTCTGGTTGGTGGCTAGCAGGGGGTGCATGCGGATGAGCAGGAAGATTCCGGCTACTACTATGGTACTGGAGTGCAGTAGGGCTGATACTGGGGTGGGGCCTTCTATTGCTGCGGGCAGTCATGGGTGGAGTCCAAATTGGGCGGATTTTCCTGCGGCTGCGAGGATTAATCCTATGAGGGGGAGGATTGGTGTTTGGTGGGGGTGTACGGCTTGTTGGATCTCTCAGGTGTTGAATGTTGAAGCTAGTCATGCTATGCTCAGGATCAGTCCGATGTCTCCGATTCGGTTGTAGATTACGGCTTGTAGGGCGGCGGTGTTGGCATCTGCTCGGCCTTGTCATCAGCCGATGAGAAGGAAGGACATGATTCGTACTCCTTCCCAGCCTACGAATAGGAGGAATATGTTGTTTGCGGTTGTTAGGAGGAGTATGGCGACTAGGAATGTCAGTAGGTAGGTGAAAAATTTTGTTACGTATGGCTCTGAGGCCATGTATCATATGGCGAATTGTAGGATTGATCATGTTACAAATAGGGCGATTGGAAGAAATGTTATTGAGTATTGGTCTATTTTTAGGCTCAGGGGGATTTTAAAGTTTATAATGAATTTTCACTCCCAGTGGCAGGTGACAGATTCTACTCCCGAGTAGATGAATGCGGTTGTAGGGGCTAGGCTAATTAGGAATGCGGTTTTAACAGCGCGGGTGGTGGCTTGTGGGGTGTTTTTAAAGTTTTTAAATAGAAATGGCAGGATGATTGGGGTTAGGAGGATTGTCAGCGTGAGTAGTGTGAGGGAGTTGATTAGTAGTGTGGGGTTCACTACTTTTACTTGGATTTGCACCAAGATGGGTGGTTCCTAAGACCAGTGGATTGCTGTTATCCTTTAAAAGTAAGGGGGCTGAGGTTTTAGGCTCAGATGTAAGAGTTAGCAGCTCTTGTTGGTTAAACCCTCCCCTCGGCAGGTAAGAAGGTTTGAACTTCTATTCTTAGAATCACAGTCTAATGTTTGGTTTAAACTATACTTGCATGAGGGGATTCCGGAGATCAGTTCGGGTTTGAGGATTAGGAGGAATATTGGGATAATGTGGAGTGTTATGAGCAGGTGTTCTCGCGTGGTTGAGTTTTGCATAGATGTGATGTGGGAGGGGATTGAGCCTCGTTGGGTCATTAGTAGTATGAATAAGGTGTAGGAGGCGGTTAGTAGGGTTGCGATTCCTGTTAGGATGATCGTGAAGGCAGATCAGTTGAATAAGGTGATTATAATGGTTAGCTCTGCTATGAGGTTTGTTGTTGGGGGTAAGGCTATGTTTGTTAGATTGGCCAGCAATCATCAGGTAGCTATGAGTGGTAGGAGAGGTTGTAGGCCTCGTGTGAGTAGTAGAATTCGGCTGTGCGTACGTTCATAGTTTGTGTTGGCTAGGCAGAATAGTATGGAGGAAGTTAGTCCATGGGAAATTATTAGGATCATTGCCCCTGAGAATGATCAGTGGGTTTGGATTATTCCTGCGGCGATAACTAGGCCTATGTGGCTAACGGATGAATAAGCGATTAGTGATTTTAGGTCTGTCTGTCGTAGGCAGATTGAGCTAGTCATTAGGGCGCCTCATAGGGCCAGGGTTAGGAAGGGGTAGTGCAGGAGGTTGGACAGTGGGCCCATAAATAGAGTGACTCGTATAATTCCGTATCCTCCTAGCTTTAGTAGTAGGGCGGCGAGGAGTATTGAGCCTGCGATGGGTGCTTCTACGTGGGCTTTTGGCAGTCAGAGGTGTAGGCCGTATAGTGGGGCTTTTACTATGAATGCTATGAGCAGTGCTAGACCTGATAGTATTCCTGTCCATGAGGTGGATAGGGTTGGGTGGGTTAGTTGTAGGGTTGGCAGGTGCAGGGTGCCAATTTTCACGTATAGGTGTATGATTGTGATTAGCAGGGGTAGAGAGCTTACTAGCGTGTAGAATAGCAGGTAGATGCCAGCGCTTAGGCGTTCTGGTTGGTTCCCCCATCGGGTGATTAAGATTAGGGTGGGAATGAGGGTTGCTTCAAATGAGATGTAAAATAGTGCTAGTTCTGTGGTGGAAAAGGCTAGTAGGATGAATGGCTGGACTGCGACTAAGGTTGAGATAAAGATTCGTTTGCGTTGTAGGGGTTCTTGTTGCAGGTGGTTTTGGCTTGCTATGATTATGAGTGGGAGTAGTCAGCAGGATAGTACTAGGAGGGGGGATGAGATTTGGTCAATTCCTGTTCAGTTGGATAAAAATTTGTAGGGGTAGTAGGTTGGGATTAATCACTGTAGGCTTAGGGCAGCGATTAGGAGGCTGTATAAGGTGGTGTTAGTCCATAGAAATTTTGGTGGAGACAGCAGGGCTGTTGGAAGAAGTATGATTGTGGGTAGGATGATTTTTAGCATTGCAGGAGGTTTAGGTTGTGTAGATGGTCGGAGCCATGTGTGCGGGTGGAGGCTACTAGGATGGCCAGGCCTGTGCCCGCCTCACACGCTGAGAAGGTTAGCATGAGAATTGGTACCATGGTGAATGAGGAGACTTGGTTTTCGATGGATCATATTGATAGGCCTACGAATATCGATAATATTATGCTTTCAAGGCATAGTAGGGCGGATACTAGGTGGGTTCAGTGGAAGGCTAGCCCTAGTCCGCTGAAAATGAAGGCTGAGTAGAAGCTTAAATGTAGGGGCGACATAAGAAAGTTACAGGGTTGGCTGTAATCTGCTGGGTCGAAACCAGCTATCTTTTTGGTTAGACTAACTTTCTGTTATTCTGCTCATTCTAGGCCCCCTTGAATTCACTCGTAGGCCAGTCCGAGTGTTAGGAGAAGGAGGATCACTACAGTTCAGGTGAGGGTCATTAGGGGGGATTGGAGTTGGACGGCTCATGGCAGGGGGAGTAGGAGGGCGATTTCTAGGTCGAATAGGACGAACAGGATGGCTACTGAGGAAGAATCGGACTGAGAATGGTAATCGAGCAGATCCAAGTGGGTCGAATCCACATTCGTACGGTGAGAGTTTCTCTGAGTCGGGGTTTATTTGGGCGAGTCAGAAGTTTAATGCGGTTAGGGCGGCGCTTAGGATTGATGATAGGGCGAATATGAACATGAGTGCGTTCATTGCTCTCCTCTGGGTTTATACCAGATTCTAGAGATTGGAAGTCAATTGTAATTAATATACTAGAAGAGCAAGATCCTCATCAGTAGATGGTTATGTAGAGGAATAGTCAGATGACGTCTACGAAGTGTCAGTATCAGGCTGCTGCCTCGAATCCGAAGTGGTGGTCTGATGTAAAGTGGAACTTGATCAGTCGGAAGAGGCAGACGGTCAGGAAGGAGGATCCGATGATTACGTGGAGTCCGTGGAATCCAGTGGCAACGAAGAAGGTAGATCCGTAGACGCTATCGGCGATTGAGAATGGGGCTTCGTGGTATTCTATTGCTTGTAGGGCTGTGAAGTAGAATCCCAGGAGGATCGTTAGGGTTAGGGCGTGGATGGCGTGTTTTCGGTTTCCTTCTGTGATGCTGTGATGGGCTCACGTTACGGTAACGCCTGAGGCTAGTAGGATGGCTGTGTTTAGTAGGGGGACTTCTATCGGGTTGAGTGGTTTAATTCCTGTTGGGGGTCATTGGCCTCCTAGTTCTGGGGTTGGGGCCAGGCTCGAGTGGAAGAACGCTCAGAAGAACCCTAAGAAGAAGAATGCTTCGGATGTGATGAAAAGGATTATGCCGTATCGTAGGCCTTTTTGGACTGTGGGAGTGTGATGGCCTTGGAAGGTGCTTTCTCGTACAATGTCTCGTCATCATTGGAGTATTACTAGGAGTATTGAGATGAGGCCTAGGGTTAGTAGTATGGATGAGTTGTAGTGGAATCACATGATTAATCCTGAGGTTGTGAGTAGGGCGGCGGCTGCCCCGAAGATTGGTCAAGGGCTTGGGTCAACTATGTGGTATGAGTGTGCTTGGTGTGCCATTAGATGTTTTCTTGTAAGTATAGGCTTAGAAGGAGCACGAAGACGTAGGCCTGGATTATGGCTACTGCTACTTCTAGGATGGTTAGGAGTAGTAGGATGATTATTGTTAGGATGGATACTGCAGGAAGGGTGGGTATTAATGCAATGGAGGCTGTAGAGATGAGTTGGATGAGTAAGTGTCCTGCTGTAAGGTTGGCTGTAAGGCGGACTCCGAGGGCTAGGGGGCGGATTAGTAGGCTGGTTGTTTCGATCAGGATTAGTGCGGGGATTAGGGGTGTAGGGGTACCTTCGGGTAATAGGTGGGCTAAAGAGGCTGATGGTTGGTTTCGTAGGCCTGTTAGTAGTGTGGCGAGCCATAGTGGGAAGGCTAGGGCTATGTTCATAGATAGTTGGGTGGTTGGGGTGAATGTATATGGAAGGAGGCCTAGAAGGTTGATTGTAAGAAGTATGATTATTAGGGATGTAAATATTATGGCTCATTTGTGGCCATTTTTGTTGAGTGGGACTATTAGTTGTTTTGTGATTAGGTGAAGGAGTCATGTTTGGATAGTAGAAAGGCGGTTGTTGATTCATCGGTTGTTTGGGGACGGGAATAGTAGGGCTGGGAAGAGTAGGGATAGTAGGATTAAGGGGATGCCGAATAGATTGGGGCTGGAAAATTGGTCAAAGAAGCTTAGGTTCATGGTCAGGATCATGGTGTGGGTTTGGTAGTGAGGGAGGTCTTATTTGATGGGGGGTTGGTTGTGGTGAAGGCTAGTAGTTTTGGTTGGATGAGGAGTGCTAGGGTTAATCAGGTTATAATTATGATTGAAAATCATGGTGCGGGGTTAAGCTGTGGCATATCATTAAGGAGGGGGAAGTCCCTCTTTGGCTAGCTTAAAAGGCTAGTGCTGTTGCATAGCTTCTTAATGATTAGGATGATGATAGAAGGGACGATCAGGCCTCGAAATGTGGGAGTGGGGTTGATTCTACTACAATGGGTATGTAGCTGTGATTAGCCCCGCAAATTTCTGAGCATTGTCCGTAAAAAATCCCAGGCCGGGTGGTAATGAATGAAGTTTGGTTTAGTCGGCCTGGGATTGCGTCTGTTTTAACTCCGAGCGTTGGGACTGCTCAGGAGTGGAGTACGTCTCCTGCAGTAATGATCACGCGGATGGGGGATTCTATTGGGATAACTACGCGGTGGTCAACTTCTAGCAGTCGGAAGTGGCCGTTGGGTAAGTCTGGGGTGGGCACTATGTAGGAGTCGAATGATAGGTCTTTGAAGTCTGTGTATTCGTAGCTTCAGTATCATCGGTGGCCGATGGCTTTTAGGGTGAGGTCTGGTTCATCGATTTTGTCCATTATGTAGAGGATTTGTAGGGATGGGAGGGCGAGGAGTACCAGGACGATAGCAGGTAGGATTGTCCAGATCAGCTCTACTTCTTGGGCGTCTACAGCATTGGACGAGAGTTTTTCTGTTAGTATGTGGGCTAAAAGGTAGAGAACTAGGCTGCAGATAGCTAGGGCAACGATTAGGGCGTGGTCGTGGAATTCAACGAGTTCTTCTATGATGGGTGATGAGGCGTCTTGGAATCCTAGTTGGGAGTGGTTGGCCACATGAGATGTACAGGATTTTTACCTGTGATTTAGTCTTGACAAGGCTATGTAATTGGTTTACTAACGTCTCATAAGAAAGAAGCATGAGCGGTTAATGCAGTTGGCTTGAAACCAGCATGTGAGGGTTCGATTCCTTCCTTTCTTGTACTTGGACGAAGGCCGGTTCCTCGAAAGTATGGTATGGGGGAGGGCAGCCGTGGATTCATTCAACATTTGTGGTAGTTAGTTCTGGTTGTAGGACTTTTCGTTTGGCCGAAAAGGCTTCTCAGATGATGAATATTAGTATGATTACGGCTACTATTGAGATTAGGGAGCCGATGGAGGAAATGGTGTTTCATAGTGTGTAGGCGTCGGGATAGTCCGAGTATCGTCGGGGTATTCCTGCTAGGCCTAGGAAGTGCTGGGGGAAGAACGTTAGGTTTACTCCTGTAAATATTACCCCGAAGTGGGCTTTTGCTCATGTTTGGTGTAGGGTAAACCCAGTGAGTAGTGGGAATCAGTGAGTAAATCCTGCTAGAATGGCAAAGACGGCGCCTATGGATAGGACGTAGTGGAAGTGGGCAACTACGTAGTACGTGTCGTGCAGGGCGATGTCTAGGGAAGAGTTTGCAAGAACGATTCCTGTTAATCCTCCGATGGTAAATAGGAAGATAAATCCTAGAGCTCATAGTATTGGGGGGGTCTCATTTGATTGTTCCTCCGTGCAGGGTGGCTAGTCAGCTAAATACTTTGATTCCGGTAGGGATGGCAATGATTATAGTGGCTGATGTAAAGTAGGCTCGGGTATCAACGTCTATTCCTACTGTAAACATGTGGTGAGCTCAGACGATGAATCCTAGGAAGCCGATGGATAGTATGGCTCAGACTATTCCCATGTAGCCGAAGGGCTCCTTTTTGCCTGAGTAGTACGTGACTACGTGTGAGATGATTCCGAACCCCGGTAGGATCAGAATATAGACTTCTGGGTGTCCGAAGAATCAGAATAGGTGTTGGTACAGGATTGGGTCTCCTCCTCCAGCGGGGTCGAAGAATGTGGTGTTTAGGTTTCGATCAGTTAGTAATATTGTAATACCGGCGGCGAGTACGGGGAGTGATAGAAGGAGTAGGATGGCGGTAATTAGTACGGATCAGACAAATAGTGGGGTTTGGTATTGTGAGAGTGCGGGGGGTTTTATGTTGATGGCTGTGGTGATAAAGTTGATGGCCCCAAGGATGGAGGAGATACCGGCTAAGTGGAGTGAGAAGATAGCCAGGTCTACTGAAGCTCCGGCGTGGGCAAGGTTACCTGCTAGGGGAGGGTAGACAGTTCAGCCTGTGCCGGCGCCAGCTTCTACAGTGGATGAGACTAGTAGTAGGAGGAATGATGGGGGGAGGAGTCAAAAGCTTATGTTGTTTATTCGCGGGAATGCTATGTCGGGGGCACCGATTATGAGGGGGACTACTCAGTTGCCGAATCCTCCGATCATGAGCGGATGCAGTGCAGTGAGTCCAGAGAGTGCACTGGCACCACTGGGCATGCAGTGCAGTGAGTCCAGAGAGTGCACTGGCACCACTGGGGATGCACTTCAGTGACTCCAGAGAGTGCACTGGCACCACTGGGGATGCAGTGCAGTGAGTCCAAAGACTTCACTGGCAAAACTGGGGATGCAGTGCAGTGAGTCCAGAGAGTGCACTGGCACCACCGGGGATGCAGTGCAGTGAGTCCAGAGAGTGCACTGGCACCACTGGGGATGCACTGCAGTGAGTCCAGAGAGTGCACTGGCACCACTGGTGATGCAGTATAGTGAGTCCAGAGAGTGCACTGGCACCACTGGGGATGCAGTGCAGTGAGTCCAGAGAGTGCACTGGCACCACTGGGGATGCTCTGCAGTGAGTCCAGAGAGTGCACTGGCAGCAGTGGGGATGCAGTGCAGTGAGTCCAGAGAGTGCACTGGCACCACTGGGGATGCAGTGCAGTGAGTCCAGAGACTTCACTGGCACCACTGGGAATGCAGTGCAGTGAGTGCAGAGAGTGCACTGGCACCACTGGGGATGCAGTGCAGTGAGTCCAGAGAGTGCACTGGCACCACTGGGGATGCAGTGCAGTGAGTCCAGAGAGTGCACTGGCACCACTTGGGATGCACTGCAGTGAGTCCAGAGAGTGCACTGGCACCACTGGGGATGCAGTGCAGTGAGTCCAGAGAGTGCACTGGCACCACTGGGGATGCACTGCAGTGAGTCCAGAGAGTGCACTGGCACCACTGGGGATGCACTGCAGTGAGTCCAGAGAGTGCACTGGCACCACTGGGGATGCACTGCAGTGAGTCCAGAGAGTGCACTGGCACTACTGGGGATGCACTGCAGTGAGTCCAGAGAGTGCACTGGCACCACTGGGGATGCAGTGCAGTGAGTCCAGAGAGTGCATTGGCACCACTGGGGATGCAGTGCAGTGAGTCCAGAGAGTGCACTGGCACCACTGGGGATGCAGTGCAGTGAGTCCACAGAGTGCACTGGTACCACTGGGGATGCAGTGCAGTGAGTCCAGAGAGTGCACTGGCACCACTGGGGATGCAGTACAGTGAGTCCAGAGAGTGCACTGGCACCACTGGGGATGCACTGCAGTGAGTCCAGAGAGTGCACTGGCAGCACTGGGGATGCAGTGCAGTGAGTCCAGAGAGTGCACTGGCAGCACTGGGGATGCAGTGCAGTGAGTCCAGAGAGTGCACTGGCACCACTGGGGATGCACTGCAGTGAGTCCAGAGAGCGCACTGGCACCACTGGGGATGCACTGCAGTGAGTCCACAGAGTGCACTGGCACCACTGAGAATGCACTTCAGTGAGTCCAGAGAGTGCACTGGCACCAACGGGGATGCACTGCAGTGAGTCCAGAGAGTGCACGGGCTCTACTGGGGATGCAGTGCAGTGAGTACAGAGAGTGCACTGACGCCACTGGGGATGCACTGCAGTGAGCCCAGAGAGTGCACTGGCACCACTGGGGATGCGGTGCCGGGATTCCAGAGAGTGCTTTGGCACCACTGGGGATGCACTGCAGTTACTCCAGAGAGTGCACTGGCAACACTGGGGATGCAGTACAGTGAGTCCAGAGAGTGCACTGGCACCACTGGGGATGCACTGCAGTGAGTCCAGAGAGTGCACTGGCACCACTGAGAATGCACTTCAGTGAGTCCAGAGAGTGCACTGGCACCACTGGGGATGCTCTGCAGTGAGTCCAGAGAGTGCACTGGCACCACTGGGGATGCACTGCAGTGAGTCCAGAGAGTGCACTGGCACCACTGGGGATGCACTTCAGTGAGTCCAGAGAGTGCACTGGCACCACTGGGGGTGCAGTGCAGTTGGTCCAGAGAGTGCACTGGCACCACTGGGGATGCAGTGCAGTGAGTCCAGAGAGTGCACTGGCACCAGAGGGAATGCACTGCAGTGAGTCCAGTGAGTGCACTGGCACCACTGTGGATGCACTGCAGTGAGTCCAGAGAGTGCACTGGCACCACTGGGGATGCAGTGCAGTGAGTCCAGAGAGTGCACTGGCACCACTGGGGATGCACTGCAGTGAGTCCAGAGAGTGCACTGGCACCACTGGAGATGCACTGCAGTGAGTCCAGAGAGTGCACTGGCACCACTGGGGATGCAGTACAGTGAGTCCACAGAGTGCACTGGTACCAGTGGGGATGCAGTACAGTGAGTCCAGAGAGTGCAGTGGCACCACTGGGCATGCAGTGCAGTGAGTCCAGAGAGTGCACTGGCACCACTGGGGATGCACTTCAGTGACTCCAGAGAGTGCACTGGCACCACTGGGGATGCAGTGCAGTGAGTCCAAAGACTTCACTGGCAAAACTGGGGATGCAGTGCAGTGAGTCCAGAGAGTGCACTGGCACCACTGGGGATGCAGTGCAGTGAGTCCAGAGATTGCACTGGCACCACCGGGGCTGCAGTGCAGTGAGTCCACAGAGTGCACTGGCACCACTGGGGATGCACTGCAGTGAGTCCAGAGAGTGCACTGGCACCACTGGTGATGCAGTACAGTGAGTCCAGAGAGTGCACTGGCACCAACGGGGATGCACTGCAGTGAGTCCAGAGAGTGCACTGGCACCACTGGGGATGCACTACAGTGAGTCCAGAGATTGCACTGGCACCACTGGGGATGCAGTGCACTGAGTCCAGAGAGTGCACTGGCACCACTGGGGATGCAGTGCATTGAGTCCAGAGAGTGCACTGGCACAACTGGGGATGCACTTCAGTGAGTCCAGAGAGTGCACTGACACCACTGGGGATGCAGTGCAGTGAGTCCAGAGAGTTCACTGGCACCACTGGGGATGCAGTCCAGTGAGTCCAGTGAGTGCACTGGCACCACTGGGGATGCAGTGCAGTGACTGCAGAGAGTACAGTGGCACCAACGGGGATTCACTGCAGTGAGTCCAGAGAGTGCACTGGCACCACCTGTGATGCAGTGCAGTGAGTCCAGTGAGTGCACTGGCACCACTGGGGATGCAGTGCTGTGACTCCAGAGAGCGCACTGGCACCACTGGGGATGCAGTGCAGTCAGTCCAATGAGTGCACTGGTACCACTGGGGGTGCAGTACAGTGAGTCCAGAGAGTGCACTGACACCACTGGGGATGCACTGCAGTGAGTCCAGACAGTGCACTGGCACCACTGGGGATGCAGTGCAGTGACTCCAGAGACTGCACTGGCACCACTGGGGATGCAGTGCAGTGAGACCAGAGAGTGCACTGGCACCACTGGGGATGCACTGCAGTGAGTCCAGAGAGTGCACTGGCACCACTGGGGATGCACTGCAGTTAGTCCAGAGAGCGCACTGCCACCACTGGGGATGCAGTACAGTGAGTCCACATAGTGCACTGGCACCAGTGGGGATGCAGTACAGTGAGTCCAGAGAGTGCACTGGCACCACTGGACATGCAGTGCAGTGAGTCCATAGAGTGCACTGGCACCACTGGGGATGCAGTGCAGTGACTCCACAGAGTGCACTGGCACCACTGGGGATGCAGTGCAGTGAGTCCAAAGACTTCACTGGCACCACTGGGGATGCAGTGCAGTGAGTCCAGAGAGTGCACTGGCACCACTGGGGATGCAGTGAAGTGAGTGCAGAGAGTGCACTGGCACCACTGGGGATGCACTGCAGTGAGTCCAGAGAGTGCACTGGCACCACTGGGGATGCAGTGCAGTGAGTCCAGAGAGTGCACTGGCACCACTGGGGATGCAGTGCAGTGAGTCCAGTGAGTGTACTGGCACCACTGGGGATGCACTTCGGTGAGCCCAGAGAGTGCACTGGCACCACTGAGAATGCACTTCAGTGAGTCCAGAGAGTGCACTGGCACCACTGGGGATGCACTGCAGTGAGTCCAGAGAGTGCACTAGCACCACTGGGGATGCAGTGCAGTGAATCCTGTGAGTACACTGGCACCACTGGGGATGCAGAGCAGTGAGTCCAGAGAGCTCACTGGCACCACTGGGGATGCAGTGCAGTGAGTCCAGAGAGTGCACTGGCACCACTGGAGATGCAGTACAGTGAGTCCAGTGAATGCACTGGAACCACTGGGGATGCAGTGCAGTGAGTCCAGAGAGTGCACTGGCACCACTGGTGATGCAGTACAGTGAGTCCAGTGAGTGCACTGGTACCACTGGGGATGCAGTGCAGTGAGTCCAGAGAGTGCACTGGCACCACTGGGGATGCAGTGAAGTGAGTCCAGAGAGTGCACTGGCACCACCGATGATGCAGTACAGTGAGTCCAGTGAGTGCACTGGCACTACTGGGGATGTAGTGAAGTGATTCGAGAGAGTGCACTGGCACCACTGGGGATGCAGTGCAGTGAGTCCAGAGAGTGCACTGGCACCACTGGGGATGCTCTGCAGTGAGTCCAGAGAGTGCACTGGCAGCAGTGGGGATGCAGTGCAGTGAGTCCAGAGAGTGCACTGGCACCACTGGGGATGCAGTGCAGTGAGTCCAGAGACTTCACTGGCACCACTGGGAATGCAGTGCAGTGAGTGCAGAGAGTGCACTAGCACCACTGGGGATGCAGTGCAGTGAGTCCAGAGAGTGCACTGGCACCACTGGGGATGCAGTGCAGTGAGTCCAGAGAGTGCACTGGCACCACTTGGGATGCACTGCAGTGAGTCAAGAGAGTGCACTGGCACCACTGGGGATGCAGTGCAGTGAGTCCAGAGAGTGCACTGGCACCACTGGGGATGCAGTGCAGTGAGTCCAGAGAGTGCACTGGCACCACTGGGGATGCAGTGCAGTGAGTCCACAGAGTGCACTGGCACCACTGGGGATGCAGTGCAGTGAGTCCAGAGAGTGCACTGGCACCACTGGGGATGCACTCAAGTGAGTCCAGAGAGTGCACTGGCACCACTGGGGATGCAGTGCAGTGAGTCCAGAGAGTGCATTGGCACCACTGGGGATGCAGTGCAGTGAGTCCAGAGATCGCTCTGGCTCCACTGGGAATGCAGTGCAGTCAGTCCTGTGAGTGTACTGGCACCACTGGGGATGCACTGCAGTGAGTCCAGAGAGTGCACTGGCACCAACGGGGATGCACTGCAGTGAGTCCAGAGAGTGCACTGGCACCACTGGGGATGCACTTCAGTGAGTCCAGAGAGTGCACGGGCTCCACTGGGGATGCAGTGCAGTGAGTCCAGAGAGTGCACTGGCACCACTGGGGATGCAGTGCAGTGAGTCCAGAGAGTGCACTGACACCACTGGGGATGCAGTGCAGTGAGCCCAGAGAGTGCACTGGCACCACTGGGGATGCGGTGCCGGGAGTCCAGAGAGTGCTTTGGCACCACTGGGGATGCACTGCAGTTACTCCAGAGAGTGCACTGGCAACACTGGGGATGCAGTACAGTGAGTCCAGAGAGTGCACTGGCACCACTGGGGATGCACTGCAGTGAGTCCAGAGAGTGCACTGGCACCACTCAGGGTGCAGTGCGGTGAGTCCAGAGAATGCACTGGCACCAATGGGGATGCAGTGCAGTGAGTCCAGAGAGCGCACTGGCTCCACTGGGGATGCAGTGCAGTCAGTCCTGTGAGTGTACTGACACCACTGGGGATGCAGTGCCGTGACTCCAGAGAGTGCACTGGCACCACTGAGAATGCACTTCAGTGAGTCCAGAGAGTGCACTGGCACCACTGGGGATGCACTGCAGTGAGTCCAGAGAGTGCACTGGCACCAACGGGGATGCACTGCAGTGAGTCCAGAGAGTGCACTGGCACCACTGGGGATGCACTTCAGTGAGTCCAGAGAGTGCACGGGCTCCACTGGGGATGCAGAGCAGTGAGTCCAGAGAGTGCACTGGCACCACTGGGGATGCAGTGCAGTGAGTCCAGAGAGTGCACTGACACCACTGGGGATGCAGTGCAGTGAGTCCACAGAGTGCACTGGCACCACTGGGGATGCAGTGCAGTGAGTCCAGAGAGTGCACTGGCACCACTGGGGATGCAGTGTAGTGAGTGCAGAGAGTGCACTGTGAACACTGGGGATGCAGTGCAGTGAGTCCAGAGAGTGCACTGGCAGCACAGAGGATGCAGTGCAGTGAGTCCAGAGTGTGCACTGGCACCACTGGGGATGCACTGCAGTGAGTCCAGAGAGTGCACTGGCACCACAGGGGATGCACCTCAGTGAGTCCAGAGAGTGCCCTGGCAGCACTGGTGATGCACTGCCGTGAGTCCAGAGAATGCACTGGCACCACTGGGGATGCAGTGCAGTGAGTCCAGAGAGTGCACTGGCACCACTGAGAATGCACTTCAGTGAGTCCAGAGAGTGCACTGGCACCAGAGGGAATGCACTGCAGTGAGTCCAGTGAGTGCACTGGCACCACTGTGGATGCACTGCAGTGAGTCCAGAGAGTGCACTGGCACCACTGGGGATGCACTGCAGTGAGTCCAGAGAGTGCACTGGCACCACTGGGGATGCACTGCAGTGAGTCCAGAGAGTGCACTGGCACCACTGGGGATGCAGTGCAGTGAGTCCAGAGAGTGCACTGGCACCACTGGGGATGCAGTACAGTGAGTCCACAGAGTGCACTGGTACCAGTGGGGATGCAGTACAGTGAGTCCAGAGAGTGCAGTGGCACCACTGGGGATGCAGTGCAGTGAGTCCAGAGAGTGCACTGCCACCACTGGGGATGCACTTCAGTGACTCCAGAGAGTGCACTGGCACCACTGGGGATGCAGTGCAGTGAGTCCAAAGACTTCACTGGCAAAACTGGGGATGCAGTGCAGTGAGTCCAGAGAGTGCACTGGCACCACTGGGGATGCACTGCAGTGAGTCCAGAGATTGCACTGGCACCACTGGGGCTGCAGTGCAGTGAGTCCAGAGAGTGCACTGGCACCACTGGGGATGCACTGCAGTGAGTCCAGAGAGTGCACTGGCACCACTGGTGATGCAGTACAGTGAGTCCAGAGAGTGCACTGGCACCACTGGGGATGCACTGCAGTGAGTCCAGAGAGTGCACTGGCACCACTGGGGATGCACTACAGTGAGTCCAGAGATTGCACTGGCACCACTGGGGATGCAGTGCACTGAGTCCAGAGAGTGCACTGGCACCACTGGGGATGCAGTGCATTGAGTCCAGAGAGTGCACTGGCACAACTGGGGATGCACTTCAGTGAGTCCAGAGAGTGCACTGACACCACTGGGGATGCAGTGCAGTGAGTCCAGAGAGTGCACTGGCACCACTGGGGATGCAGTGCAGTGAGTCCAGAGAGTGCTCTGGCACCACTGGGGATGCACTGCAGTGAGTCCAGAGAGTACACTGGCACCACTGGGGATGCAGTGCATTGAGTCCAGAGAGTGCACTGGCACAACTGGGGATGCACTTCAGTGAGTCCAGAGAGTGCACTGACACCACTGGGGATGCAGTGCAGTGAGTCCAGAGAGTGCACTGGCACCACCTGTGATGCAGTGCAGTGAGTCCAGTGAGTGCACTGGCACCACTGGGGATGCAGTGCTGTGACTCCAGAGAGCGCACTGGCACCACTGGGGATGCAGTGCAGTGAGTCCAGTGAGTGCACTGGTACCACTGGGGGTGCAGTACAGTGAGTCCAGAGAGTGCACTGACACCACTGGGGATGCACTGCAGTGAGTCCAGACAGTGCACTGGCACCACTGGGGATGCAGTGCAGTGAGTCCAGAGACTGCACTGGCACCACTGGGGATGCAGTGCAGTGAGACCAGAGAGTGCACTGGCACCACTGGGGATGCACTGCAGTGAGTCCAGAGAGTGCACTGGCACCACTGGGGATGCACTGCAGTTAGTCCAGAGAGCGCACTGTCACCACTGGGGATGCAGTACAGTGAGTCCACACAGTGCACTGCCACCAGTGGGGATGCACTACAGTGAGTCCAGAGAGTGCACTGGCACCACTGGACATGCAGTGCAGTGAGTCCATACAGTGCACTGGCACCACTGGGGATGCACTTCAGTGACTCCACAGAGTGCACTGGCACCACTGGGGATGCAGTGCAGTGAGTCCAAAGACTTCACTGGCACCACTGGGGATGCAGTGCAGTGAGTCCAGAGAGTGCACTGGCACCACTGGGGATGCAGTGAAGAGAGTGCAGAGAGTGCACTGGCACCAGTGGGGATGCACTGCAGTGAGTCCAGAGAGTGCACTGGCACCACTGGGGATGCACTGCAGTGAGTCCAGAGAGTGCACTGGCACCACTGGGGATGCAGTGCAGTGAGTCCAGAGAGTGCACTGGCACCACTGGGGATGCAGTGCAGTGAGTCCAGAGAGTGTACTGGCACCACTGGGGATGCACTTCAGTGAGCCCAGAGAGTGCACTGGCACCACTGAGAATGCACTTCAGTGAGTCCAGAGAGTGCACTGGCACCACTGGGGATGCACTGCAGTGAGTCCAGAGAGTGCACTAGCACCACTGGGGATGCAGTGCAGTGAATCCTGTGAGTACACTGGCACCACTGGGGATGCAGAGCAGTGAGTCCAGAGAGCTCACTGGCACCACTGGGGATGCAGTGCAGTGAGTCCAGAGAGTGCACTGGCACCACTGGAGATGCAGTACAGTGAGTCCAGTGAATGCACTGGAACCACTGGGGATGCAGTGCAGTGAGTCCAGAGAGTGCACTGGCACCACTGGTGATGCAGTACAGTGAGTCCAGTGAGTGCACTGGCACCACTGAGAATGCACTTCAGTGAGTCCAGAGAGTGCACTGGCACCACTGGGGATGCAGTGCAGTGAGTCCAGAGAGTGCACTGGCACCACCGATGATGCAGTACAGTGAGTCCAGTGAGTGCACTGGCACTACTGGGGATGTAGTGCAGTGACTCGAGAGAGTGCACTGGCACCACTGGGGATGCAGTGCAGTGAGTCCAGAGAGTGCACTGGCACCACTGGGGATGCTCTGCAGTGAGTCCAGAGAGTGCACTGGCAGCAGTGGGGATGCAGTGCAGTGAGTCCAAAGAGTGCACTGGCACCACTGGGGATGCAGTGCAGTGAGTCCAGAGACTTCACTGGCACCACTGGGGATGCACTGCAGTGAGTCCAGAGAGTGCACTGGCACCACTGGTGATGCAGTTTAGTGAGTCCAGAGAGTGCACTGGCACCACTGGGGATGCGGTGCAGTGAGTCCAGTGAGTGCACTGGCACCACTGGGGATGCAGTGCAGTGAGTCCAGAGAGTGCACTGGCAGCACTGGGGATGCAGTGCAGTGAGTCCAGAGAGTGCACTGGCACCACTGGGGATGCAGTGCAGTGAGTCCAGAGAGTGCACTGGCAGCACTGGGGATGCAGTGCAGTGAGTCCAGAGAGTGCACTGGCACCACTGGGGATGCACTGCAGTGAGTCCAGAGAGCGCACTGGCACCACTGGGGATGCACTTCAGTGAGTCCACAGAGTGCACTGGAACCACTGAGAATGCACTTCAGTGAGTCCAGAGAGTGCACTGGCACCACTGGGGATGCACTGCAGTGAGTCCAGAGAGTGCACTAGCACCACTGGGGAATGCAGTGCAGTGAGTCCAGTGAGTACACTGGCACCACTGGGGATGCAGTGCAGTGAGTCAAGAGAGTGCACTGGCACCACTGGTGATGCAGTTTAGTGAGCCCAGAGAGTGCACTGGCACCACTGGGGATGCGGTGCCGGGAGTCCAGAGAGTGCTTTGGCACCACTGGGGATGCACTGCAGTTACTCCAGAGAGTGCACTGGCAACACTGGGGATGCAGTACAGTGAGTCCAGAGAGTGCACTGGCACCACTGGGGATGCACTGCAGTGAGTCCAGAGAGTGCACTGGCACCACTCAGGGTGCAGTGCGGTGAGTCCAGAGAATGCACTGGCACCAATAGGGATGCAGTGCAGTGAGTCCAGAGAGCGCTCTGGCTCCACTGGGGATGCAGTGCAGTCAGTCCTGTGAGTGTACTGGCACCACTGGGGATGCACTGCAGTGAGTCCAGAGAGTGCACTGGCACCAACGGGGATGCACTGCAGTGAGTCCAGAGAGTGCACCGGCACCACTGGGGATGCACTTCAGTGAGTCCAGAGAGTGCACTGGCTCCACTGGGGATGCAGTGCAGTGAGTCCAGAGAGTGCACTGGCACCACTGGGGATGCAGTGCAGTGAGTCCAGAGAGTGCAATGGAACCACTGGGGATGCACTGCAGTGAGCCCAGAGAGTGCACTGGCACCACTGGGGATGCGGTGCCGGGAGTCCAGAGAGTGCTTTGGCACCACTGGGGATGCACTGCAGTTACTCCAGAGAGTGCACTGGCGACACTGGGGATGCAGTACAGTGAGTCCAGAGAGTGCAGTGGCACCACTGGGGATTCACTGCAGTGAGTCCAGAGAGTGCACTGGCACCACTCAGGGTGCAGTGCGGTGAGTCCACAGAATGCACTGGCACCAATGGGGATGCAGTGCAGTGAGTCCAGAGAGCGCACTGGCTCCACTGGGGATGCAGTGCAGTCAGTCTTGTGAGTGTACTGGCACCACTGGGGATGCAGTGCAGTGAGTCCAGAGAGTGCACTGGCACCACTGAGAATGCCCTTCAGTGAGTCCAGAGAGTGCACTGGTACCACTGGGGATGCACTGCAGTGAGTCCAGAGAGTGCACTGGCACCATTGGAGATGCACTGCAGTGAGTCCAGAGAGTGCACTGGCACCACTGGGGATGCAGTGCAGTGAGTCCAGAGAGTGCACGGGCTCCACTGGGGATGCAGTGCAGTGAGTCCAGAGAGTGCACTGGCACCACTGGGGATGCTCTGCAGTGAGTCCAGAGAGTGCACTGACACCACTGGGGATGCAGTGCAGTGAGTCCACAGAGTGCAGTGGCACCACTGGGGATGCAGTGCAGTGAGTCCAGAGAGTGCACTGGCACCACTGGGGATGCAGTGTAGTGAGTGCAGAGAGTGCACTGTGAACACTGGGGATGCAGTGCAGTGAGTCCAAAGACTTCACTGGCAAAACTGGGGATGCAGTGCAGTAAGTCCAGAGAGTGCACTGGCACCACTGGGGATGCACTGCAGTGAGTCCAGAGATTGCACTGGCACCACCGGGGCTGCAGTGCAGTGAGTCCAGAGAGTGCACTGGCACCAATGGGGATGCACTGCAGTGAGTCCAGAGAGTGCACTGGCACCACTGGTGATGCAGTACAGTGAGTCCAGAGAGTGCACTGGCACCACTGGGGATGCACTGTAGTGAGTCCAGAGAGTGCACTGGCACCACTGGCGATGCACTACAGTGAGTCCAGAGATTGCACTGGCACCACTGGGGATGCAGTGCAGTGAGTCCAGAGAGTGCACTGGCACCACTGGGGATGCAGTGCATTGAGTCCAGAGAGTGCACTGGCACAACTGGGGATGCACTTCAGTGAGTCCAGAGAGTGCACTGACACCACTGGGGATGCAGTGCAGTGAGTCCAGAGAGTGCACTGGCACCACTGGGGATGCAGTGCAGTGAGTCCAGAGAGTGCTCTGGCACCACTGGGGATGCACTGCAGTGAGTCCAGAGAGTACACTGGCACCACTGGGGATGCAGTGCAGTGAGTCCAGAGAGTTCACTGGCACCACTGGGGATGCAGTCCAGTGAGTCCAGTGAGTGCACTGGCACCACTGGGGATGCAGTGCAGTGACTGCAGAGAGTACACTGGCACCACCGGGGATTCACTGCAGTGAGTCCAGAGAGTGCACTGGCACCACCTGTGATGCAGTGCAGTGAGTCCAGTGAGTGCACTGGCACCACTGGGGATGCAGTGCTGTGACTCCAGAGAGCGCACTGGCACCACTGGGGATGCAGTGCAGTCAGTCCAGTGAGTGCACTGGTACCACTGGGGGTGCAGTACAGTGAGTCCAGAGAGTGCACTGACACCACTGGGGATGCACTGCAGTGAGTCCAGAGAGTGCACTGGCACCACTGGGGATGCAGTGCAGTGAGTCCAGAGACTGCACTGGCACCACTGGGGATGCAGTGCAGTGAGACCAGAGAGTGCACTGGCACCACTGGGGATGCACTGCAGTGAGTCCAGAGAGTGCACTGGCACCACTGGGGATGCACTGCAGTTAGTCCAGAGAGCGCACTGTCACCACTGGGGATGCAGTACAGTGAGTCCACATAGTGCACTGCCACCAGTGGGGATGCACTACAGTGAGTCCAGAGAGTGCACTGGCACCACTGGACATGCAGTGCAGTGAGTCCATGCAGTGCACTGGCACCACTGGGGATGCACTTCAGTGACTCCACAGAGTGCACTGGCACCACTGGGGATGCAGTGCAGTGAGTCCAAAGACTTCACTGGCACCACTGGGGATGCAGTGAAGTGAGTCCAGAGAGTGCACTGGCACCACTGGGGATGCAGTGAAGTGAGTGCAGAGAGTGCACTGGCACCACTGGGGATGCACTGCAGTGAGTCCAGAGAGTGCACTGGCACCACTGGGGATGCACTGCAGTGAGTCCAGAGAGTGCACTGGCACCACTGGGGATGCACTGCAGTGAGTCCAGAGAGTGCACTGGCACCACTGGGGATGCAGTGCAGTGAGTCCAGTGAGTGTACTGGCACCACTGGGGATGCACTTCAGTGAGCCCAGAGAGTGCACTGGCACCACTGAGAATGCACTTCAGTGAGTCCAGAGAGTGCACTGGCACCACTGGGGATGCACTGCAGTGAGTCCAGAGAGTGCACTGGTACCACTGGGCCTGCAGTGCAGTGAGTCCAGAGAGTGCAGAGGCACCACTGGGGATGCAGTGAAGTGAGTCCAGAGAGTGCACTGGCACCACCGATGATGCAGTACAGTGAGTCCAGTGAGTGCACTGGCACTACTGGGGATGTAGTGCAGTGACTCGAGAGAGTGCACTGGCACCACTGGGGATGCAGTGCAGTGAGTCCAGAGAGTGCACTGGCACCACTGGGGATGCACTGCAGTGAGTCCAGAGAGTGCACTGGCACCACTGGGGATGCACTACAGTGAGTCCAGAGATTGCACTGGCACCACTGGGGATGCAGTGCAGTGAGTCCAGAGAGTGCACTGGCACCACTGGTGATGCAGTTTAGTGAGTCCAGAGAGTGCACTGGCACCACTGGGGATGCAGTGCAGTGAGTCCAGAGAGTGTACTGACACCACTGGGGATGCGGTTCAGTGAGTCCAGAGAGTGCACTGGCACCACTGGGGATGCAGTGCAGTGAGTCCAGAGAGTGCTCTGGCACCACTGGGGATGCACTGCAGTGAGTCCAGAGACTGCACTGGCACCACTGGGGATGCAGTGCAGTGAGTCCAGAGAGTGCACTGGCACCACTGGGGATGCAGTGCAGTGAGTCCAGAGAGTGCACTGGCACCACTGGTGATGCAGTCCAGTGAGTCCAGTGAATGCACTGGCACCACTGGGGATGCTGTGCAGTGAGTGCAGAGAGTGCACTGGCACCACCTGTGATGCAGTACAGTGTGTCCAGTGAGTGCACTGGCACCACTGGGGATGCAGTGCTGTGACTCCGGAGAGCGCACTGGCACCACTGGGGATGCAGTGCAGTCAGTCCAGTGAGTGCACTGGCACCACTGGGGATGCAGTTCAGTGAGTGCAGAGAGTGCAATGGCACCAATGGGGATGCACTTCAGTGAGTCCAGAGAGTGCACTGGCACCACTGGGGATGCAGTGCAGTGAGTCCAGAGATTGCACTGGCACCACTGGGGATGCAGTGCTGTGACTCCAGAGAGCGCACTGGCACCACTGGGGATGCAGTGCAGTGAGTCCAGAGAGTGCACTGGCACCACTGGGGATGCACTGCAGTGAGTCCAGAGAGTGCACTGGCACCACTGGGGATGCAGTGCAGTGAGTCCAGAGAGTGCACTGGCTCCACTGGGGCTGCAGTGCAGTGAGTCCAGAGAGTGCACTGGCACCACTGGGGATGCACTGCAGTGAGTCCAGAGATTGCACTGGCACCACTGGGGATGCAGTGCAGTGAGTCCAGAGAGTGCACTGGCACCACTGGGGATGCACTGCAGTGAGTGCAGAGAGTGCACTGGCACCACTGGGGATGCACTTCAGTGAGTTCAGAGAGTGCACTTGCACCACTGGGGATGGGTTTCAAGCCAACTGCATTAACCGCTCATGCTTCTTTCTTATGAGACGTTAGTAAACCAATTACATAGCCTTGTCAAGACTAAATCACAGGTAAAAATCCTGTACATCTCATGTGGCCAACCACTCCCAACTAGGATTCCAAGAACCAGGAGGTTCGGTGAAAATAGGGCTAGTGCTATTAGAGGGGTGATTATTAGGGTAAGCCCTAAGCTGTCTTTAATGGAGCAGTATGGGTGGAATTGGATTTTGTCGCAGTCTGATACGATTCCTAGTGGGTTATTTGAGCCTGATTCGTGTAGGAAGGTTAGGTGGACTAGGGTGATTCCTGCAATTAGGAAGGGCAGTAGGAAGTGGATGGCGAAGAATCGGGTTAAGGTTGGATTGTCTACTGAGAATCCTCCTCAGGCTCATTCTACTAGAGTTTGCCCAATGTACGGGATGGCTGAGAATAGGTTGGTGATTACGGTGGCCCCTCAGAATGACATTTGTCCTCATGGTAGGACATACCCTACGAAGGCAGTTGCTATTAGGGTGAGTAGGAGGATTACTCCTGTGTTTCAGGTTTCTTTGTATAGGTAGGAGCCGTAGTAGAGGCCTCGTCCGATGTGTAAGTAGATGCAGATAAAGAAGAGCGAAGCACCGTTGGCGTGGAGGTTGCGGATGAGCCATCCGTACTGGACGTCTCGGCATGTGTGAGCTACTGAGGAGAAGGCGAGTGAAGTGTCTGCGGTGTAGTGTATGGCTAGTAGCAGGCCTGTTAGGATTTGTGTGGCTAAGCAGATGGCTAGAAGGGAGCCGAAGTTTCATCAGGCAGAGATGTTGGAGGGGGCGGGTAGGTCGATTAGGGAGTTGTTGATTATTTTTAGTAGGGGATGGGATTTGCGGATGTTAGGGGCCATTAGTGAGTCTGTGTGTTATTAGGATTATTACCAGGATGGAGAGGGCGAAGGATCCTAGGTAGGCCTTAATTAGCCCTGTGTGTATTGAGGTTGCGGCTTTGCTTGCGGCTACTTGTAGTTCAGCAAGGCCCTCTGGCCCTATTTTTTTGAGTCAGGAGAGGTCGATCAAGTGTAGGGCAATGTTTTGTCCCTTTTCTAGTAGGTTTTTGGAGAAGAATCGGTGTACTAGGGGGTTGAAGTACCCTAATGCAGAGGAGAAGTTTATGAGGGGGTTTGGTTTGGGGTGAGTGAGGGTGTGTGTTATGTTCGATAGTTCTAGGGCTAGGATGATTCCTAGGATTGTTATGAGGATGGCAGCGGTTTTGGTGATAAGGGGTATGGTTATTGGGGGGGTTTTGGTTGGTGTGATGAAAGAGGTAATGATTATTCCTGCTGTAATGCTGCCTAGGGCGAGTCGGGTTAGGGGGGCGGTGATTAGTGGGTTGTTTTCGTTTATTGATACTATTGGGGGGATTCGGGTTTGTCCAGCTTGGACTAGGATGGTTATGCGGATGCTGTAGGTTGCGGTGAATGCTGTGGCTATAAGGGTTAGGAGTAGGGCTCAAGTATTTAGGTATGATGTGTTTAAGCTTTCGATGCTGAGGTCTTTTGAGTAGAATCCGGCTAGGAATGGGGTTCCTATCAGCGCCAGGTTTCCGATGGTTAGGCAGGAAGTAGTGACTGGGAGTATTTTCTGTAGGCCTCCTATCTTTCGGATATCTTGTTCTCCGTTTAGGTTGTGGATGATAGACCCTGAGCATAGGAATAATATGGCTTTAAAGAAGGCATGGGTTGAGATGTGTAGGAAGGCTAGTTGTGGGAGGTTTAGTCCGATAGTGACTATTATTAGTCCTAGTTGGCTGGATGTTGAGAAAGCAATGATTTTTTTGATGTCATTTTGGGTTAGGGCGCATGTGGCAGCGAATAGGGTTGATAGAGCACCTAGGCATAGGCAGGCAGTTAGGGCTGTCTGGTTGGTGGCTAGCAGGGGGTGCATGCGGATGAGCAGGAAGATTCCGGCTACTACTATGGTACTGGAGTGCAGTAGGGCTGATACTGGGGTGGGGCCTTCTATTGCTGCGGGCAGTCATGGGTGGAGTCCAAATTGGGCGGATTTTCCTGCGGCTGCGAGGATTAATCCTATGAGGGGGAGGATTGGGGTTTGGTGGGGGTGTACGGCTTGTTGGATCTCTCAGGTGTTGAATGTTGAAGCTAGTCATGCTATGCTCAGGATCAGTCCGATGTCTCCGATTCGGTTGTAGATTACGGCTCGTAGGGCGGCGGTGTTGGCATCTGCTCGGCCTTGTCATCAGCCGATGAGAAGGAAGGACATGATTCGTACTCCTTCCCAGCCTACGAATAGGAGGAATATGTTGTTTGCGGTTGTTAGGAGGAGTATGGCGACTAGGAATGTCAGTAGGTAGGTGAAAAATTTTGTTACGTATGGCTCTGAGGCCATGTATCATATGGCGAATTGTAGGATTGATCATGTTACAAATAGGGCGATTGGAAGAAATGTTATTGAGTATTGGTCTATTTTTAGGCTCAGGGGGATTTTAAAGTTTATAATGAATTTTCACTCCCAGTGGCAGGTGACAGATTCTACTCCCGAGTAGATGAATGCGGTTGTAGGGGCTAGGCTAATTAGGAATGCGGTTTTAACAGCGCGGGTGGTGGCTTGTGGGGTGTTTTTAAAGTTTTTAAATAGAAATGGCAGGATGATTGGGGTTAGGAGGATTGTCAGCGTGAGTAGTGTGAGGGAGTTGATTAGTAGTGTGGGGTTCACTACTTTTACTTGGATTTGCACCAAGATGGGTGGTTCCTAAGACCAGTGGATTGCTGTTATCCTTTAAAAGTAAGGGGGCTGAGGTTTTAGGCTCAGATGTAAGAGTTAGCAGCTCTTGTTGGTTAAACCCTCCCCTCGGCAGGTAAGAAGGTTTGAACTTCTATTCTTAGAATCACAGTCTAATGTTTGGTTTAAACTATACTTGCATGAGGGGATTCCGGAGATCAGTTCGGGTTTGAGGATTAGGAGGAATATTGGGATAATGTGGAGTGTTATGAGCAGGTGTTCTCGCGTGGTTGAGTTTTGCATAGATGTGATGTGGGAGGGGATTGAGCCTCGTTGGGTCATTAGTAGTATGAATAAGGTGTAGGAGGCGGTTAGTAGGGTTGCGATTCCTGTTAGGATGATCGTGAAGGCAGATCAGTTGAATAAGGTGATTATAATGGTTAGCTCTGCTATGAGGTTTGTTGTTGGGGGTAAGGCTATGTTTGTTAGATTGGCCAGCAATCATCAGGTAGCTATGAGTGGTAGGAGAGGTTGTAGGCCTCGTGTGAGTAGTAGAATTCGGCTGTGCGTACGTTCATAGTTTGTGTTGGCTAGGCAGAATAGTATGGAGGAAGTTAGTCCATGGGAAATTATTAGGATCATTGCCCCTGAGAATGATCAGTGGGTTTGGATTATTCCTGCGGCGATAACTAGGCCTATGTGGCTAACGGATGAATAAGCGATTAGTGATTTTAGGTCTGTCTGTCGTAGGCAGATTGAGCTAGTCATTAGGGCGCCTCATAGGGCCAGGGTTAGGAAGGGGTAGTGCAGGAGGTTGGACAGTGGGCCCATAAATAGAGTGACTCGTATAATTCCGTATCCTCCTAGCTTTAGTAGTAGGGCGGCGAGGAGTATTGAGCCTGCGATGGGTGCTTCTACGTGGGCTTTTGGCAGTCAGAGGTGTAGGCCGTATAGTGGGGCTTTTACTATGAATGCTATGAGCAGTGCTAGACCTGATAGTATTCCTGTCCATGAGGTGGATAGGGTTGGGTGGGTTAGTTGTAGGGTTGGCAGGTGCAGGGTGCCAATTTTCACGTATAGGTGTATGATTGTGATTAGCAGGGGTAGAGAGCTTACTAGCGTGTAGAATAGCAGGTAGATGCCAGCGCTTAGGCGTTCTGGTTGGTTCCCCCATCGGGTGATTAAGATTAGGGTGGGAATGAGGGTTGCTTCAAATGAGATGTAAAATAGTGCTAGTTCTGTGGTGGAAAAGGCTAGTAGGATGAATGGCTGGACTGCGACTAAGGTTGAGATAAAGATTCGTTTGCGTTGTAGGGGTTCTTGTTGCAGGTGGTTTTGGCTTGCTATGAGTGGGAGTAGTCAGCAGGATAGTACTAGGAGGGGGGATGAGATTTGGTCAATTCCTGTTCAGTTGGATAAAAATTTGTAGGGGTAGTAGGTTGGGATTAATCACTGTAGGCTTAGGGCAGCGATTAGGAGGCTGTATAAGGTGGTGTTAGTCCATAGAAATTTTGGTGGAGACAGCAGGGCTGTTGGAAGAAGTATGATTGTGGGTAGGATGATTTTTAGCATTGCAGGAGGTTTAGGTTGTGTAGATGGTCGGAGCCATGTGTGCGGGTGGAGGCTACTAGGATGGCCAGGCCTGTGCCCGCCTCACACGCTGAGAAGGTTAGCATGAGAATTGGTACCATGGTGAATGAGGAGACTTGGTTTTCGATGGATCATATTGATAGGCCTACGAATATCGATAATATTATGCTTTCAAGGCATAGTAGGGCGGATACTAGGTGGGTTCGGTGGAAGGCTAGCCCTAGTCCGCTGAAAATGAAGGCTGAGTAGAAGCTTAAATGTAGGGGCGACATAAGAAAGTTACAGGGTTGGCTGTAATCTGCTGGGTCGAAACCAGCTATCTTTTTGGTTAGACTAACTTTCTGTTATTCTGCTCATTCTAGGCCCCCTTGAATTCACTCGTAGGCCAGTCCGAGTGTTAGGAGAAGGAGGATCACTACAGTTCAGGTGAGGGTCATTAGGGGGGATTGGAGTTGGACGGCTCATGGCAGGGGGAGTAGGAGGGCGATTTCTAGGTCGAATAGGACGAACAGGATGGCTACTGAGGAAGAATCGGACTGAGAATGGTAATCGAGCAGATCCAAGTGGGTCGAATCCACATTCGTACGGTGAGAGTTTCTCTGAGTCGGGGTTTATTTGGGCGAGTCAGAAGTTTAATGCGGTTAGGGCGGCGCTTAGGATTGATGATAGGGCGAATATGAACATGAGTGCGTTCATTGCTCTCCTCTGGGTTTATACCAGATTCTAGAGATTGGAAGTCAATTGTAATTAATATACTAGAAGAGCAAGATCCTCATCAGTAGATGGTTATGTAGAGGAATAGTCAGATGACGTCTACGAAGTGTCAGTATCAGGCTGCTGCCTCGAATCCGAAGTGGTGGTCTGATGTAAAGTGGAACTTGATCAGTCGGAAGAGGCAGACGGTCAGGAAGGAGGATCCGATGATTACGTGGAGTCCGTGGAATCCAGTGGCAACGAAGAAGGTAGATCCGTAGACGCTATCGGCGATTGAGAATGGGGCTTCGTGGTATTCTATTGCTTGTAGGGCTGTGAAGTAGAATCCCAGGAGGATCGTTAGGGTTAGGGCGTGGATGGCGTGTTTTCGGTTTCCTTCTGTGATGCTGTGATGGGCTCACGTTACGGTAACGCCTGAGGCTAGTAGGATGGCTGTGTTTAGTAGGGGGACTTCTATCGGGTTGAGTGGTTTAATTCCTGTTGGGGGTCATTGGCCTCCTAGTTCTGGGGTTGGGGCCAGGCTCGAGTGGAAGAACGCTCAGAAGAACCCTAAGAAGAAGAATGCTTCGGATGTGATGAAAAGGATTATGCCGTATCGTAGGCCTTTTTGGACTGTGGGAGTGTGATGGCCTTGGAAGGTGCTTTCTCGTACAATGTCTCGTCATCATTGGAGTATTACTAGGAGTATTGAGATGAGGCCTAGGGTTAGTAGTATGGATGAGTTGTAGTGGAATCACATGATTAATCCTGAGGTTGTGAGTAGGGCGGTGGCTGCCCCGAAGATTGGTCAAGGGCTTGGGTCAACTATGTGGTATGAGTGTGCTTGGTGTGCCATTAGATGTTTTCTTGTAAGTATAGGCTTAGAAGGAGCACGAAGACGTAGGCCTGGATTATGGCTACTGCTACTTCTAGGATGGTTAGGAGTAGTAGGATGATTATTGTTAGGATGGATACTGCAGGAAGGGTGGGTATTAATGCAATGGAGGCTGTAGAGATGAGTTGGATGAGTAAGTGTCCTGCTGTAAGGTTGGCTGTAAGGCGGACTCCGAGGGCTAGGGGGCGGATTAGTAGGCTGGTTGTTTCGATCAGGATTAGTGCGGGGATTAGGGGTGTAGGGGTACCTTCGGGTAATAGGTGGGCTAAAGAGGCTGATGGTTGGTTTCGTAGGCCTGTTAGTAGTGTGGCGAGCCATAGTGGGAAGGCTAGGGCTATGTTCATAGATAGTTGGGTGGTTGGGGTGAATGTATATGGAAGGAGGCCTAGAAGGTTGATTGTAAGAAGTATGATTATTAGGGATGTAAATATTATGGCTCATTTGTGGCCATTTTTGTTGAGTGGGACTATTAGTTGTTTTGTGATTAGGTGAAGGAGTCATGTTTGGATAGTAGAAAGGCGGTTGTTGATTCATCGGTTGTTTGGGGACGGGAATAGTAGGGCTGGGAAGAGTAGGGATAGTAGGATTAAGGGGATGCCAAATAGATTGGGGCTGGAAAATTGGTCAAAGAAGCTTAGGTTCATGGTCAGGATCATGGTGTGGGTTTGGTAGTGAGGGAGGTCTTATTTGATGGGGGGTTGGTTGTGGTGAAGGCTAGTAGTTTTGGTTGGATGAGGAGTGCTAGGGTTAATCAGGTTATAATTATGATTGAAAATCATGGTGCGGGGTTAAGCTGTGGCATATCATTAAGGAGGGGGAAGTCCCTCTTTGGCTAGCTTAAAAGGCTAGTGCTGTTGCATAGCTTCTTAATGATTAGGATGATGATAGAAGGGACGATCAGGCCTCGAAATGTGGGAGTGGGGTTGATTCTACTACAATGGGTATGTAGCTGTGATTAGCCCCGCAAATTTCTGAGCATTGTCCGTAAAAAATCCCAGGCCGGGTGGTAATGAATGAAGTTTGGTTTAGTCGGCCTGGGATTGCGTCTGTTTTAACTCCGAGCGTTGGGACTGCTCAGGAGTGGAGTACGTCTCCTGCAGTAATGATCACGCGGATGGGGGATTCTATTGGGATAACTACGCGGTGGTCAACTTCTAGCAGTCGGAAGTGGCCGTTGGGTAAGTCTGGGGTGGGCACTATGTAGGAGTCGAATGATAGGTCTTTGAAGTCTGTGTATTCGTAGCTTCAGTATCATTGGTGGCCGATGGCTTTTAGGGTGAGGTCTGGTTCATCGATTTTGTCCATTATGTAGAGGATTTGTAGGGATGGGAGGGCGAGGAGTACCAGGACGATAGCAGGTAGGATTGTCCAGATCAGCTCTACTTCTTGGGCGTCTACAGCATTGGACGAGAGTTTTTCTGTTAGTATGTGGGCTAAAAGGTAGAGAACTAGGCTGCAGATAGCTAGGGCAACGATTAGGGCGTGGTCGTGGAATTCAACGAGTTCTTCTATGATGGGTGATGAGGCGTCTTGGAATCCTAGTTGGGAGTGGTTGGCCACATGAGATGTACAGGATTTTTACCTGTGATTTAGTCTTGACAAGGCTATGTAATTGGTTTACTAACGTCTCATAAGAAAGAAGCATGAGCGGTTAATGCAGTTGGCTTGAAACCAGCATGTGAGGGTTCGATTCCTTCCTTTCTTGTACTTGGACGAAGGCCGGTTCCTCGAAAGTATGGTATGGGGGAGGGCAGCCGTGGATTCATTCAACGTTTGTGGTAGTTAGTTCTGGTTGTAGGACTTTTCGTTTGGCCGGAAAGGCTTCTCAGATGATGAATATTAGTATGATTACGGCTACTATTGAGATTAGGGAGCCGATGGAGGAAATGGTGTTTCATAGTGTGTAGGCGTCGGGATAGTCCGAGTATCGTCGGGGTATTCCTGCTAGGCCTAGGAAGTGCTGGGGGAAGAACGTTAGGTTTACTCTTGTAAATATTACCCCGAAGTGGGCTTTTGCTCATGTTTGGTGTAGGGTAAACCCAGTGAGTAGTGGGAATCAGTGAGTAAATCCTGCTAGAATGGCAAAGACGGCGCCTATGGATAGGACGTAGTGGAAGTGGGCAACTACGTAGTACGTGTCGTGCAGGGCGATGTCTAGGGAAGAGTTTGCAAGAACGATTCCTGTTAATCCTCCGATGGTAAATAGGAAGATAAATCCTAGAGCTCATAGTATTGGGGGGGTCTCATTTGATTGTTCCTCCGTGCAGGGTGGCTAGTCAGCTAAATACTTTGATTCCGGTAGGGATGGCAATGATTATAGTGGCTGATGTAAAGTAGGCTCGGGTATCAACGTCTATTCCTACTGTAAACATGTGGTGAGCTCAGACGATGAATCCTAGGAAGCCGATGGATAGTATGGCTCAGACTATTCCCATGTAGCCGAAGGGCTCCTTTTTGCCTGAGTAGTACGTGACTACGTGTGAGATGATTCCGAACCCCGGTAGGATCAGAATATAGACTTCTGGGTGTCCGAAGAATCAGAATAGGTGTTGGTACAGGATTGGGTCTCCTCCTCCAGCGGGGTCGAAGAATGTGGTGTTTAGGTTTCGATCAGTTAGTAATATTGTAATACCGGCGGCGAGTACGGGGAGTGATAGAAGGAGTAGGATGGCGGTAATTAGTACGGATCAGACAAATAGTGGGGTTTGGTATTGTGAGAGTGCGGGGGGTTTTATGTTGATGGCTGTGGTGATAAAGTTGATGGCCCCAAGGATGGAGGAGATACCGGCTAAGTGGAGTGAGAAGATAGCCAGGTCTACTGAAGCTCCGGCGTGGGCAAGGTTACCTGCTAGGGGAGGGTAGACAGTTCAGCCTGTGCCGGCGCCAGCTTCTACAGTGGATGAGACTAGTAGTAGGAGGAATGATGGGGGGAGGAGTCAAAAGCTTATGTTGTTTATTCGCGGGAATGCTATGTCGGGGGCACCGATTATGAGGGGGACTACTCAGTTGCCGAATCCTCCGATCATGAGCGGATGCAGTGCAGTGAGTCCAGAGAGTGCACTGGCACCACTGGGCATGCAGTGCAGTGAGTCCAGAGAGTGCACTGGCACCACTGGGGATGCACTTCAGTGACTCCAGAGAGTGCACTGGCACCACTGGGGATGCAGTGCTGTGACTCCAGAGAGCGCACTGGCACCACTGGGGATGCAGTGCAGTCAGTCCAGTGAGTGCACTGGTACCACTGGGGGTGCAGTACAGTGAGTCCAGAGAGTGCACTGACACCACTGGGGATGCACTGCAGTGAGTCCAGAGAGTGCACTGGCACCACTGGGGATGCAGTGCAGTGAGTCCAGAGACTGCACTGGCACCACTGGGGATGCAGTGCAGTGAGACCAGAGAGTGCACTGGCACCACTGGGGATGCACTGCAGTGAGTCCAGAGAGTGCACTGGCACCACTGGGGATGCACTGCAGTTAGTCCAGAGAGCGCACTGTCACCACTGGGGATGCAGTACAGTGAGTCCACATAGTGCACTGCCACCAGTGGGGATGCACTACAGTGAGTCCAGAGAGTGCACTGGCACCACTGGACATGCAGTGCAGTGAGTCCATGCAGTGCACTGGCACCACTGGGGATGCACTTCAGTGACTCCACAGAGTGCACTGGCACCACTGGGGATGCAGTGCAGTGAGTCCAAAGACTTCACTGGCACCACTGGGGATGCAGTGAAGTGAGTCCAGAGAGTGCACTGGCACCACTGGGGATGCAGTGAAGTGAGTGCAGAGAGTGCACTGGCACCACTGGGGATGCACTGCAGTGAGTCCAGAGAGTGCACTGGCACCACTGGGGATGCACTGCAGTGAGTCCAGAGAGTGCACTGGCACCACTGGGGATGCAGTGCAGTGAGTCCAGAGAGTGCACTGGCACCACTGGGGATGCAGTGCAGTGAGTCCAGTGAGTGTACTGGCACCACTGGGGATGCACTTCAGTGAGCCCAGAGAGTGCACTGGCACCACTGAGAATGCACTTCAGTGAGTCCAGAGAGTGCACTGGCACCACTGGGGATGCACTGCAGTGAGTCCAGAGAGTGCACTAGCACCACTGGGGATGCAGTGCAGTGAATCCTGTGAGTACACTGGCACCACTGGGGATGCAGAGCAGTGAGTCCAGAGAGCTCACTGGCACCACTGGTGATGCAGTGCAGTGAGTCCAGAGAGTGCACTGGCACCACTGGAGATGCAGTACAGTGAGTCCAGTGAATGCACTGGAACCACTGGGGATGCAGTGCAGTGAGTCCAGAGAGTGCACTGGCACCACTGGTGATGCAGTACAGTGAGTCCAGTGAGTGCACTGGTACCACTGGGCCTGCAGTGCAGTGAGTCCAGAGAGTGCAGTGGCACCACTGGGGATGCAGTGAAGTGAGTCCAGAGAGTGCACTGGCACCACCGATGATGCAGTACAGTGAGTCCAGTGAGTGCACTGGCACTACTGGTGATGTAGTGCAGTGACTCGAGAGAGTGCACTGGCACCACTGGGGATGCAGTGCAGTGAGTCCAGAGAGTGCACTGGCACCACTGGTGATGCAGTCCAGTGAGTCCAGTGAATGCACTGGCACCACTGGGGATGCTGTGCAGTGAGTGCAGAGAGTGCACTGGCACCACCTGTGATGCAGTACAGTGTGTCCAGTGAGTGCACTGGCACCACTGGGGATGCAGTGCTGTGACTCCGGAGAGCGCACTGGCACCACTGGGGATGCAGTGCAGTCAGTCCAGTGAGTGCACTGGCACCACTGGGGATGCAGTTCAGTGAGTGCAGAGAGTGCAATGGCACCAATGGGGATGCACTTCAGTGAGTCCAGAGAGTGCACTGGCACCACTGGGTATGCAGTGCAGTGAGTCCAGAGATTGCACTGGCACCACTGGGGATGCAGTGCTGTGACTCCAGAGAGCGCACTGGCACCACTGGGGATGCAGTGCAGTGAGTCCAGAGAGTGCACTGGCACCACTGGGGATGCACTGCAGTGAGTCCAGAGAGTGCACTGGCACCACTGGGGATGCAGTGCAGTGAGTCCAGAGAGTGCACTGGCTCCACTGGGGCTGCAGTGCAGTGAGTCCAGAGAGTGCACTGGCACCACTGGGGATGCACTGCAGTGAGTCCAGAGATTGCACTGGCACCACTGGGGATGCAGTGCAGTGAGTCCAGAGAGTGCACTGGCACCACTGGGGATGCACTGCAGTGAGTCCACAGAGTGCACTGGCACCACTGGGGATGCACTACAGTGAGTCCACAGAGTGCTCTGGCACCACTGGGGATGCTCTGCAGTGAGTCCAGAGATTGCACTGGCACCACTGGGGATGCAGTGCAGTGAGTGCAGAGAGTGCACTGGCACCACTGGGGATGCACTTCAGTGAGTTCAGAGAGTGCACTTGCACCACTGGGGATGGGTTTCAAGCCAACTGCATTAACCGCTCATGCTTCTTTCTTATGAGACGTTAGTAAACCAATTACATAGCCTTGTCAAGACTAAATCACAGGTAAAAATCCTGTACATCTCATGTGGCCAACCACTCCCAACTAGGATTCCAAGAACCAGGAGGTTCGGTGAAAATAGGGCTAGTGCTATTAGAGGGGTGATTATTAGGGTAAGCCCTAAGCTGTCTTTAATGGAGCAGTATGGGTGGAATTGGATTTTGTCGCAGTCTGATACGATTCCTAGTGGGTTATTTGAGCCTGATTCGTGTAGGAAGGTTAGGTGGACTAGGGTGATTCCTGCAATTAGGAAGGGCAGTAGGAAGTGGATGGCGAAGAATCGGGTTAAGGTTGGATTGTCTACTGAGAATCCTCCTCAGGCTCATTCTACTAGAGTTTGCCCAATGTACGGGATGGCTGAGAATAGGTTGGTGATTACGGTGGCCCCTCAGAATGACATTTGTCCTCATGGTAGGACATACCCTACGAAGGCAGTTGCTATTAGGGTGAGTAGGAGGATTACTCCTGTGTTTCAGGTTTCTTTGTATAGGTAGGAGCCGTAGTAGAGGCCTCGTCCGATGTGTAAGTAGATGCAGATAAAGAAGAGCGAAGCACCGTTGGCGTGGAGGTTGCGGATGAGCCATCCGTACTGGACGTCTCGGCATGTGTGAGCTACTGAGGAGAAGGCGAGTGAAGTGTCTGCGGTGTAGTGTATGGCTAGTAGCAGGCCTGTTAGGATTTGTGTGGCTAAGCAGATGGCTAGAAGGGAGCCGAAGTTTCATCAGGCAGAGATGTTGGAGGGGGCGGGTAGGTCGATTAGGGAGTTGTTGATTATTTTTAGTAGGGGATGGGATTTGCGGATGTTAGGGGCCATTAGTGAGTCTGTGTGTTATTAGGATTATTACCAGGATGGAGAGGGCGAAGGATCCTAGGTAGGCCTTAATTAGCCCTGTGTGTATTGAGGTTGCGGCTTTGCTTGCGGCTACTTGTAGTTCAGCAAGGCCCTCTGGCCCTATTTTTTTGAGTCAGGAGAGGTCGATCAAGTGTAGGGCAATGTTTTGTCCCTTTTCTAGTAGGTTTTTGGAGAAGAATCGGTGTACTAGGGGGTTGAAGTACCCTAATGCAGAGGAGAAGTTTATGAGGGGGTTTGGTTTGGGGTGAGTGAGGGTGTGTGTTATGTTCGATAGTTCTAGGGCTAGGATGATTCCTAGGATTGTTATGAGGATGGCAGCGGTTTTGGTGATAAGGGGTATGGTTATTGGGGGGGTTTTGGTTGGTGTGATGAAAGAGGTAATGATTATTCCTGCTGTAATGCTGCCTAGGGCGAGTCGGGTTAGGGGGGCGGTGATTAGTGGGTTGTTTTCGTTTATTGATACTATTGGGGGGATTCGGGTTTGTCCAGCTTGGACTAGGATGGTTATGCGGATGCTGTAGGTTGCGGTGAATGCTGTGGCTATAAGGGTTAGGAGTAGGGCTCAAGTATTTAGGTATGATGTGTTTAAGCTTTCGATGATGAGGTCTTTTGAGTAGAATCCGGCTAGGAATGGGGTTCCTATCAGCGCCAGGTTTCCGATGGTTAGGCAGGAAGTAGTGACTGGGAGTATTTTCTGTAGGCCTCCTATCTTTCGGATATCTTGTTCTCTGTTTAGGTTGTGGATGATAGACCCTGAGCATAGGAATAATATGGCTTTAAAGAAGGCATGGGTTGAGATGTGTAGGAAGGCTAGTTGTGGGAGGTTTAGTCCGATAGTGACTATTATTAGTCCTAGTCGGCTGGATGTTGAGAAAGCAATGATTTTTTTGATGTCATTTTGGGTTAGGGCGCATGTGGCAGCGAATAGGGTTGATAGAGCACCTAGGCATAGGCAGGCAGTTAGGGCTGTCTGGTTGGTGGCTAGCAGGGGGTGCATGCGGATGAGCAGGAAGATTCCGGCTACTACTATGGTACTGGAGTGCAGTAGGGCTGATACTGGGGTGGGGCCTTCTATTGCTGCGGGCAGTCATGGGTGGAGTCCAAATTGGGCGGATTTTCCTGCGGCTGCGAGGATTAATCCTATGAGGGGGAGGATTGGGGTTTGGTGGGGGTGTACGGCTTGTTGGATCTCTCAGGTGTTGAATGTTGAAGCTAGTCATGCTATGCTCAGGATCAGTCCGATGTCTCCGATTCGGTTGTAGATTACGGCTCGTAGGGCGGCGGTGTTGGCATCTGCTCGGCCTTGTCATCAGCCGATGAGAAGGAAGGACATGATTCGTACTCCTTCCCAGCCTACGAATAGGAGGAATATGTTGTTTGCGGTTGTTAGGAGGAGTATGGCGACTAGGAATGTCAGTAGGTAGGTGAAAAATTTTGTTACGTATGGCTCTGAGGCCATGTATCATATGGCGAATTGTAGGATTGATCATGTTACAAATAGGGCGATTGGAAGAAATGTTATTGAGTATTGGTCTATTTTTAGGCTCAGGGGGATTTTAAAGTTTATAATGAATTTTCACTCCCAGTGGCAGGTGACAGATTCTACTCCCGAGTAGATGAATGCGGTTGTAGGGGCTAGGCTAATTAGGAATGCGGTTTTAACAGCGCGGGTGGTGGCTTGTGGGGTGTTTTTAAAGTTTTTAAATAGAAATGGCAGGATGATTGGGGTTAGGAGGATTGTCAGCGTGAGTAGTGTGAGGGAGTTGATTAGTAGTGTGGGGTTCACTACTTTTACTTGGATTTGCACCAAGATGGGTGGTTCCTAAGACCAGTGGATTGCTGTTATCCTTTAAAAGTAAGGGGGCTGAGGTTTTAGGCTCAGATGTAAGAGTTAGCAGCTCTTGTTGGTTAAACCCTCCCCTTGGCAGGTAAGAAGGTTTGAACTTCTATTCTTAGAATCACAGTCTAATGTTTGGTTTAAACTATACTTGCATGAGGGGATTCCGGAGATCAGTTCGGGTTTGAGGATTAGGAGGAATATTGGGATAATGTGGAGTGTTATGAGCAGGTGTTCTCGCGTGGTTGAGTTTTGCATAGATGTGATGTGGGAGGGGATTGAGCCTCGTTGGGTCATTAGTAGTATGAATAAGGTGTAGGAGGCGGTTAGTAGGGTTGCGATTCCTGTTAGGATGATCGTGAAGGCAGATCAGTTGAATAAGGTGATTATAATGGTTAGCTCTGCTATGAGGTTTGTTGTTGGGGGTAAGGCTATGTTTGTTAGATTGGCCAGCAATCATCAGGTAGCTATGAGTGGTAGGAGAGGTTGTAGGCCTCGTGTGAGTAGTAGAATTCGGCTGTGCGTACGTTCATAGTTTGTGTTGGCTAGGCAGAATAGTATGGAGGAAGTTAGTCCATGGGAAATTATTAGGATCATTGCCCCTGAGAATGATCAGTGGGTTTGGATTATTCCTGCGGCGATAACTAGGCCTATGTGGCTAACGGATGAATAAGCGATTAGTGATTTTAGGTCTGTCTGTCGTAGGCAGATTGAGCTAGTCATTAGGGCGCCTCATAGGGCCAGGGTTAGGAAGGGGTAGTGCAGGAGGTTGGACAGTGGGCCCATAAATAGAGTGACTCGTATAATTCCGTATCCTCCTAGCTTTAGTAGTAGGGCGGCGAGGAGTATTGAGCCTGCGATGGGTGCTTCTACGTGGGCTTTTGGCAGTCAGAGGTGTAGGCCGTATAGTGGGGCTTTTACTATGAATGCTATGAGCAGTGCTAGACCTGATAGTATTCCTGTCCATGAGGTGGATAGGGTTGGGTGGGTTAGTTGTAGGGTTGGCAGGTGCAGGGTGCCAATTTTCACGTATAGGTGTATGATTGTGATTAGCAGGGGTAGAGAGCTTACTAGCGTGTAGAATAGCAGGTAGATGCCAGCGCTTAGGCGTTCTGGTTGGTTCCCCCATCGGGTGATTAAGATTAGGGTGGGAATGAGGGTTGCTTCAAATGAGATGTAAAATAGTGCTAGTTCTGTGGTGGAAAAGGCTAGTAGGATGAATGGCTGGACTGCGACTAAGGTTGAGATAAAGATTCGTTTGCGTTGTAGGGGTTCTTGTTGCAGGTGGTTTTGGCTTGCTATGAGTGGGAGTAGTCAGCAGGATAGTACTAGGAGGGGGGATGAGATTTGGTCAATTCCTGTTCAGTTGGATAAAAATTTGTAGGGGTAGTAGGTTGGGATTAATCACTGTAGGCTTAGGGCAGCGATTAGGAGGCTGTATAAGGTGGTGTTAGTCCATAGAAATTTTGGTGGAGACAGCAGGGCTGTTGGAAGAAGTATGATTGTGGGTAGGATGATTTTTAGCATTGCAGGAGGTTTAGGTTGTGTAGATGGTCGGAGCCATGTGTGCGGGTGGAGGCTACTAGGATGGCCAGGCCTGTGCCCGCCTCACACGCTGAGAAGGTTAGCATGAGAATTGGTACCATGGTGAATGAGGAGACTTGGTTTTCGATGGATCATATTGATAGGCCTACGAATATCGATAATATTATGCTTTCAAGGCATAGTAGGGCGGATACTAGGTGGGTTCAGTGGAAGGCTAGCCCTAGTCCGCTGAAAATGAAGGCTGAGTAGAAGCTTAAATGTAGGGGCGACATAAGAAAGTTACAGGGTTGGCTGTAATCTGCTGGGTCGAAACCAGCTATCTTTTTGGTTAGACTAACTTTCTGTTATTCTGCTCATTCTAGGCCCCCTTGAATTCACTCGTAGGCCAGTCCGAGTGTTAGGAGAAGGAGGATCACTACAGTTCAGGTGAGGGTCATTAGGGGGGATTGGAGTTGGACGGCTCATGGCAGGGGGAGTAGGAGGGCGATTTCTAGGTCGAATAGGACGAACAGGATGGCTACTGAGGAAGAATCGGACTGAGAATGGTAATCGAGCAGATCCAAGTGGGTCGAATCCACATTCGTACGGTGAGAGTTTCTCTGAGTCGGGGTTTATTTGGGCGAGTCAGAAGTTTAATGCGGTTAGGGCGGCGCTTAGGATTGATGATAGGGCGAATATGAACATGAGTGCGTTCATTGCTCTCCTCTGGGTTTATACCAGATTCTAGAGATTGGAAGTCAATTGTAATTAATATACTAGAAGAGCAAGATCCTCATCAGTAGATGGTTATGTAGAGGAATAGTCAGATGACGTCTACGAAGTGTCAGTATCAGGCTGCTGCCTCGAATCCGAAGTGGTGGTCTGATGTAAAGTGGAACTTGATCAGTCGGAAGAGGCAGACGGTCAGGAAGGAGGATCCGATGATTACGTGGAGTCCGTGGAATCCAGTGGCAACGAAGAAGGTAGATCCGTAGACGCTATCGGCGATTGAGAATGGGGCTTCGTGGTATTCTATTGCTTGTAGGGCTGTGAAGTAGAATCCCAGGAGGATCGTTAGGGTTAGGGCGTGGATGGCGTGTTTTCGGTTTCCTTCTGTGATGCTGTGATGGGCTCACGTTACGGTAACGCCTGAGGCTAGTAGGATGGCTGTGTTTAGTAGGGGGACTTCTATCGGGTTGAGTGGTTTAATTCCTGTTGGGGGTCATTGGCCTCCTAGTTCTGGGGTTGGGGCCAGGCTCGAGTGGAAGAACGCTCAGAAGAACCCTAAGAAGAAGAATGCTTCGGATGTGATGAAAAGGATTATGCCGTATCGTAGGCCTTTTTGGACTGTGGGAGTGTGATGGCCTTGGAAGGTGCTTTCTCGTACAATGTCTCGTCATCATTGGAGTATTACTAGGAGTATTGAGATGAGGCCTAGGGTTAGTAGTATGGATGAGTTGTAGTGGAATCACATGATTAATCCTGAGGTTGTGAGTAGGGCGGTGGCTGCCCCGAAGATTGGTCAAGGGCTTGGGTCAACTATGTGGTATGAGTGTGCTTGGTGTGCCATTAGATGTTTTCTTGTAAGTATAGGCTTAGAAGGAGCACGAAGACGTAGGCCTGGATTATGGCTACTGCTACTTCTAGGATGGTTAGGAGTAGTAGGATGATTATTGTTAGGATGGATACTGCAGGAAGGGTGGGTATTAATGCAATGGAGGCTGTAGAGATGAGTTGGATGAGTAAGTGTCCTGCTGTAAGGTTGGCTGTAAGGCGGACTCCGAGGGCTAGGGGGCGGATTAGTAGGCTGGTTGTTTCGATCAGGATTAGTGCGGGGATTAGGGGTGTAGGGGTACCTTCGGGTAATAGGTGGGCTAAAGAGGCTGATGGTTGGTTTCGTAGGCCTGTTAGTAGTGTGGCGAGCCATAGTGGGAAGGCTAGGGCTATGTTCATAGATAGTTGGGTGGTTGGGGTGAATGTATATGGAAGGAGGCCTAGAAGGTTGATTGTAAGAAGTATGATTATTAGGGATGTAAATATTATGGCTCATTTGTGGCCATTTTTGTTGAGTGGGACTATTAGTTGTTTTGTGATTAGGTGAAGGAGTCATGTTTGGATAGTAGAAAGGCGGTTGTTGATTCATCGGTTGTTTGGGGACGGGAATAGTAGGGCTGGGAAGAGTAGGGATAGTAGGATTAAGGGGATGCCAAATAGATTGGGGCTGGAAAATTGGTCAAAGAAGCTTAGGTTCATGGTCAGGATCATGGTGTGGGTTTGGTAGTGAGGGAGGTCTTATTTGATGGGGGGTTGGTTGTGGTGAAGGCTAGTAGTTTTGGTTGGATGAGGAGTGCTAGGGTTTATCAGGTTATAATTATGATTGAAAATCATGGTGCGGGGTTAAGCTGTGGCATATCATTAAGGAGGGGGAAGTCCCTCTTTGGCTAGCTTAAAAGGCTAGTGCTGTTGCATAGCTTCTTAATGATTAGGATGATGATAGAAGGGACGATCAGGCCTCGAAATGTGGGAGTGGGGTTGATTCTACTACAATGGGTATGTAGCTGTGATTAGCCCCGCAAATTTCTGAGCATTGTCCGTAAAAAATCCCAGGCCGGGTGGTAATGAATGAAGTTTGGTTTAGTCGGCCTGGGATTGCGTCTGTTTTAACTCCGAGCGTTGGGACTGCTCAGGAGTGGAGTACGTCTCCTGCAGTAATGATCACGCGGATGGGGGATTCTATTGGGATAACTACGCGGTGGTCAACTTCTAGCAGTCGGAAGTGGCCGTTGGGTAAGTCTGGGGTGGGCACTATGTAGGAGTCGAATGATAGGTCTTTGAAGTCTGTGTATTCGTAGCTTCAGTATCATTGGTGGCCGATGGCTTTTAGGGTGAGGTCTGGTTCATCGATTTTGTCCATTATGTAGAGGATTTGTAGGGATGGGAGGGCGAGGAGTACCAGGACGATAGCAGGTAGGATTGTCCAGATCAGCTCTACTTCTTGGGCGTCTACAGCATTGGACGAGAGTTTTTCTGTTAGTATGTGGGCTAAAAGGTAGAGAACTAGGCTGCAGATAGCTAGGGCAACGATTAGGGCGTGGTCGTGGAATTCAACGAGTTCTTCTATGATGGGTGATGAGGCGTCTTGGAATCCTAGTTGGGAGTGGTTGGCCACATGAGATGTACAGGATTTTTACCTGTGATTTAGTCTTGACAAGGCTATGTAATTGGTTTACTAACGTCTCATAAGAAAGAAGCATGAGCGGTTAATGCAGTTGGCTTGAAACCAGCATGTGAGGGTTCGATTCCTTCCTTTCTTGTACTTGGACGAAGGCCGGTTCCTCGAAAGTATGGTATGGGGGAGGGCAGCCGTGGATTCATTCAACGTTTGTGGTAGTTAGTTCTGGTTGTAGGACTTTTCGTTTGGCCGGAAAGGCTTCTCAGATGATGAATATTAGTATGATTACGGCTACTATTGAGATTAGGGAGCCGATGGAGGAAATGGTGTTTCATAGTGTGTAGGCGTCGGGATAGTCCGAGTATCGTCGGGGTATTCCTGCTAGGCCTAGGAAGTGCTGGGGGAAGAACGTTAGGTTTACTCTTGTAAATATTACCCCGAAGTGGGCTTTTGCTCATGTTTGGTGTAGGGTAAACCCAGTGAGTAGTGGGAATCAGTGAGTAAATCCTGCTAGAATGGCAAAGACGGCGCCTATGGATAGGACGTAGTGGAAGTGGGCAACTACGTAGTACGTGTCGTGCAGGGCGATGTCTAGGGAAGAGTTTGCAAGAACGATTCCTGTTAATCCTCCGATGGTAAATAGGAAGATAAATCCTAGAGCTCATAGTATTGGGGGGGTCTCATTTGATTGTTCCTCCGTGCAGGGTGGCTAGTCAGCTAAATACTTTGATTCCGGTAGGGATGGCAATGATTATAGTGGCTGATGTAAAGTAGGCTCGGGTATCAACGTCTATTCCTACTGTAAACATGTGGTGAGCTCAGACGATGAATCCTAGGAAGCCGATGGATAGTATGGCTCAGACTATTCCCATGTAGCCGAAGGGCTCCTTTTTGCCTGAGTAGTACGTGACTACGTGTGAGATGATTCCGAACCCCGGTAGGATCAGAATATAGACTTCTGGGTGTCCGAAGAATCAGAATAGGTGTTGGTACAGGATTGGGTCTCCTCCTCCAGCGGGGTCGAAGAATGTGGTGTTTAGGTTTCGATCAGTTAGTAATATTGTAATACCGGCGGCGAGTACGGGGAGTGATAGAAGGAGTAGGATGGCGGTAATTAGTACGGATCAGACAAATAGTGGGGTTTGGTATTGTGAGAGTGCGGGGGGTTTTATGTTGATGGCTGTGGTGATAAAGTTGATGGCCCCAAGGATGGAGGAGATACCGGCTAAGTGGAGTGAGAAGATAGCCAGGTCTACTGAAGCTCCGGCGTGGGCAAGGTTACCTGCTAGGGGAGGGTAGACAGTTCAGCCTGTGCCGGCGCCAGCTTCTACAGTGGATGAGACTAGTAGTAGGAGGAATGATGGGGGGAGGAGTCAAAAGCTTATGTTGTTTATTCGCGGGAATGCTATGTCGGCGGCACCGATTATGAGGGGGACTACTCAGTTGCCGAATCCTCCGATCATGAGCGGATGCAGTGCAGTGAGTCCAGAGAGTGCACTGGCACCACTGGGCATGCAGTGCAGTGAGTCCAGAGAGTGCACTGGCACCACTGGGGATGCACTTCAGTGACTCCAGAGAGTGCACTGGCACCACTGGGGATGCAGTGCAGTGAGTCCAAAGACTTCACTGGCAAAACTGGGGATGCAGTGCAGTGAGTCCAGAGAGTGCACTGGCACCACTGGGGATGCAGTGCAGTGAGTCCAGAGATTGCACTGGCACCACCGGCGATGCAGTGCAGTGAGTCCAGAGAGTGCACTGGCACCACTGGGGATGCACTGCAGTGAGTCCAGAGAGTGCACTGGCACCACTGGTGATGCAGTACAGTGAGTCCAGAGAGTGCACTGGCACCACTGGGGATGCACTGCAGTGAGTCCAGAGAGTGCACTGGCACCACTGGGGATGCACTGCAGTGAGTCCAGAGAGTGCACTGACACGACTGGGGATGCAGTGCAGTGAGTCCAGAGAGTGCACTGGCACCACTGGGGATGCAGTGCAGTGAGTCCAGAGAGTGCTCTGGCACCACTGGGGATGCAGTGCAGTGAGTCCAGAGAGTGCACTGGCACCACTGGGGATGCAGTCCAGTGAGTCCAGAGAGTGCACTGGCACCACTGGGGATGCAGTCCAGTGAGTCCAGAGAGTGCACTGGCACCACTGGGGATGCAGCGCAGTGACTGCAGAGAGTACACTGGCACCACCGGGGATTCACTGCAGTGATTCCAGAGAGTGCACTGGCACCACCTGTGATGCAGTGCAGTGAGTCCAGTGAGTGCACTGGCACCACTGGGGATGCAGTGCTGTGACTCCAGAGAGCGCACTGGCACCACTGGGGATGCAGTGCAGTGAGTCCAGTGAGTGCACTGGCACCACTGGGGGTGCAGTACAGTGAGTCCAGAGAGTGCACTGACACCACTGGGGATGCAGTGCAGTGAGTCCAGAGAGTGCACTGGCACCAATGGGGATGCAGTGCAGTGAGTCCAGAGAGTGCACTGGCACCACTGGGGATGCAGTGCAGTGAGACCAGAGAGTACACTGGCACCACTGGGGATGCACTGCAGTGAGTCCAGAGAGTGCACTGGCACCACTGGGGATGTACTGCAGTTAGTCCAGAGAGTGCACTGTCTCCACTGGGGATGCAGTACAGTGAGTCCAGAGAGTGCACTGGCACCAGTGGGGATGCAGTACTGTGAGTCCAGAGAGTGCACTGGCACCACTGGACATGCAGTGCAGTGAGTCCAGAGAGTGCACTGGCACCACTGGGGATGCACTTCAGTGACTCCAGAGAGTGCACTGGCACCACTGGGGATGCAGTGCAGTGAGTCCAAAGACTTCACTGGCACCACTGGGGATGCAGTGCAGTGAGTCCAGAGAGTGCACTGGCACCACTGGGGATGCAGTGAAGTGAGTGCAGAGAGTGCACTGGCACCACTGGGGATGCACTGCAGTGAGCCCAGAGAGTGCACTGGCACCACTGGGGATGCACTACAGTGAGTCCAGAGAGTGCACTGGCACCACTGGGGATGCAGTGCAGTGAGTCCAGAGAGTGCACTGGCACCACTGGGGATGCAGTGCAGTGAGTCCAGTGAGTGTACTGGCACCACTGGGGATGCACTTCAGTGAGCCCAGAGAGTGCACTGGCACCACTGAGAATGCACTTCAGTGAGTCCAGAGAGTGCACTGGCACCACTGGGGATGCACTGCAGTGATTCCAGAGAGTGCACTAGCACCAATGGGGATGCAGTGCAGTGAATCCTGTGAGTACACTGGCACCACTGGGGATGCAGTGCAGTGAGTCCAGAGAGCTCACTGGCACCACTGGGGATGCAGTGCAGTGAGTCCAGAGAGTGCACTGGCACCACTGGAGATGCAGTACAGTGAGTCCAGTGAATGCACTGGAACCACTTGGGATGCAGTGCAGTGAGTCCAGAGAGTGCACTGGCACCACTGCTGATGCAGTACAGTGAGTCCAGTGAGTGCACTGGTACCACTGGGCCTGCAGTGCAGTGAGTCCAGAGAGTGCACTGGCACCACTGGGGATGCAGTGCAGTGAGTCCAGAGAGTGCACTGGCACCACCGATGATGCAGTACAGTGAGTCCAGTGAGTGCACTGGCACCACTGGGGATGTAGTGCAGTGACTCGAGAGAGTGCACTGGCACCACTGGGGATGCAGTGCAGTGAGTCCAGAGAGTGCACTGGCACCACTGGGGATGCAGTGCAGTGAGTCCAGAGAGTACACTGGCAGCAGTGGGGATGCAGTGTAGTGAGTCCAGAGACTTCACTGGCACCACTGGGGATGCAGTGCAGTGAGTCCAGAGAGTGCACTGGCACCACTGGGGATGCAGTGCAGTGAGTCCAGAGACTTCACTGGCACCACTGGGGATGCAGTGCAGTGAGTCCAGAGAGTGCATTGACACCACTGGGGCTGCAGTGCAGTGAGTCCAGAGAGTGCACTGGCACCACTGGGGATGCACTGCTGTGAGTCCAGAGAGTGCACTGGCACCACTGGTGATGCAGTACAGTGAGTCCAGAGAGTGCACTGGCACCACTGGGGATGCACTGCAGTGAGTCCAGAGAGTGCACTGGCACCACTGGGGATGCACTACAGTGAGTCCAGAGATTGCACTGGCACCACTGGGGATGCAGTGCAGTGAGTCCAGAGAGTGCACTGGCACCACTGGGGATGCACTTCAGTGAGTACAGAGAGTGCACAGACACCACTGCGGATACAGTGCAGTGAGTCCAGAGAGTGCACTGGCACCACTGGGGATGCAGTGCAGTGAGTCCAGAGAGTGCTCTGGCACCACTGGGGATGCAGTGCAGTGAGTCCAGAGAGTACACTGGCACCACTGGGGATGCAGTGCAGTGAGTCCAGAGAGTGCACTGGCACCACAGGGGATGTAGTGCATTGAGTCCAGAGAGTGCACTGGCACCACTGGGGATGCACTTCAGTGAGTACAGAGAGTGCACAGACACCACTGCGGATACAGTGCAGTGAGTCCAGAGAGTGCACTGGCACCACTGGGGATGCAGTGCAGTGAGTCCAGAGAGTGCTCTGGCACCACTGGGGATGCAGTGCAGTGAGTCCAGAGAGTACACTGGCACCACTGGGGATGCAGTGCAGTGAGTCCAGAGAGTGCACTGGCACCACAGGGGATGTAGTGCATTGAGTCCAGAGAGTGCACTGGCACCACTGGTGATGCAGTCCAGTGAGTCCAGTGAATGAGTGGACTGCATCCCCAGTGGTGTCAGTGCACTCTCTGGACTCACTGTACTGCACCCCCAGTGGTGCCAGTGCACTCACTGGACTCACTGCACTGCATCACAGGTGGTGCCAGTGCACTCTCTGGACTCACTGCAGTGAATCCCCGGTGGTGCCAGTGTACTCTCTGCAGTCACTGCGCTGCATCCCCAGTGGTGCCAGTGTACTCACTGGACTCACTGGACTGCATCCCCAGTGGTGCCAGTGCACTCTCTGGACTCACTGCACTGCATCCCCAGTGGTGCCAGTGCACTCTCTGGACTCACTGCACTGCATCCCCAGTGGTGCCAATGCACTCACTGGACTCACTGCAGTGCATCCCCAGTGGTGCCAGTGCACTCTCTGGACTCACTGCACTGCATCCCCAGTCGTGTCAGTGCACTCTCTGGACTCACTGAAGTGCATCCCCAGTTGTGCCAGTGCACTCTCTGGACTCAATGCACTGCATCCCCAGTAGTGCCAGTGCACTCTCTGGACTCAGTGCACTGCATCCCCAGTGGTGCCAGTGCAATCTCTGGACTCACTGTAGTGCATCCCCACTGCTGCCAGTGCACTCTCTGGACTCACTGCACTGCATCCCCAGTGGTGCCAGTGCACTCTCTGGACTCACTGTACTGCATCACCAGTGGTGCCAGTGCACTCTCTGGACTCACTGCAGTGCATCCCCAGTGGTGCCAGTGCACTCTCTGGACTCACTGCACTGCATCGCCGGTGGTGCCAGTGCAATCTCTGGACTCACTGCACTGCATCCCCAGTGGTGCCAGTGCACTCTCTGGACTCACTGCACTGCATCCCCAGTTTTGCCAGTGAAGTCTTTGGACTCACTGCACTGCATCCCCAGTGGTGCCAGTGCACTCTCTGGAGTCACTGAAATGCATCCCCAGTGGTGCCAGTGCACTCTCTGGACTCACTGCACTGCATGCCCAGTGGTGCCAGTGCACTCTCTGGACTCACTGCACTGCATCCGCTCATGATCGGAGGATTCGGCAACTGAGTAGTCCCCCTCATAATCGGTGCCCCCGACATAGCATTCCCGCGAATAAACAACATAAGCTTTTGACTCCTCCCCCCATCATTCCTCCTACTACTAGTCTCATCCACTGTAGAAGCTGGCGCCGGCACAGGCTGAACTGTCTACCCTCCCCTAGCAGGTAACCTTGCCCACGCCGGAGCTTCAGTAGACCTGGCTATCTTCTCACTCCACTTAGCCGGTATCTCCTCCATCCTTGGGGCCATCAACTTTATCACCACAGCCATCAACATAAAACCCCCCGCACTCTCACAATACCAAACCCCACTATTTGTCTGATCCGTACTAATTACCGCCATCCTACTCCTTCTATCACTCCCCGTACTCGCCGCCGGTATTACAATATTACTAACTGATCGAAACCTAAACACCACATTCTTCGACCCCGCTGGAGGAGGAGACCCAATCCTGTACCAACACCTATTCTGATTCTTCGGACACCCAGAAGTCTATATTCTGATCCTACCGGGGTTCGGAATCATCTCACACGTAGTCACGTACTACTCAGGCAAAAAGGAGCCCTTCGGCTACATGGGAATAGTCTGAGCCATACTATCCATCGGCTTCCTAGGATTCATCGTCTGAGCTCACCACATGTTTACAGTAGGAATAGACGTTGATACCCGAGCCTACTTTACATCAGCCACTATAATCATTGCCATCCCTACCGGAATCAAAGTATTTAGCTGACTAGCCACCCTGCACGGAGGAACAATCAAATGAGACCCCCCCCAATACTATGAGCTCTAGGATTTATCTTCCTATTTACCATCGGAGGATTAACAGGAATCGTTCTTGCAAACTCTTCCCTAGACATCGCCCTGCACGACACGTACTACGTAGTTGCCCACTTCCACTACGTCCTATCCATAGGCGCCGTCTTTGCCATTCTAGCAGGATTTACTCACTGATTCCCACTACTCACTGGGTTTACCCTACACCAAACATGAGCAAAAGCCCACTTCGGGGTAATATTTACAAGAGTAAACCTAACGTTCTTCCCCCAGCACTTCCTAGGCCTAGCAGGAATACCCCGACGATACTCGGACTATCCCGACGCCTACACACTATGAAACACCATTTCCTCCATCGGCTCCCTAATCTCAATAGTAGCCGTAATCATACTAATATTCATCATCTGAGAAGCCTTTCCGGCCAAACGAAAAGTCCTACAACCAGAACTAACTACCACAAACGTTGAATGAATCCACGGCTGCCCTCCCCCATACCATACTTTCGAGGAACCGGCCTTCGTCCAAGTACAAGAAAGGAAGGAATCGAACCCTCACATGCTGGTTTCAAGCCAACTGCATTCACCGCTCATGCTTCTTTCTTATGAGACGTTAGTAAACCAATTACATAGCCTTGTCAAGACTAAATCACAGGTAAAAATCCTGTACATCTCATGTGGCCAACCACTCCCAACTAGGATTCCAAGACGCCTCATCACCCATCATAGAAGAACTCGTTGAATTCCACGACCACGCCCTAATCGTTGCCCTAGCTATCTGCAGCCTAGTTCTCTACCTTTTAGCCCACATACTAACAGAAAAACTCTCGTCCAATGCTGTAGACGCCCAAGAAGTAGAGCTGATCTGGACAATCCTACCTGCTATCGTCCTGGTACTCCTCGCCCTCCCATCCCTACAAATCCTCTACATAATGGACAAAATCGATGAACCAGACCTCACCCTAAAAGCCATCGGCCACCGATGATACTGAAGCTACGAATACACAGACTTCAAAGACCTATCATTCGACTCCTACATAGTGCCCACCCCAGACTTACCCAACGGCCACTTCCGACTGCTAGAAGTTGACCACCGCGTAGTTATCCCAATAGAATCCCCCATCCGCGTGATCATTACTGCAGGAGACGTACTCCACTCCTGAGCAGTCCCAACGCTCGGAGTTAAAACAGACGCAATCCCAGGCCGACTAAACCAAACTTCATTCATTACCACCCGGCCTGGGATTTTTTACGGACAATGCTCAGAAATTTGCGGGGCTAATCACAGCTACATACCCATTGTAGTAGAATCAACCCCACTCCCACATTTCGAGGCCTGATCGTCCCTTCTATCATCATCCTAATCATTAAGAAGCTATGCAACAGCACTAGCCTTTTAAGCTAGCCAAAGAGGGACTTCCCCCTCCTTAATGATATGCCACAGCTTAACCCCGCACCATGATTTTCAATCATAATTATAACCTGATTAACCCTAGCACTCCTCATCCAACCAAAACTACTAGCCTTCACCACAACCAACCCCCCATCAAATAAGACCTCCCTCACTACCAAACCCACACCATGATCCTGACCATGAACCTAAGCTTCTTTGACCAATTTTCCAGCCCCAATCTATTCGGCATCCCCTTAATCCTACTATCCCTACTCTTCCCAGCCCTACTATTCCCGTCCCCAAACAACCGATGAATCAACAACCGCCTTTCTACTATCCAAACATGACTCCTTCACCTAATCACAAAACAACTAATAGTCCCACTCAACAAAAATGGCCACAAATGAGCCATAATATTTACATCCCTAATAATCATACTTCTTACAATCAACCTTCTAGGCCTCCTTCCATATACATTCACCCCAACCACCCAACTATCTATGAACATAGCCCTAGCCTTCCCACTATGGCTCGCCACACTACTAACAGGCCTACGAAACCAACCATCAGCCTCTTTAGCCCACCTATTACCCGAAGGTACCCCTACACCCCTAATCCCCGCACTAATCCTGATCGAAACAACCAGCCTACTAATCCGCCCCCTAGCCCTCGGAGTCCGCCTTACAGCCAACCTTACAGCAGGACACTTACTCATCCAACTCATCTCTACAGCCTCCATTGCATTAATACCCACCCTTCCTGCAGTATCCATCCTAACAATAATCATCCTACTACTCCTAACCATCCTAGAAGTAGCAGTAGCCATAATCCAGGCCTACGTCTTCGTGCTCCTTCTAAGCCTATACTTACAAGAAAACATCTAATGGCACACCAAGCACACTCATACCACATAGTTGACCCAAGCCCTTGACCAATCTTCGGGGCAGCCGCCGCCCTACTCACAACCTCAGGATTAATCATGTGATTCCACTACAACTCATCCATACTACTAACCCTAGGCCTCATCTCAATACTCCTAGTAATACTCCAATGATGACGAGACATTGTACGAGAAAGCACCTTCCAAGGCCATCACACTCCCACAGTCCAAAAAGGCCTACGATACGGCATAATCCTTTTCATCACATCCGAAGCATTCTTCTTCTTAGGGTTCTTCTGAGCGTTCTTCCACTCGAGCCTGGCCCCAACCCCAGAACTAGGAGGCCAATGACCCCCAACAGGAATTAAACCACTCAACCCGATAGAAGTCCCCCTACTAAACACAGCCATCCTACTAGCCTCAGGCGTTACCGTAACGTGAGCCCATCACAGCATCACAGAAGGAAACCGAAAACACGCCATCCACGCCCTAACCCTAACGATCCTCCTGGGATTCTACTTCACAGCCCTACAAGCAATAGAATACCACGAAGCCCCATTCTCAATCGCCGATAGCGTCTACGGATCTACCTTCTTCGTTGCCACTGGATTCCACGGACTCCACGTAATCATCGGATCCTCCTTCCTGACCGTCTGCCTCTTCCGACTGATCAAGTTCCACTTTACATCAGACCACCACTTCGGATTCGAGGCAGCAGCCTGATACTGACACTTCGTAGACGTCATCTGACTATTCCTCTACATAACCATCTACTGATGAGGATCTTGCTCTTCTAGTATATTAATTACAATTGACTTCCAATCTCTAGAATCTGGTATAAACCCAGAGGAGAGCAATGAACGCACTCATGTTCATATTCGCCCTATCATCAATCCTAAGCGCCGCCCTAACCGCATTAAACTTCTGACTCGCCCAAATAAACCCCGACTCAGAGAAACTCTCACCGTACGAATGTGGATTCGACCCACTTGGATCTGCTCGATTACCATTCTCAGTCCGATTCTTCCTCAGTAGCCATCCTGTTCGTCCTATTCGACCTAGAAATCGCCCTCCTACTCCCCCTGCCATGAGCCGTCCAACTCCAATCCCCCCTAATGACCCTCACCTGAACTGTAGTGATCCTCCTTCTCCTAACACTCGGACTGGCCTACGAGTGAATTCAAGGGGGCCTAGAATGAGCAGAATAACAGAAAGTTAGTCTAACCAAAAAGATAGCTGGTTTCGACCCAGCAGATTACAGCCAACCCTGTAACTTTCTTATGTCGCCCCTACATTTAAGCTTCTACTCAGCCTTCATTTTCAGCGGACTAGGGCTAGCCTTCCACCGAACCCACCTAGTATCCGCCCTACTATGCCTTGAAAGCATAATATTATCGATATTCGTAGGCCTATCAATATGATCCATCGAAAACCAAGTCTCCTCATTCACCATGGTACCAATTCTCATGCTAACCTTCTCAGCGTGTGAGGCGGGCACAGGCCTGGCCATCCTAGTAGCTTCCACCCGCACACATGGCTCCGACCATCTACACAACCTAAACCTCCTGCAATGCTAAAAATCATCCTACCCACAATCATACTTCTTCCAACAGCCCTGCTGTCTCCACCAAAATTTCTATGGACTAACACCACCTTATACAGCCTCCTAATCGCTGCCCTAAGCCTACAGTGATTAATCCCAACCTACTACCCCTACAAATTTTTATCCAACTGAACAGGAATTGACCAAATCTCATCCCCCCTCCTAGTACTATCCTGCTGACTACTCCCACTCATAGCAAGCCAAAACCACCTGCAACAAGAACCCCTACAACGCAAACGAATCTTTATCTCAACCTTAGTCGCAGTCCAGCCATTCATCCTACTAGCCTTTTCCACCACAGAACTAGCACTATTTTACATCTCATTTGAAGCAACCCTCATTCCCACCCTAATCTTAATCACCCGATGGGGGAACCAACCAGAACGCCTAAGCGCTGGCATCTACCTGCTATTCTACACGCTAGTAAGCTCTCTACCCCTGCTAATCACAATCATACACCTATACGTGAAAATTGGCACCCTGCACCTGCCAACCCTACAACTAACCCACCCAACCCTATCCACCTCATGGACAGGAATACTATCAGGTCTAGCACTGCTCATAGCATTCATAGTAAAAGCCCCACTATACGGCCTACACCTCTGACTGCCAAAAGCCCACGTAGAAGCACCCATCGCAGGCTCAATACTCCTCGCCGCCCTACTACTAAAGCTAGGAGGATACGGAATTATACGAGTCACTCTATTTATGGGCCCACTGTCCAACCTCCTGCACTACCCCTTCCTAACCCTGGCCCTATGAGGCGCCCTAATGACTAGCTCAATCTGCCTACGACAGACAGACCTAAAATCACTAATCGCTTATTCATCCGTTAGCCACATAGGCCTAGTTATCGCCGCAGGAATAATCCAAACCCACTGATCATTCTCAGGGGCAATGATCCTAATAATTTCCCATGGACTAACTTCCTCCATACTATTCTGCCTAGCCAACACAAACTATGAACGTACGCACAGCCGAATTCTACTACTCACACGAGGCCTACAACCTCTCCTACCACTCATAGCTACCTGATGATTGCTGGCCAATCTAACAAACATAGCCTTACCCCCAACAACAAACCTCATAGCAGAGCTAACCATTATAATCACCTTATTCAACTGATCTGCCTTCACGATCATCCTAACAGGAATCGCAACCCTACTAACCGCCTCCTACACCTTATTCATACTACTAATGACCCAACGAGGCTCAATCCCCTCCCACATCACATCTATGCAAAACTCAACCACGCGAGAACACCTGCTCATAACACTCCACATTATCCCAATATTCCTCCTAATCCTCAAACCCGAACTGATCTCCGGAATCCCCTCATGCAAGTATAGTTTAAACCAAACATTAGACTGTGATTCTAAGAATAGAAGTTCAAACCTTCTTACCTGCCGAGGGGAGGGTTTAACCAACAAGAGCTGCTAACTCTTACATCTGAGCCTAAAACCTCAGCCCCCTTACTTTTAAAGGATAACAGCAATCCACTGGTCTTAGGAACCACCCATCTTGGTGCAAATCCAAGTAAAAGTAGTGAACCCCACACTACTAATCAACTCCCTCACACTACTCACGCTGACAATCCTCCTAACCCCAATCATCCTGCCATTTCTATTTAAAAACTTTAAAAACACCCCACAAGCCACCACCCGCGCTGTTAAAACCGCATTCCTAATTAGCCTAGCCCCTACAACCGCATTCATCTACTCGGGAGTAGAATCTGTCACCTGCCACTGGGAGTGAAAATTCATTATAAACTTTAAAATCCCCCTGAGCCTAAAAATAGACCAATACTCAATAACATTTCTTCCAATCGCCCTATTTGTAACATGATCAATCCTACAATTCGCCATATGATACATGGCCTCAGAGCCATACGTAACAAAATTTTTCACCTACCTACTGACATTCCTAGTCGCCATACTCCTCCTAACAACCGCAAACAACATATTCCTCCTATTCGTAGGCTGGGAAGGAGTACGAATCATGTCCTTCCTTCTCATCGGCTGATGACAAGGCCGAGCAGATGCCAACACCGCCGCCCTACAAGCCGTAATCTACAACCGAATCGGAGACATCGGACTGATCCTGAGCATAGCATGACTAGCTTCAACATTCAACACCTGAGAGATCCAACAAGCCGTACACCCCCACCAAACCCCAATCCTCCCCCTCATAGGATTAATCCTCGCAGCCGCAGGAAAATCCGCCCAATTTGGACTCCACCCATGACTGCCCGCAGCAATAGAAGGCCCCACCCCAGTATCAGCCCTACTGCACTCCAGTACCATAGTAGTAGCCGGAATCTTCCTGCTCATCCGCATGCACCCCCTGCTAGCCACCAACCAGACAGCCCTAACTGCCTGCCTATGCCTAGGTGCTCTATCAACCCTATTCGCTGCCACATGCGCCCTAACCCAAAATGACATCAAAAAAATCATTGCTTTCTCAACATCCAGCCAACTAGGACTAATAATAGTCACTATCGGACTAAACCTCCCACAACTAGCCTTCCTACACATCTCAACCCATGCCTTCTTTAAAGCCATACTATTCCTATGCTCAGGGTCTATCATCCACAACCTAAACGGAGAACAAGATATCCGAAAGATAGGAGGCCTACAGAAAATACTCCCAGTCACTACTTCCTGCCTAACCATCGGAAACCTGGCGCTGATAGGAACCCCATTCCTAGCCGGATTCTACTCAAAAGACCTCATCATCGAAAGCTTAAACACATCATACCTAAATACTTGAGCCCTACTCCTAACCCTTATAGCCACAGCATTCACCGCAACCTACAGCATCCGCATAACCATCCTAGTCCAAGCTGGACAAACCCGAATCCCCCCAATAGTATCAATAAACGAAAACAACCCACTAATCACCGCCCCCCTAACCCGACTCGCCCTAGGCAGCATTACAGCAGGAATAATCATTACCTCTTTCATCACACCAACCAAAACCCCCCCAATAACCATACCCCTTATCACCAAAACCGCTGCCATCCTCATAACAATCCTAGGAATCATCCTAGCCCTAGAACTATCGAACATAACACACACCCTCACTCACCCCAAACCAAACCCCCTCATAAACTTCTCCTCTGCATTAGGGTACTTCAACCCCCTAGTACACCGATTCTTCTCCAAAAACCTACTAGAAAAGGGACAAAACATTGCCCTACACTTGATCGACCTCTCCTGACTCAAAAAAATAGGGCCAGAGGGCCTTGCTGAACTACAAGTAGCCGCAAGCAAAGCCGCAACCTCAATACACACAGGGCTAATTAAGGCCTACCTAGGATCCTTCGCCCTCTCCATCCTGGTAATAATCCTAATAACACACAGACTCACTAATGGCCCCTAACATCCGCAAATCCCATCCCCTACTAAAAATAATCAACAACTCCCTAATCGACCTACCCGCCCCCTCCAACATCTCTGCCTGATGAAACTTCGGCTCCCTTCTAGCCATCTGCTTAGCCACACAAATCCTAACAGGCCTGCTACTAGCCATACACTACACCGCAGACACTTCACTCGCCTTCTCCTCAGTAGCTCACACATGCCGAGACGTCCAGTACGGATGGCTCATCCGCAACCTCCACGCCAACAGTGCTTCGCTCTTCTTTATCTGCATCTACTTACACATCGGACGAGGCCTCTACTACGGCTCCTACCTATACAAAGAAACCTGAAACACAGGAGTAATCCTCCTACTCACCCTAATAGCAACTGCCTTCGTAGGGTATGTCCTACCATGAGGACAAATGTCATTCTGAGGGGCCACCGTAATCACCAACCTATTCTCAGCCATCCCGTACATTGGGCAAACTCTAGTAGAATGAGCCTGAGGAGGATTCTCAGTAGACAATCCAACCTTAACCCGATTCTTCGCCATCCACTTCCTACTGCCCTTCCTAATTGCAGGAATCACCCTAGTCCACCTAACCTTCCTACACGAATCAGGCTCAAATAACCCACTAGGAATCGTATCAGACTGCGACAAAATCCAATTCCACCCATACTTCTCCATTAAAGACAGCTTAGGGCTTACCCTAATAATCACCCCTCTAATAGCACTAGCCCTATTTTCACCGAACCTCCTGGTTCTTGGAATCCTAGTTGGGAGTGGTTGGCCACATGAGATGTGCAGGATTTTTACCTGTGATTTAGTCTTGACAAGGCTATGTAATTGGTTTACTAACGTCTCATAAGAAAGAAGCATGAGCGGTTAATGCAGTTGGCTTGAAACCCATCCCCAGTGGTGCAAGTGCACTCTCTGAACTCACTGAAGTGCATCCCCAGTGGTGCCAGTGCACTCTCTGCACTCACTGCACTGCATCCCCAGTGGTGCCAGTGCAATCTCTGGACTCACTGCAGAGCATCCCCAGTGGTGCCAGTGCACTCTGTGGACTCACTGTAGTGCATCCCCAGTGGTGCCAGTGCACTCTCTGGACTCACTGCACTGCATCCCCAGTGGTGCCAGTGCGCTCTCTGGAGTCACAGCACTGCATCCCCAGTGGTGCCAGTGCAATCTCTGGATTCACTGCACTGCATCCCCAGTGGTGCCAGTGCACTCTCTGGACTCACTGAAGTGCATCCCCATTGGTGCCATTGCACTATCTGCACTCACTGAACTGCATCCCCAGTGGTGCCAGTGCACTCACTGGACTGACTGCACTGCATCCCCAGTGGTGCCAGTGCGCTCTCCGGAGTCACAGCACTGCATCCCCAGTGGTGCCAGTGCACTCACTGGACACACTGTACTGCATCACAGGTGGTGCCAGTGCACTCTCTGCACTCACTGCACAGCATCCCCAGTGGTGCCAGTGCATTCACTGGACTCACTGGACTGCATCCACAGTGGTGCCAGTGCACTCTCTGGACTCACTGCACTGCATCCCCAGTGGTGCCAGTGCACTCTCTGGACTCACTGCACTGCATCCCCAGTGGTGCCAGTGCAGTCTCTGGACTCACTGCAGTGCATCCCCAGTGGTGCCAGAGCACTGTCTGGACTCACTGCACTGCATCCCCAGTGGTGCCAGTGCACTCTCTGGACTCACTGCACCGCATCCCCAGTGGTGTCAGTACACTCTCTGGACTCACTGAAGTGCATCCCCAGTGGTGCCAGTGCACTCTCTGGACTCACTAAACTGCATCACCAGTGGAGCCAGTGCACTCTCTGGACTCACTGCACTGCATCCCCAGTGGTGCCAGTGCAATCTCTGGACTCACTGTAGTGCATCCCCAGTGGTGCCAGTGCACTCTCTGGACTCACTGCAGTGCATCCCCAGTGGTGCCAGTGCACTCTCTGGACTCACTGCACTGCATCCCCAGTGGTGCCAGTGCACTCTCTGCACTCACTGCACTGCATTCCCAGTGGTGCCAGTGAAGTCTCTGGACTCACTGCACTGCATCCCCAGTGGTGCCAGTGCACTCTTTGGACTCACTGCACTGCATCCCCACTGCTGCCAGTGCACTCTCTGGACTCACTGCAGAGCATCCCCAGTGGTGCCAGTGCACTCTCTGGACTCATTGCACTGCATCCCCAGTGGTGCCAGTGCACTCTCTCGAGTCACTGCACTACATCCCCAGTAGTGCCAGTGCACTCACTGGACTCACTGTACTGCATCATCGGTGGTGCCAGTGCACTCTCTGGACTCACTGCAGTGCATCCCCAGTGGTGCCAGTGCACTCTCTGGACTCACTGCACTGCAGGCCCAGTGGTACCAGTGCACTCACTGGACTCACTGTACTGCATCACCAATGGTGCCAGTGCACTCTATGGACTCACTGCACTGCATCCCCAGTGGTGCCAGTGCACTCTCTGCACTCACTGCACTGCATTCCCAGTGGTGCCAGTGCACTCTCTGGACTCACTGCACTGCATCCCCAGTGGTGCCAGTGAGCTCTCTGGACACACTGCTCTGCATCCCCAGTGGTGCCAGTGTACTCACAGGATTCACTGCACTGCATCCCCAATGGTGCTAGTGCACTCTCTGGACTCACTGCAGTGCATCCCCAGTGGTGCCAGTGCACTCTCTGGACTCACTGAAGTGCATTCTCAGTGGTGCCAGTGCACTCTCTGGGCTCACTGAAGTGCATCCCCAGTGGTGCCAGTGCACTCTCTGGACTCACTGCACTGCATGTCCAGTGGTGCCAGTGCACTCTCTGGACTCACTGTACTGCATCCCCACTGGTGCCAGTGCACTATGTGGACTCACTGTACTGCATCCCCAGTGGTGACAGTGCACTCTCTGGACTAACTGCAGTGCATCCCCAGTGGTGCCAGTGCACTCTCTGGACTCACTGCACTGCATGTCCAGTGGTGCCAGTGCACTCTCTGGACTCACTGTACTGCATCCCCACTGGTGCCAGTGCACTATGTGGACTCACTGTACTGCATCCCCAGTGGTGACAGTGCACTCTCTGGACTCACTGCACTGCATCCCCAGTGGTGCCAGTGCACTCTCTGGTCTCACTGCACTGCATCCCCAGTGGTGCCAGTGCAGTCTCTGGACTCACTGCACTGCATCCCCAGTGGTGCCAGTGCACTCTCTGGACTCACTGCAGTGCATCCCCAGTGGTGTCAGTGCACTCTCTGGACTCACTGTACTGCACCCCCAGTGGTACCAGTGTACTCACTGGACTGACTGCACTGCATCCCCAGTGGTGCCATTGCGCTCTCTGGAGTCACAGCACTGCATCCCCAGTGGTGCCAGTGCACTCACTGGACTCACTGCACTGCATCACAGGTGGTGCCAGTGCACTCTCTGGACTCACTGCAGTGAATCCCCGGTGGTGCCAGTGTACTCTCTGCAGTCACTGCACTGCATCCCCAGTGGTGCCAGCGCACTCACTGGACTCACTGGACTGCATCCCCAGTGGTGCCAGTGAACTCTCTGGACTCACTGCACTGCATCCCCAGTGGTGCCAGTGTACTCTCTGGACTCACTGCAGTGCATCCCCAGTGGTGCCAGAGCACTCTCTGGACTCACTGCACTGCATCCCCAGTGGTGCCAGTGCACTCTCTGGACTCACTGCACTGCATCCCCAGTGGTGTCAGTGCACTCTCTGGACTCACTGAAGTGCATCCCCAGTTGTGCCAGTGCACTCTCTGGACTCAATGCACTGCATCCCCAGTGGTGCCAGTGCACTCTCTGGACTCAGTGCACTGCATCCCCAGTGGTGCCAGTGCAATCTCTGGACTCACTGTAGTGCATCCCCAGTGGTGCCAGTGCACTCTCTGGACTCACTGCAGTGCATCCCCAGTGGTGCCAGTGCACTCTCTGGACTCACTGCACTGCAGCCCCGGTGGTGCCAGTGCAATCTCTGGACTCACTGCACTGCATCCCCAGTGGTGCCAGTGCACTCTCTGCACTCACTGCACTGCATCCCCAGTGGTGCCAGTGCAATCTCTGGACTCACTGCAGAGCATCCCCAGTGGTGCCAGTGCACTCTGTGGACTCACTGTAGTGCATCCCCAGTGGTGCCAGTGCACTCTCTGGACTCACTGCACTGCATCCCCAGTGGTGCCAGTGCGCTCTCTGGAGTCACAGCACTGCATCCCCAGTGGTGCCAGTGCAATCTCTGGATTCACTGCACTGCATCCCCAGTGGTGCCAGTGCACTCTCTGGACTCACTGAAGTGCATCCCCATTGGTGCCATTGCACTATCTGCACTCACTGAACTGCATCCCCAGTGGTGCCAGTGCACTCACTGGACTGACTGCACTGCATCCCCAGTGGTGCCAGTGCGCTCTCCGGAGTCACAGCACTGCATCCCCAGTGGTGCCAGTGCACTCACTGGACACACTGTACTGCATCACAGGTGGTGCCAGTGCACTCTCTGCACTCACTGCACAGCATCCCCAGTGGTGCCAGTGCATTCACTGGACTCACTGGACTGCATCCACAGTGGTGCCAGTGCACTCTCTGGACTCACTGCACTGCATCCCCAGTGGTGCCAGTGCACTCTCTGGACTCACTGCACTGCATCCCCAGTGGTGCCAGTGCAGTCTCTGGACTCACTGCAGTGCATCCCCAGTGGTGCCAGAGCACTGTCTGGACTCACTGCACTGCATCCCCAGTGGTGCCAGTGCACTCTCTGGACTCACTGCACCGCATCCCCAGTGGTGTCAGTACACTCTCTGGACTCACTGAAGTGCATCCCCAGTGGTGCCAGTGCACTCTCTGGACTCACTAAACTGCATCACCAGTGGAGCCAGTGCACTCTCTGGACTCACTGCACTGCATCCCCAGTGGTGCCAGTGCAATCTCTGGACTCACTGTAGTGCATCCCCAGTGGTGCCAGTGCACTCTCTGGACTCACTGCAGTGCATCCCCAGTGGTGCCAGTGCACTCTCTGGACTCACTGCACTGCATCCCCAGTGGTGCCAGTGCACTCTCTGCACTCACTGCACTGCATTCCCAGTGGTGCCAGTGAAGTCTCTGGACTCACTGCACTGCATCCCCAGTGGTGCCAGTGCACTCTTTGGACTCACTGCACTGCATCCCCACTGCTGCCAGTGCACTCTCTGGACTCACTGCAGAGCATCCCCAGTGGTGCCAGTGCACTCTCTGGACTCATTGCACTGCATCCCCAGTGGTGCCAGTGCACTCTCTCGAGTCACTGCACTACATCCCCAGTAGTGCCAGTGCACTCACTGGACTCACTGTACTGCATCATCGGTGGTGCCAGTGCACTCTCTGGACTCACTGCAGTGCATCCCCAGTGGTGCCAGTGCACTCTCTGGACTCACTGCACTGCAGGCCCAGTGGTACCAGTGCACTCACTGGACTCACTGTACTGCATCACCAATGGTGCCAGTGCACTCTATGGACTCACTGCACTGCATCCCCAGTGGTGCCAGTGCACTCTCTGCACTCACTGCACTGCATTCCCAGTGGTGCCAGTGCACTCTCTGGACTCACTGCACTGCATCCCCAGTGGTGCCAGTGAGCTCTCTGGACACACTGCTCTGCATCCCCAGTGGTGCCAGTGTACTCACAGGATTCACTGCACTGCATCCCCAATGGTGCTAGTGCACTCTCTGGACTCACTGCAGTGCATCCCCAGTGGTGCCAGTGCACTCTCTGGACTCACTGAAGTGCATTCTCAGTGGTGCCAGTGCACTCTCTGGGCTCACTGAAGTGCATCCCCAGTGGTGCCAGTGCACTCTCTGGACTCACTGCACTGCATGTCCAGTGGTGCCAGTGCACTCTCTGGACTCACTGTACTGCATCCCCACTGGTGCCAGTGCACTATGTGGACTCACTGTACTGCATCCCCAGTGGTGACAGTGCACTCTCTGGACTAACTGCAGTGCATCCCCAGTGGTGCCAGTGCACTCTGTGGACTCACTGCACTGCATCCCCAGTGGTGCCAGTGCACTCTCTGGTCTCACTGCACTGCATCCCCAGTGGTGCCAGTGCAGTCTCTGGACTCACTGCACTGCATCCCCAGTGGTGCCAGTGCACTCTCTGGACTCACTGCAGTGCATCCCCAGTGGTGTCAGTGCACTCTCTGGACTCACTGTACTGCACCCCCAGTGGTACCAGTGTACTCACTGGACTGACTGCACTGCATCCCCAGTGGTGCCATTGCGCTCTCTGGAGTCACAGCACTGCATCCCCAGTGGTGCCAGTGCACTCACTGGACTCACTGCACTGCATCACAGGTGGTGCCAGTGCACTCTCTGGACTCACTGCAGTGAATCCCCGGTGGTGCCAGTGTACTCTCTGCAGTCACTGCACTGCATCCCCAGTGGTGCCAGCGCACTCACTGGACTCACTGGACTGCATCCCCAGTGGTGCCAGTGAACTCTCTGGACTCACTGCACTGCATCCCCAGTGGTGCCAGTGTACTCTCTGGACTCACTGCAGTGCATCCCCAGTGGTGCCAGAGCACTCTCTGGACTCACTGCACTGCATCCCCAGTGGTGCCAGTGCACTCTCTGGACTCACTGCACTGCATCCCCAGTGGTGTCAGTGCACTCTCTGGACTCACTGAAGTGCATCCCCAGTTGTGCCAGTGCACTCTCTGGACTCAATGCACTGCATCCCCAGTGGTGCCAGTGCACTCTCTGGACTCAGTGCACTGCATCCCCAGTGGTGCCAGTGCAATCTCTGGACTCACTGTAGTGCATCCCCAGTGGTGCCAGTGCACTCTCTGGACTCACTGCAGTGCATCCCCAGTGGTGCCAGTGCACTCTCTGGACTCACTGCACTGCAGCCCCGGTGGTGCCAGTGCAATCTCTGGACTCACTGCACTGCATCCCCAGTGGTGCCAGTGCACTCTCTGGACTCACTGCACTGCATCCCCAGTTTTGCCAGTGAAGTCTTTGGACTCACTGCACTGCATCCCCAGTGGTGCCAGTGCACTCTCTGGACTCACTGCACTGCATCCCCAGTGGTGCCAGTGCATTCTCTGGACTCACTGCAGTGCATCACCAGTGGTGCCAGTGCACTCTCTGGACTCACTGAGGTGCATCCCCAGTGGTGCCAGTGGAATCTCTGGACTCACTGCAGTGCATCCCCAGTGGTGCCAGTGCACACTCTGGACTCACTGCACTGCATCCCCAGTGGTGCCAGTGCACTCTCTGGACTCACTGCACTGCATCCCCAGTGGTGCCAGTGCACTCTCTGGACTCACTGAAGTGCATTCTCAGTGGTGCCAGTGCACTCTCTGGACTCACTGCACTGCATCCCCAGTGGTGCCAGTGTACTCACTGGACTCACTGCACTGCATCCCCAGTGCTGCCAGTGCACTCTCTGGACTCACTGCAGTGCATCCCCAGTGGTGCCAGTGCACTCTCTGGACTCACTGAAGTGCATTCTCAGTGGTTCCAGTGCACTCTGTGGACTCACTGCAGTGCATCCCCAGTGGTGCCAGTGCACTCTCTGGACTCACTGCACTGCATCCCCAGTGGTGCCAGTGCACTCTCTGGACTCACTGCACTGCATCCTCTGTGCTGCCAGTGCACTCTCTGGACTCACTGCACTGCATCCCCAGTGGTGCCAGTGCACTCTCTGGACTCACTGCAGTGCATCCCCAGTGGTGCCAGTGCACTCTCTGGCCTCACTGTACTGCATCCCCAGTGGTGCCACCGCACTCTCTGGACTCACTGCAGTGCATCCCCAGTGGTGCCAGTGCACTCTCTGGACTCACTGCAGTGCATCCCCACTGCTGCCAGTGCACTCTCTGGACTCACAGCAGTGCATCCCCAGTGGTGCCAGTGCACTCTCTGGACTCACTGCACTGCATCCCCAGTGGTGCCAATGCACTCTCTGGACTCACTGGACTGCATTCCCAGTGGTGCCAGTGCACTCTCTGGACTCACTGCACTGCATCCCAAGTGGTGCCAGTGCACTCTCTGGACTCACTGCACTGCATCCCCAGTGGTGCCAGTGCACTCTCTCGAGTCACTGCACTACATCCCCAGTGGTGCCAGGGCGCTCACTGTACTCACTGTACTGCATCATCAGTGGTTCCAGTGCACTCTCTGGAGTGACTGCAGTGCATCCCCAGTGGTGCCAGTGCACTCTCTGGACTCACTGCACTGCATCCCCAGTGGTGCCAATGCACTCTCTGGACTCACTTCAGTGCATCCCCAGTGGTGCCAGTGCACTCTCTGGACTCACTGCAGTGCATCCCCAGTGGTACCAGTGCACTCTCTGGACTCACTGCACTGCATCCCCAGTGGTGCCAGTGCACTCTCTCGAGTCACTGCACTACATCCCCAGTGGTGCCAGTGCACTCACTGGACTCACTGTACTGCATTCCCAGTGGTGCTAGTGCACTCACTGGACTCACTGCAGTGCATCCCCAGTGGTGCCAGTGCACTCTTTGGACTCACTGAAGTGCATTCTCAGTGGTGCCAGTGCACTCTCTGGACTCACTGCACTGCATCCCCAGTGGTGCCAGTGCACTCTCTGGACTCAATGAAGTGCATTCTCAGTGGTGCCAGTGCACTCTCTGGACTCACTGCAGTGCATCCCCAGTGGTGCCAGTACACTCACTGGACTCACTGCACTGCATCCCCAGTGGTGCCAGTGCACTCTCTGGACTCACTGCACTGCATCCCCAGTGGTGCCAGTGCACTCTCTGGACTCACTGCACTGCATCCCCAGTGCTGCCTGTGCACTCTCTGGACTCACTGCACTGCATCCCCAGTGGTGTCACTGCACTCTCTGGACTCACTGCACTGCATCCCCAGTTGTGCCAGTGCACTCTCTGCACTCACTGCACTGCATACCCAGTGGTGCCAGTGCACTCACTGGACTCACTGCAGTGCATTCCCTCTGGTGCCAGTGCACTCTCTGGACTCACTGCACTGCATCCCCAGTGGTGCCAGTGCACTCTCTGGACTCACTGCAGTGCATCCCCACTGCTGCCAGTGCACTCTCTGGACTCACTGCACTGCATCCCCAGTGGTGCCAGTGCACTCTCTGGACTCACTGCACTGCATCCCCAGTGGTGCCAATGCACTCTCTGGACTCACTGGACTGCATCCCCAGTGGTGCCAGTGCACTCTCTGGACTCACTGCACTGCATCCCAAGTGGTGCCAGTGCACTCTCTGGACTCACTGCACTGCATCCCCAGTGGTGACAGTGCACTCTCTCGAGTCACTGCACTACATCCCCAGTGGTGCCAGTGCGCTCACTGGACTCACTGTACTGCATCATCAGTGGTGCCAGTGCACTCTCTGGAGTGACTGCAGTGCATCCCCAGTGGTGCCAGTGCACTCTCTGGACTCACTGCACTGCATCCCCAGTGGTGCCAATGCACTCTCTGGACTCACTTCAGTGCATCCCCAGTGGTGCCAGTGCACTCACTGGACTCACTGAACTGCATCCCAAGTGGTACCAGTGCACTCTCTGGACTCACTGCACTGCATCCCCAGTGGTGCCAGTGCACTCTCTCGAGTCACTGCACTACATCCCCAGTGGTGCCAGTGCACTCACTGGACTCACTGTACTGCATTCCCAGTGGTGCTAGTGCACTCTCTGGACTCACTGCAGTGCATCCCCAGTGGTGCCAGTGCACTCTTTGGACTCACTGAAGTGCATTCTCAGTGGTGCCAGTGCACTCTCTGGACTCACTGCACTGCATCCCCAGTGGTGCCAGTGCACTCTCTGGACTCACTGCAGTGCATCACCTGTGGTGCCAGTGCACTCTCTGGACTCACTGAAGTGCATCCCCAGTGGTGCCAGTGCACTCTCTGGACTCACTGCACTGCATTCCCAGTCGTGCCAGTGCACACTCTGGACTCACTGCACTGCATCCCCAGTGGTGCCAGTGCACTCTCTGGACTCACTGCACTGCAACCCCAGTGTTGCCAGTGCACTCTCTGGACTCACTGCACTGCATCCCCAGTGGTGCCAGTGCACTCTCTGGACTCACTTCAGTGCATCCCCAGTGGTGCCAGAGCACTCTCTGGACTCACTGCAGTGCATCCCCAGTGGTGCCAGTGCACTCTCTGGACTCACTGCACTGCAGCCCCAGTGGTGCCAGTGCACTCTCTGGACTCACTGCACTGCATCCCCAGTATTGCCAGTGCACTCTCTGGACTCACTGCACTGCATCCCCAGTGCTGCCAGTGCACTCTCTGGACTCACTGCACTGCATCCCCAGTGGTGCCACTGCACTCTCTGAACTCACTGCACTGCATGTCCAGTGGTGCCAGTGCACTCTCTGGACTCACTGCACTGCATCCCCAGTGGTGCCAGTGCACTCACTGGACTCACTGCAGTGCATTCCCTCTGGTGCCAGTGCACTCTCTGGACTCACTGCACTGCATCCCCAGTGGTGCCAGTGCACTCTCTGGACTCACTGCACTGCATCCCCAGTGGTGCCAGTGCACTCTCTGGACTCACTGCAGTGCATCAACAGTGGTGCCAGTGCACTCTCTGGACTCACTGAAGTGCATCCCCAGTGGTGCCAGTGCACTCTCTGGACTCACTGCAGTGCATCCCCAGTGGTGCCAGTGCACTCTCTGGACTCACTGCACTGCATCCCCAGTGGTGCCAGAGCACTCTCTGGACTCACTGCACTGCATCCTCTTTGCTGCCAGTGCACTCTCTGGACTCACTAAACTGCATCCCCAGTGGTGAAAGTGCACTCTCTGGACTCACTGTACTGCATCTCCAGTGGAGCGCGTGCACTCTCTGGACTCACTGAAGTGCATCCCCAGTGGTGCCAGTGCACTCTCTGGACTCACTGCAGTGCATCCCCAGTGGTGCCAGTGCACTCACTGGACTGACTGCACTGCATCCCCAGTGGTGCCAGTGCACTCTCTGGACTCACCGCACCGCATCCCCAGTGGTGCCTCTTCACTCTCTGGAGTAACTGCAGTGCATCACCAGTGGTGCCAGTGCACTCTCTGGACTCACTGCACTGCATACCCAGTGGTGCCAGTGCACTCTCTGGACTCACTGCACTGCATCCCCAGTGGTGCCAGAGCACTCTCTGGACTCACTGCAGTGCATCCCCAGTGTTGCCAGTGCACTCTCTGGACTCACTGCACTGCATCCCCAGTGGTGCCAGTGCACTCTCTGGACTCACTGCACTGCATCCCCAGTGGTGCCAGTGCACTCTCTGGGCTCACTGCAGTGCATCCCCACTGCTGCCAGTGCGCTCTCTGGACTCACAGCAGTGCATCCCCAGTGGTGCCAGTGCACTCTCTGGACTCACTGCACTGCATCCCCAGTGGTGCCAATGCACTCTCTGGACTCACTGGACTGCATCCCCAGTGGTGCCAGTGCACTCTCTGGACTCACTGCAGTGCATCCCAAGTGGTGCCAGTGCACTCTCTAGAGTCACTGCGCTGCATCCCCAGTGGTGCCAGTGCACTCTCTCGAGTCACTGCACTACATCCCCAGTGGTGCCAGTGCGCTCACTGGACTCACTGTACTGCATCATCAGTGGTGCCAGTGCACTCTCTGGAGTGACTGCAGTGCATCCCCAGTGGTGCCAGTGCACTCTCTGGTCTCACTGCACTGCATCCCCAGTGGTGCCAATGCACTCTCTGGACTCACTTCAGTGCATCCCCAGTGGTGCCAGTGCACTCACTGGACTCACTGCACTGCATCCCAAGTGGTACCAGTGCACTCTCTGGACTCACTGCACTGCATCCCCAGTGGTGCCAGTGCACTCTCTCGAGTCACTGCACTACATCCCCAGTGGTGCCAGTGCACTCACTGGACTCACTGTACTGCATTCCCAGTGGTGCTAGTGCACTCTCTGGACTCACTGCAGTGCATCCCCAGTGGTGCCAGTGCACTCTTTGGACTCACTGAAGTGCATTCTCAGTGGTGCCAGTGCACTCTCTGGACTCACTGCACTGCATCCCCAGTGGTGCCAGTGCACTCTCTGGACTCACTGAAGTGCATTCTCAGTGGTGCCAGTGCACTCTCTGGACTCACTGCACTGCATCCCCAGTGGTGCCAGTACACTCACTGGACTCACTGCACTGCATCCCCAGTGGTGCCAGTGCACTCTCTGGACTCACTGCAGTGCATCCCCAGTGGTGCCAGTGCACTCTCTGGACTCACTGCACTGCATCCCCAGTGCTGCCTGTGCACTCTCTGGACTCACTGCAATGCATCCCCAGTGGTGTCACTGCACTCCCTGGACTCACTGCACTGCATCCCCAGTTGTGCCAGTGCACTCTCTGCACTCACTGCACTGCATACCCAGTGGTGCCAGTGCACTCACTGGACTCACTGCAGTGCATTCCCTCTGGTGCCAGTGCACTCTCTGGACTCACTGCACTGCATCCCCAGTGGTGCCAGTGCACTCTCTGGACTCACTGCACTGCATCCCCAGTGGTGCCAGTGCACTCTCTGGACTCACTGCAGTGCATCACCTGTGGTGCCAGTGCACTCTCTGGACTCACTGAAGTGCATCCCCAGTGGTGCCAGTGCACTCTCTGGACTCACTGCACTGCATTCCCAGTCGTGCCAGTGCACACTCTGGACTCACTGCACTGCATCCCCAGTGGTGCCAGTGCACTCTCTGGACTCACTGCACTGCAACCCCAGTGTTGCCAGTGCACTCTCTGGACTCACTGCACTGCATCCCCAGTGGTGCCAGTGCACTCTCTGGACTCACTTCAGTGCATCCCCAGTGGTGCCAGAGCACTCTCTGGACTCACTGCACTGCATCCCCAGTGGTTCCAGTGCACTCTCTGGACTCACTGCACTGCAGCCCCAGTGGTGCCAGTGCACTCTCTGGACTCACTGCACTGCATCCCCAGTATTGCCAGTGCACTCTCTGGACTCACTGCACTGCATCCCCAGTGCTGCCAGTGCACTCTCTGGACTCACTGCACTGCATCCCCAGTGGTGCCACTGCACTCTCTGGACTTACTGCAGTGCATGTCCAGTGGTGCCAGTGCACTCTCTGCACTCACTGCACTGCATCCCCAGTGGTGCCAGTGCACTCACTGGACTCACTGCAGTGCATTCCCTCTGGTGCCAGTGCACTCTCTGGACTCACTGCACTGCATCCCCAGTGGTGCCAGTGCACTCTCTGGACTCACTGCAGTGCATCCCCAGTGGTGCCAGTGCACTCACTGGACTGACTGCACTGCATCCCCAGTGGTGCCAGTGCACTCTCTGGACTCACCGCACCGCATCCCCAGTGGTGCCTCTTCACTCTCTGGAGTAACTGCAGTGCATCACCAGTGGTGCCAGTGCACTCTCTGGACTCACTGCACTGCATCCCCAGTGGTGCCAGTGCACTCTCTGGACTCACTGCACTGCATCCCCAGTGGTGCCAGAGCACTCTCTGGACTCACTGCAGTGCATCCCCAGTGTTGCCAGTGCACTCTCTGGACTCACTGCACTGCATCCCCAGTGGTGCCAGTGCACTCTCTGGACTCACTGCACTGCATCCCCAGTGGTGCCAGTGCACTCTCTGGGCTCACTGCAGTGCATCCCCACTGCTGCCAGTGCGCTCTCTGGACTCACAGCAGTGCATCCCCAGTGGTGCCAGTGCACTCTCTGGACTCACTGCACTGCATCCCCAGTGGTGCCAATGCACTCTCTGGACTCACTGGACTGCATCCCCAGTGGTGCCAGTGCACTCTCTGGACTCACTGCAGTGCATCCCAAGTGGTGCCAGTGCACTCTCTAGAGTCACTGCGCTGCATCCCCAGTGGTGCCAGTGCACTCTCTCGAGTCACTGCACTACATCCCCAGTGGTGCCAGTGCGCTCACTGGACTCACTGTACTGCATCATCAGTGGTGCCAGTGCACTCTCTGGAGTGACTGCAGTGCATCCCCAGTGGTGCCAGTGCACTCTCTGGTCTCACTGCACTGCATCCCCAGTGGTGCCAATGCACTCTCTGGACTCACTTCAGTGCATCCCCAGTGGTGCCAGTGCACTCACTGGACTCACTGCACTGCATCCCAAGTGGTACCAGTGCACTCTCTGGACTCACTGCACTGCATCCCCAGTGGTGCCAGTGCACTCTCTCGAGTCACTGCACTACATCCCCAGTGGTGCCAGTGCACTCACTGGACTCACTGTACTGCATTCCCAGTGGTGCTAGTGCACTCTCTGGACTCACTGCAGTGCATCCCCAGTGGTGCCAGTGCACTCTTTGGACTCACTGAAGTGCATTCTCAGTGGTGCCAGTGCACTCTCTGGACTCACTGCACTGCATCCCCAGTGGTGCCAGTACACTCACTGGACTCACTGTACTGCATTCTCAGTGGTGCCAGTGCACTCTCTGGACTCACTGCACTGCATCCCCAGTGGTGCCAGTGCACTCTCTGGACTCACTGAAGTGCATTCTCAGTGGTGCCAGTGCACTCTCTGGACTCACTGCACTGCATCCCCAGTGGTGCCAGTGCACTCACTGGACTCACTGTACTGCATTCCCAGTGGTGCTAGTGCACTCTCTGGACTCACTGCAGTGCATCCCCAGTGGTGCCAGTGCACTCTTTGGACTCACTGAAGTGCATTCTCAGTGGTGCCAGTGCACTCTCTCGAGTCACTGCACTACATCCCCAGTGGTGCCAGTGCACTCACTGGACTCACTGTACTGCATTCTCAGTGGTGCCAGTGCACTCTCTGGACTCACTGCACTGCATCCCCAGTGGTGCCAGTGCACTCTCTGGACTCACTGAAGTGCATTCTCAGTGGTGCCAGTGCACTCTCTGGACTCACTGCACTGCATCCCCAGTGGTGCCAGTACACTCACTGGACTCACTGCACTGCATCCCCAGTGGTGCCAGTGCACTCTCTGGACTCACTGCAGTGCATCCCCAGTGGTGCCAGTGCACTCTCTGGACTCACTGCACTGCATCCCCAGTGCTGCCTGTGCACTCTCTGGACTCACTGCAATGCATCCCCAGTGGTGTCACTGCACTCCCTGGACTCACTGCACTGCATCCCCAGTTGTGCCAGTGCACTCTCTGCACTCACTGCACTGCATACCCAGTGGTGCCAGTGCACTCACTGGACTCACTGCAGTGCATTCCCTCTGGTGCCAGTGCACTCTCTGGACTCACTGCACTGCATCCCCAGTGGTGCCAGTGCACTCTCTGGACTCACTGCACTGCATCCCCAGTGGTGCCAGTGCACTCTCTGGACTCACTGCAGTGCATCACCTGTGGTGCCAGTGCACTCTCTGGACTCACTGAAGTGCATCCCCAGTGGTGCCAGTGCACTCTCTGGACTCACTGCACTGCATTCCCAGTCGTGCCAGTGCACACTCTGGACTCACTGCACTGCATCCCCAGTGGTGCCAGTGCACTCTCTGGACTCACTGCACTGCAACCCCAGTGTTGCCAGTGCACTCTCTGGACTCACTGCACTGCATCCCCAGTGGTGCCAGTGCACTCTCTGGACTCACTTCAGTGCATCCCCAGTGGTGCCAGAGCACTCTCTGGACTCACTGCACTGCATCCCCAGTGGTTCCAGTGCACTCTCTGGACTCACTGCACTGCAGCCCCAGTGGTGCCAGTGCACTCTCTGGACTCACTGCACTGCATCCCCAGTATTGCCAGTGCACTCTCTGGACTCACTGCACTGCATCCCCAGTGCTGCCAGTGCACTCTCTGGACTCACTGCACTGCATCCCCAGTGGTGCCACTGCACTCTCTGGACTTACTGCAGTGCATGTCCAGTGGTGCCAGTGCACTCTCTGCACTCACTGCACTGCATCCCCAGTGGTGCCAGTGCACTCACTGGACTCACTGCAGTGCATTCCCTCTGGTGCCAGTGCACTCTCTGGACTCACTGCACTGCATCCCCAGTGGTGCCAGTGCACTCTCTGGACTCACTGCAGTGCATCAACAGTGGTGCCAGTGCACTCTCTGGACTCACTGAAGTGCATCCCCAGTGGTGCCAGTGCACTCTCTGGACTCACTGCAGTGCATCCCCAGTGGTGCCAGTGCACTCTCTGGACTCACTGCACTGCATCCCCAGTGGTGCCAGAGCACTCTCTGGACTCACTGCACTGCATCCTCTGTGCTGCCAGTGCACTCTCTGGACTCACTGCACTGCATCCCCAGTGGTGAAAGTGCACTCTCTGGACTCACTGTACTGCATCCCCAGTGGAGCGCGTGCACTCTCTGGACTCACTGCACTGCATCCCCAGTGGTGCCACTGCACTCTCTGGACTCACTGCAGTGCATCCCCACTGCTGCCAGTGCACTCTCTGGACTCACAGCAGTGCATCCCCAGTGGTGCCAGTGCACTCTCTGGACTCACTGCACTGCATCACCAGTGGTGCCAATGCACTCTCTGGACTCACTGGACTGCATCCCCAGTGGTGCCAGTGCACTCTCTGGACTCACTGCACTGCATCCCCAGTGCTGCCTGTGCACTCTCTGGACTCACTGCAATGCATCCCCAGTGGTGTCACTGCACTCCCTGGACTCACTGCACTGCATCCCCAGTTGTGCCAGTGCACTCTCTGCACTCACTGCACTGCATACCCAGTGGTGCCAGTGCACTCACTGGACTCACTGCAGTGCATTCCCTCTGGTGCCAGTGCACTCTCTGGACTCACTGCACTGCATCCCCAGTGGTGCCAGTGCACTCTCTGGACTCACTGCACTGCATCCCCAGTGGTGCCAGTGCACTCTCTGGACTCACTGCAGTGCATCACCTGTGGTGCCAGTGCACTCTCTGGACTCACTGAAGTGCATCCCCAGTGGTGCCAGTGCACTCTCTGGACTCACTGCACTGCATTCCCAGTCGTGCCAGTGCACACTCTGGACTCACTGCACTGCATCCCCAGTGGTGCCAGTGCACTCTCTGGACTCACTGCACTGCAACCCCAGTGTTGCCAGTGCACTCTCTGGACTCACTGCACTGCATCCCCAGTGGTGCCAGTGCACTCTCTGGACTCACTTCAGTGCATCCCCAGTGGTGCCAGAGCACTCTCTGGACTCACTGCACTGCATCCCCAGTGGTTCCAGTGCACTCTCTGGACTCACTGCACTGCAGCCCCAGTGGTGCCAGTGCACTCTCTGGACTCACTGCACTGCATCCCCAGTATTGCCAGTGCACTCTCTGGACTCACTGCACTGCATCCCCAGTGCTGCCAGTGCACTCTCTGGACTCACTGCACTGCATCCCCAGTGGTGCCACTGCACTCTCTGGACTTACTGCAGTGCATGTCCAGTGGTGCCAGTGCACTCTCTGCACTCACTGCACTGCATCCCCAGTGGTGCCAGTGCACTCACTGGACTCACTGCAGTGCATTCCCTCTGGTGCCAGTGCACTCTCTGGACTCACTGCACTGCATCCCCAGTGGTGCCAGTGCACTCTCTGGACTCACTGCAGTGCATCAACAGTGGTGCCAGTGCACTCTCTGGACTCACTGAAGTGCATCCCCAGTGGTGCCAGTGCACTCTCTGGACTCACTGCAGTGCATCCCCAGTGGTGCCAGTGCACTCTCTGGACTCACTGCACTGCATCCCCAGTGGTGCCAGAGCACTCTCTGGACTCACTGCACTGCATCCTCTGTGCTGCCAGTGCACTCTCTGGACTCACTGCACTGCATCCCCAGTGGTGAAAGTGCACTCTCTGGACTCACTGTACTGCATCCCCAGTGGAGCGCGTGCACTCTCTGGACTCACTGCACTGCATCCCCAGTGGTGCCACTGCACTCTCTGGACTCACTGCAGTGCATCCCCACTGCTGCCAGTGCACTCTCTGGACTCACAGCAGTGCATCCCCAGTGGTGCCAGTGCACTCTCTGGACTCACTGCACTGCATCACCAGTGGTGCCAATGCACTCTCTGGACTCACTGGACTGCATCCCCAGTGGTGCCAGTGCACTCTCTGGACTCACTGCACTGCATCCCAAGTGGTGCCAGTGCACTCTCTGGACTCACTGCACTGCATCCCCAGTGGTGCCAGTGCACTCTCTCGAGTCACTGCACTACATCCCCAGTGGTGCCAGGGCGCAAACTGGACTCACTGTACTGCATCATCAGTGGTTCCAGTGCACTCTCTGGAGTGACTGCAGTGCATCCCCAGTGGTGCCAGTGCACTCTCTGGACTCACTGCACTGCATCCCCAGTGGTGCCAATGCACTCTCTGGACTCACTTCAGTGCATCCCCAGTGGTGCCAGTGCACTCTCTGGACTCACTGCAGTGCATCCCCAGTGGTACCAGTGCACTCTCTGGACTCACTGCACTGCATCCCCAGTGGTGCCAGTGCACTCTCTCGAGTCACTGCACTACATCCCCAGTGGTGCCAGTGCACTCACTGGACTCACTGTACTGCATTCCCAGTGGTGCTAGTGCACTCACTGGACTCACTGCAGTGCATCCCCAGTGGTGCCAGTGCACTCTTTGGACTCACTGAAGTGCATTCTCAGTGGTGCCAGTGCACTCTCTGGACTCACTGCACTGCATCCCCAGTGGTGCCATTGCACTCTCTGGACTCAATGAAGTGCATTCTCAGTGGTGCCAGTGCACTCTCTGGACTCACTGCAGTGCATCCCCAGTGGTGCCAGTACACTCACTGGACTCTCTGCACTGCATCCCCAGTGGTGCCAGTGCACTCTCTGGACTCACTGCACTGCATCCCCAGTGGTGCCAGTGCACTCTCTGGACTCACTGCACTGCATCCCCAGTGCTGCCTGTGCACTCTCTGGACTCACTGCACTGCATCCCCAGTGGTGTCACTGCACTCCCTGGACTCACTGCACTGCATCCCCAGTTGTGCCAGTGCACTCTCTGCACTCACTGCACTGCATACCCAGTGGTGCCAGTGCACTCACTGGACTCACTGCAGTGCATTCCCTCTGGTGCCAGTGCACTCTCTGGACTCACTGCACTGCATCCCCAGTGGTGCCAGTGCACTCTCTGGACTCACTGCACTGCATCCCCACTGCTGCCAGTGCACTCTCTGGACTCACAGCAGTGCATCCCCAGTGGTACTAGTGCACTCTCTGGACTCACTGCACTGCATCCCCAGTGGTGCCAATGCACTCTCTGGACTCACTGGACTGCATCCCCAGTGGTGCCAGTGCACTCTCTGGACTCACTGCACTGCATCCCAAGTGGTGCCAGTGCACTCTCTGGACTCACTGCACTGCATCCCCAGTGGTGACAGTGCACTCTCTCGAGTCACTGCACTACATCCCCAGTGGTGCCAGTGCGCTCACTGGACTCACTGTACTGCATCATCAGTGGTGCCAGTGCACTCTCTGGAGTGACTGCAGTGCATCCCCAGTGGTGCCAGTGCACTCTCTGGACTCACTGCACTGCATCCCCAGTGGTGCCAATGCACTCTCTGGACTCACTTCAGTGCATCCCCAGTGGTGCCACTGCACTCACTGGACTCACTGCACTGCATCCCAAGTGGTACCAGTGCACTCTCTGGACTCACTGCACTGCATCCCCAGTGGTGCCAGTGCACTCTCTCGAGTCACTGCACTACATCCCCAGTGGTGCCAGTGCACTCACTGGACTCACTGTACTGCATTCCCAGTGGTGCTAGTGCACTCTCTGGACTCACTGCAGTGCATCCCCAGTGGTGCCAGTGCACTCTTTGGACTCACTGAAGTGCATTCTCAGTGGTGCCAGTGCACTCTCTGGACTCACTGCACTGCATCCCCAGTGGTGCCAGTGCACTCTCTGGACTCACTGAAGTGCATTCTCAGTGGTGCCAGTGCACTCTCTGGACTCACTGCAGTGCATCCCCAGTGGTGCCAGTGCACTCTCTGGACTCACTGCACTGCATCCCCAGTGGTGCCAGTGCACTCTCTGGACTCACTGCACTGCATCCCCAGTGCTGCCTGTGCACTCTCTGGACTCACTGCACTGCATCCCCAGTGGTGTCACTGCACTCCCCGGACTCACTGCACTGCATCCCCAGTTGTGCCAGTGCACTCTCTGCACTCACTGCACTGCATACCCAGTGGTGCCAGTGCACTCACTGGACTCACTGCAGTGCATTCCCTCTGGTGCCAGTGCACTCTCTGGACTCACTGCACTGCATCCCCAGTGGTGCCAGTGCACTCTCTGGACTCACTGCACTGCATCCCCAGTGGTGCCAGTGCACTCTCTGGACTCACTGCAGTGCATCACCTGTGGTGCCAGTGCACTCTCTGGACTCACTGAAGTGCATCCCCAGTGGTGCCAGTGCACTCTCTGGACTCACTGCACTGCATTCCCAGTCGTGCCAGTGCACACTCTGGACTCACTGCACTGCATCACAAGTGGTGCCAGTGCACTCTCTGGACTCACTGCACTGCAACCCCAGTGTTGCCAGTGCACTCTCTGGACTCACTGCACTGCATCCCCAGTGGTGCCAGTGCACTCTCTGGACTCACTTCAGTGCATCCCCAGTGGTGCCAGACCACTCTCTGGACTCACTGCACTGCATCCCCAGTGGTGCCAGTGCACTCTCTGGACTCACTGCACTGCAGCCCCAGTGGTGCCAGTGCACTCTCTGGACTCACTGCACTGCATCCCCAGTATTGCCAGTGCACTCTCTGGACTCACTGCACTGCATCCCCAGTGCTGCCAGTGCACTCTCTGGACTCACTGCACTGCATCCCCAGTGGTGCCACTGCACTCTCTGAACTCACTGCACTGCATGTCCAGTGGTGCCAGTGCACTCTCTGCACTCACTGCACTGCATCCCCAGTGGTGCCAGTGCACTCACTGGACTCACTGCAGTGCATTCCCTCTGGTGCCAGTGCACTCTCTGGACTCACTGCACTGCATCCCCAGTGGTGCCAGTGCACTCTCTGGACTCACTGCACTGCATCCCCAGTGGTGCCAGTGCACTCTCTCGAGTCACTGCACTACATCCCCAGTGGTGCCAGGGCGCTCACTGGACTCACTGTACTGCATCATCAGTGGTTCCAGTGCACTCTCTGGAGTGACTGCAGTGCATCCCCAGTGGTGCCAGTGCACTCTCTGGACTCACTGCACTGCATCCCCAGTGGTGCCAATGCACTCTCTGGACTCACTTCAGTGCATCCCCAGTGGTGCCAGTGCACTCTCTGGACTCACTGCAGTGCATCCCCAGTGGTACCAGTGCACTCTCTGGACTCACTGCACTGCATCCCCAGTGGTGCCAGTGCACTCTCTCGAGTCACTGCACTACATCCCCAGTGGTGCCAGTGCACTCACTGGACTCACTGTACTGCATTCCCAGTGGTGCTAGTGCACTCACTGGACTCACTGCAGTGCATCCCCAGTGGTGCCAGTGCACTCTTTGGACTCACTGAAGTGCATTCTCAGTGGTGCCAGTGCACTCTCTGGACTCACTGCACTGCATCCCCAGTGGTGCCAGTGCACTCTCTGGACTCAATGAAGTGCATTCTCAGTGGTGCCAGTGCACTCTCTGGACTCACTGCAGTGCATCCCCAGTGGTGCCAGTACACTCACTGGACTCTCTGCACTGCATCCCCAGTGGTGCCAGTGCACTCTCTGGACTCACTGCACTGCATCCCCAGTGGTGCCAGTGCACTCTCTGGACTCACTGCACTGCATCCCCAGTGCTGCCTGTGCACTCTCTGGACTCACTGCACTGCATCCCCAGTGGTGTCACTGCACTCCCTGGACTCACTGCACTGCATCCCCAGTTGTGCCAGTGCACTCTCTGCACTCACTGCACTGCATACCCAGTGGTGCCAGTGCACTCACTGGACTCACTGCAGTGCATTCCCTCTGGTGCCAGTGCACTCTCTGGACTCACTGCACTGCATCCCCAGTGGTGCCAGTGCACTCTCTGGACTCACTGCAGTGCATCCCCACTGCTGCCAGTGCACTCTCTGGACTCACAGCAGTGCATCCCCAGTGGTGCCAGTGCACTCTCTGGACTCACTGCACTGCAACCCCAGTGGTGCCAATGCACTCTCTGGACTCACTGGACTGCATCCCCAGTGGTGCCAGTGCACTCTCTGGACTCACTGCACTGCATCCCAAGTGGTGCCAGTGCACTCTCTGGACTCACTGCACTGCATCCCCAGTGGTGGCAGTGCACTCTCTCGAGTCACTGCACTACATCCCCAGTGGTGCCAGTGTGCTCACTGGACTCACTGTACTGCATCATCAGTGGTGCCAGTGCACTCTCTGGAGTGACTGCAGTGCATCCCCAGTGGTGCCAGTGCACTCTCTGGACTCACTGCACTGCATCCCCAGTGGTGCCAGTGCACTCTCTGGACTCACTGCACTGCATCCCCAGTGCTGCCTGTGCACTCTCTGGACTCACTGCACTGCATCCCCAGTGGTGTCACTGCACTCCCCGGACTCACTGCACTGCATCCCCAGTTGTGCCAGTGCACTCTCTGCACTCACTGCACTGCATACCCAGTGGTGCCAGTGCACTCACTGGACTCACTGCAGTGCATTCCCTCTGGTGCCAGTGCACTCTCTGGACTCACTGCACTGCATCCCCAGTGGTGCCAGTGCACTCTCTGGACTCACTGCACTGCATCCCCAGTGGTGCCAGTGCACTCTCTGGACTCACTGCAGTGCATCACCTGTGGTGCCAGTGCACTCTCTGGACTCACTGAAGTGCATCCCCAGTGGTGCCAGTGCACTCTCTGGACTCACTGCACTGCATTCCCAGTCGTGCCAGTGCACACTCTGGACTCACTGCACTGCATCCCCAGTGGTGCCAGTGCACTCTCTGGACTCACTGCACTGCAACCCCAGTGTTGCCAGTGCACTCTCTGGACTCACTGCACTGCATCCCCAGTGGTGCCAGTGCACTCTCTGGACTCACTTCAGTGCATCCCCAGTGGTGCCAGACCACTCTCTGGACTCACTGCACTGCATCCCCAGTGGTGCCAGTGCACTCTCTGGACTCACGGCACTGCAGCCCCAGTGGTGCCAGTGCACTCTCTGGACTCACTGCACTGCATCCCCAGTATTGCCAGTGCACTCTTTGGACTCACTGCACTGCATCCCCAGTGCTGCCAGTGCACTCTCTGGACTCACTGCACTGCATCCCCAGTGGTGCCACTGCACTCTCTGAACTCACTGCACTGCATGTCCAGTGGTGCCAGTGCACTCTCTGGACTCACTGCACTGCATCCCCAGTGGTGCCAGAGCACTCTCTGGACTCACTGCAGTGCATCCCCAGTGGTGCCAGTGCACTCTCTGGACTCACTGCACTGCATCCCCAGTGGTGCCAGTGCACTCTCTGGACTCACTGCACTGCATCCCCAGTGGTGCCAGTGCACTCTCTGGACTCACTGCAGTGCATCAACAGTGGTGCCAGTGCACTCTCTGGACTCACTGAAGTGCATCCCCAGTGGTGCCAGTGCACTCTCTGGACTCACTGCAGTGCATCCCCAGTGGTGCCAGTGCACTCTCTGGACTCACTGCACTGCATCCCCAGTGGTGCCAGAGCACTCTCTGGACTCACTGCACTGCATCCTCTTTGCTGCCAGTGCACTCTCTGGACTCACTAAACTGCATCCCCAGTGGTGAAAGTGCACTCTCTGGACTCACTGTACTGCATCCCCATTGGAGTGCGTGCACTCTCTGGACTCTCTGAAGTGCATCCCCAGTGGTGCCAGTGCACTCTCTGGACTCACTGCACTGCATCCCCAGTGGTGCCAGTACACTCACTGGACTGACTGCACTGCATCCCCAGTGGTGCCAGTGCACTCTCTGGACTCACCGCACCGCATCCCCAGTGGTGCCTCTGCACTCTCTGGAGTAACTGCAGTGCATCACCAGTGGTGCCAGTGCACTCTCTGGACTCACTGCACTGCATCCCCAGTGGTGCCAGTGCACTCTCTGGACTCACTGCACTGCATCCCCAGTGGTGCCAGAGCACTCTCTGGACTCACTGCAGTGCATCCCCAGTGTTGCCAGTGCACTCTCTGGACTCACTGCACTGCATCCCCAGTGGTGCCAGTGCACTCTCTGGACTCACTGCACTGCATCCCCAGTGGTGCCAGTGCACTCTCTGGACTCCCGGCACCGCATCCCCAGTGGTGCCAGTGCACTCTCTGGGCTCACTGCAGTGCATCCCAACTGCTGCCAGTGCACTCTCTGGACTCACAGCAGTGCATCCCCAGTGGTGCCAGTGCACTCTCTGGACTCACTGCACTGCATCCCCAGTGGTGCCAATGCACTCTCTGGACTCACTGCACTGCATCCCCAGTGGTGCCAGTGCACTCTCTGGACTCACTGCACTGCATCCCAAGTGGTGCCAGTGCACTCTCTGGACTCACTGCAGTGCATCCCCAGTGGTGCCAGTGCACTCTCTCGAGTCACTGCACTACATCCCCAGTGGTGCCAGTGCGTTCATTGGACTCACTGTACTGCATCATCAGTGGTGCCAGTGCACTCTCTGGAGTGACTGCAGTGCATCCCCAGTGGTGCCAGTGCACTCTCTGGACTCACTGCACTGCATCCCCAGTGGTGCCAATGCACTCTCTGGACTCACTTCAGTGCATCCCCAGTGGTGCCAGTGCACTCACTGGACTCACTGCACTGCATCCCAAGTGGTACCAGTGCACTCTCTGGACTCACTGCACTGCATCCCCAGTGGTGCCAGTGCACTCTCTCGAGTCACTGCACTACATCCCCAGTGGTGCCAGTGCACTCACTGGACTCACTGTACTGCATTCCCAGTGGTGCTAGTGCACTCTCTGGACTCACTGCAGTGCATCCCCAGTGGTGCCAGTGCACTCTTTGGACTCACTGAAGTGCATTCTCAGTGGTGCCAGTGCACTCTCTGGACTCACTGCACTGCATCCCCAGTGGTGCCAGTGCACTCTCTGGACTCACTGAAGTGCATTCTCAGTGGTGCCAGTGCACTCTGTGGACTCACTGCAGTGCATCCCCAGTGGTGCCAGTGCGCTCTCTGGACTCACTGCACTGCATCCCCAGTGGTGCCAGTGCACTCTCTGGACTCACTGCACTGCAACCCCAGTGTTGCCAGTGCACTCTCTGGACTCACTGCACTGCATCCCCAGTGGTGCCAGTGCACTCTCTGGACTCACTTCAGTGCATCCCCAGTGGTGCCAGACCACTCTCTGGACTCACTGCACTGCATCCCCAGTGGTGCCAGTGCACTCTCTGGACTCACTGCACTGCAGCCCCAGTGGTGCCAGTGCACTCTCTGGACTCACTGCACTGCATCCCCAGTATTGCCAGTGCACTCTTTGGACTCACTGCACTGCATCCCCAGTGCTGCCAGTGCACTCTCTGGACTCACTGCACTGCATCCCCAGTGGTGCCACCGCACGCTCTGAACTCACTGCACTGCATGTCCAGTGGTGCCAGTGCACTCTCTGGACTCACTGCACTGCATCCCCAGTGGTGCCAGTGCACTCACTGGACTCACTGCAGTGCATTCCCTCTGGTGCCAGTGCACTCTCTGGACTCACTGCACTGCATCCCCAGTGGTGCCAGTGCACTCTCTGGACTCACTGCACTGCATCCCCAGTGGTGCCAGTGCACTCTCTGGACTCACTGCAGTGCATCAACAGTGGTGCCAGTGCACTCTCTGGACTCACTGAAGTGCATCCCCAGTGGTGCCAGTGCACTCTCTGGACTCACTGCAGTGCATCCCCAGTGGTGCCAGTGCACTCTCTGGACTCACTGCACTGCATCCCCAGTGGTGCCAGAGCACTCTCTGGACTCACTGCACTGCATCCTCTTTGCTGCCAGTGCACTCTCTGGACTCACTAAACTGCATCCCCAGTGGTGAAAGTGCACTCTCTGGACTCACTGTACTGCATCCCCAGTGGAGCGCGTGCACTCTCTGGACTCACTGAAGTGCATCCCCAGTGGTGCCAGTGCACTCTCTGGACTCACTGCACTGCATCCCCAGTGGTGCCAGTACACTCACTGGACTCACTGCACTGCATCCCCAGTGGTGCCAGTGCACTCTCTGGACTCACCGCACCGCATCCCCAGTGGTGCCTCTGCACTCTCTGGAGTAACTGCAGTGCATCACCAGTGGTGCCAGTGCACTCTCTGGACTCACTGCACTGCATCCCCAGTGGTGCCAGTGCACTCTCTGGACTCACTGCACTGCATCCCCAGTGGTGCCAGTGCACTCTCTGGACTCACTGCAGTGCATCCCCAGTGGTGCCAGTGCACTCTCTGGACTCACTGCACTGCATCCCCAGTGGTACCAGTGCACTCTGTGGACTCACTGCAGTGCATCCCCAGTGGTGCCAGTGCACTCTCTGGACTCACTGCACTGCATCCCCAGTGGTGCCAATGCACTCTCTGGACTCACTGCACTGCATCCCCAGTGGTGCCAGTGCACTCTCTGGACTCACTGAAGTGCATCCCCAGTGGTGCCAGTGCACTCTCTGGAGTCACTGCACTGCATCCCCAGTGGTGCTAGTGCACTCTGTGGACTCACTGCAGTGCATCCCCAGTGGTGCCAGTGCACTCTCTGGACTCACTGAAGGGCATTCTCAGTGGTGCCAGTGCACTCTCTGGACTCACTGCAGTGCATCCCCAGTGGTGCCAGTACACTCACTGGACTGACTGCACTGCATCCCCAGTGGTGCCAGTGCACTCTCTGGACTCACCGCACCGCATCCCCAGTGGTGCCAGTGCACTCTCTGGAGTAACTGCAGTGCATCACCAGTGGTGCCAGTGCACTCTCTGGACTCACTGCACTGCATCCCCAGTGGTGCCAGTGCACTCTCTGGACTCACTGCACTGCATCCCCAGTGGTGCCAGAGCACTCTCTGGACTCACTGCAGTGCATCCCCAGTGGTGCCAGTGCACTCTCTGGACTCACTGCACTGCATCCCCAGTGGTGCCAGTGCACTCTCTGGACTCCCGGCACCGCATCACCAGTGGTGCCAGTGCACTCTCTGGGCTCACTGCAGTGCATCCCCAGTGGTGCCAGTGCACTCTCTTGACTCACTGCACTGCATCCCCAGTGGTGCCAGTGCACTCACTGGATTCACTGCACTGCATCCCCAGTGGTGCTAGTGCACTCTCTGGACTCACTGCAGTGCATCCCCAGTGGTACCAGTGCACTCTCTGGACTCACTGAAGTGCATTCTCAGTGGTGCCAGTGCACTCTGTGGACTCACTGCAGTGCATCCCCAGTGGTGCCAGTGCGCTCTCTGGACTCACTGCAATGCATCCCCAGTGGTGCCAGTGCACTCTCTGGACTCACTGCACTGCATCCCCAGTGCTGCCAGTGCACTCTCTGGACTCACTGCACTGCATCCCCAGTGGTGCCAGTGCACTCTCTGGACTCACTGCACTGCATCCCCAGTGGTGCCAGTGCACTCTCTGGACTCACTGCAGTGCATCCCCAGTGGTGCCAGTGCACTCTCTGGACTCACTGCACTGCATCCCCAGTGGTGCCAGTGCACTCTCTGGACTCCCTGCAGTGCATCACCTGTGGTGCCAGTGCACTCTCTGGACTCACTGAAGTGCATCCCCAGTGGTGCCAGTGCACTCTCTGGACTCACTGCACTGCATTCCCAGTAGTGCCAGTGCACACTCTGGACTCACTGCACTGCATCCCCAGTGGTGCCAGTGCACTCTCTGGACTCACTGCACTGCAACCCCAGTGTTGCCAGTGCACTCTCTGGACTCACTGCACTGCATCCCCAGTGGTGCCAGTGCACTCTCTGGACTCACTTCAGTGCATCCCCAGTGGTGCCAGAGCACTCTCTGGACTCACTGCACTGCATCCCCAGTATTGCCAGTGCACTCTCTGGACTCACTGCACTGCATCCCCAGTGCTGCCAGTGCACTCTCTGTACTCACTGCACTGCATCCCCAGTGGTGCCACTGCACTCTCTGAACTCACTGCACTGCATGTCCAGTGGTGCCAGTGCACTCTCTGGACTCACTGCACTGCATCCCCAGTGGTGCCAGTGCACTCACTGGACTCACTGCAGTGCATTCCCTCTGGTGCCAGTGCACTCTCTGGACTCACTGCACTGCATCCCCAGTGGTGCCAGTGCACTCTCTGGACTCACTGCACTGCATCCCCAGTGGTGCCAGTGCACTCTCTGGACTCACTGCAGTGCATCCCCAGTGGTGCCAGTGCACTCTCTGGACTCACTGCAGTGCATCCCCAGTGGTGCCAGTGCACTCTCTGGACTCACTGCACTGCATCCCCAGTGGTGCCAGAGCACTCTCTGGACTCACTGCACTGCATCCTCTTTGCTGCCAGTGCACTCTCTGGACTCACTAAACTGCATCCCCAGTGGTGAAAGTGCACTCTCTGGACTCACTGTACTGCATCCCCAGTGGAGCGCGTGCACTCTCTGGACTCACTGAAGTGCATCCCCAGTGGTGCCAGTGCACTCTCTGGACTCACTGCACTGCATCCCCAGTGGTGCCAGTACACTCACTGGACTGACTGCACTGCATCCCCAGTGGTGCCACTGCACTCTCTGGACTCACCGCACCGCATCCCCAGTGGTGCCTCTGCACTCTCTGGAGTAACTGCAGTGCATCACCAGTGGTGCCAGTGCACTCTCTGGACTCACTGCACTGCATCCCCAGTGGTGCCAGTGCACTCTCTGGACTCACTGCACTGCATCCCCAGTGGTGCCAGAGCACTCTCTGGACTCACTGCAGTGCATCCCCAGTGTTGCCAGTGCACTCTCTGGACTCACTGCACTGCATCCCCAGTGGTGCCAGTGCACTCTCTGGACTCACTGCACTGCATCCCCAGTGGTGCCAGTGCACTCTCTGGACTCCCGGCACCGCATCCCCAGTGGTGCCAGTGCACTCTCTGGGCTCACTGCAGTGCATCCCAACTGCTGCCAGTGCACTCTCTGGACTCACAGCAGTGCATCCCCAGTGGTGCCAGTGCACTCTCTGGACTCATTGCACTGCATCCCCAGTGGTGCCAATGCACTCTCTGGACTCACTGGACTGCATCCCCAGTGGTGCCAGTGCACTCTCTGGACTCACTGCACTGCATCCCAAGTGGTGCCAGTGCACTCTCTGGACTCACTGCACTGCATCCCCAGTGGTGCCAGTGCACTCTCTCGAGTCACTGCACTACATCCCCAGTGGTGCCAGTGCGCTCATTGGACTCACTGTACTGCATCATCAGTGGTGCCAGTGCACTCTCTGGAGTGACTGCAGTGCATCCCCAGTGGTGCCAGTGCACTCTCTGGACTCACTGCACTGCATCCCCAGTGGTGCCAATGCACTCTCTGGACTCACTTCAGTGCATCCCCAGTGGTACCAGTGCACTCTCTGGACTCACTGCACTGCATCCCCAGTGGTGCCAGTGCACTCTCTCGAGTCACTGCACTACATCCCCAGTGGTGCCAGTGCACTCACTGGACTCACTGTACTGCATTCCCAGTGGTGCTAGTGCACTCTCTGGACTCACTGCAGTGCATCCCCAGTGGTGCCAGTGCACTCTTTGGACTCACTGAAGTGCATTCTCAGTGGTGCCAGTGCACTCTCTGGACTCACTGCACTGCATCCCCAGTGGTGCCGGTGCACTCTCTGGACTCACTGAAGTGCATTCTCAGTGGTGCCAGTGCACTCTCTGGACTCACTGCAGTGCATCCCCAGTGGTGCCAGTGCGCTCTCTGGACTCACTGCAGTGCATCCCCAGTGGTGCCAGTGCACTCTCTGGACTCACTGCACTGCATCCCCAGTGCTGCCAGTGCACTCTCTGGACTCACTGCACTGCATCCCCAGTGGTGCCAGTGCACTCTCTGGACTCACTGCAGTGCATCCCCAGTGGTGCCAGTGCACTCTCTGGACTCACTGCAGTGCATCCCCAGTGGTGCCAGTGCACTCTCTGGACTCACTGCACTGCATCCCCAGTGGTACCAGTGCACTCTGTGGACTCACTGCAGTGCATCCCCAGTGGTGCCAGTGCACTCTCTGGACTCACTGCACTGCATCCCCAGTGGTGCCAATGCACTCTCTGGACTCACTGCACTGCATCCCCAGTGGTGCCAGTGCACTCTCTGGACTCACTGAAGTGCATCCCCAGTGGTGCCAGTGCACTCTCTGGACTCACTGCACTGCATCCCCAGTGGTGCTAGTGCACTCTGTGGACTCACTGCAGTGCATCCCCAGTGGTGCCAGTGCACTCTCTGGACTCACTGAAGGGCATTCCCAGTGGTGCCAGTGCACTCTCTGGACTCACTGCAGTGCATCCCCAGTGGTGCCAGTACACTCACTGGACTGACTGCACTGCATCCCCAGTGGTGCCAGTGCACTCTCTGGACTCACCGCACCGCATCCCCAGTGGTGCCAGTGCACTCTCTGGAGTAACTGCAGTGCATCACCAGTGGTGCCAGTGCAATCTCTGGACTCACTGCACTGCATCCCCAGTGGTGCCAGTGCACTCTCTGGACTCACTGCAGTGCATCCCCAGTGGTGCCAGTGCACTCTCTGGACTCACTGCACTGCATCCCCAGTGGTACCAGTGCACTCTGTGGACTCACTGCAGTGCATCCCCAGTGGTGCCAGTGCACTCTCTGGACTCACTGCACTGCATCCCCAGTGGTGCCAATGCACTCTCTGGACTCACTGCACTGCATCCCCAGTGGTGCCAGTGCACTCTCTGGACTCACTGAAGTGCATCCCCAGTGGTGCCAGTGCACTCTCTGGACTCACTGCACTGCATCCCCAGTGGTGCTAGTGCACTCTGTGGACTCACTGCAGTGCATCCCCAGTGGTGCCAGTGCACTCTCTGGACTCACTGAAGGGCATTCCCAGTGGTGCCAGTGCACTCTCTGGACTCACTGCAGTGCATCCCCAGTGGTGCCAGTACACTCACTGGACTGACTGCACTGCATCCCCAGTGGTGCCAGTGCACTCTCTGGACTCACCGCACCGCATCCCCAGTGGTGCCAGTGCACTCTCTGGAGTAACTGCAGTGCATCACCAGTGGTGCCAGTGCACTCTCTGGACTCACTGCACTGCATCCCCAGTGGTGCCAGTGCACTCTCTGGACTCACTGCACTGCATCCCCAGTGGTGCCAGAGCACTCTCTGGACTCACTGCAGTGCATCCCCAGTGGTGCCAGTGCACTCTCTGGACTCACTGCACTGCATCCCCAGTGGTGCCAGTGCACTCACTGGATTCACTGCACTGCATCCCCAGTGGTGCTAGTGCACTCTCTGGACTCACTGCAGTGCATCCCCAGTGGTACCAGTGCACTCTCTGGACTCACTGAAGTGCATTCTCAGTGGTGCCAGTGCACTCTGTGGACTCACTGCAGTGCATCCCCAGTGGTGCCAGTGCGCTCTCTGGACTCACTGCAGTGCATCCCCAGTGGTGCCAGTGCACTCTCTGGACTCACTGCACTGCATCCCCAGTGCTGCCAGTGCACTCTCTGGACTCACTGCACTGCATCCCCAGTGGTGCCAGTGCACTCTCTGGACTCACTGCACTGCATCCCCAGTGGTGCCAGTGCACTCTCTGGACTCACTGCAGTGCATCCCCAGTGGTGCCAGTGCACTCTCTGGACTCACTGCACTGCATCCCCAGTGGTGCCAGTGCACTCTCTGGACTCCCTGCACTGCATCACCTGTGGTGCCAGTGCACTCTCTGGACTCACTGAAGTGCATCCCCAGTGGTGCCAGTGCACTCTCTGGACTCACTGCACTGCATTCCCAGTAGTGCCAGTGCACACTCTGGACTCACTGCACTGCATCCCCAGTGGTGCCAGTGCACTCTCTGGACTCACTGCACTGCAACCCCAGTGTTGCCAGTGCACTCTCTGGACTCACTGCACTGCATCCCCAGTGGTGCCAGTGCACTCTCTGGACTCACTTCAGTGCATCCCCAGTGGTGCCAGAGCACTCTCTGGACTCACTGCACTGCATCCCCAGTGGTGCCAGTGCACTCTCTGGACTCACTGCACTGCAGCCCCAGTGGTGCCAGTGCACTCTCTGGACTCACTGCACTGCATCCCCAGTATTGCCAGTGCACTCTCTGGACTCACTGCACTGCATCCCCAGTGCTGCCAGTGCACTCTCTGGACTCACTGCAGTGCATCCCCAGTGGTGCCACTGCACTCTCTGGACTCACTGCACTGCATGTCCAGCGGTGCCAGTGCACTCTCTGCACTCACTGAACTGCATCCCCAGTGGTGCCAGTGCACTCACTGGACTCACTTCACTGCATCCCCAGTGGTGCCAGTGCACTCTCTGGACTCACTGCACTGCATCCCCAGTGGTGCCAGTGCACTCTCTGGACTCACTGCAGTGCATCCCCAGTGGTGCCAGTGCACTCTCTGGACTCACTGCAGTGCATCAACAGTGGTGCCAGTGCACTCTCTGGACTCACTGAAGTGCATCCCCAGTGGTGCCAGTGCACTCTCTGGACTCACTGCAGTGCATCCCCAGTGGTGCCAGTGCACTCTCTGGACTCACTGCACTGCATCCCCAGTGGTGAAAGTGCACTCTCTGGACTCACTGTACTGCATCCCCAGTGGAGCGCGTGCACTCTCTGGACTCACTGAAGTGCATCCCCAGTGGTGCCAGTGCACTCTCTGGACTCACTGCACTGCATCCCCAGTGGTGCCAGTACACTCACTGGACTGACTGCACTGCATCCCCAGTGGTGCCAGTGCACTCTCTGGACTCACCGCACCGCATCCCCAGTGTTGCCAGTGCACTCTCTGGAGTAACTGCAGTGCATCACCAGTGGTGCCAGTGCACTCTCTGGACTCACTGCAGTGCATCCCCAGTGGTGCCAGTGCACTCTCTGGACTCACTGCACTGCATCCCCAGTGGTGCCAGAGCACTCTCTGGACTCACTGCAGTGCATCACCAGTGTTGCCAGTGCACTCTCTGGACTCACTGCACTGCATCCCCAGTGCTGCCAGTGCACTCTCTGGACTCACTGCACTGCATCCCCAGTGGTGCCAGTGCACTCTCTGGACTCCCGGCACCGCATCCCCAGTGGTGCCAGTGCACTCTCTGGGCTCACTGCAGTGCATCCCCACTGCTGCCAGTGCACTCTCTGGACTCACTGCACTGCATCCCCAGTGGTGCCAATGCACTCTCTGGACTCACTGGACTGCATCCCCAGTGGTGCCAGTGCACTCTTTGGACTCACTGCACTGCATCCCAAGTGGTGCCAGTGCACTCTCTGGACTCACTGCACTGCATCCCCAGTGGTGAAAGTGCACTCTCTGGACTCACTGTACTGCATCCCCAGTGGAGCGCGTGCACTCTCTGGACTCACTGAAGTGCATCCCCAGTGGTGCCAGTGCACTCTCTGGACTCACTGCACTGCATCCCCAGTGGTGCCAGTACACTCACTGGACTGACTGCACTGCATCCCCAGTGGTGCCAGTGCACTCTCTGGACTCACCGCACCGCATCCCCAGTGTTGCCAGTGCACTCTCTGGAGTAACTGCAGTGCATCACCAGTGGTGCCAGTGCACTCTCTGGACTCACTGCAGTGCATCCCCAGTGGTGCCAGTGCACTCTCTGGACTCACTGCACTGCATCCCCAGTGGTGCCAGAGCACTCTCTGGACTCACTGCAGTGCATCACCAGTGTTGCCAGTGCACTCTCTGGACTCACTGCACTGCATCCCCAGTGGTGCCAGTGCACTCTCTGGACTCACTGCACTGCATCCCCAGTGGTGCCAGTGCACTCTCTGGACTCCCGGCACCGCATCCCCAGTGGTGCCAGTGCACTCTCTGGGCTCACTGCAGTGCATCCCCACTGCTGCCAGTGCACTCTCTGGACTCACTGCACTGCATCCCCAGTGGTGCCAATGCACTCTCTGGACTCACTGGACTGCATCCCCAGTGGTGCCAGTGCACTCTTTGGACTCACTGCACTGCATCCCAAGTGGTGCCAGTGCACTCTCTGGACTCACTGCAGTGCATCCCCAGTGGTGCCAGTGCACTCTCTCGAGTCACTGCACTACATCCCCAGTGGTGCCAGTGCGCCCACTGGACTCACTGTACTGCATCATCAGTGGTGCCAGTGCACTCTCTGGAGTGACTGCAGTGCATCCCCAGTGGTGCCAGTGCACTCTCTGGACTCACTGCACTGCATCCCCAGTGGTGCCAATGCACTCTCTGGACTCACTTCAGTGCATCCCCAGTGGTGCCAGTGCACTCACTGGACTCACTGCACTGCATCCCAAGTGGTACCAGTGCACTCTCTGGACTCACTGCACTGCATCCCCAGTGGTGCCAGTGCACTCTCTCGAGTCACTGCACTACATCCCCAGTGGTGCCAGTGCACTCACTGGACTCATTGTACTGCATTCCCAGTGGTGCTAGTGCACTCTCTGGACTCACTGCAGTGCATCCCCAGTGGTGCCAGTGCACTCTTTGGACTCACTGAAGTGCATTCTCAGTGGTGCCAGTGCACTCTCTGGACTCACTGCACTGCATCCCCAGTGGTGCCAGTGCACTCTCTGGACTCACTGAAGTGCATTCTCAGTGGTGCCAGTGCACTCTCTGGACTCACTGCAGTGCATCCCCAGTGGTGCCAGTACACTCACTGGACTCACTGCACTGCATCCCCAGTGGTGCCAGTGCACTCTCTGGACTCACTGCACTGCATCCCCAGTGGTGCCAGTGCACTCTCTGGACTCACTGCACTGCATCCCCAGTGCTGCCTGTGCACTCTCTGGACTCACTGCACTGCATCCCCAGTGGTGTCACTGCACTCCCTGGACTCACTGCACTGCATCCCCAGTTGTGCCAGTGCACTCTCTGCACTCACTGCACTGCATACCCAGTGGTGCCAGTGCACTCACTGGACTCACTGCAGTGCATTCCCTCTGGTGCCAGTGCACTCTCTGGACTCACTGCAGTGCATCCCCAGTGGTGCCAGTGCACTCTCTGGACTCACTGCACTGCATCCCCAGTGGTGCCAGTGCACTCTCTGGACTCACTGCAGTGCATCACCTGTGGTGCCAGTGCACTCTCTGGACTCACTGCACTGCATCCCCAGTGGTGCCAGTGCACTCTCTGGACTCACTGCACTGCATTCCCAGTCGTGCCAGTGCACTCTCTGGACTCACTGCACTGCATCCCCAGTGGTGCCAGTGCACTCTCTGGACTCACTGCACTGCAAACCCAGTGTTGCCAGTGCACTCTCTGGACTCACTGCACTGCATCTCCAGTGGTGCCAGTGCACTCTCTGGACTCACTTCAGTGCATCCCCAGTGGTGCCAGAGCACTCTCTGGACTCACTGCACTGCATCCCCAGTGGTACCAGTGCACTCTCTGGAGTCACTGCACTGCAGCCCCAGTGGTGCCAGTGCACTCTCTGGACTCACTGCACTGCATCCCCAGTATTGCCAGTGCACTCTCTGGACTCACTGCACTGCATCCCCAGTGCTGCCAGTGCACTCTCTGGACTCACTGCAGTGCATCCCCAGTGGTGCCACTGCACTCTCTGGACTCACTGCACTGCATCCCCATTGGTGCCAGTGCACTCTCTGCACTCTCTGCACTGCATCCCCAGTGGTGCCAGTGCACTCACTGGACTCACTGCAGTGCATTCCCTCTGGTGCCAGTGCACTCTCTGGACTCACTGCACTGCATCCCCAGTGGTGCCAGTGCACTCTCTGGACTCACTGTAGTGCATCCCCAGTGGTGCCAGTGCACTCTCTGGACTCACTGCAGTGCATCAACAGTGGTGCCAGTGCACTCTCTGGACTCACTGAAGTGCATCCCCAGTGGTGCCAGTGCACTCTCTGGACTCACTGCAGTGCATCCCCAGTGGTGCCAGTGCACTCTCTGGACTCACTGCACTGCATCCCCAGTGGTGCCAGAGCACTCTCTGGACTCACTGCACTGCATCCTCTGTGCTGCCAGTGCACTCTCTGGACTCACTGCACTGCATCCCCAGTGGTGAAAGTGCACTCTCTGGACTCACTGTACTGCATCCCCAGTGGAGCGCGTGCACTCTCTGGACTCACTGAAGTGCATCCCCAGTGGTGCCAGTGCACTCTCTGGACTCACTGCAGTGCATCCCCAGTGGTGCCAGTACACTCACTGGACTGACTGCACTGCATCCCCAGTGGTGCCAGTGCACTCTCTGGACTCACCGCACCGCATCCCCAGTGGTGCCAGTGCACTCTCTGGAGTAACTGCAGTGCATCCCCAGTGGTGCCAGTGCACTCTCTGGACTCACTGCACTGCATCCCCAGTGGTGCCAGAGCACTCTCTGGACTCACTGCAGTGCATCCCCAGTGTTGCCAGTGCACTCTCTGGACTCACTGCACTGCATCCCCAGTGGTGCCAGTGCACTCTCTGGACTCACTGCACTGCATCCCCAGTGGTGCCAGTGCACTCTCTGGACTCCCGGCACCGCATCCCCAGTGGTGCCAGTGCACTCTCTGGGCTCACTGCAGTGCATCCCCAGTGGTGCCAGTGCACTCTCTTGACTCACTGCACTGCATCCCCAGTGGTGCCAGTGCACTCACTGGACTCACTGCAGTGCATCCCCAGTGGTGCTAGTGCACTCTCTGGACTCACTGCAGTGCATCCCCAGTGGTACCAGTGCACTCTCTGGACTCACTGCAGTGCATCCCCAGTGGTGCCAGTGTGCTCTCTGGACTCACTGCAGTGCATCCCCAGTGGTGCCAGTGCACTCTCTGGACTCACTGCACTGCATCCCCAGTGGTGCCAGTGCACTCTCTGGACTCACTGCACTGCATCCCCAGTGGTGCCAGTGCACTCTCTGGACTCACTGCACTGCATCCCCAGTGGTGCCAGTGCACTCTCTGGACTCACTGCAGTGCATCCCCAGTGGTGCCAGTGCACTCTCTGGACTCACTGCACTGCATCCCCAGTGGTACCAGTGCACTCTGTGGACTCACTGCAGTGCATCCCCAGTGGTGCCAGTGCACTCTCTGGACTCACTGCACTGCATCCCCAGTGGTGCCAATGCACTCTCTGGACTCACTGCACTGCATCCCCAGTGGTGCCAGTGCACTCTCTGGACTCACTGAAGTGCATCCCCAGTGGTGCCAGTGCACTCTCTGGACTCACTGCACTGCATCCCCAGTGGTGCTAGTGCACTCTGTGGACTCACTGCACTGCATCCCCAGTGGTGCCAGTGCACTCTCTGGACTCACTGAAGGGCATTCTCAGTGGTGCCAGTGCACTCTCTGGACTCACTGCAGTGCATTCCCTCTGGTGCCAGTGCACTCTCTGGACTCACTGCACTGCATCCCCAGTGGTGCCAGTGCACTCTCTGGACTCACTGCAGTGCATCCCCAGTGGTGCCAGTGCACTCTCTGGACTCACTGCAGTGCATCAACAGTGGTGCCAGTGCACTCTCTGGACTCACTGAAGTGCATCCCCAGTGGTGCCAGTGCACTCTCTGGACTCACTGCAGTGCATCCCCAGTGGTGCCAGTGCACTCTCTGGACTCACTGCACTGCATCCCCAGTGGTGCCAGAGCACTCTCTGGACTCACTGCACTGCATCCTCTGTGCTGCCAGTGCACTCTCTGGACTCACTGCACTGCATCCCCAGTGGTGAAAGTGCACTCTCTGGACTCACTGTACTGCATCCCCAGTGGAGCGCGTGCACTCTCTGGACTCACTGAAGTGCATCCCCAGTGGTGCCAGTGCACTCTCTGGACTCACTGCAGTGCATCCCCAGTGGTGCCAGTACACTCACTGGACTGACTGCACTGCATCCCCAGTGGTGCCAGTGCACTCTCTGGACTCACCGCACCGCATCCCCAGTGGTGCCAGTGCACTCTCTGGAGTAACTGCAGTGCATCCCCAGTGGTGCCAGTGCACTCTCTGGACTCACTGCACTGCATCCCCAGTGGTGCCAGAGCACTCTCTGGACTCACTGCAGTGCATCCCCAGTGTTGCCAGTGCACTCTCTGGACTCACTGCACTGCATCCCCAGTGGTGCCAGTGCACTCTCTGGACTCACTGCACTGCATCCCCAGTGGTGCCAGTGCACTCTCTGGACTCCCGGCACCGCATCCCCAGTGGTGCCAGTGCACTCTCTGGGCTCACTGCAGTGCATCCCCAGTGGTGCCAGTGCACTCTCTTGACTCACTGCACTGCATCCCCAGTGGTGCCAGTGCACTCACTGGATTCACTGCACTGCATCCCCAGTGGTGCTAGTGCACTCTCTGGACTCACTGCAGTGCATCCCCAGTGGTACCAGTGCACTCTCTGGACTCACTGCAGTGCATCCCCAGTGGTGCCAGTGTGCTCTCTGGACTCACTGCAGTGCATCCCCAGTGGTGCCAGTGCACTCTCTGGACTCACTGCACTGCATCCCCAGTGGTGCCAGTGCACTCTCTGGACTCACTGCACTGCATCCCCAGTGGTGCCAGTGCACTCTCTGGACTCACTGCACTGCATCCCCAGTGGTGCCAGTGCACTCTCTGGACTCACTGCAGTGCATCCCCAGTGGTGCCAGTGCACTCTCTGGACTCACTGCACTGCATCCCCAGTGGTACCAGTGCACTCTGTGGACTCACTGCAGTGCATCCCCAGTGGTGCCAGTGCACTCTCTGGACTCACTGCACTGCATCCCCAGTGGTGCCAATGCACTCTCTGGACTCACTGCACTGCATCCCCAGTGGTGCCAGTGCACTCTCTGGACTCACTGAAGTGCATCCCCAGTGGTGCCAGTGCACTCTCTGGACTCACTGCACTGCATCCCCAGTGGTGCTAGTGCACTCTGTGGACTCACTGCACTGCATCCCCAGTGGTGCCAGTGCACTCTCTGGACTCACTGAAGGGCATTCTCAGTGGTGCCAGTGCACTCTCTGGACTCACTGCAGTGCATCCCCAGTGGTGCCAGTACACTCACTGGACTGACTGCACTGCATCCCCAGTGGTGCCAGTGCACTCTCTGGACTCACCGCACCGCATCCCCAGTGGTGCCAGTGCACTCTCTGGAGTAACTGCAGTGCATCACCAGTGGTGCCAGTGCACTCTCTGGACTCACTGCAGTGCATCCCCAGTGGTGCCAGTGCACTCTCTGGACTCACTGCAGTGCATCCCCAGTGGTGCCAGAGCACTCTCTGGACTCACTGCAGTGCATCCCCAGTGGTGCCAGTGCACTCTCTGGACTCACTGCACTGCATCCCCGGTGGTGCCAGTGCACTCTCTGGACTCCCGGCACCGCATCACCAGTGGTGCCAGTGCACTCTCTGGGCTCACTGCAGTGCATCCCCAGTGGTGCCAGTGCACTCTCTTGACTCACTGCACTGCATCCCCAGTGGTGCCAGTGCACTCACTGGATTCACTGCACTGCATCCCCAGTGGTGCTAGTGCACTCACTGGACTCACTGCAGTGCATCCCCAGTGGTACCAGTGCACTCTCTGGACTCACTGAAGTGCATTCTCAGTGGTGCCAGTGCACTCTGTGGACTCACTGCAGTGCATCCCCAGTGGTGCCAGTACGCTCTCTGGACTCACTGCAGTGCATCCCCTGTGGTGCCTGTGCACTCTCTGGACTCACTGCACTGCATCCCCAGTGGTACCAGTGCACTCTGTGGACTCACTGCAGTGCATCTCCAGTGGTGCCAGTGCACTCTCTGGACTCACTGCACTGCATCCCCAGTGGTGCCAATGCACTCTCTGGACTCACTGCACTGCATCCCCAGTGGTGCCAGTGCACTCTCTGTACTCACTGCACTGCATCCCAAGTGGTGCCAGTGCACTCTCTGGACTCACTGCACTGCATCCCCAGTGGTGCCAGTGCACTCTCTCGAGTCACTGCACTACATCCCCCGTGGTGCCAGTGCACTCTCTGGACTCACTGCAGTGCATCCCCAGTGGTGCCAGTGCACTCACTGGATTCACTGCACTACATTCCCAGTGGTGCTAGTGCACTCTCTGGACTCACTGCAGTGCATCCCCAGTGGTGCCAGTGCACTCTTTGGACTCACTGCAGTGCATCCCCAGTGGTGCCAGTACACTCTCTGGACTCACTGCAGTGCATCCCCAGTGGTGCCAGTGCACTCTGTGGACTCACTGCAGTGCATCCCCAGTGGTGCCAGTGCACTCTCTGGACTCACTGCAGTGCATCCCCAGTGGTGCCAGTGCACTCTCTGGACTCACTGCAGTGCATCAACAGTGGTGCCAGTGCACTCTCTGGACTCACTGAAGTGCATCCCCAGTGGTGCCAGTGCACTCTCTGGACTCACTGCAGTGCATCCCCAGTGGTGCCAGTGCACTCTCTGGACTCACTGCACTGCATCCCCAGTGGTGCCAGAGCACTCTCTGGACTCACTGCACTGCATCCTCTGTCCTGCCAGTGCACTCTCTGGACTCACTGCACTGCATCCCCAGTGGTGAAAGTGCACTCTCTGGACTCACTGTACTGCATCCCCAGTGGAGCGCGTGCACTCTCTGGACTCACTGCAGTGCATCCCCAGTGGTGCCAGTACACTCTCTGGACTGACTGCACTGCATCCCCAGTTGTGCCAGTGCACTCTCTGGACTCACCGCACCGCATCCCCAGTGGTGCCAGTGCACTCTCTGGAGTAACTGAAGTGCATCACCAGTGGTGCCAGTGCACTCTCTGGACTCACTGCACTGCATCCCCAGTGGTGCCAGTGCACTCTCTGGACTCACTGCACTGCATCCCCAGTGGTGCCAGAGCACTCTCTGGACTCACTGCAGTGCATCCCCAGTGTTGCCAGTGCACTCTCTGGACTCACTGCACTGCATCCCCAGTGGTGCCAGTGCACTCTCTGGACTCACTGCACTGCATCCCCAGTGGTGCCAGTGCACTCTCTGGACTCCCGGCACCGCATCCCCAGTGGTGCCACTGCACTCTCTGGGCTCACTGCAGTGCATCCCCAGTGGTGCCAGTGCACTCTCTGGACTCACTGCACTGCATCCCCAGTGGTGCCAGTGCACTCACTGGATTCACTGCACTGCATCCCCAGTGGTGCTAGTGCACTCTCTGGACTCACTGCAGTGCATCCCCAGTGGTACCAGTGCACTCTCTGGACTCACTGAAGTGCATTCGCAGTGGTGCCAGTGCACTCTGTGGACTCACTGCACTGCATCCCCAGTGGTGCCAGTGCGCTCTCTGGACTCACTGCAGTGCATCCCCAGTGGTGCCAGTGCACTCTCTGGACTCACTGCACTGCATCCCCAGTGGTGCCAGTGCACTCTCTGGACTCACTGCACTGCATCCCCAGTGGTGCCAGTGCACTCTCTGGACTCACTGCACTGCATCCCCAGTGGTGCCAGTGCACTCTCTGGACTCACTGCACTGCATCCCCAGTGGTGCCAGTGCACTCTGTGGACTCACTGCAGTGCATCCCCAGTGGTGCCAGTGCACTCTCTGGACTCACTGCACTGCATCCCCAGTGGTGCCAATGCACTCTCTGGACTCACCGCACCGCATCCCCAGTGGTGCCAGTGCACTCTCTGGAGTAACTGCAGTGCATCACCAGTGGTGCCAGTGCACTCTCTGGACTCACTGCACTGCATCCCCAGTGGTGCCAGTGCACTCTCTGGACTCACTGCACTGCATCCCCAGTGGTGCCAGAGCACTCTCTGGACTCACTGCAGTGCATCCCCAGTGGTGCCAGTGCACTCTCTGGACTCACTGCACTGCATCCCCAGTGGTGCCAGTGCACTCTCTGGACTCCCGGCACCGCATCACCAGTGGTGCCAGTGCACTCTCTGGGCTCACTGCAGTGCATCCCCAGTGGTGCCAGTGCACTCTCTTGACTCACTGCACTGCATCCCCAGTGGTGCCAGTGCACTCACTGGATTCACTGCACTGCATCCCCAGTGGTGCTAGTGCACTCTCTGGACTCACTGCAGTGCATCCCCAGTGGTGCCAGTGCACTCTCTGGACTCACTGAAGTGCATTCTCAGTGGTGCCAGTGCACTCTGTGGACTCACTGCAGTGCATCCCCAGTGGTGCCAGTGCGCTCTCTGGACTCACTGCAGTGCATCCCCAGTGGTGCCAGTGCACTCTCTGGACTCACTGCAGTGCATCACCAGTGGTGCCAGTGCACTCTCTGGACTCACTACACTGCATCCCCAGTGGTGCCAGTGCACTCTCTGGACTCACTGCACTGCATCCCCAGTGGTGCCAGTGCACTCTCTGGACTCACTGCAGTGCATCCCCAGTGCTGCCAGTGCACTCTCTGGACTCACTGCACTGCATCCCCAGTGGTACCAGTGCACTCTGTGGACTCACTACAGTGCATCCCCAGTGGTGCCAATGCACTCTCTGGACTCACTGCACTGCATCCCCAGTGGTGCCAGTGCACTCTCTGGACTCACTGCACTGCATCCCAAGTGGTGCCAGTGCACTCTCTGGAGTCACTGCACTGCATCCCCAGTGGTGCCAGTGCACTCTCTCGAGTCACTGCACTACATCCCCCGTGGTGCCAGTGCACTCTCTGGACTCACTGCAGTGCATCCCCACTGGTGCCAGTGCACTCACTGGATTCACTGCACTACATTCCCAGTGGTGCTAGTGCACTCTCTGGACTCACTGCAGTGCATCCCCGGTGGTGCCAGTGCACTCTTTGGACTCACTGAAGTGCATTCTCAGTGGTGCCAGTGCACTCTCTTGACTCACTGCACTGCATCCCCAGTGGTGCCAGTGCGCTCTCTGGACTCACTGAAGGGCATTCTCTGTGGTGCCAGTGCACTCTCTGGACTCACTGCAGTGCATCACCAGTGGTGCCAGTGCACTCTCTGGACTCACCGCACCGCATCCCCAGGGGTGCCCGTGCACTCTCTGGAGTAACTGCAGTGCATCACCAGTGGTGCCAGTGCACTCTCTGGACTCACTGCACTGCATCCCCAGTGGTGCCAGTGCACTCTCTGGACTCACTGCACTGCATCCCCAGTGGTGCCAGAGCACTCTCTGGACTCACTGCACTGCATCCCCAGTGTTGCCTGTGCACTCTCTGGACTCACTGCACTGCATCCCCAGTGGTGCCACTGCACTCTCTGGACTCACTGCACTGCATCCCCAGTGGTGCCAGTGCACTCCCTGCACTCACTGCACTGCATCCCCAGTGGTGCCAGTGCACTCACTGGACTCACTGCAGTGCATTCCCTCTGGTGCCAGTGCACTCTCTGGACTCACTGCACTGCATCCCCAGTGGTGCCAGTGCACTCTCTGGACTCACTGCACTGCATCCCCAGTGGTGCCAGTGCACTCTCTGGATTCACTGCAGTGCATCCCCAGTGGTGCCAGTGCACTCTCTGGACTCACTGAAGTGCATCCCCCGTGGTGCCAGTGCTATCTCTGGACTCACTGCACTGCATTCCCAGTGGTGCCAGTGCACACTCTGGACTCACTGCACTGCATCCCCAGTGGTGCCAGTGCACTCTCTGGACTCACTGCACTGCATCCCCAGTGTTGCCAGTGCACTCTCTGGACTCACTGCACTGCATCCCCAGTGGTGCTAGTGCACTCTGTGGACTCACTGCACTGCATCCCCAATGGTGCCAGAGCAATCTCTGGACTCACTGCACTGCATCCCCAGTGGAGCCAGTGCACTCTCTGGACTCACTGCACTGCATCCCCAGTGGTGCCAGTGCACTCTGTGGACTCACTGCAGTGCATCCCCAGTGGAGCCCGTGCACTCTCTGGACTCACTGAAGTGCATCCCCAGTGGTGCCAGTGCACTCTCTGGACTCACTGCACTGCATCCCCAGTGGTGCCAGTGCACTCTGTGGACTCACTGCTGTGCATCCCCAGTGGTGCCAATGCACTCTCTGGACTCACTGAAGTGCATTCTCAGTGGTGCCAGTGCACTCTCTGGACTCACTGCAGTGCATCCCCAGTGGTGCCAGTACACTCACTGGACTGACTGCACTGCATCCCCAGTGGTGCTAGTGCACTCTCTGGACTAACTGCACTGCATCGCCAGTGGTGCCAGAGCACTCTCTGGACTCACTGCAGTGCATCCCCAGTGGTGCCAGTGCACTCTCTGGACTCACTGTACTGCATCCCCAGTGGTGCCAGTGCACTCTGTGGACTCACTGCTGTGCATCCCCAGTGGTGCCAGTGCACTCTCTGGACTCACTGCACTGCATCCCCAGTGGTGCCAGTGCACTTTCACTCACTGAAGTGCATCCCCAGTGGTGCCAGTGAACTCTCTGGACTCACTGCAGTGCATCCCCAGTGGTGCCAGTGCACTCTCTGGACTCACTGCACTGCATCCCCAGTGGTGCCAGTGCACTCTCTGGACTCACTGCACTGCATCTCCAATGGTGCCAGTGCACTCTCTGGACTCATTGCACTGCATCCCCAGTGGTGCCAGTGCACTCTCTGGACTCACTGCACTGCATCTCCAATGGTGCCAGTGCACTCTCTGGACTCACTGCACTGCATCCCCAGTGGTGCCAATGCACTCTCTGGACTCACTGCTGTGCATCCCCAGTGGTGCCAGTGCACTCTCTGGACTCACTGCACTGCATCCCCAGTGGTGCCAGTGCACTCTCTGGACTCACTGCACTGCATCCCCAGTGGTGCCAGTGCACTCTCTGGACTCACTGCACTGCATCCCCAGTGGTGCCAGTGCACTCTCTGGACTCACTGTACTGCATCCTCAGTGGTGCCAGTGCACTCTCTGGACTCACTGCACTGCATCCCCAGTGGTGCCAGTGCACTCTGTGGACTCACTGCTGTGCATCCCCATTGGTGCCAGTGCACTCTCTGGACTCACTGCACTGCATCCCCAGTGGTGTCAGTGCACTCTCTGGACTCACTGCACTGCATCCCCAGTGGTGCAAGTGCACTCTCTGGACTCACTGCAGTGCATCCCAAGTGGTGCCAATGCACTCTCTGGACTCACTGCAGTGCATCCCCAGTGGTGCCAGTACACTCACTGGACTCACTGCACTGCATCCCCAGTGGTGCCAGTGCAGTCTCTGCACTCACTGAAGTGCATCTCCAGTGGTGCCAGTGAACTCTCTGGACTCACTGCAGTGCATCCCCAGTGGTGCCAGTGGACTCTCTGGACTCACTGCACTGCATCTCCAATGGTGCCAGTGCACTCTCTGGACTCACTACACTGCATCCCAAGTGGTGCCAATGCACTCTCTGGACTCACTGCTGTGCATCCCCAGTGGTGCCAGTGCACTCTCTGGACTCACTGCACTGCATCCCCATTGGTGCCAGTGCACTCTCTGGACTCACTGCACTGCATCCCCAGTGGTGCCAATGCACTCTCTGGACTTGCTGCACTGCATCCCCAGTGGTGCCAGTGCACTCTGTGGACTCACTGCACTGCATCCCCAGTGTTGCCAGTGCACTCTCTGGACTCACTGCAGTGCATCCCCAGTGGTGCCAGTGCACTCTTTGGACTCACTGAAGTGCATTCTCAGTGGTGCAAGTGCACTCTCTGGACTCACTGCACTGCATCCCCAGTGGTGCCAGTGCGCTCTCTGGACTCACTGAAGTGCATCCCCAGTGGTGCCAGTACACTCTCTGGACTCACTGAAGGGCATTCTCAGTGGTGCCAGAGCACTCTATGGACTCACTGCACTGCATCCCCAGTGGTGCCAGTGCTATCCCTGGACTCACTGTAGTGCATCCCCAGTGTTGCCAGTGCACTCTCTGGACTCACTGCAGGGCATCCCCAGTGGTGCCAGTGCACTCTCTGGACTCACTGCGCTGCATCCCCAGTGGTGCCAGTGCACTCTCTGGACTCACTGCACTGCATCCCCAGTGCTGCCAGTGCACTCTCTGGACTCACTGCAGGGCATGCCCGGTGGAGCCAGTGTACTCTCAGGACTCACTGCAGTGCATCCCCAGTGGTGCCAGTGCACTCTGTGGACTCACTGCAGTGCATCCCCAGTGGTGCCAGTGCACTCTCTGGCGTCACTGCACTGCATCCCCCGTGGTGCAAGTGCACTCTCTGGACTCACTGGAGTGCATCACCTGTGGTGCCAGTGCACTCTCTGGACTCACTGCACTGCATCCCCAGTGCTGCCAGTGCACTCTCTGGACTCACTGCACTGCATCACCTGTGGTGCCAGTGCACTCTCTGGACTCACTGCACCGCATCCGCAGTGGTGCCAGTGCACTCTCTAGAGTCAGTGCGCTGCATCCCCAGTTGTGCCAGTGCACTCTCTGGACTCACTGCACTGCATCCCCAGTGGTGCCAGTGCAATCTCTGGAGTGACTGCAGTGCATCCCCAGTGGTGCCAGTGCACTCTCTGGACTCGCGTCACTACATCCCCAGTGGTGCCAGTGCACTCTCTGGACTCGCGTCACTGCATCCCCAGTGGTGCCAGTGCACTCTCTGGACTCACTGCAGTGCATTCCCGGTGGTGCCAGTGCACTCTCTGGACTCACTGCAGTGCATCCCCAGTGGTGCTAGTGCACTCTGGACTCACTGCAGTGCATCCCCAGTGGTGCCAGTGCACTCTCTGGACTCACAGCACTGCATCCCCAGTGGTGCCAGTGCACTCTCTGGACTCACTGCACTGCATCCCCATTGGTGCCAGTGCACTCTCTGGACTCACTGCACTGCATCCCCAGTGGTGCCAATGCACTCTCTGGACTCACTTCAGTGCATCCCCAGTGGTGCCAGTGCACTCTCTGGACTCACTGCACTGCATCCCCAGTGGTGCCAGTGCACTCTCTGGACTCACTGTACTGCATCCCCAGTGGTGACAGTGCACTCTCTGGACTCACCGCACTGCACCCTGAGTGGTGCCAGTGCACTCTCTGGACTCACTGCACTGCATCCCCAGTGGTGCCAGTGCACTCTCTAGAGTCACTGCGCTGCATCCCCAGTGGTGCCAGTGCACTCTCTGGACTCACTGTACTGCATCCCCGGTGGTGCCAAAGCACTCTCTGGACTCCCGCCACCGCATCCCCAGTGGTTCCAGTGCACTCTCTGGACTCACTGCACTGCATCCCCAGTGGTGCCAGTGCACTCTCTGGACTCACTGCACTGCATCCCCAGTGGTGCTAGTGCACTCTGTGGACTCACTGCACTGCATCCCCAGTGGTGCCAGTGCACTCTCTGGACTCACTGCACTGCATCCCCAGTGCTGCCAGTGCACTCTCTGGACTCACTGCAGGGCATCCCCGGTGGAGCAAGTGTACTCTCAGGACTCACTGCAGTGCATCCCCAGTGGTGCCAGTGCACTCTCTGGACTCACTGCACTGCATCCCCAGTGGTGCCAGTGCACTCTCTGGACTCACTGCACTGCACCCCAATGCTGCCAGTGCACTCTCTGGACTCCCAGCACCGCATCACCAGTGGTGCCAGTGCACTCTCTGGGCTCACTGCAGTGCATCCCCAGTGGTGCCAGTGCACTCTCTTGACTCACTGCACTGCATCCCCAGTGGTGCCAGTGCACTCTCTGGATTCACTGCAGTGCATCCCCAGTGGTGCTAGTGCACTCTCTGGACTCACTGCAGTGCATCCCCAGTGGTGCCAGTGCACTCTCTGGACTCACTGAAGTGCATTCTCAGTGGTGCCAGTGCACTCTCTGGACTCACTGCACTGCACCCCAATGCTGCCAGTGCACTCTCTGGACTCCCAGCACCGCATCACCAGTGGTGCCAGTGCACTCTCTGGGCTCACTGCAGTGCATCCCCAGTGGTGCCAGTGCACTCTCTTGACTCACTGCACTGCATCCCCAGTGGTGCCAGTGCACTCTCTGGACTGCACTGCACTGCATCCCCAGTGCTGCCAGTGCACTCTCTGGACTCACTGCAGGGCATCCCCGGTGGAGCAAGTGTACTCTCAGGACTCACTGCAGTGCATCCCCAGTGGTGCCAGTGCACTCTCTGGACTCACTGCACTGCATCCCCAGTGGTACCAGTGCACTCTGTGGACTCACTGCAGTGCATCCCCAGTGGTGCCAGTGCACTCTCTGGACTCACTGCACTGCATCCCCAGTGGTGCCAATGCACTCTCTGGACTCACTGCACTGCATCCCCAGTGGTGCCAGTGCACTCTCTGGACTCACTGCACTGCATCCCAAGTGGTGCCAGTGCACTCTCTGGAGTCACTGCACTGCATCCCCAGTGGTGCCAGTGCACTCTCTCCAGTCACTGCACTACATCCCCCATGGTGCCAGTGCACTCTCTGGACTCACTGCACTGCATCCCCACTGGTGCCAGTGCACTCACTGGATTCACTGCACTACATTCCCAGTGGTGCTAGTGCACTCTCTGGACTCACTGCAGTGCATCCCCAGTGGTGCCAGTGCACTCTTTGGACTCACTGAATTGCATTCTCAGTGGTGCCAATGCACTCTCTGGACTCACTGCACTGCATCCCCAGTGGTGCCAGTGCGCTCTCTGGACTCACTGAAGTGCATTCTCAGTGGTGCCAGTGCACTCTCTGGACTCACTGCAGTGCATCCCCAGTGGTGCCAGTACACTCTCTGGACTCACTGCACTGCATCCCCAGTGGTGCTAGTGCACTCTGTGGACTCACTGCAGTGCATCCCCAGTGGTGCCAGTGCACTCTCTGGACTCACTGAAGGGCATTCCCAGTGGTGCCAGTGCACTCTCTGGACTCACTGCAGTGCATCACCAGTGGTGCCAGTGCACTCTCTGGACTCACCGCACCGCATCCCCAGTGGTGCCAGTGCACTCTCTGGAGTAACTGCAGTGCATCACCAGTGGTGCCAGTGCACTCTCTGGACTCACTGCACTGCATCCCCAGTGGTGCCAGTGCACTCTCTGGACTCACTGCACTGCATCCCCAGTGCTGCCAGAGCACTCTCTGGACTCACTGCACTGCATCCCCAGTGCTGCCTGTGCACTCTCTGGACTCACTGCACTGCATCCCCAGTGGTGCCACTGCACTCTCTGGACTCACTGCACTGCATCCCCAGTGGTGCCAGTGCACTCCCTGCACTCTCTGCACTGCATCCCCAGTGGTGCTAGTGCACTCTGTGGACTCACTGCACTGCATCCCCAGTGGTGCCAGAGCACTCTCTGGACTCACTGCACTGCATCCCCAGTGGAGCCAGTGCACTCTCTGGACTCACTGCACTGCATCCCCAGTGGTGCCAGTGCACTCTGTGGACTCACTGCAGTGCATCCCCAGTGGAGCCCGTGCACTCTCTGGACTCACTGAAGTGCATCCCCAGTGGTGCCAGTGCACTCTCTGGACTCACTGCACTGCATCCCCAGTGGTGCCAGTGCACTCTGTGGACTCACTGCAGTGCATCCCCAGTGGTGCCAGTGCACTCTCTGGACTCACTGCAGTGCATCCCCAGTGGTGCCAGTACACTCACTGGACTGACTGCACTGCATCCCCAGTGGTGCTAGTGCACTCTCTGGACTCACTGCACTGCATCGCGAGTGGTGCCAGAGCACTCTCTGGACTCACTGCAGTGCATCCCCAGTGGTGCCAGTGCACTCTCTGGACTCACTGTACTGCATCCCCAGTGGTGCCTGTGCACTCTGTGGACTCACTGCAGTGCATCCCCAGTGGTGCAAGTGCACTCTCTGGACTCACTGCACTGCATCCCCAGTGGTGCAAGTGCACTCTCTGGACTCACTGCAGTGCATCCCCAGTGGTGCATGTGCACTCTCTTGACTCACTGCGGTGCATCCCCAGTGGTGCCAGTACACTCACTGGACTCACTGCACTGCATCCCCAGTGGTGCCAGTGCAGTCTCTGCACTCACTGAAGTGCATCCCCAGTGGTGCCAGTGAACTCTCTGGACTCACTGCAGTGCATCCCCAGTGGTGCCAGTGCAATCTCTGGACTCACTGCACTGCATCCCCAGTGGTGCCAGTGCACTCTCTGGACTCACTGCACTGCATCTCCAGTGGTGCCAGTGCACTCTCTGGACTCACTGCACTGCATCCCCAGTGGTGCCAGTGCACTCTGTGGACTCACTGAAGTGCATCCCCATTGGTGCCAGTGCACTCTCTGGACTCACTGCACTGCATCCCCAGTGGTGCCAGTGCACTCTCTGGACTCACTGCACTGCATCCCCAGTGGTGCAAGTGCACTCTCTGGACTCACTGCAGTGCATCCCAAGTGGTGCCAATGCACTCTCTGGACTCACTGCAGTGCACCCCAGTGGTGCCAGTACACTCACTGGACTCACTGCACTGCATCCCCAGTGGTGCCAGTGCAGTCTCTGCACTCACTGAAGTGCATCTCCAGTGGTGCCAGTGAAGTCTCTGGACTCACTGCAGTGCATCCCCAGTGGTGCCAGTGCACTCTCTGGACTCACTGTACTGCATCCCCAGTGGTGCCAGTGCACTCTCTGGACTCACTGCACTGCATCCCCAGTGGTGCCAGTGCACTCTCTGGACTCACTGCACTGCATCTCCAATGGTGCCAGTGCACTCTCTGGACTCACTGCACTGCATCCACAGTGGTGCCAGTGCACTCTGTGGACTCACTGCTGTGCATCCCCATTGGTGCCAGAGCACTCTCTGGACTCACTGCACTGCATCCCCAGTGGTGCCAGAGCAGTCTCTGCACTCACTGAAGTGCATCTCCAGTGGTGCCAGTGAACTCTCTGGACTCACTGCAGTGCATCCCCAGTGGTGCCAGTGCACCCTCTGGACCCACTGCACTGCATCCCCAGTGGTGCCAGTGCACTCTCTGGACTCACTGCACTGCATCCCCAGTGGTGCCAGTGCACTCTCTGGACTCATTGCACTGCATCTCCAATGGTGCCAGTGCACTCTCTGGACTCACTGCACTGCATCCCCAGTGGTGCCAATGCACTCTCTGGACTCACTGCTGTGCATTCCCAGTGGTGCCAGTGCGCTCTCTGGACTCACTGCAGTGCATCCCCAGTGGTGCCAGTGCACTCTCTGGACTCACTGCACTGCATCCCCAGTGGTGCCAGTGCACTCTCTGGACTCACTGCACTGCATCCCCAGTGGTGCCAGTGCACTCTCTGGACTCACTGCACTGCATCCCCAGTGGTGCCAGTGCACTCTCTGGACTCACTGCACTGCATCCCCAGTGGTGCCAGTGCACTCTCTGGACTCATTGCACTGCATCTCCAATGGTGCCAGTGCACTCTCTGGACTCACTGCACTGCATCCCCAGTGGTGCCAATGCACTCTTTGGACTCACTGAAGTGCATTCTCAGTGGTGCAAGTGCACTCTCTGGACTCACTGCACTGCATACCCAGTGGTGCCAGTGCGCTCTCTGGACTCACTGAAGTGCATCCCCAGTGGTGCCAGTACACTCTCTGGACTCACTGAAGGGCATTCTCAGTGGTGCCAGTGCACTCTCTGGACTCACTGCAGTGCATCCCCAGTGGTGCCAGTGCACTCTCTGGACTCACCGCACCACATCCCCAGTGGTGCCAGTGCACTCTCTGGAGTAACTGCAGTGCATCACCAGTGGTGCCACTGCACTCTCTGGACTCACTGCACTGCATCCCCAGTGGTGCCAGAGAACTCTCTGGACTCACTGCACTGCATCCCCAGTGGTGCCAGAGCACTCTCTGAACTCACTGCACTGCATCCCCAGTGCTGCCAGTGCGATCTCTGGACTCACTGCACTGCATCCCCAGTGGTGCCAGTGCACTCTGTGGACTCACTGCAGTGCATCCCCAGTGGAGCCCGTGCACTCTGTGGACTCACTGCAGTGCATCCCCAGTGGTGCCAGTGCACTCTCTGGACTCACTGAAGGGCATCCCCAGTGGTGCCAGTACACTCACTGGACTGACTGCACTGCATCCCCAGTGGTGCTAGTGCACTCTCTGGACTCACTGCACTGCATCTCCACTGGTGCCAGAGCACTCTGTGGACTCACTGCAGTGCATCCCCAGTGGTGCCAGTGCACTCTCTGGACTCACTGCGCTGCATCCCCAGTGGTGCCAGTGCACTCTGTGGACTCACTGCTGTGCATCCCCATTGGTGCCAGTGCACTCTCTGGACTCACTGCACTGCATCCCCAGTGGTGCCAGTGCACTCTGTGGACTCACTGCAGTGCTTCCCCAGTGGTGCAAGTGCACTCTCTGGACTCACTGCAGTGCATCCCAAGTGGTGCCAATGCACTCTCTGGACTCACTGCAGTGCATCCCCAGTGGTGCCAGTACACTCACTGGACTCACTGCACTGCATCCCCACTGGTGCCAGTGAACTCTCTGGACTTGCTGCACTGCATCCCCAGTGGTGCCAGTGCACTCTCTGGACTCACTGATGTGCATCCCCATTGGTGCCTGTGCACTCTCTGGAGTAACTGCAGTGCATCCCCAGCGGTGCCAAAGCACTCTCTGGACTCCCGGCACCGCATCCCCAGTGGTGCCAGTGCACTCTCTGGGCTCACTGCAGTGCATCCCCAGTGGTGCCAGTGCACTCTCTGGAGTCACTGCACTGCATCCCCAGTGGTGCCAATGCACTCTCTGGACCTCCGGCACCGCATCCCCAGTGGAGCCAGTGCACTCTCTGGACTCGCGGCACTGCATCCCCAGTGGTGCCAGTGCACTCTCTCGAGTCACTGCACTACATCCCCAGTTCTGCCAGTGCACTCACTGGACTCACTGTACTGCATCATCAGTGGTGCCAGTGAACTCTCTGGACTCGCGTCACTGCATCCCCAGTGGTGCCAGTGCACTCTCTGGACTCACTGCTGTGCATTCCCGGTGGTGCCAGTGCACTCTCTGGACTCACTGCAGTGCATCCCCAGTGGTGCTAGTGCACTCTGGACTCACTGCAGTGCATCCCCAGTGGTGCCAGTGCACTCTCTGGACTCACTGCAGTGCATCCCCAGTGGTGCCAGTGCACTCTCTGGACTCACTGCACTGCATCCCCAGTGGTGCCAGTGCGCTCTCTGGACTCACTGTACTGCATCCCCAGTGGTGCCAGTGCACTCTCTGGACTCACCGCACTGCACCCTGAGTGGTGCCAGTGCACTCTCTGGACTCACTGCACCGCATCCCCAGTGGTGCCAGTGCACTCTCTAGAGTCACTGCGCTGCATCCCCAGTGGTGCCAGTGCACTCTCTGGACTCACTGTACTGCATCCCCAGTGGTGCCAAAGCACTCTCTGGACTCCCGCCACCGCATCCCCAGTGGTTCCAGTGCACTCTCTGGACTCACTGCACTGCATCCACAGTGGTGCCAGTGCACTCTCTGGACTCACTGCACTGCATCCCCAGTGGTGCCAGTGCACTCTCTGGACTCACTGCACTGCATCCCCAGTGGTGCCAGTGCACTCTCTGGACTCCCGGCACCGCATCCCCAGTGGTGCCAGTGCACTCTCTGGGCTCACTGCAGTGCATCCCCAGTGGTGCCAGTGCACTCTCTTGACTCACTGCACTGCATCCCCAGTGGTGCCAGTGCACTCACTGGATTAACTGCACTGCATCCCCAGTGGTGCTAGTGCACTCTCTGGACTCACTGCAGTGCATCCCCAGTGGTACCAGTGCACTCTCTGGACTCACTGCAGTGCATCCCCAGTGGTGCCAGTGCGCTCTCTGGACTCACTGCAGTGCATCCCCAGTGGTGCCAGTGCACTCTCTGGACTCACTGCACTGCATCCCCAGTGGTGCCAGTGCACTCTCTGGACTCACTGCACTGCATCCCCAGTGGTGCCAGTGCACTCTCTGGACTCACTGCACTGCATCCCCAGTGGTGCCAGTGCACTCTCTGGACTCGCGGCACTGCATCCCCAGTGGTGCCAGTGCACTCTCTCGAGTCACTGCACTACATCCCCAGTTCTGCCAGTGCACTCACTGGACTCACTGTACTGCATCATCAGTGGTGCCAGTGAACTCTCTGGACTCGCGTCACTGCATCCCCAGTGGTGCCAGTGCACTCTCTGGACTCACTGCAGTGCATTCCCGGTGGTGCCAGTGCACTCTCTGGACTCACTGCAGTGCATCCCCAGTGGTGCTAGTGCACTCTGGACTCACTGCAGTGCATCCCCAGTGGTGCCAGTGCACTCTCTGGACTCACTGCAGTGCATCCCCAGTGGTGCCAGTGCACTCTCTGGACTCACTGCAGTGCATCCCCAGTGGTGCCAGTGCACTCTCTGGACTCACTGTACTGCATCCCCAGTGGTGCCAAAGCACTCTCTGGACTCCCGCCACCGCATCCCCAGTGGTTCCAGTGCACTCTCTGGACTCACTGCACTGCATCCACAGTGGTGCCAGTGCACTCTCTGGACTCACTGCACTGCATCCCCAGTGGTGCCAGTGCACTCTCTGGACTCACTGCACTGCATCCCCAGTGGTGCCAGTGCACTCTCTGGACTCACCGCACCGCATCCCCAGTGGTGCCAGTGCACTCTCTGGGCTCACTGCAGTGCATCCCCAGTGGTGCCAGTGCACTCTCTTGACTCACTGCACTGCATCCCCAGTGGTGCCAGTGCACTCACTGGATTAACTGCACTGCATCCCCAGTGGTGCTAGTGCACTCTCTGGACTCACTGCAGTGCATCCCCAGTGGTACCAGTGCACTCTCTGGACTCACTGCAGTGCATCCCCAGTGGTGCCAGTGCGCTCTCTGGACTCACTGCAGTGCATCCCCAGTGGTGCCAGTGCACTCTCTGGACTCACTGCACTGCATCCCCAGTGGTGCCAGTGCACTCTCTGGACTCACTGCACTGCATCCCCAGTGGTGCCAGTGCACTCTCTGGACTCACTGCACTGCATCCCCAGTGGTGCCAGTGCACTCTCTGGACTCACTGCACTGCATCCCCAGTGGTGCCAATGCACTCTCTGGACTCACTGCACTGCATCCCCAGTGGTGCCAGTGCACTCTCTGGACTCACTGAAGTGCATCCCCAGTGGTGCCAGTGCACTCTCTGGAGTCACTGCACTGCATCCCCAGTGGTGCTAGTGCACTCTGTGGACTCACTGCACTGCATCCCCAGTGGTGCCAGTGCACTCTCTGGACTCACTGAAGGGCATTCTCAGTGGTGCCAGTGCACTCTCTGGACTCACTGCAGTGCATCCCCAGTGGTGCCAGTACACTCACTGGACTGACTGCACTGCATCCCCAGTGGTGCCAGTGCACTCTCTGGACTCACCGCACCGCATCCCCAGTGGTGCCAGTGCACTCTCTGGAGTAACTGCAGTGCATCACCAGTGGTGCCAGTGCACTCTCTGGACTCACTGCACTGCATCCCCAGTGGTGCCAGTGCACTCTCTGGACTCACTGCACTGCATCCCCAGTGGTGCCAGAGCACTCTCTGGACTCACTGCAGTGCATCCCCAGTGGTGCCAGTGCACTCTCTGGACTCACTGCACTGCATCCCCGGTGGTGCCAGTGCACTCTCTGGACTCCCGGCACCGCATCACCAGTGGTGCCAGTGCACTCTCTGGGCTCACTGCAGTGCATCCCCAGTGGTGCCAGTGCACTCTCTTGACTCACTGCACTGCATCCCCAGTGGTGCCAGTGCACTCACTGGATTCACTGCACTGCATCCCCAGTGGTGCTAGTGCACTCTCTGGACTCACTGCAGTGCATCCCCAGTGGTGCCAGTGCACTCTCTGGACTCACTGAAGTGCATTCTCAGTGGTGCCAGTGCACTCTGTGGACTCACTGCAGTGCATCCCCAGTGGTGCCAGTGCGCTCTCTGGACTCACTGCAGTGCATCCCCTGTGGTGCCTGTGCACTCTCTGGACTCACTGCACTGCATCCCCAGTGCTGCCAGTGCACTCTCTGGACTAACTGCACTGCATCCCCAGTGGTGCCAGTGCACTCTCTGGACTCACTGCACTGCATCCCCAGTGGTGCCAGTGCACTCTCTGGACTCACTGCACTGCATCCCCAGTGGTGCCAGTGCACTCTCTGGACTCACTGCACTGCATCCCCAGTGGTGCCAGTGCACTCTGTGGACTCACTGCAGTGCAACTCCAGTGGTGCCAGTGCACTCTCTGGACTCACTGCACTGCATCCCCAGTGGTGCCAATGCACTCTCTGGACTCACTGCACTGCATCCCCAGTGGTGCCAGTGCACTCTCTGTACTCACTGCACTGCATCCCAAGTGGTGCCAGTGCACTCTCTGGACTCACTGCACTGCATCCCCAGTGGTGCCAGTGCACTCTCTCGAGTCACTGCACTACATCCCCCGTGGTGCCAGTGCACTCTCTGGACTCACTGCAGTGCATCCCCAGTGGTGCCAGTGCACTCTTTGGACTCACTGCAGTGCATCCCCAGTGGTGCCAGTACACTCTCTGGACTCACTGCAGTGCATCCCCAGTGGTGCTAGTGCACTCTGTGGACTCACTGCAGTGCATCCCCAGTGGTGCCAGTGCACTCTCTGGACTCACTGCAGTGCATCCCCAGTGGTGCCAGTGCACTCTCTGGACTCACTGCAGTGCATCAACAGTGGTGCCAGTGCACTCTCTGGACTCACTGAAGTGCATCCCCAGTGGTGCCAGTGCACTCTCTGGACTCACTGCAGTGCATCCCCAGTGGTGCCAGTGCACTCTCTGGACTCACTGCAGTGCATCCCCAGTGGTGCCAGAGCACTCTCTGGACTCACTGCACTGCATCCTCTGTGCTGCCAGTGCACTCTCTGGACTCACTGCACTGCATCCCCAGTGGTGAAAGTGCACTCTCTGGACTCACTGTACTGCATCCCCAGTGGAGCGCGTGCACTCTCTGGACTCACTGATGTGCATCCCCAGTGGTGCCAATGCACTCTCTGGACTCACTGCAGTGCATCCCCAGTGGTGCCAGTACACTCACTGGACTGACTGCACTGCATCCCCAGTGGTGCCAGTGCACTCTCTGGACTCACCGCACCGCATCCCCAGTGGTGCCAGTGCACTCTCTGGAGTAACTGCAGTGCATCACCAGTGGTGCCAGTGCACTCTCTGGACTCACTGCACTGCATCCCCAGTGGTGCCAGTGCACTCTCTGGACTCACTGCACTGCATCCCCAGTGGTGCCAGAGCACTCTCTGGACTCACTGCAGTGCATCCCCAGTGGTGCCAGTGCACTCTCTGGACTCACTGAAGTGCATCCCCAGTGGTGCCAGTGCACTCTCTGGACTCACTGCACTGCATCCCCAGTGGTGCCAGTGCACTCTCTGCACTCCCGGCACCGCATCCCCAGTGGTGCCACTGCACTCTCTGGGCTCACTGCAGTGCATCCCCAGTGGTGCCAGTGCACTCTCTTGACTCACTGCACTGCATCCCCAGTGGTGCCAGTGCACTCACTGGATTCACTGCACTGCATCCCCAGTGGTGCTAGTGCACTCTCTGGACTCACTGCAGTGCATCCCCAGTGGTACCAGTGCACTCTCTGGACTCACTGAAGTGCATTCTCAGTGGTGCCAGTGCACTCTGTGGACTCACTGCAGTGCATCCCCAGTGGTGCCAGTGCGCTCTCTGGACTCACTGCAGTGCATCCCCAGTGGTGCCAGTGCACTCTCTGGACTCACTGCACTGCATCCCCAGTGGTGCCAGTGCACTCTCTGGACTCACTGCACTGCATCCCCAGTGGTGCCAGTGCACTCTCTGGACTCACTGCACTGCATCCCCAGTGGTGCCAGTGCACTCTCTGGACTCACTGCACTGCATCCCCAGTGGTGCCAGTGCACTCTCTGGACTCACTGCACTGCATCCCCAGTGGTGCCAGTGCACTCTCTGGACTCACTGCACTGCATCCCCAGTGGTGCCAATGCACTCTCTGGACTCACCGCACCGCATCCCCAGTGGTGCCAGTGCACTCTCTGGAGTAACTGCAGTGCATCACCAGTGGTGCCAGTGCACTCTCTGGACTCACTGCACTGCATCCCCAGTGGTGCCAGTGCACTCTCTGGACTCACTGCACTGCATCCCCAGTGGTGCCAGAGCACTCTCTGGACTCACTGCAGTGCATCCCCAGTGGTGCCAGTGCACTCTCTGGACTCACTGCACTGCATCCCCAGTGGTGCCAGTGCACTCTCTGGACTCCCGGCACCGCATCACCAGTGGTGCCAGTGCACTCTCTGGGCTCACTGCAGTGCATCCCCAGTGGTGCCAGTGCACTCTCTTGACTCACTGCACTGCATCCCCATTGGTGCCAGTGCACTCACTGGATTCACTGCACTGCATCCCCAGTGGTGCTAGTGCACTCTCTGGACTCACTGCAGTGCATCCCCAGTGGTGCCAGTGCACTCTCTGGACTCACTGAAGTGCATTCTCAGTGGTGCCAGTGCGCTCTCTGGACTCACTGCACTGCATCCCCAGTGCTGCCAGTGCACTCTCTGGACTCACTACACTGCATCCCCAGTGGTGCCAGTGCACTCTCTGGACTCACTGCACTGCATCCCCAGTGGTGCCAGTGCACTCTCTGGACTCACTGCAGTGCATCCCCAGTGCTGCCATTGCACTCTCTGGACTCTCTGCACTGCATCCCCAGTGGTACCAGTGCACTCTGTGGACTCCCTGCAGTGCATCCCCAGTGGTGCCAGTGCACTCTCTGGACTCACTGCACTGCATCCCCAGTGGTGCCAATGCACTCTCTGGACTCACTGCACTGCATCCCCAGTGGTGCCAGAGCACTCTCTGGACTCACTGCACTGCATCCTCTGTGCTGCCAGTGCACTCTCTGGACTCACTGCACTGCATCCCCAGTGGTGAAAGTGCACTCTCTGGACTCACTGTACTGCATCCCCAGTGGAGCGCGTGCACTCTCTGGACTCACTGATGTGCATCCCCAGTGGTGCCAATGCACTCTCTGGACTCACTGCAGTGCATCCCCAGTGGTGCCAGTACACTCTCTGGACTCACTGCACTGCATCCCCAGTGGTGCCAGAGCACTCTCTGGACTCACTGCACTGCATCCTCTGTGCTGCCAGTGCACTCTCTGGACTCACTGCACTGCATCCCCAGTGGTGAAAGTGCACTCTCTGGACTCACTGTACTGCATCCCCAGTGGAGCGCGTGCACTCTCTGGACTCACTGATGTGCATCCCCAGTGGTGCCAATGCACTCTCTGGACTCACTGCAGTGCATCCCCAGTGGTGCCAGTACACTCACTGGACTGACTGCACTGCATCCCCAGTGGTGCCAGTGCACTCTCTGGACTCACCGCACCGCATCCCCAGTGGTGCCAGTGCACTCTCTGGAGTAACTGCAGTGCATCACCAGTGGTGCCAGTGCACTCTCTGGACTCACTGCACTGCATCCCCAGTGGTGCCAGTGCACTCTCTGGACTCACTGCACTGCATCCCCAGTGGTGCCAGAGCACTCTCTGGACTCACTGCAGTGCATCCCCAGTGTTGCCAGTGCACTCTATGGACTCACTGAAGTGCATCCCCAGTGGTGCCAGTGCACTCTCTGGACTCACTGCACTGCATCCCCAGTGGTGCCAGTGCACTCTCTGCACTCCCGGCACCGCATCCCCAGTGGTGCCACTGCACTCTCTGGGCTCACTGCAGTGCATCCCCAGTGGTGCCAGTGCACTCTCTTGACTCACTGCACTGCATCCCCAGTGGTGCCAGTGCACTCACTGGATTCACTGCACTGCATCCCCAGTGGTGCTAGTGCACTCTCTGGACTCACTGCAGTGCATCCCCAGTGGTACCAGTGCACTCTCTGGACTCACTGAAGTGCATTCTCGGTGGTGCCAGTGCATTCAGTGGACTCACTGCAGTGCATCCCCAGTGGTGCCAGTGCGCTCTCTGGACTCACTGCAGTGCATCCCCAGTGGTGCCAGTGCACTCTCTGGACTCACTGCACTGCATCCCCAGTGGTGCCAGTGCACTCTCTGGACTCACTGCACTGCATCCCCAGTGGTGCCAGTGCACTCTCTGGACTCACTGCACTGCATCCCCAGTGGTGCCAGTGCACTCTCTGGACTCACTGCACTGCATCCCCAGTGGTGCCAGTGCACTCTCTGGACTCACCGCACTGCATCCCCAGTGGTACCAGTGCACTCTGTGGACTCACTGCAGTGCATCCCCAGTGGTGCCAGTGCACTCTCTGGACTCACTGCACTGCATCCCCAGTGGTGCCAATGCACTCTCTGGACTCACCGCACCGCATCCCCAGTGGTGCCAGTGCACTCTCTGGAGTAACTGCAGTGCATCACCAGTGGTGCCAGTGCACTCTCTGGACTCACTGCAGTGCATCCCCAGTGGTGCCAGTGCACTCTCTGGACTCACTGCACTGCATCCCCAGTGGTGCCAGAGCACTCTCTGGACTCACTGCAGTGCATCCCCAGTGGTGCCAGTGCACTCTCTGGACTCACTGCACTGCATCCCCAGTGGTGCCAGTGCACTCTCTGGACTCCCGGCACCGCATCACCAGTGGTGCCAGTGCACTCTCTGGGCTCACTGCAGTGCATCCCCAGTGGTGCCAGTGCACTCTCTTGACTCACTGCACTGCATCCCCAGTGGTGCCAGTGCACTCACTGGATTCACTGCACTGCATCCCCAGTGGTGCTAGTGCACTCTCTGGACTCACTGCAGTGCATCCCCAGTGGTGCCAGTGCACTCTCTGGACTCACTGAAGTGCATTCTCAGTGGTGCCAGTGCGCTCTCTGGACTCACTGCACTGCATCCCCAGTGCTGCCAGTGCACTCTCTGGACTCACTACACTGCATCCCCAGTGGTGCCAGTGCACTCTCTGGACTCACTGCACTGCATCCCCAGTGGTGCCAGTGCACTCTCTGGACTCACTGCAGTGCATCCCCAGTGCTGCCAGTGCACTCTCTGGACTCACTGCACTGCATCCCCAGTGGTACCAGTGCACTCTGTGGACTCACTGCAGTGCATCCCCAGTGGTGCCAGTGCACTCTCTGGACTCACTGCACTGCATCCCCAGTGGTGCCAATGCACTCTCTGGACTCACTGCACTGCATCCCCAGTGGTGCCAGTGCACTCTCTGGACTCACTGCACTGCATCCCAAGTGGTGCCAGTGCACTCTCTGGAGTCACTGCACTGCATCCCCAGTGGTGCCAGTGCACTCTCTCGAGTCACTGCACTACATCCCCCGTGGTGCCAGTGCACTCTCTGGACTCACTGCACTGCATCCCCACTGGTGCCAGTGCACTCACTGGATTCACTGCACTACATTCCCAGTGGTGCTAGTGCACTCTCTGGACTCACTGCAGTGCATCCCCGGTGGTGCCAGTGCACTCTTTGGACTCACTGAAGTGCATTCTCAGTGGTGCCAGTGCACTCTCTTGACTCACTGCACTGCATCCCCAGTGGTGCCAGTGCGCTCTCTGGACTCACTGAAGGGCATTCTCAGTGGTGCCAGTGCACTCTCTGGACTCACCGCACCGCATCCCCAGGGGTGCCCGTGCACTCTCTGGAGTAACTGCAGTGCATCACCAGTGGTGCCAGTGCACTCTCTGGACTCACTGCACTGCATCCCCAGTGGTGCCAGTGCACACTCTGGACTCACTGCACTGCATCCCCAGTGGTGCCAGAGCACTCTCTGGACTCACTGCACTGCATCCCCAGTGGTGCCTGTGCACTCTCTGGACTCACTGCACTGCATCCCCAGTGGTGCCACTGCACTCTCTGGACTCACTGCACTGCATCCCCAGTGGTGCCAGTGCACTCCCTGCACTCACTGCACTGCATCCCCAGTGGTGCCAGTGCACTCACTGGACTCACTGCAGTGCATTCCCTCTGGTGCCAGTGCACTCTCTGGACTCACTGCACTGCATCCCCACTGGTGCCAGTGCACTCTCTGGACTCACTGCACTGCATCCCCAGTGGTGCCAGTGCACTCTCTGGATTCACTGCAGTGCATCCCCAGTGGTGCCAGTGCACTCTCTGGACTCACTGAAGTGCATCCCCCGTGGTGCCAGTGCGATCTCTGGACTCACTGCACTGCATTCCCAGTGGTGCCAGTGCACACTCTGGACTCACTGCACTGCATCCCCAGTGGTGCCAGTGCACTCTCTGGACTCACTGCACTGCATCCCCAGTGTTGCCAGTGCACTCTCTGGACTCACTGCACTGCATCCCCAGTGGTGCTAGTGCACTCTGTGGACTCACTGCACTGCATCCCCAATGGTGCCAGAGCAATCTCTGGACTCACTGCACTGCATCCCCAGTGGAGCCAGTGCACTCTCTGGACTCACTGCACTGCATCCCCAGTGGTGCCAGTGCACTCTGTGGACTCACTGCAGTGCATCCCCAGTGGAGCCCGTGCACTCTCTGGACTCACTGAAGTGCATCCCCAGTGGTGCCAGTGCACTCTCTGGACTCACTGCACTGCATCCCCAGTGGTGCCAGTGCACTCTGTGGACTCACTGCAGTGCATCCCCAGTGGTGCCAATGCACTCTCTGGACTCACTGAAGTGCATTCTCAGTGGTGCCAGTGCACTCTCTGGATTCACTGCAGTGCATCCCCACTGGTGCCAGTACACTCACTGGACTGACTGCACTGCATCCCCAGTGGTGCTAGTGCACTCTCTGGACTAACTGCATTGCATCGCCAGTGGTGCCAGAGCACTCTCTGGACTCACTGCAGTGCATCCCCAGTGGTGCCAGTGCACTCTCTGGACTCACTGTACTGCATCCCCAGTGGTGCCAGTGCACTCTGTGGACTCACTGCTGTGCATCCCCAGTGGTGCCAGTGCACTCTCTGGACTCACTGCACTGCATCCCCAGTGGTGCCAGTGCTATCCCTGGACTCACTGTAGTGCATCCCCAGTGGTGCCAGTGCACTCTCTGGACTCACTGCAGGGCATCCCCAGTGGTGCCAGTGCACTCTCTGGACTCACTGCGCTGCATCCCCAGTGGTGCCAGTGCACTCTCTGGACTCACTGCACTGCATCCCCAGTGCTGCCAGTGCACTCTCTGGACTCACTGCAGGGCATCCCCGGTGGAGCCAGTGTACTCTCAGGACTCACTGCAGTGCATCCCCAGTGGTGCCAGTGCACTCTCTGGACTCACTGCACTGCATCCCCAGTGGTGCCAGTGCACTCTCTGGCGTCACTGCACTGCATCCCCCGTGGTGCAAGTGCACTCTCTGGACTCACTGGAGTGCATCACCTGTGGTGCCAGTGCACTCTCTGGACTCACTGCACTGCATCCCCAGTGCTGCCAGTGCACTCTCTGGGCTCAGTGCACTGCATCACCTGTGGTGCCAGTGCACTCTCTGGACTCACTGCACCGCATCCGCAGTGGTGCCAGTGCACTCTCTAGAGTCACTGCGCTGCATCCCAAGTGGTGCCAGTGCACTCTCTGGACTCACTGCAGTGCATCCCCAGTGGTGCCAGTGCAATCTCTGGAGTGACTGCAGTGCATCCCCAGTGGTGCCAGTGCACTCTCTGGACTCGCGTCACTACATCCCCAGTGGTGCCAGTGCACTCTCTGGACTCGCGTCACTGCATCCCCAGTGGTGCCAGTGCACTCTCTGGACTCACTGCAGTGCATTCCCGGTGGTGCCAGTGCACTCTCTGGACTCACTGCAGTGCATCCCCAGTGGTGCTAGTGCACTCTGGACTCACTGCAGTGCATCCCCAGTGGTGCCAGTGCACTCTCTGGACTCACAGCACTGCATCCCCAGTGGTGCCAGTGCACTCTCTGGACTCACTGCACTGCATCCCCATTGGTGCCAGTGCACTCTCTGGACTCACTGCAGTGCATCCCCAGTGGTGCTAGTGCACTCTGGACTCACTGCAGTGCATCCCCAGTGGTGCCAGTGCACTCTCTGGACTCACTGCACTGCATCCCCAGTGGTGCCAGTGCACTCTCTGGACTCACTGTACTGCATCCCCAGTGGTGACAGTGCACTCTCTGGACTCACCGCACTGCACCCTGAGTGGTGCCAGTGCACTCTCTGGACTCACTGCACCGCATCCCCAGTGGTGCCAGTGCACTCTCTAGAGTCACTGCGCTGCATCCCCAGTGGTGCCAGTGCACTCTCTGGACTCACTGTACTGCATCCCCAGTGGTGCCAAAGCACTCTCTGGACTCCCGCCACCGCATCCCCAGTGGTTCCAGTGCACTCTCTGGACTCACTGCACTGCATCCCCAGTGGTGCCAGTGCACTCTCTGGACTCACTGCACTGCATCCCCAGTGGTGCTAGTGCACTCTGTGGACTCACTGCACTGCATCCCCAGTGGTGCCAGTGCACTCTCTGGACTCACTGCACTGCATTACCAGTGGTGCCAGTGCACTCTCTTGACTCACTGCACTGCATCCCCAGTGGTGCCAGTGCACTCTCTGGATTCACTGCACTGCATCCCCAGTGGTGCTAGTGCACTCTCTGGACTCACTGCAGTGCATCCCCAGTGGTGCCAGTGCACTCTCTGGACTCACTGAAGTGCATTCTCAGTGGTGCCAGTGCACTCTGTGGACTCACTGCAGTGCATCCCCAGTGGTGCCAGTGCGCTCTCTGGACTCACTGCAGTGCATCCCCAGTGGTGCCAGTGCACTCTCTGGACTCACTGCACTGCATCCCCAGTGCTGCCAGTGCACTCTCTGGACTCACTGCACTGCATCCCCAGTGGTGCCAGTGCACTCTCTGGACTCACTGCACTGCATCCCCAGTGGTGCCAGTGCACTCTCTGGACTCACTGCAGTGCATCCCCAGTGGTGCCAGGGCACTCTCTGGACTCACTGCAGTGCATCCCCAGTGGTACCAGTGCACTCTGTGGACTCACTGCAGTGCATCCCCAGTGGTGCCAGTGCACTCTCTGGACTCACTGCACTGAATCCCCAGTGGTGCCAATGCACTCTCTGGACTCACTGCACTGCATCCCCAGTGGTGCCAGTGCACTCTCTGGACTCACTGCACTGCATCCCAAGTGGTGCCAGTGCACTCTCTGGAGTCACTGCACTGCATCCCCAGTGGTGCCAGTGCACTCTCTCCAGTCACTGCACTACATCCCCCATGGTGCCAGTGCACTCTCTGGACTCACTGCAGTGCATCCCCACTGGTGCCAGTGCACTCACTGGATTCACTGCACGACATTCCCAGTGGTGCTAGTGCACTCTCTGGACTCACTGCAGTGCATCCCCAGTGGTGCCAGTGCACTCTTTGGACTCACTGAATTGCATTCTCAGTGGTGCCAATGCACTCTCTGGACTCACTGCACTGCATCCCCAGTGGTGCCAGTGCGCTCTCTGGACTCACTGAAGTGCATTCTCAGTGGTGCCAGTGCACTCTCTGGACTCACTGCAGTGCATCCCCAGTGGTGCCAGTACACTCTCTGGACTCACTGCACTGCATCCCCAGTGGTGCTAGTGCACTCTGTGGACTCACTGCAGTGCATCCCCAGTGGTGCCAGTGCACTCTCTGGACTCACTGAAGGGCATTCCCAGTGGTGCCAGTGCACTCTCTGGACTCACTGCAGTGCATCACCAGTGGTGCCAGTGCACTCTCTGGACTCACCGCACCGCATCCCCAGTGGTGCCAGTGCACTCTCTGGAGTAACTGCAGTGCATCCCCAGTGGTGCCAGTGCACTCTCTGGACTCACTGCACTGCATCCCCAGTGGTGCCAGTACACTCACTGGACTCACTGCACTGCATCCCCAGTGGTGCCAGTGCAGTCTCTGCACTCACTGAAGTGCATCCCCAGTGGTGCCAGTGAACTCTCTGGACTCACTGCAGTGCATCCCCAGTGGTGCCAGTGCACTCTCTGGACTCACTGCACTGCATCACCTGTGGTGCCAGTGCACTCTCTGGACTCACTGCACCGCATCCGCAGTGGTGCCAGTGCACTCTCTAGAGTCACTGCGCTGCATCCCCAGTTGTGCCAGTGCACTCTCTGGACTCACTGCAGTGCATCCCCAGTGGTGCCAGTGCAATCTCTGGAGTGACTGCAGTGCATCCCCAGTGGTGCCAGTGCACTCTCTGGACTCGCGTCACTATATCCCCAGTGGTGCCAGTGCACTCTCTGGACTCGCGTCACTGCATCCCCAGTGGTGCCAGTGCACTCTCTGGACTCACTGCAGTGCATTCCCGGTGGTGCCAGTGCACTCTCTGGACTCACTGCAGTGCATCCCCAGTGGTGCTAGTGCACTCTGGACTCACTGCAGTGCATCCCCAGTGGTGCCAGTGCACTCTCTGGACTCACAGCACTGCATCCCCAGTGGTGCCAGTGCACTCTCTGGACTCACTGCACTGCATCCCCATTGGTGCCAGTGCACTCTCTGGACTCACTGCAGTGCATCCCCAGTGGTGCTAGTGCACTCTGGACTCACTGCAGTGCATCCCCAGTGGTGCCAGTGCACTCTCTGGACTCACTGCACTGCATCCCCAGTGGTGCCAGTGCACTCTCTGGACTCACTGTACTGCATCCCCAGTGGTGCCAGTGCACTCTCTGGACTCACTGCACTGCATCCCAAGTGGTGCCAGTGCACTCTCTGGAGTCACTGCACTGCATCCCCAGTGGTGCCAGTGCACTCTCTCCAGTCACTGCACTACATCCCCCATGGTGCCAGTGCACTCTCTGGACTCACTGCAGTGCATCCCCACTGGTGCCAGTGCACTCACTGGATTCACTGCACGACATTCCCAGTGGTGCTAGTGCACTCTCTGGACTCACTGCAGTGCATCCCCAGTGGTGCCAGTGCACTCTTTGGACTCATTGAATTGCATTCTCAGTGGTGCCAATGCACTCTCTGGACTTACTGCACTGCATCCCCAGTGGTGCCAGTGCGCTCTCTGGACTCACTGCACTGCATCCCCAGTGGTGCTAGTGCACTCTGTGGACTCACTGCAGTGCATCCCCAGTGGTGCCAGTGCACTCTCTGGACTCACTGTACTGCATCCCCAGTGGTGCCAGTGCACTCTCTGGACTCACTGCAGTGCATCACCAGTGGTGCCAGTGCACTCTCTGGACTCACCGCACCGCATCCCCAGTGGTGCCAGTGCACTCTCTGGAGTAACTGCAGTGCATCACCAGTGGTGCCAGTGCACTCTCTGGAGTCACTGCAGTGCATCCCCAGTGGTGCCAGTGCACTCTCTGGACTCACTGCACTGCATCCCCAGTGCTGCCAGAGCACTCTCTGGACTCACTGCACTGCATCCCCAGTGCTGCCTGTGCACTCTCTGGACTCACTGCACTGCATCCCCAGTGGTGCCACTGCACTCTCTGGACTCACTGCACTGCATCCCCAGTGGTGCCAGTGGACTCCCTGCACTCTCTGCACTGCATCCCCAGTGGTGCTAGTGCACTCTGTGGACTCACTGCACTGCATCCCCAGTGGTGCCAGAGCACTCTCTGGACTCACTGCACTGCATCCCCAGTGGAGCCAGTGCACTCTCTGGACTCACTGCACTGCATCCCCAGTGGTGCCAGTGCACTCTGTGGACTCACTGCAGTGTATCCCCAGTGGAGCCCGTGCACTCTCTGGACTCACTGAAGTGCATCCCCAGTGGTGCCAGTGCACTCTCTGGACTCACTGCAGTGCATCCCCAGTGGTGCCAGTACACTCACAGGACTGACTGCACTGCATCCCCAGTGGTGCTAGTGCACTCTCTGGACTCACTGCACTGCATCGCCAGTGGTGCCAGAGCACTCTCTGGACTCACTGCAGTGCATCCCCAGTGGTGCCAGTGCACTCTCTGGACTCACTGTACTGCATCCCCAGTGGTGCCAGTGCACTCTGTGGACTCACTGCTGTGCATCCCCAGTGGTGCAAGTGCACTCTCTGGACTCACTGCACTGCATCCCCAGTGGTGCAAGTGCACTCTCTGGACTCACTGCAGTGCATCTCCAGTGGTGCCAGTGCACTCTCTTGACTCACAGCGGTGCATCCCCAGTGGTGCCAGTACACTCACTGGACTCACTGCACTGCATCCCCAGTGGTGCCAGTGCAGTCTCTGCACTCACTGAAGTGCATCCCCAGTGGTGCCAGTGAACTCTCTGGACTCACTGCAGTGCATCCCCAGTGGTGCCAGTGCACTCTCTGGACTCACTGCACTGCATCACCTGTGGTGCCAGTGCACTCTCTGGACTCACTGCACCGCATCCGCAGTGGTGCCAGTGCACTCTCTAGAGTCACTGCGCTGCATCCCCAGTTGTGCCAGTGCACTCTCTGGACTCACTGCAGGGCATCCCCAGTGGTGCCAGTGCAATCTCTGGAGTGACTGCAGTGCATCCCCAGTGGTGCCAGTGCACTCTCTGGACTCGCGTCACTACATCCCCAGTGGTGCCAGTGCACTCTCTGGACTCACTGCACTGCATCCCCAGTGGTGCCAGTGCACTCTCTGGACTCACTGCAGTGCATTCCCGGTGGTGCCAGTGCACTCTGGACTCACTGCAGTGCATCCCCAGTGGTGCCAGTGCACTCTCTGGACTGACAGCACTGCATCCCCAGTGGTGCCAGTGCACTCTCTGGACTCACTGCACTGCATCCCCATTGGTGCCAGTGCACTCTCTGGACTCACTGCAGTGCATCCCCAGTGGTGCTAGTGCACTCTGGACTCACTGCAGTGCATCCCCAGTGGTGCCAGTGCACTCTCTGGACTCACTGCACTGCATCCCCAGTGGTGCCAGTGCACTCTCTGGACTCACTGTACTGCATCCCCAGTGGTGACAGTGCACTCTCTGGACTCACCGC